>NC_058080.1:159029469-159629469 GCF_014858855.1 Bufo gargarizans
AAAAATGCCAGTGAAAAAACCGCACGAAACAGACACACCTCATACCCTGACACACAAGTAACCCCCACCTGGTTCCACAACAAATTCAATATCTCAAAAGAAACCGGGCGGCGCGTATCCCTAGTGAACACATGTCTCCGATAACCCTTCAATGCCTGGCGCACCATAAAACATTTAGACACATCCGCCATGCCCCTCATGCGCAACCAGAAGGATATCGCCGACACCCGTTTCGAAACCACTGAATATGACGAACCCGCACTAAACGCCAATCCTACCATATAAATCAGAAGCACCCGGAACTCCTCAAAAGTACTACAGCCCCCAACCTGTTCAATCAACCGGTCCCACTGGGACCAAACTGAAGCATAAGCCGACCACGTACCTGTACTCACAGATCGTTGAAGCAATGCAACCGAGACCCCAAGGCCACGCTCCAGAGCCACTGAGGACAAGGACGGCCGTGCTCCTCCGCCATCGGCTCCAGTCGACGAAAACGATCCCACTGAAAACGAGAGAGAGCATCAGCCACCGAATTCTCGACACCCGGAACATGAACTGCCACAAAACACGCATTCAACTCCAAACCCCTCAACACCAAATGCCGCAACAAACGAATCACCAGCGGTGAACTAGCAGATTGGGCATTAATAGCCTGCACCACGCCCATGTTGTCACAACAAAAACTAATCCTCTTGTTCCGAAAACAATCACCCCACAATTCCACCGCCAGCACGATGGGAAACAATTCCAACAAGGCCAGATTAGTCAGAAAACCAGCCCTACACCAGTCATCCGGCCACGGCCCCGCACTCCATTGACCTCGCCAAAACGCCCCTGACGCGTCCGTTAAAAGCTCCATATCGACATTAGAAACCGTCTCGTCCATCCACATAGATCGCCCATTAAACAGAGACAAAAACTTTTCCCAAACCTCAGATCTGCCCTAACCTCCGCCAACAACCGCACTGTCAGAACTATTGGGTATGAATAAAGTCCATAATTATAAGGCCTATATAAATGTATGGACATGAGCCTAAGGGACAACCATTTTGTCTTATTAAAAGACAGAGTGATTTTTTTTTCCTTTACTCTGAAATTGCTAACCTAAGGTTTACGATATATACCAAAGTGTTTACCTAAGTCTGTTTTGTGAGAAGGAGATGTCCCAAGGTCTAATGAGATGTCATGGCCTAGATAAGACAATGTATTTGAATTCTGATGATTTTAGTGAATAGAAAGACTCTAATCTTTCTTTGTGATTTTTATATTAATCAATATAGGAGTAGATTGATTTTATATAATCAATTTTAATAGGTGTGCTGAATATATAGTATATATATAAGAGTATAGTCCTCATAGATATATTCAATTGTAAGATTAGAAATGAGGTATAAACTCCTCTGTCATGTTTAGAATCTGTCTCAGTGGAACACACAAATTAATTATTTATTTCCTGGAATGGAAAAATGTGGACACAGGTAATCATGAACAAACCCTGTCTCATCCAAGAACAATGAATTGAGATAGCCATATTTATTTTGATTTAATCAAGTCTGGTCAAAAGACTTAAGGATACACAAGTTAGTTGACCAAGTATAAAACTCATTGTCTCTTTAAGATCTTCTCAAGGTTTGTCTGAAACCTTAGATTACATGTTAGTGCTATTATATATGAATAAGAGAAATAAATGAATGCTTCGATTTTTTTGTATGGAATACTAGTGCCATCTAGTGTTAGGGTAACAAAGATCTAGGGTATATTTTTCCCTAGAGGATGGTTCTATTAATTATAAAGTGAGGTCACTAGTTAATGATAAAACTTGGCCAAGCCCTTTCTAAGAGAGGATAAAAAGATGGTATGGGCTGACAGAAGAGGTCGAGCTCGCTCTCTCTCTGAACATCATCTTGACCATCTTGCCAGTCATTGGAGGCAGCCATCTTAGAACCATTGAAACTGATTTCTGCTAGCTGACATTTTGGTATAGTATAACCTTACCTATATTTTATAGGATAATTAATTAATATAATACATATCTATAGATATATTCAATTAACCATACTTTGTGTATAGTATCTGTTTTGGAATAAGATTGGGGTGTACCTGCAGCATCATCCTGAAAATTAATCCAATACAGGGAGATTAAAAATATACTAGTGAAAACACGGTATTATCTCCAAGGAACTGAATTCAGTTCTAGACCAGTATGGTTGATAATATATATATATTTATATAGATAAAAGATAAACCAGATTTGGGTTTAATCGGACATTTGTCGGCTGAGAGAAATCAAGTATTAAATTGACTTTTAAATAAGTGAGGGGTATTATTATAAGAAGGCATAATTGTGTATATATATATATATGTTCTCAATTATTTTTGTCTTTACCACTATTTTGCATATCATTGAGTGAATTTTATTACCGCCAATTTTATTATATATATTATTTTGCACTATAAATTGTATTAATAAATTACATATATATTTTGTCTGTAACTGGGTTTTGTCTTCAATTCAACGCAGATCACGAGCTTGTTTTAGCTTGATATTTATGATAATAAGTTAGAATCTCCTTTATTGCCGATTTTAATTTATTCACATAAATCATATAGACTGTCAATCGGAGACAGCATAAATATTCCGACATTAAATTGGAGGTCCCACCGAGATCTGCTTGTAATAGAAACAAAATTTTGGGGTGCAAAATATATATTTGATAAAGTTATTGTGGTACTTGTAGTGCAACAAGTAAAAAAATGTCTGATAACAATGGCGAGGCTAGCCAAGGCATGCAGGCTGCTGCTGCAGTGGTAAAGACTGATATGCATGATAGAAAGACTCAAGAATTAATTGAATATATTGTGTTGGGTCATATGCATGACAGGTTGGATATTAAGAGAGAGTTAAAGGATTGGAGGTTTGAATTGGAAAAGAGAGCTGTAGAATATGCAGATGATATCTGGTCTGATAAATCCCGATTTGCTGATTATCTCTGTCACATTTCCCAAGCTAAACATAAGAAAGATAAGGATTCATTAATCCTTCAATCTTGGCCTGAATTTGTATATTTAGTTATTGAAATAGCAAAGCAATTAGAAAAAGCAAAATATAAAAATGTTGAACAGGCATATGAAATTGATAAATTTCAAAAAGATTTATCTGAAATGGAAAATAAGGCGGCCATGGTTTCTGGTGAATTAGCACAATGGTCTGCTAAATTATCAGAATATAATGACAGAGACAGTCAACAGCAAGAAGTTATTAGGACTCTGGAATGGAAATTAAGTCAGGCTACTAATGAATTGTCTAAATGTCAATTGTCTATGGTGGATCTAGATGAGGAATGTAAAAAGTTGTATAAGGACAATAGAAATTTACAAACAGAGTTAGATAACCGGGATCTTGACCCTCTTCAATTCAGACAGCCTAAGGATTCTAATAGAGTGCAGGTAAAATATTCCAGGGGGGAATTAGATGCAGAAAGTAAATATGACAACCCCTTTAATGGAGAAGAATTATTGGCTCTGAGAGAACATTCTCTTCCTAAATTAAGACCGATTTCACCTCCTAGGTCCTCTAAAAGTTCAGTACAGAGATCTTATCAGCCCATGATAGACACTACTAAAGTGATCAAATTTCTCAAGGAAACTGTGGGTCAATTTGCAAAAAAGGGTTCACCCTCCATAATAAGTCATTTGGAAATATATGAGGAGGCCATGAAAACTTTACATTTAGAAAAGGACATACAGAAACTTGAATTTATTACCTGGGTATTCGAACCAAAACACCGGTATTTCTTTAATTCCCTTAGAGATATGGGTAGGGATTCTTGGTCAGATGTGGTTGCAGAAATAAAAACTGAATTTGGTCCCTATAAGTCCGCTACTGCTGCAAGGAGGGCCTTATTTACCCTGAAATGTAGACATAATCAAAGTCCCAGGGAATTTTTGTCAGTCCTCAAAAATGCCTATAGTTTATCTGAAAAAGATCCCAATTTTGAAGGTAGTGAATTTATCCAGTTATTTTATGACTCTTTGCCCAATAAAATAAAATTTATTTTGGCCAGGGATTACCATCCCAGAAAGACTCTGGATTGGTTACTCACTGAGAGTACAACTCTGTACGCTGCAATACAAAATTGTGATGAGTCTCCTGACAGAAAATTTAAAAGAGCGAGTGAGGAAATAGCAGAAACTCACATAAAAAGAGACCAGGGAAAATTTGAAAGCCCTAAAAGAAGTTATGCTGATGTGTTAAAAACTCCTAGACCTTCCGAGCCAAATAAAATTCAGCCTAGGCCAGATGGGAATAAGGGTCCAAATGTTGCTGAAAAGAACCCAAACCACCAGAAGGAGTTTAGAAATAGACGGTTCCCTCCTTTTCAAAGATATCAGAATAATTATTATAGGGGATATCAACGTAGGCCAGAAAGGGCTCAAAGTGGTTCTGAGTCAGATGGTTCTGGGAGATCACAATCATATCGGTACCAAAATCAATCTCCCAAAGATTATGGGAGAAAGAGAAGTAACCTATATGATCGAATGGATCAAATCCAAGATCAGTTTGGTATGTTGATGCAGCGGATGGAGGAATTGTCTAAAACAATCACTGCTAACCCTAAAAATCCTTTTTTAGGGGTAACCCCTCCTGTAGAGAATCCTCCCCAAATATAAAGGGGGAGAAGCAGGTAAGTATGTCAAATGTTGCAGAGGTTGATGACTTAAATGTATGTAAAGTGGAGCAATCTAACATAATTGTCTTTCCCTTTAAAAGGAATTTAACCCTTACAAAGCCACATGGCAAGGGGGAGGGGAAACCTGTTTGTTCTGTCTTACAGCACACAAAGTCTTCAGCTGCACAGAAGAAGACATGCGATCCTGCTCATAAAAGGAAGGAGGAGGAGTTGAGGACAAGTCTAACTGCTGAGCAGGAAAACCATTTCAATAATCATGCCAAATATCTTTGTTCCATACAGGAAATAGATAATAGATATTATATGAAAGTTGAATTATTTGATAATTTCTCGCCAATAATAGCCTTGATAGATACAGGTAGCCAAGCAACTTTATTATCTGTAAAATACTTCCAACAATTGCAGGATGTATCTTCTAACAGGTACAAGTTAAAAAGTTTTAATGCTAACCTGGTAAGTGTCTCAGGCAATGCCCTCAAGGTTTTAGGTAAAGCTTGGCTGCATTTTAAAGTAGGAAACAAAGTAATTAGCCATCCTACATTGATCGTGGATATGCCCATTGATAGATTAATTATTGGCATTGATTTCCTGAAAAGATTAAGTCCAGTTATTGATTTTGTTAATAAGGTGATATGGTCTCAAGTGAGGATGCCCATTAATTATGAACAATCACAATCCTATCACAATAGGCGTAACTGCCATGTGATAGAGGAAAGGCCGGATTCCATTGAGGTACATTTCCGAAATAGCCAAGTCCCTGATGTCTCTTTCCTGCAAATCACTCCAAATTCCACTATAGGTGAACAGGAAGATAACACCATATGTGTGTCTCCTGAACGAGTAAAAGATGTATGTTTGGAAGGGGATGTTCTTACAATCCACCTACACCCAGAAACTACTGACCCTATTGGGTTTAATGGTCACGAACAATTCCTAGTGGGAATGGAAAAGGTGGATGATGAGATGTTCTTCCCAGTACAGGTGAATGACTTAGGAAGAACTAAGAGGGCTAAATTGGATTTGCGCCACTGAAAACAGTTATATTAGTAGGGATCTACTAAATCAAGTGGCCAATTCTAAAGTGATTCGATATCCAAATCCACAAGATAATTGGATACATGACTTAGATAATGATTCTGATGATCATAATATAATTGCAAAATGTATATTAACCATTTCTATTGCAGGAAAATCGGCTACTCATTTATTCCTGGTGCTTGATGAACCCAGATATCCTATGTACATTGGCAACGATATTTTACATCGTTTTGTTATCCATGTGGATATAGTGAATTCCACATTGTGGACAAGATTAAAAGGGAATCCTGAAGGTTTTATGGATGAACATGAAGCACTCAAGTCATCCCAGATACTGCCTTATGCAGTCAGTGTATTAGTGCCACGAGATATAATCATCCCTCCAGGTACTAATAATTTCCTGTTACCCATTCAGGTATCAAAAGGCCAAAAATTAAAGAATGGTGATGCATTGATATGCCTGTCAAACAGAATGCAACTATTAGGTATTTCAGTAAATCATACCCCTATGGTGAATTTACAAACCTTTAAAACCCAAATAATTGTGAATAATGGAATGCCAAATGAAGTTCATTTGTCTAAAGACACTATCATTGGTATGGCATTAGATTCAGATTATTATACTTTTGGGTTTCAGAATATAATTATTGGCCTAATACCTGAATCGTATCTAACAGAAGAACAATTGGTTGAACAAACATTTTATTCTTCTCCTGAAGGATTGTTCACCATTAGTTCAGTATATCCTTTTAATCTTGAAGAAGGTACCTGTAAGGTAGAGGAATCCTCTCTTACCTTTGATCATACAATCAATGAGCAGGAAGCCCAGGAATATCATGAGTTTGCTGAAAAAGCAGGTAAGTCAAATCATGACCTCACTGACAGATTGGAGGAAACCTATGAAATAGGTCAACCAGAAGTTTTTCCAGGGTTTATGGAAATGGTCCAGCAACAAATCTCATTAGCTGATGGATGCTCCAATGACCCAGAGCGACAACAACTAAAGGAAGTTCTCTTAGAATTCAAGGATATCTTTGCTAAAGATTCCTTTGATTGTGGTCTGACTGACATACACATTGCTAGGATTCAGACTGATCCTGAGGCACCTCCCGTTTATATCAAGCAATATCGTCTTCCACTAGCTTGTTACGACTCGCTAGCGGAAATAATCCAAAATCTCAAGGAGAGAGGTATTATAAGACCAGTACACAGTTCTTATAACAATCCTATTCTTGGAATTCTTAAACCGAATGGTCAATGGCGTTTATGTGCTGATCTTCGTCAGCTAAATAAACGTGTATATATGTCCGGCTGGCCCGTGCCGTATATAGACCAATGCTTGGTACAAATGCAAGGCGCTAGGATCTTTACCACCTTAGATTGCGCTCAGGGATATTGGACCATCAAAGTAAGCCCTGAAGATCAATACAAATTAGCCTTTACTTTTGGTAAAGAACAGTTTGCCTGGACTAGACTACCGTTTGGGTACATAAATTCAGGTCATGAATTTGCTGTATTTTTACATAAGGCTATGCCTGATGCCACAGAAAGAGGAAATTTAACTTATGTAGATGACATTTTGATGAAAAGTACTTCATTTGACCAGCATATTCAAGAAATTAGGCATGTACTGAATCAGTTGAAAGAGGCAGGTGTGAAAATTTCTTTACAGAAATCCCAGTGGTGTCGAACTAAGGTAAATTTCCTTGGACATGAGGTTACCTGTGAAGGCCTGAATCCCCAGAAGAAAAAGGTGGAGGCTGTTATGAAATCTAAAACGCCTACCAACATTAGTGAATTAAGATCATTTCTGGGTATGATGAATTACTCCCGTAAATTCATTGATAACTATGCTGAGATTAGTAAACCATTGCTGACATTGTTAAAGAAAGGTGTACCCTGGACATGGGGGGAGGATCAGGAACAAGCTATGTCTGAGCTTAAAAGGAGACTCACCCAAGCCCCATGTCTAGCTTATCCCGAGGGGGGTAAACCCTTTTATCTGGAAACTGGTTTTACAAATCTTAGTATTAGTGCTGTCTTATGCCAAAAACAAGATAAATTGCATAAAGTTATAGCTTATGCAAGTAAATCACTGTCACCAGTAGAGATAAAGTTTAGCAACTGTGAAAAAGCTTTACTAGCCACAGTCTGGGCGCTTCAAAACTTTAGAAGTTTTGTACAGGGTGAGAAAATCATTGTTGAAACGGCCCATCAACCCCTACAATATCTACAGAGTGATAAAATTAGGGATGGTAACTTGTCTAACAGCAGGATCACTGCTTGGACCTTGTCTTTACAAGGATGGCCGTTGGAAGTTCAGTATAAGCAAAATAAAAAGTGTCCAGTAGCCCAAGGACTTGCTGAATTGCATAATTGCGCTGCTAATTCTCAAACGGAAGAACTGATAGATGATTTTCTAGAGGAACAAAAATCTTCCCCTTACAAAGTGTATGAAGACGACTATTGCTCTCTACTCCCCTGTGCGTACATAGATGGTTGTGCTTACCATGCCATTGTAGGGGATGAAAGAAAACTAGTGGCAGGAATTGGAATTACGTGGATAGATGGGTGCCCGAGTATTTCAATAGGTTATAGTATTGGTGCTAAGAGTAGCCAGGTAGCCGAATTAGCAGCTGTCTACCAAACCGTTAAAATTGCTATAGAGCACAATATAAAGGAATTCGTCATTGTTACTGATTCAAATTATGTGCGGAACAGCTTTGTAGAATATATGCCCACATGGAAGAGGAGTCATATGTTACGGTCCAATAACAAACCAGTGAAACACGCCAAGTTGTTTTGTGCCATAGATGAGCTAGTCCGACATAATGATCTAACCATTTATTGGAAAAAGACTAAAGGTCATTCCAAAACCCAAAATAAAGATAAAGAGGGTAACGACCTAGCTGATAAACTAGCTAAACAAGGAGCCATAAGTGGTGATCATGTGAATATAGATCATTTACTAGAGATGATTCCCATTGACGCTATCACTAGACAACAGGCTAAGGCCCAAACTGAAAATAGTATAGTTCAATGGAGCCAAGAATCTTCTAGTGAGGATCTGATTAAAAGCCAGAAGGAAGATGTTATATTGGGAATCTTCTATAAACATATTGAGGATCCTAATAATAATCCCATATCGGAGGATAATTATACCCAAAAAGAAGACCTCCGATTACTTATGAAATCCAGATCCCAATTTAGTATTCAGGATGGGTTATTAATGAGAACCTCTAAAAATGGTATTCAGCAGTGGGTAGTTCCTACTACATTTAGAGGTTTAATGTTACAGCATGCCCATGATGCACCTACAGCTGGTCATCGTGGAGAAAAGATTACATATGAGTCACTACGTGATTATGCCTACTGGCCTCATATGTTAAAGGATGTCCAGAGTTATTGTCAAGGTTGTTTGGTATGTGCGCAATTTCAACCGCAAGGTCCTAAACATCGTGCTCCACTTCAGAAGAAAGGTTTTTCATTACCATGGTCTGACATCCAAATCGATTTTATTGGTCCTGTTACCCGGTCATCCCGAGGAAATAAATACATGTTAACCGTCACTTGTGTGTTTACAAAATGGGTAGAGTGTCTACCGGCCCGCAATAACACAGCCGAGACCTGTGCATTTTTGTTGATTAACCATGTATTTTCCAGATTTGGGTTACCATTAAGGATTGATTCAGATCGTGGATCACACTTTGTAAGTGAGGTAATGGCGAAGATGTGGAAGATGTTGGGTGTGAAGAGAAAATTACACATTGCTTATCGTCCAACATCTAGCGGATCCGTTGAGCGCTATAACCAGTCTATTGTCAACATCCTTAAGAAATATGTTAAGGAGTCGGGTAAAGACTGGGATATAAGGTTACCATTAGTACTCATGGCCATTAGAGCTACTCCAAGTACGGCTACCCAGATGTCACCTTTTGAGCTGATGACAGGAAGAAGAATGGTACTTCCTCAACATCTGTTGTATCGCACATCAGATCATAACCTGATCAATGCAGCCACGACACATCAGTATGTGGAGGACCTTCGTAAGTATCTTCAACACGCGTTTGCTTTCGCGCAGAAGAATCTTGAGAAAGCCGCCGTAAGTAACAAAACTTATTATGACTTGAAAACGACCAAAAAGGAATATGAGGTAGGAGATAGAGTGTATCTCTATAACTTTGCCCGGGATCGGGTAAAAGAAAGAAAATTTCTCCCATCATGGAAAGGTCCGTATGATGTAATTGATAAAATATCACCTGTAGTTTATAAGGTGAAAATTAATACCAAAGATGGTTTCATCGAGAAATGGGTCCATGTAAATCAATTGCGAGTATGTCATCCAAGATCAGAACTGAGAATCATAGAAGATGACGCTGAATAAGAGAATGAATAAGGATGCGTTAATCTGATTTCTCTCAGTTCACAGATGTTCCAATTCTGGGGTTTCCATATAAAGCATTTTACATAGCAACGCTAGGGAAACTGTATATCTCAAAAGAAAAAATAAATAAATATATATATATACTGTATTCATACTTTCATTTTCCTTTATAGAAAAAGGACGGGTGGAACCAGACGTGATTCCTGGCGATGATGATGACAACAAAGATACAGATATCGTGCAGATGGTGTTGATTCAAGAGGTCCAATTAAAGACGGAACTAATCATCAACCCGAATCTACAGTCGTGTTTCAGATGTCCCAGGATTGTGAATGATGGCTAGGAAGATTATATTTCAAGAATCTTTGCGAAACTGGATCCAAGGACATTCATTGGATGAAGATACCGAATATCACCATTTTAGCTTGGGAAAGGAACCAAATTGGTACATTATGCATGAGAACAAAGTCACAGCAATAATGGCATGATTGGTGCCAAGTTTTGCATTTTTCTCACATGCTAAAACCATTGGACACAGAATCTCTGTGATAATATACTTTTCCAGGATTGACGTTATGAAGCGATAAAAGACTCAGATACAATATTGATGAACATGAAAATTCTTCCGACCTTCTCCCAGTTAGGTCTTAAGGGGATCCTTGACTAACGTGGGAAGAAGGGGGGGGATTTGTCAGAACTATTGGGTATGAATAAAGTCCATAATTATAAGGCCTATATAAATGTATGGACATGAGCCTAAGGGACAACCATTTTGTCTTATTAAAAGACAGAGTGATTTTTTTTTTCCTTTACTCTGAAATTGCTAACCTAAGGTTTACGATATATACCAAAGTGTTTACCTAAGTCTGTTTTGTGAGAAGGAGATGTCCCAAGGTCTAATGAGATGTCATGGCCTAGATAAGACAATGTATTTGAATTCTGATGATTTTAGTGAATAGAAAGACTCTAATCTTTCTTTGTGATTTTTATATTAATCAATATAGGAGTAGATTGATTTTATATAATCAATTTTAATAGGTGTGCTGAATATATAGTATATATATAAGAGTATAGTCCTCATAGATATATTCAATTGTAAGATTAGAAATGAGGTATAAACTCCTCTGTCATGTTTAGAATCTGTCTCAGTGGAACACACAAATTAATTATTTCTTTCCTGGAATGGATGTGGACACAGGTAATCATGAACAAACCCTGTCTCATCCAAGAACAATGAATTGAGATAGCCATATTTATTTTGATTTAATCAAGTCTGGTCAAAAGACTTAAGGATACACAAGTTAGTTGACCAAGTATAAAACTCATTGTCTCTTTAAGATCTTCTCAAGGTTTGTCTGAAACCTTAGATTACATGTTAGTGCTATTATATATGAATAAGAGAAATAAATGAATGCTTCGATTTTTTTGTATGGAATACTAGTGCCATCTAGTGTTAGGGTAACAAAGATCTAGGGTATATTTTTCCCTAGAGGATGGTTCTATTAATTATAAAGTGAGGTCACTAGTTAATGATAAAACTTGGCCAAGCCCTTTCTAAGATAGGATAAAAAGATGGTATGGGCTGACAGAAGAGGTCGATCTCGCTCTCTCTCTGGACATCATCTTGACCATCTTGCCAGTCATTGGAGGCAGCCATCTTAGAACCATTGAAACTGATTTCTGCTAGCTGACATTTTGGTATAGTATAACCTTACCTATATTTTATAGGATAATTAATTAATATAATACATATCTATAGATATATTCAATTAACCATACTTTGTGTATAGTATCTGTTTTGGAATAAGATTGGGGTGTACCTGCAGCATCATCCTGAAAATTAATCCAATACAGGGAGATTAAAAAGATACTAGTGAAAACACGGTATTATCTCCAAGGAACTGAATTCAGTTCTAGGCCAGTATGGTTGATAATATATATATATTTATATAGATAAAAGATAAACCAGATTTGGGTTTAATCGGACATTTGTCGGCTGTGAGAAATCAAGTATTAAATTGACTTTTAAAATAAGTGAGGGGTATTATTATAAGAAGGCATAATTGTGTGTATATATATATATATGTTCTCAATTATTTTTGTCTTTACCACTATTTTGCATATCATTGAGTGAATTTTATTACCGCCAATTTTATTATATATATTATTTTGCACTATAAATTGTATTAATAAATTACATATATATTTTGTCTGTAACTGGGTTTTGTCTTCAATTCAACGCAGATCACGAGCTTGTTTTAGCTTGATATTTATGATAATAAGTTAGAATCTCCTTTATTGCCGATTTTAATTTATTCACATAAATCATATAGACTGTCAATCGGAGACAGCATAAATATTCCGACAGCACAAAATGACTCGGAGCAACCACCCCGGCAGTCGCCATTGCCAATCGACGGCAAAAAACCCGGCCCATAGGCAGGATACGACAAGCAAAGTTCAGCTTACCCAGGACAGACTGGACCCTGCGCAACTGCACCTTCCTAAGTCCCCGCAACCCGGACACGTAACCAAATCCGCCAACTTATCCTCCGGCAAGCGACACTCCATGCGCTCCGTATCAATAACGATACCCAAAAACTTCACTGACGTAGCCGGACCTTCCGTCTTGTCCGGAGCCAAAGGGACCCCAAACGCACCAGCAACTCTCTCCATTGTATGTAACAAAACGGAACAAACTCGTGAACCCGCCGGCCCAACAAACAAAAAATCATCCAAATAGTGCAGCACCGACTGCCAACCAGCCTCCTGCTTCACTACCCATTCCAAAAATGAACTGAACTTCTCAAACAATGAACACGAAATCGCGCAACCCATCGGCAAACAGCAATCAACATAAAACTGCCCCTCTCAAACAAAACCCAACAAGTGAAAGCTCTCCGGATGTATAGGCAGTAAACGAAATGTCGCCTCTATATCCGTCTTGGCCAACAGCGCCCCTTGCCCGAAACGACGCACCCACACCACCGCCGCATCAAAGGACGTGTAAGAAACAGAACATAACTCCGGGTCAATCCCATCATTCACCGAACTCCCAGCCGGGTACGACAAATGATGAATAAGCCGAAACTTGTTCGGCTCCCTCTTAGGAACTAACCCCAATGGTGAAATGTGCAACCCCGGCAACGGCGGGACAGCAAACGGACCTGCGACCCGCCCTGCAGTAACCTCCTTCTCAATCTTCTCCCTGACAACCCCAGGCCTCGCCAGCGCGGACGCCAGGTTCCGAACCACACCGCCCCCCCAAACCGAAGAGCACGGAATACGAAAACCGTCAACAAACCCCTGACGCAACAACTCCGCCGCCGCCCTATCGGGGTACTCATTTAGAAAGGGAAGCATCACGTCCACCTTCACCGGTGTAGAACCTCTTCTGCCCAACATCCTGTCCTCTCCCTTTTCCCTTCTTAAAACACCGGGAGAAACTATGGGCACCCCCACACCCGGAGCATTCATGCTTAAAACGGCAGTCGGACAGGAACTTGCAATACCCCTCATTAAACTGCCAGCAGACCCCTTTCTTCCCGCCAGAGGGCGACTCTGCCGCTGACGTACCCCCTGACGCGCCACGAAAGGGCTGACCACCCACCTTCTGGGCCGCCATGAGGCGCATCCAGAGGCTGATATCTTTGTTATCCCACCTAATACTGGGGCGGATAGCCTTGCGTTGACGAAACTGCTCATCATAACGCAACCACGCCACCCCAACATACACCCTATAAGCCTCCCCAATAGAGTCCATATATCCAAAAAGCGCGGAACAATGCTCTGGCGCCTTTTCCCCCACCACGCTTGCCAGAATTGCAAATGCCTGCAACCAATTCATGAACGTATGTGGTATCAGCCGATACCGACGACGCTCCTCCTCCTCCTTCTTGCAATCATCCGGTTTGACCCTATCTAAATTAAACTTCTCTAGGGGCAAAAGCGAAAAAATTTCAACATATTCGTCCCTATAAATCTTCTCCCTCACCTCCGGTTTCAGATGAGCCCCCAAAGGCCCCTCGAAACAAACATACACTTCCCCCCTAGCCGCATCCGCCAACCGTACCACGTCCTCCGAACCCGACTTACCACCACCACCGGTCGCCGCGACCGACGCCGAAGAAACCGCAACCGCAGGCACAGCCACAGAATCCCCAGACACACTCCCCGCTACATCTTGTGCGACCGGACCATCCGCTCCCACGCAGGCCGACACCCCCTGCGACCACACCGCCGCAGGCCCACCCTCGCTAACAACGCCGACAAACCAGATAACAACTCCTGCACTACCTGAGTACCCCCGCCACTCACAGACATCCCCCCGCGGCACCCTCCCCTCCACACTGACCCACCCGTGGCGTCCTCTCACCTGGCCCTCCCTGGGGATGGATCCCATCAGCAGCCGCACGCCTGAACTCCGTCTCCCGGACACTCACGGAACCCACTGCCACCGCAACCGACTCAGCAGCGTCCCCGCAGGTCGCAAATTGGACGTCTTCATCTTCTGTGGACTTTTGCGCAAGCTCCCCTTCTTCCTCCGACCCCTCCGCAGGAAAACCGGAAGCAGGTACTCAAGGATCCACCGCCGCGACGTCATCCGCACCGCGTCCAGGCCCACCGGACGGTGGCCGCACCGCACCAACACCCGGAACAGGTCCTCTAAACGCAGCACCCTCCGCAGATGCCCTCTTAGGGGGCGGAGCCACCTGCCACTTACTGCTTCCCCGCTGCAATTCCCTCCGGCGCCCACTAGAGGGCCTCAGCGCACCAAAATCCTCCTGTTCCTGCTGAAGCTGCAGTTGCCTCCGGCGCCCACCAGGGGGCCTCAGCGTGCCCAGATCTTCCTGCTCCTGCCGACTGCCGCCCTGGCCTACCTCACTGAAGCCCGCCTGAACTCTCCTGCCACGGACATGCTGCTGGCTCGCTTCCTCCTCCGGAGACCGAGGTAAGTCAAAGGCTCGTCCCCTGCTGAGGCTCTCCAGCACGGGGCCCGCCGCCACTCCTGTCCTGACTGCAGACGCCGGCTGGGAGACAGGAGGGGGGTTAACCCTTCCCTCTCCCACAGGACCCGACCGCCGAACGGGATTCCTCCCCGCACGGCCGCGAGCAGCGCTGGCACCGCTTCCCCGCTGCCGTACCGGAGGGTCCCTAACGGGGCTCCCAAGGCGCCGCCGGGTCCGAGAGGTAAACTCTGGGCTCAATCTCTCCGGAGGCCGCGACCTCCGAGCCCGCACCACAAAAACAGCAGGGACCGCAGCCGGGCTGGTCCCCTGCAACACCGCCTGCAGCGTCTCCTGAACCCACTGCGACCCCCGATCCGCTGCGGCTGCCCTTACCTGCTCTAACAAAACTTCAAGGGCGGACATGATGCCGTGCCAACTTCTACCCACGCTATCCCTCACTGAATAAGCCCCACCCCAATTTCCTCTAAACTCACATCCCATAACCTGCTCCACCCCTTCCTTTCTCCTACCGGAACACTCCCCTCATAACATAATTAACCCTATCCGCCACTTACTTCCTATTGCTTTTCTTATCATTATTATTATGTTCCAATACTTTTCGTCCTTTAACAAGTGGGAGGCACATATGCAAACTGTTGTAATTCCTACACCGTTCACCTGATTTGGATGTAAATACCCTCAAATTAAAGCTGACAGTCTGCAGTTAAAGCACATCTTGTTAGTTTCGTATCAAATACATTGTGGTGGTGTATAGAGCCAAAAATTTTAGAATTGTGTCAATGTCCCAATATTTATGGACCTGACTGTATTCCCCAAAAATGCATTATCCAATAGAAGCTTGGTCACATGACCCTTATCAGCCAATACAAGCTCTCAGGTCCATACAGTTTTACTCCAGGTTTCCATGACAACCCAGCCATTTTTTTTTCACTGCTGTAGATGAGTTTTAAAGGAAACCTGTCACCAGGATAGTAAAGCCATGGCCAAATAGCACTTAGTACCTTATTTCAAGATGTGCCTTTGTTCCAGCAATAGATGTTTTTATCCTCTGAAAATCCAGTTTATTTGATATGCAAATGAGCCAGTAAGGTGCCCAGAGGGGCGTTACTCTTGCAGGAAGGAGCCAAGACATGCCCCCTGCCACAATGTGCCCACCCTCAAAAGACTTAAAACCCCGCCCCCAGGTCCCGCTAAGCCACGCCCCCGATCCGGTTGTGTGCTGTCCGCATCTCTTCTGGCCCTTTAGAGAATGAATGGGTCCGCACCTGTTCCGCATAATTGCGGAATGGATGCGGACCCATTCTACGGACGTGTGAATGGACCCTTAGAGTAAACTGTTCAAAAGGACACCCCCCGATCCAGTTAGGCCATGCCCCCTCCCCACTCCTCAGCTGACTGAGATTGAAAAAAGTAAAAAATCAACTTCTAGGTCCTGCTAAGCCACGCCCATATCTGGTTAGTCCACGCCCCCTCCACTCCTTAGTCGACAGGGATTTAAAAAATGAAGGTAAAAATCAACTTCTGTCAGCTGCAGGGGTGGGAGGGAGGGTGACTTTCTCCCTGCAGATCACACTCAGACAGCACAGTGCTGCTGTCTTAGAGTGAGCTGTTCAAAAGGACACACCCCCGATCCAGTAAAGGCCACTGTTAAGGGGGCGGGCCCCTGTGGAGGTCACTGTCAAGGGGGTGGTATGCTGTGAAAGTCACTGTTAAAGGGGAAGGCTGCTGTAAAGGTCAAAGTTAAGGGGATGGGCTGCTAGGGAGGTCAAATTTTAAGGGACGGGGCACTGTGGGGGGTCAGTGTTAAGGGGTGGGGGGCTGTGGAGGTCACTGTTTTGGGGCGGGGTGCTGTAGAGGTCACTGTTATAGTGGATAGTATTGATATCTTTTAATGACACGCACAAACATTAAATTAAATAGATTAAATATACCCTAGCGAAGCCAGGCCTTCAGCTAGTACACTAATATAACTAAAAACCTAACAAACAAGAGTGGAGTTAAACCAATGGCATGAACTTTTTATGAACTCATGAATAACCAAATAATCATAACATATTTTATTTTACAGCCTAGGCTCAAAATCAAACTCAAACAATAACAATAAAAACATAAAACACTGGAACATAACAGGCCCAGCCCTCAGCAAATCAGAGCCATCACAGGGGCAGAAAACAACCTCTGCCCAGTAGAGAAGGTAAAAAGAGAAGGTAAAATTGTACATGGGGCAAATGCTGATATGGCCATGTGGATTCCACCTTAATGTCCGGGATCTGGCCATACCATGCCTAGGCCACGTGTTCTTAATTTTCTCCCAACCTCCCCCATTTTGCCTGAGCTACTGGTGAAAGTGCGCTGTGTGTGTGCCCATTTCCAAAAGTCATCTACAGCTGCCGTCGGTTTGGCAATGCTGCTGCAGCGCTTGCATTTGCCAGCTAACAGACTATTGTGCGACGTGAGCACGCGCAGAGGGCAGTAATGGAATCCCAGCTGCAACATGCTCTTGTATGTCTGACCTCTGTGAGGTTTTACACAACTTTGAGGGATAAACACCGATGGTGAGTGGCGCCGCCGCCATTATCAGCCGAACCATACCACTTCTGTGTCTAGTGAAACGCTGGCTGCTAACGATGAAGGCGGACGCCTCACATGTGGAAGAGGTGGAAATAGGGGGAAGACATTACACAGGGTGATAGCCAGAACACCATCAGTTCGGCTTCTCAGTGTGAATTAGATGATGAGGAGGAGGAGGAGCAGGAGAAGGTTGCCTACGCTACAGAGGGTAGTAGCAATAGCAGGTTTATTCCATCTGTTCTGCATAGATGTCAGGAGAGGAGGAATAGGATAAGGAGAATGAGAGTCATCCTCCTGATGATGACAGCAAAGTCTTGCCTGTTTGGAATCTGGCACACATGTCTGACTTCATGTTAGGCTGCCTTTCCCACGACCCGTGCGTTACACGCATGTTCGACAACACGGATTACTGGTTGTTCACCCTTATCGACCCCCCCCCCCCTTCAAAGGGAACTTCTCATCTCTCATTCCTGTGGTAAAGAGGACGAGCAAAACGATGCAATAACAGAATGTCCTTGTTTAAAAATTGCTTAGAAAATTTCCATATGACAACAGTGGAGGCAGAGAGTGGAAGTAAACCAATGGCAGGGCCTGTTAATTAACACATAAATAACCAAATAACCATAACATTTTTTACAACCATAAACCAGAATAACAATTATAATACCAACTATAATACAAACAAAAAACTATAATAATAACAGAACAGAATGTCATTGCAGAAATATTTACAGCTGACAATGCTGGTGGCAGAGTACATAGTTCCTTGGCCAACCCAGGAGGGGAGATGAGGGGGGGGGGACACCGCAGTTCCAACAGAGGCAGGACAACACTCTACAAGGCCTGGGACAGTTTCATGACACCCCGCCAGCACCCTCACCCGGATGCGTGGCCTAGTGTCACAAGGAGGGAAACATTGTGGAAGATTGTGAAGGAGTACATAGCAGACCGTGTCAGCGTCCTCGGTGTTCCCTCTGTGCCTTACAACTATTGGCTGTCCAAGCTGGACACGTGGCACAAACTTGCACTCTATGCCTCAGAGGTGCTGGGATGCCCTGCCGCTAGCGTTTCGTCAGAGCGGGTATATAGTGTTCCTGGGGGCATAATAACTGAAAAGCGCATCCGTCTGTCAACTGAAAATGCTGACAGGTCGACTCAAAAAAATTAACAAGGCCTGGATTGCCCCTGACTTCTCTACTCCACCAAAGGAAATCGGGTGAACAACAAGGCACTTTAAATGTGTTGTTTGTAAAGTACTAAATACACTGTATTCACATGCACCTCTGCCACCACCAAAAAGGTTATATGGTTCAATCTTCCTTTTCTCGTCCTTCTCCTCCTCCTCCTCCATCATATCAACATGTTTTTTAGGCTGCCCTCACTCATAATGTTTTATCAGCGAAACCCTTGCACAGGTGCCAGGGGCGACACTCAGAGCCATCTCTGTGGGCACCCTTACTCTTGAAAAAGTCTATGGTGCACCAATATGCCTTATAGTTTTCCTGCCATTCATCAGTGTCGGGTACGCCATGAATGGCACAGGCAGCACATTGACTGTAGGCAGGCCACTATAGCTAAATAATAAGGAACATGGAAGATATACTATATTGGACTGTAGTATTCAGGGTAACTGATCGTGTGGGCACTTTGCGATAAATAAGCGTGTTTGTGGTTGCAGTTTGTGCAATCAGTCTCTAAAAGGTTTGCCATCGCCTTCACTGTTTTAGAGGGTTAGCGCACCTGGAGGCCCTCATCTACATTATTTTACTCTTTTTCATTGAGCCCAGGGTCACAGCCTCTGCGTGAACCATCATCATCACGGCCACTTCCACGTCCCATACTGGCCGCCTTCTTAATATGAAATGTTATATATGCTTAAAAGTATCTAACACCTACAGTATTGTAGGATATGTATGTGTACGCGCCAATCAATTAAAACAGGTATTTTGGATGCGCACACTTTACACAGGGGATGTAACTCTGATAATGTCACATCCCTACCATACACCGTCTGCGGATGAAGTACAGTATATGTTAGTAATATGTATGAAATGCACACACAGTAGATGTGGCACAAATATTTTACTTCTCACAAAAATACACTGTTTTCACATGTGGTACTGTATTTGAAACAGAGAGCCACGCGCTATGGACACTAGATTTTGAACAGATTATTTATTTTGTCGCTAGACACAAATTTTTTTAATTTGACTCATTTTAAGTATATGCCACAGTAATGAACAAAATATGGACACTGGATTATGCACAGATTATTTAGATTGGCGCAACAGACACTCTTTTCAAATGTGAATCCACAGTACATGGACAGTATATTTGGCACAAAACAGTTAAATTTGTCCCAAATAGAAATAATTCTCTGCGGAATTACTGTATATATGGTTGCGGACTAAATTCACACACAGACGAGACCCAAAATACAGAAATTTGTCCCAAATAGAAATAATTCTCTGCTGAACTACTGTATATATGGTTGCGGCCTAAACGCAGACACAGATGTGCCCAAAAGTATTGAAATTTGTCCCAAATAGAAATAATTCTGTGCTGAACTACTGTATATATGGTTGCGGCCTAAATTCATGCACAGATGTGCCCAAAACTAGTGAAATTTGTCCCAAATAGAAATAATTCTCTTCTGAACTACTGTATATATGGTTGCGGCCTAAATTCTCGCACAGAAGTCACCCAAACTAGTGAAATTTGTCCCAAATAGAACTAAATCTATGCTGGATTACTGTATATATGGTTGTGGCCTAAACACAGACACAGATGTGCCCAAAAGTTTTGAAATTTGTCCCAAATATAAATAATTCTCTGCTGAACTACTGTATATATGGTTGAGGCCTAAATTCACGCACAGATTTGACCAAAACCAGTGAAATTTGGCATAAATAGAAATAATTCTCTGGTGAATAACTGTATATATGGTTGCGGACTAAATTCACACACAGAAGTCACCCAAACTAGTGAAATTTGTCACAAATATAAATAATTCTCTGGTGAATTACTGTATATAACGGTTGCGGCCTAAATTCACACACAGATGAAACCAAAACTAGGGATTTTTGTCCCAAATAGAAACAATTCTCTGCTGAATTACTGTATATATGGTTGCGGCCTAAACGCAGACACAGATGTGACCCAAACTATGGAAACTTGTCCCAAATTGAAAGAATTCTGTGCTGAATTATTGTATACATTGTTTGCGGCCTAAATTCTCATACAGATGAAACCCAGACTAGGGATTTTTGTCCCAAATAGAAAGAATTCTCTGCTGAATTATGTATATATGGTTGCGGCCTAAATGCAGACACAGATGTCACCCAAACTGGTGAAATTTGTCCCAAATAGAAATTATTCTAGGCTGGAATACTGTATATAATGTTTGTGGATTGAGCGTGCACACAGATGTGGCACAAATTAGGCAAATTTTCACTAGCAGGCACACTCTAGTGAATAAGCCCCTTTTTTAGAATTTCTGCTAATCACACTGCTTTCTGATGGTGTACTGTAGATCTCACTGATATGTAATATTTCTTTCTTTCGAAAGCTTTTTGGTAGTGAACACAGTGATTTTCCAGCCCTGCACTATCTGTCCCTTCCTGCAGACGCCAGTCCCTAATACTGCTGAATTTAACCCTTGTTAAAAAAAAACTAAAATGCTGCACTGCTGTCAAACACACACTTTAGTCCTGAAGGGGACTGTTTTGCCTTTCAAGAGCTTTTTGGGAGTTCAATAGTTGTAATTTCAGCAAACCGCTATATGTCCCTGCCTACTGTCGGCTCTCCCTGACGCTGAATGATCCGAGGCCTAACGTCTGCTCCTGTATAAACTAGTACCACGTGTTCCGGCCAGCCAACCAGTGTAAGGCTTATAGCTAACATGGCTATGGTATTACACTGGAGGGAATTACTTACCTGAACTCTGATTGGATGCTTCAGGAGGCGCCAAACGTGCGGGGCGGACACTCGAGCAATGCGACGAGCACATGTGGTATTCGGCCGAGTACCGCCATGTGCCGAGCATAGCGATGCTCGAGCCGAACCGGTACTCAGCCGAGCATGCTCGCTCATCACTAGTTGTCAATGATAACGTTAAATGCTTAAAATATGTACGATGTAGAAAAATAAAACAAGACGTTTCACAAAAGTGGAAAGACAGTCATGAGAGAGGTGAAAACTACAAAAATGCTGAATATTCCTGTAGTCCTTGTTTCTGCTGAATGGTCACAGCTGGCGAGTGACAACCAGCTGCGCATGAAGAGTTCTGCTTTATTTGGGGTTCTCACCTGACAGTAAGGCCCAACGTGGCATTTGTACGGTGGCAGCTACAATTGGACTGTGGCTGATTTCCACAATTATACTTGTTTCTCCTGCACGCTACATAAAAACCAGTGTCCTCTCTTCCACCCGCGATAGAATTTAGGATTTATTAAAAGCAATTCACGATCCATATGATGGAAAATTAAGCAGCGTTTTTTATGACACAGTTTATTTTGTCTTCTTTTCCTCCTGTATCTTCACTTTCCCTCTGTGGCTGTTGTACTGAGAATTGGTGTTGAAGAGTCTGTCCCACCATGTAAACATTGAGGCATAGTTACCTTCGAAGTTCATGTGATGGAAATCGTGGAAACGTGCCCCGGCATAGAAGGGTATGAGGTGCAGCGGATTTAAAGGAAGGTCGTAACCACTGCGAGAGAAAATTTTAATTGAATTTCAATTAACTGTTATAAGGCTGTAACGGACTCCGGTTTCTCATAATGAAAACCTGCACAATCCTAAGATTACTGTTCACACAGGATTTTACACCACAAAAAAGCAGTGTGATAAACCTAGACTGCTGAAAATAATATATCTAACTTTACGGCAAGTGTTGCCTTGCAATAAAAATGTTGGCGCATATTGCTGCGTATAGAACCACACCTTTCTGATTAAGCCATTCCCCCTCATTAGATTATTCTTTTTAGGTCATTTGCTTCATAAATAGATCTAAAACTTTTGCAATATTCTGGTTAAAAAATGTACTAAATATAGGCAGGTTTTATTCCAATTTCTTAATGCAGTCACATTAGTAGATTTTTATTCTCTGACCTGTTAGAAAGGTACTAGATGTAGTCTGTGACCAGCCGGGAGCTCCACCTACTGGTAAGTGACAGGTCTGTGCGGCGCATTGCTAAAGAACTGTCACTTACCAGTAGGAGGAGCTCCCGGCCGGTCACAGACATCGCAGCAGCAAGCAGGTAAGTATGAATCTTCTACTGTTGTACTATTGCTAAGTAACCATGGCAACCAGGGCTGCAGTAGCTTCCTGGTTGCCATGGTTACCAATCGGAGCCCCAGCGATGAAACTGGGACTCCGATCGGAACTCCGCTGCCACCAATAATGGGGGGGGGAAATGGGAGGCCGCACACTGCCACCAATGGTTGTTACTACTATAGAGAGAGGGGGGGCCGATGGTGGGCGCACACTGTGCCACCAACGATTTTTAACTATAGAGGGAGGAAGGGGGGGGGCGATGGTGGGCGCACACTGTGCCACCAACGATTTATTACAATAGAGGGAGGGGGGGGGCGATGGTGGGCGCACACTGTGCCACCAACGATATTCAAACTGGGGAGGGGGGGGGTCTGCCCCCTGCTGCCTGGCAGCCCTGATCTCTTACAGGGGAATATGATGTGCCGCACCTGAAGGGGTTAATTGTGCTATCATATCCCCCTGTAAGAGATCGGGTGCTGCCAGGCAGCAGGGGGCAGTCTTGTACAAAGTTTGCAGTGTATTCTAACTAGAAGCGTCCCCATCACCATGGGAACGCTTCTGTGTTAGAATATACTGTCGGAAATGAGTTTTCACGAAGTGAAAACTTAGATCAGAAAAAGCTTTTATGCAGACGGATCTTCGGATCCGTCTGTATGAAAGCAACCTACGGCCACGGATCACGGACACGGATGCCAATCTTGTGTGCATCCGTGTTCTTTCACGGACCCATTGACTTGAATGGGTCCGTGAACCGTTGTCCGTCAAAAAAATAGGACAGGTCATATTTTTTTGACGGACAGGATACACGGATCATGGCCTCGGCTGCAAAAAGTCAATGGGTCCGCGAAAAAAAACGGAAAACGGCACAACGGCCACGGATGCACACAACGGTTGTGTGCATGAGGCCTTAGATTGCTGTCTGATTCCAATGAAATCAGCCAGTAACAATCTGATGCCTGTGGCCACTTTAAGAGGGAATACCCACTGCAGTTATATGAGGCGCTAGGTAAATGCCGCTTACCTGTGAACATCTATCGTTTCCTTTATTCGAACTATAACCCAAGTCCACAGGAGAATGAAGTGGTTGCAAAAGACCATGATGCCAACGAGAAATCCTGCTCCAAAGATGAAGATTTCGAGGGGATGATTATACTCAGCCTGCATCCCGCATGGAGACTGTAAAACACACAAAAGGCAAATCACCAATTAATACGGCATAATACATTTTGCACATACAGTCAGGTCCATAAATATTGGGACATCAACACAATTCTAACATTTTTGGCTCTATACACCACCACAATGGATTTAAAATTAAATGAACAAGATGTGCTTTAACTGCAGACTGTCAGCTTTAATTTGAGGGTATTTACATCCAAATCAGGTGAACAGTGTAGGAATTATAACAGTTTGCATATGTGCCTCCCACTTGTTAAGGAACCAAAAGTAATTGGACAGAATAATAATCATAAATCAAACTTTCACTTTTTAATACTTGGTTGCAAATCCTTTGCAGTCAATTACAGCCTGAAGTCTGGAACGCATAGACATCACCAGATGCTGGGTTTCATCCCTGGTGATGCTCTGACAGGCCTCTACTGCTACTGTCTTCAGTTCCTGCTTGTTCTTGGGGCATTTTCCATTCAGTTTTGTCTTCAGCAAGTGAAATGCATGCTCAATCGGATTCAGGTCAGGTGATTGACTTGGCCATTGCATAACATTCCACTTCTTTCCCTTAAAAAACTCTTTGGTTGCTTTTGCAGTATGCTTTGGGTCATTGTCCATCTGCACTGTGAAGCGCCGTCCAATGAGTTCTGAAGCTTATGGCTGAATATGAGCAGATAATATTGCCCGAAACACTTCAGAATGCATCCTGCTGCTTTTGTCAGCAGTCACATCATCAATAAATACAAGGAGAGTGTTCTTGATCTGGCCAACTGTTGTGAAGGGTGTTTTCTTCAACAGGGAAATAATTCTTCGGTCATCCACCACAGTTGTTTTCCATGGTCTTCCGGGTCTTTGGTGTTGCTGAGCTCACCGGTGCGTTCCTTCTTTTTAAGAATGTTCCAAACAGTTGTTTTGGCCATGCCTAATGGTTTTGTTATCTCTCTGATGGGTTTGTTTTGTTTTTTCAGCCTAATGATGGCTTGCTTCACAGATAGTGACAGCTCTTTGGATCTAATCTTGAGAGTTGACAGCAACAGATTACAAAACCAAATAGCACACTTGAAATGAACTCTGGATCTTCGATCTGCTCATTGTAATTGGGATAATGAGGGAATAACACACACCTGGCCAGGGAACAGCTGAGAAGCCAATTGTCCCATTACTTTTGGTCCCTTAACAAGTGGGAGGCACATATGCAAACTGTTGTAATTCCTACACCGTTCACCTGATTTGGATGTAAATACCCTCAAATTTAAGCTGACAGACTGCAGTTAAAGCACATCTTGTTTGTTTCATTTCAAATCCATTGTGGTGGTGTATAGAGCCAAAAATGTTAGAATTGTGTCAATGTCCCAATATTTATGGACCTGACTGTATATTATTTGAAATGCAGTCAAGTCAAAGCTTCAGTCCACTGCTGCTCTGTACTTACAGAAAACTCGTGATGTACTTTGTGGATATATTTGTATATACTCTTATGGTGCAGGAGACGATGAAGGAAGTAGTGGCAGGTGTCTTCTATGACCGCGCAGCCGAAACACTGAGCAATCAATATATACCTGGAAGAAAAGGCATCACTTTACATGTAGATTCAACCCTACAATCCAAGTCGAAAGTAGAAACAGCATATTAAAGGGGTTCTCAAGAGTTTCCCTAGGATACATCGTCAATAGCAGATCGGCGGGGGTCTGACACGTCGCCAATAATCGGCACTGGGACTACACCATTCTGTCCATTCTGTAGTGGACGGAGCTGTGTGGTACCAGCTATATAGCAACTCCTGAACAGCTGATTAACCACCTCCGGACCGCCTAACGCACATGTGCGTTCCGGAGGTGGCAGCGCTGCGCACAGTCACGCATATACGCGTCATCTCGCGAGACGCGAGATGACGCGAATATGCGCGCGCGCATGCGCAGTTCGCGCCGGCATTTCTTCGAGAAGCATTTCGTCAGCAACCTGCCAGCCAATGATCGTGGCTGGCAGGTTGCTGATTTTTAAAAAATCCAATCAAAGTGCCAGATAGCAGATCATATTTGTAAATATGATCTGTTATATGGCTGCCTGCTCCTCTGCTGGTTCTTTTCGTCGGTTGGATCCAGCAGAGGAGCAGGCTTCACAGTGAGTACACCAACACTACACACTTAGCCCCTGATCACCCCCCTGAACCCCAATTAACCCTTTGATCACCTCTTTGATCACCCCCTGTCAATCACAAGTGAAAAGAAAAAAGTGATCAGTGCAAACTGTCACTTTTTTTTTCACTGTTATTGACCGTTAGGTTTTAGGTATAGTTTAGGTCCCTTGGTTAGGTAGTTAGCGATCAGTTAGCGCCCAGCCCACCGCACCGCAGTCCGTTATTCGCTGATTAGCGTATCGCTAATCAGCATTTGTACTTTTATAGTATCTGAAAGTGATCAAAACTGATCACGGTCAGATCTATAATAGTACTAGTGTCACTTTAGCTCGCCCTCCACCCAAAACGCAGTGTTTGCCCGATCAGGCCTGATCGGTCGCCCACACGTGCGTTCGCCCACACCCGCCCCACCGCAGTGACAAAAAAAAAATTTTTTTTTGATCACTGCACATTCACTTTACACGCACTGCGGCGATAAAAAAATCAGTTTTGATATTTTTTATCAACCGCAGCGGCCTCTGGTACTTCGCTAGGCTCCCCTTTGTAAGACAGGCTTGCTTTTTTTTTCTTGGGTAGTCTCAGGGAATACCCCTAAATTTAGTTGCCCACATGTCAAACAGGGGGTATTCCTCTGAAGAGGCCTACAGGCTTCTGACCCAGTCGGATGAGGAGTGGGAACCCTCATCTGATGAATCCAGCGGGTCAGAATACGAACCTGTAGAAAGCAGTGGCTCTCTGACCCAAAGTTCGGACGAGGAGGCTGAGGTCCCTGATACCACCAGGCGTACCCGGCCCCGTGTCGCTAGACCGCAGGTTGCGCAGGATCCGCTTCAAGAGCAGCAGAGTGGGGCTGGTGCTGTCGGATTACGTGGTGAGGCATACACCAGCAGCCCAGCCCTCCCTGGACCTAGTACCAGCACTGCCGTACAACCTGGTGAAGTAGCGAGCACCAGAAGGGCAGTTGAAGCTGGTACGGTGGCACGTGCAGTAGTGACCCCGTCGCAGCCACCGCAAAGACGTGCCCGTAGAGCCCCTAGAATCCCAGAGGTGCTGGCAAACCCTGATTGGCAGTCCCCAACTTCAGCCGCACCTGTAGTTTTCCCTTTCACTGCCCAGTCTGGAGTTCGGGTTGAGACGGCTCAGATCGGTTCGGCCCTGGGATTTTTTGAGCTGTTCTTGACTGCGGAGCTTTTAGACTTAGTCGTGGCAGAGACAAACCGGTATGCCACACAATTTATCACCGCTAACCCGGGAAGCTTTTATGCCCAGCCTTTCCGGTGGAAACCAGTCCAAGTTTCCGAACTTAAAACTTTTCTGGGCCTCCTCCTCAACATGGGCCTGACAAAAAAACATGAATTGCGGTCATATTGGTCCACGAACCCGATTCATCACATGCCCATGTTCTCTGCTGCCATGTCCAGGGCACGTTTTGAGGCCATCCTGCGGTTCCTGCACTTTAGTGACAACACCGCCTCCCGTCCCAGGGGCCACCCTGCTTTTGACCGGCTCCACAAAATTCGGCCCCTCATAGACCATTTCAACCAGAAATTTGCAGATATTTATACCCCAGAGCAAAACATCTGCATAGACGAGTCCCTGATACATTTTACCGGGCGCCTTGGCTTCAAGCAATACATCCCAAGCAAGCGCGCCCGGTATGGGGTCAAATTGTATAAGCTCTGTGAAAGGGCCACAGGCTATACCCACAAATTTCGGGTCTATGAGGGAAAAGATCAGACCCTGGAGCCGGTCGGTTGCCCTGACTACCTGGGGAGCAGTGGGAAGACAGTTTGGGACTTGGTGTCACCCTTATTCGGCAAGGGGTACCATCTTTATGTGGACAATTTTTACACAAGTGTGGCCCTCTTTAGGCATTTGTTTCTAGAACGGATTGGCGCCTGTGGTACCGCGCGAACTAGTCGCGCGGGCTTCCCCCAACGGCTCGTTACCACCCGTCTTGCAAGGGGGCAGAGGGCCGCACTGTGTAACGAAGAACTGCTCGCGGTGAAATGGAGAGACAAGCGTGACGTTTACATGCTCTCCTCCATTCACGCAGACACGACAATACAAATTGAGCGAGCAACCCGTGTCATTGAAAAGCCCCTCTCAGTCCACGACTATAACCTCCACATGGGAGGGGTCGACTTCAATGACCAGATGTTGTCTCCGTATTTAGTTTCCCGACGCACCAGACGCTGGTATAAGAAGGTGTCTGTATATTTAATTCAATTGGCTCTGTACAATAGTTTTGTTCTCTACAGTAAGGCTGGGAGAACTGGATCCTTCCTCAAATTTCAGGAAGAGATCATTGAGAACCTCCTGTATCCAGGAGGTTCCGTGGCCCCAACCACCAGTGTAGTTAGCCGTCTACACGAGCGACATTTCCCCAATGTCGTTCCTGGTACCTCAACCCAACCGTCACCCCGAAAAAGATGTCATGTCTGTAGCAGGAGTGGAATAAGGCGTGACACCCGTTATTTCTGTCCTGACTGTCCGGACCACCCTGCCCTATGCTTTGGAGAGTGTTTCCGGAAGTACCACTCACAGGTACACTATTAGCATAGGGATCATCTCACCAGGACAGGCACACAGGGCTATTAGGGCCCATTCACTCACTGCTGCTGCAAACGTCTCCTTTCACATGGGACAAAGTGCATAACGCACTTCGCCACATCTTTGGGCGATTTGCGCTTTGCACATTGACCCATGGGGAAGGAGAGGTTTGTTCTATAAAGGTAAAAAAACAAAAAAAAAAAACAGGTAAGCAAACAGGTTAATGTTTAGTTCCAAAAGTTAAAGTTACATGTTCTGTTCCAAAGTTAATAAAATTATTGCGTTGTGGCCTGTTTTTTTCTTTTTTTTTTTTTTTGTCTTTTTACCTTCCAGGTGGACCAACCGATCTACTAGCTGCAGCACCGATGTGCATTCTGACAGAAGCATTGCGCTGCTGTCAGATTACACGCAAGTCGGTGTATGCGGCGCTGCAAGACGAGATTTCTACTCTGCAGTGACAGATACGTTTGCCGAGGCATACGAGCTGAGGAGGAGGCGGCGTTCCTATGCTTTGGCAAGCACTTTGTATGTATATATATATATATATATAAAAAAATATCCCGGCAATGATTTATTCATCCACATCGATTGATGCGAATGGAGAAATCTGGTTTGCCAGGGCATATGAGCTAAGTGGGTATGGATGTAGGGCGGAGCTCCTATGTCCTGGCAGACGCCTTTCCCCTCCATTTTTTTTTTTGGCAGAGATTTTTTCATCCACATTGATCGATGCGAATGAAGAAATCTGTGCCGTTCATTTTTTTCTTTCAGCCCAGAGGCTGAACGGAAAAAAAAAATCTCATTACCTGTATGCTCAATATAAGGAGAATAGCAGAAACTCCTAATGCTGGCCATACATGTAATGATTGCGGAGACCCTCAAATGCCAGGGCAGTACAAACACCCCACAACTGACCCCATTTTGGAAAGAAGACACCCCAAGGTATTTGCTGAGGGGCATATTGAGTCCATGAAAGATTGAAATTTTTGTCCTAAGTTAGCGGAAAGTGAGACTTTGTGAGAAAAAACAAAAAAAAATCAATTTCCGCTAACTTATGCGAAAAAAAAAAAAATTCTTTGAACTTGCCAGGCCCCTCATTGGATACCTTGGGGTGTCTTCTTTCCAAAGTGGGGTCACATGTGGGGTATTTATACTGCCCTGGCTTTTTAGGGGCCCTAAAGCGTGAGAAGAAGTCTGGGATCCAAATGTCTAAAAATGCCCTCCTAAAAGGAATTTGGGCCCCTTTGCGCATCTAGGCTGCAAAAAAGTGTGACACATCTGGTATCGCCGTACTCAGGAGAAGTTGGGGAATGTGTTTTGGGGTGTTATTTTACATATACCCATGCTGGGTGAGAAAAATATCTTGGTCAAATGCCAACTTTGTACAAAAAAATGGGAAAAGTTGTCGTTTGCCAAGATATTTCTCTCACCCAGCATGGGTATATGTAAAATGACACCCCAAAACACATTCCCCAACTTCTCCTGAGTACGGCGATACCAGATGTGTCACACTTTTTTGCTGCCAAGGTGGGCAAAGGGGCACATATTCCAAAGTGCACCTTTCGGATTTTGCAGGGCATTTTTTACACATTTTGATTGCAAGGTACTTCTCACACATATGGGCCCCTAAATTGCCAGGGCAGTATAACTACGCCACAAGTGACCCCATTTTGGAAAGAAGACACCCTAAGGTATTCCGTGAGGGGCACGGCGAGTTCCTAGAATTTTTTATTTTTTGTCACAAGTTAGCAGAAAATGATGATTTTTTTTTTTTTCTCTTTTTTCCTTACAAAGTCTCATATTCCACTAACTTGCGACAAAAAATAAAAAATTCTAGGAACTCGCCATGCCCCTCACAGAATACCTTGGGGTGTCTTCTTTCCAAAATGGGGTCACTTGTGGCGTAGTTATACTGCCCTGGCAATTTAGGGGCCCAAATGTGTGAGAAGTACCTTGCAATCAAAATGTGTAAAAAATGCCCTGCAAAATCCGAAAGGTGCACTTTGGAATATGTGCCCCTTTGCCCACCTTGGCTGCAAAAAAGTGTGACACATCTGGTATCGCCGTACTCAGGAGAAGTTGGGGAATGTGTTTTGGGGTGTCATTTTACATATACCCATGCTGGGTGAGAGAAATATCTTGGCAAACGACAACTTTTCCCATTTTTTGTACAAAGTTGGCATTTGACCAAGATATTTTTCTCACCCAGCATGGGTATATGTAAAATGACACCCCAAAACACATTCCCCAACTTCTCCTGAGTACGGCGATACCAGATGTGTGACACTTTTTTGATGCCAAGGTGGGCAAAGGGGCGCATATTCCAAAGTGCACCTTTCGGATTTCACCGGTCATTTTTTACAGATTTTGATTGCAAAGTACTTCTCACACATATGGGCCCCTAAATTGCCAGGGCAGTATAACTACGCCACAAGTGACCCCATTTTGGAAAGAAGACACCCCAAGGTATTCCGTGAGGGGCATGGCCGAGTTCCTAGAATTTTTTATTTTTTGTCGCAAGTTAGTGGAATATGAGACTTTGTAAGGAAAAAAGAGAAAAAAAAAAAAATCATCATTTTCTGCTAACTTGTGACAAAAAATAAAAAATTCTAGGAACTCGCCAGTGCCCCTCACGGAATACCTTGGGGTGTCTTCTTTCCAAAATGGGGTCACTTGTGGCGTAGTTATACTGCCCTGGCAATTTAGGGGCCCAAATGTGTGAGAAGTACCTTGCAATCAAAATGTGTAAAAAATGCCCTGCAAAATCCGAAAGGTGCACTTTGGAATATGTGCCCCTTTGCCCACCTTGGCAGCAAAAAAGTGTCACACATGTGGTATCGCCGTACTCAGGAGAAGTTGGGGAATGTGTTTTGGGGTGTCATTTTACATATACCCATGCTGGGTGAGAAAAATATCTTGGTCAAATGCCAACTTTGTATTAAAAAATGGGAAAAGTTGTCGTTTGCCAAGATATTTCTCTCACCCAGCATGGGTATATGTAAAATGACACCCCAAAACACATTCCCCAACTTCTCCTGAGTACGGCGATACCACATGTGTGACACTTTTTTGCTGCCAAGGTGGGCAAAGGGGCACATATTCCAAAGTGCACCTTTCGGATTTCACCGGTCATTTCTTACACATTTTGATTGCAAGGTACTTCTCACACATTTGGGCCCCTAAATTGCCAGGGCAGTATAACTACCCCACAAGTGACCCCATTTTGGAAAGAAGACACCCCAAGGTATTCTGTGAGGGGCATGGTGAGTTCCTAGAATTTTTTATTTTTTGTCGCAAGTTAGTGGAATATGAGACTTTGTAAGAAAAAAAAAAAATAATAAAATCATCATCATTTTCCGCTAACTTGTGACAAAAAATAAAAAGTTCTATGAACTCACTATGCCCATCAGCGAATACCTTAGGGTGTCTACTTTCCGAAATGGGGTCATTTGTGGGGTAGTTATACTGTTTGGGCATTGTAGAACCTCAGGAAACATGACAGGTGCTCAGAAAATCAGAGCCGTTTCAAAAAGCGGAAATTCACATTTTTGTACCATAGTTTGTAAATGCTATAACTTTTACCCAAACCATTTTTTTTTTGCCCAAACATTTTTTTTTTAATCAAAGACATGTAGAACTATAAATTTAGCGAAAAATTTATATATGGATGTCGTTTTTTTTGCAAAATTTCACAGCTGAAAGTGAAAAATGTCATTTTTTTGCAAAAAAATCGTTATATTTTGATTAATAACAAAAAAAGTAAAAATGTCAGCAGCAATAAAATACCACCAAATGAAAGCTCCATTAGTGAGAAGAAAAGGAGGTAAAATTCATTTGGGTGGTAAGTTGCATGACCGAGCGATAAACGGTGAAAGGAGTGTAGTGCCGAAGTGTAAAAAGTGGCCTGGTCATGAAGGGGGTTTCACCTAGCGGGGCTGAAGTGGTTAAGGGTCCATTCACACGTCCGCAAAATGGGTCCGCATCCGTTCTGCAATTTTGCGGAACGGGTGTGGACCCATTCATTTTCAATGGGGCCGCAAAAGATGTGGACAGCACATAGTGTGCTGTCCGTATCCGCGCTTCTGTTCCGCGGCCCTGCAAAAAAATAGTACATGTCCTATTCTTGGCCGCAGACACGGACGAGAAAGGGCATTTCTATTATCGTGCCGGCCATGTGCGGTCTGCAAAAAGCAGAACGCATATGGCAGGAGTCTGTGTTTTGCGAATATGCAATTTGTGGACTGCAAAACAGTTGCGTACATGTGAATGGACCCTAACAGGGGGTGTGCAATGCCCAAAACGTTTGGGGGACTTTATCCAGCCCTCCACTCCAGAATTCTGGCTTCAAAAAGCCCCAAAACGTGTTGTACTCTCATTCCAATAAAGGGGTGGCAGTAATATCCCAAGACAGAAGCGCTATTATGCTATTTAATAGTACGGGGGGGCCCACAAAAAAGTAGCCTGCCTCCAAATCAAACTGCCTAATAGTAAATCATAGTTTCCCATGGCAACCAATCAGAGCTCAGCTTTCAGTTCCTACAGGGCTCTGAAAAAATGAAAGCTGAGCTCTGATTGGTTGCTATGGGTAACTAAGACAGATTTACTATTAGGCAGTTTGGAGATATTGGAGGCGGGCTACTCTTTCGTGGGCCACCCTGTATAACAAGAGTAATACTGAATATTTTCTGAGCCGGTTACTCACCATCTAGGCATACTATCCCAGTCATAAGGAATGTTTAAAAACTCAGTGAAGTAGTAGAACGCTCCACAGAACAAAGGAAGCTGAATGCAGAAATGATTGAAAAGGAGCATCTTAAAGCACCTCCATTGGTCCTCCCATGTTTCTGGTCTATCCTGCAATATAAAGAATAGCAGACATGAGAGAAGAGGGCGGTAATTTTGTTTTGGATCTGGTCAAACTGCCAGTTCGGTTGATGTACTGCTCTAAATTAGTTAATGTACGTGCACGAAGAGATCAAACTGAGACACACAGCTGGGGGTCAAAACAGGATCTCTGCTTTATTGTAGGTTACAGCAGATTATATAGAACAGGAAGAAGCGGGGGAGGTAAGGTATCTTTTCTATTGGCTATAAACTCTGTATTTTCACATCTGTGTGCAAGAAGAAGTTCCCCCCTCCCCCTTCCAGATGGGGGAAGCTGCTTGCTTGAAATTAACAGAAACCGTCTTGAGGCACATAATAAAGCAGAAAGCAAGATTCTTGTTATAGGCGTTGGCTGGGTGCCTGGCCGCCATTTTAACTACAGTATAGTTCTCAACAAGCAAGTATCCATTTTGTATCTATAGTCCATAACAATATAACCCAGACTACATGCACATGCCCCATACCGTACTGAGGCACACAGAGGGTGTATTTCTGATTCACACAGAATTTGTGAGACCAAATTCTAGGTTTTCACCCTGAAAGCATTTCCTATGCTACCTTATTTTGGCACAATATAGCGGCACACAAAGTACCATAGACCTGTAGGGCACAGTCCGCAGAGTGCTAATAGCCAACTGTGCACATAGCATTTCAAACTTGCAGCCTTAGGCTACTTTTACATCTGCGATTTTCTTTCCAGTTTTGAGATCCGGCAGATGATCTCAAAACCGGAGGAAAACGCTTCAGTTTTGTCCCCATTTATTGTCAATGGGGACAAACTGAACAAACCGGAATGGAGGGCACCAGAGTGCATTCCGTTACGGTTTGTTGTGTTCTGTGACCGGACACTAAATCGCTGCAAGCTGTGATTTTGTGTCCGGTTTGCAAAACTGAACAAGCTGGATCTGGCACTAAAAACAATGTAAGTCAATGGTGCCGGATCGGTTTTTTTCGTACAGGAAAAAACGGATCCGGTGCCCATTGACTTATGATAGTGTTAGTCCCGGATCCAGTTTGTTCACTTTCTATTTAATACAACCGCATCCGAAAGGAACTGATGCAGCTGGTTGTATTAAATCAAACTGAAGTGTCTTCCAGCCGTATCTCAAAACCAGAAAGAAATCATAGATGTGAAAGTAGCCTTATACTTTTATCAGAATGATTCAGAAGCAATCAGTGGCCATTTGACCTGACGGATGTGAGGATCCTTGTTCTGGAGATGTGAGGTTCCCATGGAGGGACCCACATTTATGGTATATCCAAGGGGGTCGGCAACCTCCGGCACTCCAGGTGTTGTTAAACTACAACTCTCAGCATGCAAAATTGCTCAGCTGAAGTGAATCAAGCATGCTGGGAGTTGTAGTTTTACAACAGATGAAGTTCCGGAGGTTGCTGATCCCTGGTATATACTATGGATATGCCATATACCGGTAGGTCTAAATTGGGAGTAACCCATCTGATGATGAGCACTGGAAATTTCCTGGACATCTTTCCCCATTGTAAGACACCCCGGTCGGCCTCCTCCTCTTATAGAATTGCCACCGTATCCCACGTAACAGATCATCGGTACTTAGTACATACCTGTTGGATTTTGAACCGTTGCATGAAAGGTATGAACTGAAATAGGAAACCGGGTAAACAGAAGAGGAAGTAGATCAGCTCATGGACGATGAGGGACCCCCAGGTTGCAATCTGGAACTTCGTGTAATTGTCTAGCATGTAGGTCCAGGCATTTTTAAAGGGCCCTTGCAGAGGGTTCTCTGGTAGTAGAGAGTCAATGTACTCAACAGCAAGATATGCTGGGCTAAGAATACTGTCGTTGGCGGCCATTTCTGGTTCCTACTGCATGGAGATGGACAGTCAGGTGTAGATTCCAGGGGGTCCTGCAACATAAAGAAAAAGAAAGATACATTCAGGGGCGGACTGAGAACCCTCAGGGCCCCCGGGCAAAATAAATCAAGGGCCCCCTTACAGGCACCACCCATGTTCTGCTGCAAGCCCCACCCTTGTCCCGCCTCCATGCCCCGCCTCCAGCCACACCCTACACAATCTTTAATAAGATTTCAAAGTTAAAGTGACACAAAAGGCACCCAGACCACTTCAGCTCATTGACGTGGTCGGGGTACAGTGTCCCTTTTGAAAATCGAGCTGCAATGTTATGGAGAAACTGCATTGTTTACGTTCCAGTAATAAGACAGCCTCTAGTGGCTGGCAGACCTTTGGTCTGGTATCTGACGCTGGACGTCCTCACACCATGCATGATGACCTCCAGGGTCAAATTTTTCCCCATAGGAAAGCATTGATTCAATGCTTTCGTATGGGGTGATCTAATCTCAGCGTCCATTAGTGAGCCTCTGTTAGAAGCAGTGTGGGCATAACTACTGTGAAGGGGGCACATATCTGTGCATAACTACTGTGAAGGGGGCACATATCTGGGCATAACTACTGTGAAGGGGGCACATATCTGGGCATAACTACTGTGAAGGGGGCACATATCTGGGCATAACTACTGTGAAAGGGGAGGAGGCCCTTCACAGTAGTTATTAATCCCTTTCAGCAGTCCCCCCTTCAGTGAATGGGGGACTGCTGAAAGGGGTTAATAACTACTGTGAAGGGCCTAGCCGTCTGGGCAACCCCACAGATCATCCCCCCACCCACCTTGTACTTGTTCCACTGATCCGCTACTTGCGGGCTACATGGGCATGAGTTCAGTCACTTCGGTGCGCAATCCCATCCTGTGGCGCGTGATCCCGCGAGACCCGTGACCTACAGCGGCAGGTCTTGCGGGATCACGCGCTGCAGGACGGGATTGCCCACCGAAGTGACTGAACTCATTCCCGCGCAGCCCACAAGTAGCGGAACAATTACAAGAGAGGTGGGGAATAGCCAAATTAAAAAATATTTTGAACCAAAAGGTGTTATGGGGGCTCTGTGGATGGCACTGTTATGGGGGCTCTGTGGATGACACTGTTATGGGGGGATCTGTGGATGGCACTGTTATGGGGGGGATCTGTGGATGGCACTGTTATGGGGGGATCTGTGGATGGCACTGTTATGGGGGGATCTGTGGATGGCACTGTTATGGGGGCTCTGTGGATGGCACTGTTATGGGGGCTCTGTGGATGGCACTGTTATGGGGGCTCTGTGGATGGCACTGTTATGGGGGCTCTGTGGATGGCACTGTTATGGGGGCTCTGTGGATGGCACTGTTATGGGGGCTCTGTGGATGGCACTGTTATGGGGGCTCTGTGGATGGCACTGTTTTGGGGGCTCTGTGGATGGCACTGTTATGGGGGATCTGTGGATGGCACTGTTATGGGGGATCTGTGGATGGCACTGTTTTGGGAGATCTGTGGATGGCACTGTTTTGGGAGATCTGTGGATGGCACTGTTATGGGGGGGATCTGTGGATGGCACTGTTATGGGGGCTCTGTGGATGGCACTGTTATGGGGGCTCTGTGGATGGCACTGTTATGGGGGCTCTGTGGATGGCACTGTTGTGGGGATCTGTGGATGACACTGTTGTAGGGATCTGTGGATGACACTGTTGTGGGGGGGTATCTGTGGGTAACACATATATAGCACCTTATGCTATATATGTGTCATCCACAGATCCCCCCATAACAGTGTCCCTGTGAGTGAATGATCCCCAATACAGGGACTGGGGGCCGATGTTCCGGAATTTTCTGCTACCCGGAATTTTTTGCTACCCACATCACTTCCAGTAGTGACGTGGGAGGTGTGTCTCTCACCTCGGCTCCTCATTGGCTCTGCCGGGGGTTTGTCGGCGCAGGCGCGGAGCATTCACCCATAGCGTGAACGCGCCGAAGGTAGCAGAAAATTCGGGGCCACTGCGCAGGCGCGAAAAAGACGGCCGAAGGTAGCAGAAAATTCCAGCCCACTGCGCAAATGTGAACAAGACAACCGAAAAATTCAGACCTGCCCTGCTGCATCTTAAAAGGGTTCTACAGGACTGAAATAAAATGACAGCACCACACCTGTCCACAGGTTGGGTGCGGTATTACAGCTCAGCCTCACTCTCTTCAATGGAGAAGACACAACCCATATTCATACATGTTATCCTAACTGGGGTGTGTATTGGGGTTTTCCCATTATAGGGGTGCATTGAGGGGTTACAGTGCATACACGGTGCGCTCTCCATTTACCTCAATGGGAGTTCCGGAAACAGCCAAGCACGCTCACTTGGCTATTTTTTCAGACCTCCCACAGAAGTGAATGGAGAGAACTCCACACACGTGTGATGCGCTTTCCTTCACTTTGGGGGTCCCATCCTAGAGATAGGTGTGGGTACCAGAAGTGGGACCTGCACCTATCTGACTTTGGTGGAACATCCTAGTGATATGCCACTACCGTCTCAGATGACACAACCGCTTTCAGTTATGTTCACAAATTGTGAATTTGATGATTCTGCACCAAAACACACATCGTGTCCACCTCCGATGCAATCGAATGAGGTTTCCAAGAACCAAACAGTCCGTGTCCAAGCCAAGGAAAAAAAATACAGGCATGTTACTTATCCTGCACAGAGTCTGAAACTTCCAGCAGTTGTGAAACTACAACTCCCAGCATGCTCCGTTCACTTCTATGGAAGAACAGCAGAGCAAGTGTGCATGATGGAAGTTGTAGTTCCACAACAGCTGGAGTGACGGCGATTGCTGACCCATGCTCTAGATAATACGTACTGGATTTGCTACAGGCGGGTCGGCCATGTGTGAATATACCCTGAATAGGAAAACGACCTGTTCTTCAAAAATCTGCACCATCCCAGCAAATCAGGACTAAGTGTGAACTGTCCGCACATGCTAAATCCACAATCCAAGTGTGATGTGTCCTTACACCTATAAGCATACAGGTTCAAAGGCTGCTATACCTAATAAGGTATATTGATATGATATAATTATATATATATATATATACAGAAATATATATCATATCTATTGCTTACAGTGATATATAATGATGCATTGTATAATACAAACTACATAGCAGACATATCCCATACACACATGTATAATGGCGCTCACCTCTCTACGGTCACCAGCCCTCTGTGGGATGGCTACTCAGCAGCGTCTGTGGCACTGAGAGGGGAGAAAGTCTGACAGTACTAGTAGAGAGGTGGATGTGAGCACTGGGGAGAGGCTGAGAATTTTATAGAGGGGAGGCTGCTGTGTGAGATTGTATGGAGGGGGGCTGCTGTGTGAGATTGTATGGAGGGGTGCTGCTGTGTGAGATTGTATGGAGGGGGGCTGCTGTGTGAGATTGTATACTGGGGAGGGGAGGCTGCTGTGTGAGATTGTATGGAGGGGAGGCTGCTGTGTGAGATTGTATGGAGGGGAGGCTGCTGTGTGAGATTGTATGGAGGGGGGCTGCTGTGTGAGATTGTATGGAGGGGGGCTGCTGTGTGAGATTGTATGGAGGGGGGCTGCTGTGTGAGATTGTATGGAGGGGGGCTGCTGTGTGAGATTGTATGCTGGGGAGGGGGGCTGCTGTGTGAGATTGTATGGAGGGGGTGCTGTGTGAGATTGTATGAAGGGGGGGGCTGCTGTGTGAGATTGTATGGAGGGGGGGCTGCTGTGTGAGATTGTATGGAGGGGGGGCTGCTGTGTGAGATTGTATGGAGGGGGGGGGCTGCTGTGTGAGATTGTATGGAGGGGGGGGGGGCTGCTGTGTGAGATTGTATGGAGGGGGGCTGCTGTGTGAGATTGTATGGAGGGGGGGCTGCTGTGTGAGATTGTATGGAGGGGGGGCTGCTGTGTGAGATTGTATGGAGGGGGGGCTGCTGTGTGAGATTGTATGGAGGGGGGCTGCTGTGTGAGATTGTATGGAGGGGGTCTGCTGTGTGAGATTGTATGGAGGGGGGCTGCTGTGTGAGATTGTATGGAGGGGGGGGCTGCTGTGTGAGATTGTATGGAGGGGGGCTGCTGTGTGAGATTGTATGGAGGGGGCTGCTGTGTGAGATTGTATGGAGGGGAGGCTGCTGTGTGAGATTGTATGGAGGGGAGGCTGCTGTGTGAGATTGTATGGAGGGGGGGCTGCTGTGTGAGATTGTATGGAGGGGGGGCTGCTGTGTGAGATTGTATGGAGGGGGGGCTGCTGTGTGAGATTGTATGGAGGGGAGGGGGGCTGCTGTGTGAGATTGTATGGAGGGGAGGGGGGCTGCTGTGTGAGATTGTATGGAGGGGGGCTGCTGTGTGAGATTGTATGGAGAGGGGGCTGCTGTGTGAGATTGTATGGAGGGGGGTCTGCTGTGTGAGATTGTATGGAGGGGGGCTGCTGTGTGAGATTGTATGGAGGGGTGGCTGCTGTGTGAGATTTTATGGAGGGGAGGGGGGCTGCTGTGTGAGATTGTATGGAGGGGAGGGGGGCTGCTGTGTGAGATTGTACGGAGGGGAGGGGGGCTGCTGTGCTGTGTGAGATTGTATGGAGGGGAGGGGGGCTGCTGTGTGAGATTGTATGGAGGGGAGGGGGGCTGCTGTGTGAGATTGTATGGAGGGGGGCTGCTGTGTGAGATTGTATGGGGGGGGCTGCTGTGTGAGATTGTATGGAGGGGGGGCTGCTGTGTGAGATTGTATGGAGGGGGGCTGCTGTGTGAGATTGTATGCTGGGGAGTGGGGGCTGCTGTGTGAGATTGTATGGAGGGGGGCCTGCTGTGTGAGATTGTATGGAGGGGGGCTGCTGTGTGAGATTGTATGCTGGGGAGGGGGGCTGCTGTGTGAGATTGTATGGAGGGGGGTGCTGTGTGAGATTGTATGAAGGGGGGGCTGCTGTGTGAGATTGTATGGAGGGGGGGCTGCTGTGTGAGATTGTATGGAGGAGGGGTGCTGTGTGAGATTATATGCTGGGGGGGACTGCTGTGTGAGATTGTATGGAGGGGGGGCTGCTGTGTGAGATTGTATGCTGGGGAGTGGGGGCTGCTGTGTGAGATTGTATGCTGGGGGGGCTGCTGTGTGATATTGTATGGAGGGGGCTGCTGTGTGAGATTGTATGCTGGGGAGGGGAGGGCTGCTGTGTGAGATTGTATGCTGGGAGGGGGGGCTGCTGTGTGAGATTGTATAGAGGGGGGGCTGCTGTGTGAGATTGTATGCTGGGAAGGGGGGCTGCTGTGTGAGATTGTATGGAGGGGGGGTGCTGTGAGAGATTGTATGGGGGGGCTGCTGTGTGAGATTGTATGGAGGGGGGCTGCTGTGTGAGATTGTATGGAGGGGGGCTGCTGTGTGAGATTGTATACTGGGGAGGGGGGGATGCTGTGTGAGATTGTATGGAGGGGGGTGCTGTGTGAGAATGTATGCTGGGGAGGGGGGCTGCTGTGTTAGATTGTATGCTGGGGAGGGGGGCTGCTGTGTGAGATTGTATGCTGGGGAGGGGGGCTGCTGTGTGAGATTGTATGCTGGGGAGGGGGGGCTGCTGTGTGAGATTGTATGCTGGGGAGGGGGGCTTCTCAGCGAGATTGTATTCTGGGGAGGGGGGGCTGCTGTGTGAGATTGTATGGAGGAGGGGTGCTGTGTGAGATTGTATGGAGGAGGGGTGCTGTGTGAGATTGTATGGAGGGGGGCTGCTGTGTGAGATTATATGCTGGGGGACTGCTGTGTAGGATTGCATGGAGGGGTGGCTGTTGTGTGAGATTGTATGGGGGGGCTGCTGTGTGAGATCATATGCTGGGGGGGCTGCTGTGTGAGATTATATACTGGGGGCTGCTGTGTGAGATTATATACTGGGGGGCTGCTTTGTGAGATTATATACTGGGGGGCTGCTTTGTGAGATTATATACTGGGGGGGGGGGGCTGCTGTGTGGGACTCTTACCCATAGTAAACTAACTACACAGATAGGATGCACAGAAATCCAGCATTTTATTAATATGCAAATGAGTCTCCGCATACAATGTGACTGGAGGAGTAGTACACACCAGTACAACATATAATGTTACTCGGCCATGACTGGAGAAGTAGTACAGTTGTGTTCAAAATAATAGCAGTGTGTTTAAAAAAGTGAATAAAGCTCAAAATCCTTCTAATAGCTTTCATTTCCATACACACAAATGCATTGGGGACACTACACATTCTATTCCAAATCAAAACATGAAGAAAAATATATCAAATTTGTGTTGTTCCTCTAACCTCTAAAAAAAAATTAAGAAAAGTGAATATTAGACTGTTAAAAAAAATAGCAGTGTTTGTATTCTTTTTTACAAACTCAAACATTCACTATATAAACTGAAAAATGTTTGAAGATTTTGCTTTCCTTTGAATCACTGAACTAATATTTAGTTGTATAACCACTGTTTCTGAGAACTGCTGGACATCTGTGTTGCATGGAGTCAACCAACTTCTGGCACCTGTGAACAGGTATTCCAGCCCAGGATGATTGGACTACATTCCACAGTTCTCCTCTATTTCTTGTTTTTGCCTCAGAAACTGCATTTTTGATGTCACCCCACAAGTTTTCTATTGGATTAAGATCCGGGGATTGGGCTGACCACTCCTTAACGTCAATCTTGTTGGTCTGGAACCAGGATGTTGCACGTTTACTGGTGTGTTTGGGGTCGTTGTCTTGTTGGAACACCCATTTCAAGGGCATTTCCTCTTCAGCATAAGGCAGCATGACCTCCTCAAGTATTCTGATGTATTCAAACTGATCCATGATCCCTGGTATGAGATAAATAGGCAAAACACCTTAGTATGAGAAACATCCCCATATCATGATGCTTGTGCCACCATGCTTCACTGTCTTCACAGTGTACTGAGGCTTGAATTCAGTGTTTGGGTATCGTCTGACAAACTGTCACCGGTCACTAGACCCCAAAAGAACAGTCTTACTTTCATCAGTCCACAAAATGTTGCGCCATTTCTCTTTTGGCAAGTCAATGTGCTCTTTGGCAAATTGTAACCTCTTCAGCACATGTCTTTTTTTCAACAGTGGGACTTTGCGGGGGTTTCTTGCAGATAGCTTGGCTTCACATAGCTTTTCGCTTTCCTCCGCATTTTTCAGGTTTTGGTTGCCATTTTAAAGCATTTGCGATCATTTTAGCTGAGCAGCCTATCATTTTCTGCACTGCTTTATGTTTTCCTCTCTCCAATCAACTTTTTAATCAAGGTACTCTGTTCTTCTGAACAATGTCTGGAACGACCCATTTTCCTCAGAATTTCAGAGAAATGCACTGTAACCAGCATGTACAACATTTGCTGCCTTCCTTCCTTAAATAAGGGCAATAATTGCCACCTGTTTTTCAAAGAATGAATGACCTCACTCATTGAACTCCACACTGCTATTATTTTGAACATGCCCCTTTCAATTAGTTATTCAATTACACAGAATCAGCAGTATGCATGTCATGACTGTTGGGTCTGTTGGATTTCTATTACTCTACTACACCTGCTAGTAATTTATTTGCCATGTAGAAATATCATTTATACCAAAAACAGTGATTGATCAGGTTAGTGATGTCTGACTGCTATTATTTTGAACACAACTGTACATACCAGTACATCATATATAGTTACTGGGACGTGATAGGAATAATAGTACACACCAGTACATCATATATTATTACTGGGCTGTGACTGGAGGAGTAGTACCAGTACATCATGTATAGTTACTGGGACAAGACTAGAGGTAGGGGCGTTGCTAGGGTCTCAAAAGATCCGGGGCCCAAGTCCCAATGAATATGGCCCAGTTCTCTAAGTCGACCAATATTCTTCCGTTTACTGTTCTAAGAAATTATATTTCTTCAGCTTCTCCACCATACAGTCCCATGTAAATAACATTATTTCCCTCCTTCACCATAGAGTCCCATATAAATACCATCACACCATCTCTCCAGCACCCTCCAATATACAGTCTCATGTAAATAACATCCCTCTCTATCTACAGCCCCCTCCAAAATAAAGTCCAATGTAAATAACATCCCCCCCTCAATATTCAGTCCCGTGTAAATAACATCACTCCCTCCCCCAGACACCTTCAACATACAGTCCCATGTAAATAAAATCACCCCCTCCCTAGCCACCTTCATCATGCAGTCCCATGTAAATAGCATTACCCCTCAACATTCAGTCCCATGTAAATAATATGACTCCCTCCCACAGTTGCCTTCAACATATAGGGTAATGGCTAAATACTATACTCGGCAAGGACCTACTGACGTCACAACATCACGTGGCACTCCCAGATCACGTGGATCGTAAACAGGAGAACCGCGTGCTTTTTCCAAGAGTGTGAAGGTTTTTTCACATGGATCATGGAACTCGCAAGTGTCAGCAGCGTGGGGAGTGAACAAAAAAAAACTGCAGCCCAGTAGAAGTACGCGGAACCCTAATAATTTTGTTACTTATTTTGTACTGAGGGACTGTTAGGGACTGTACACTGAGATGTGGTGGGCTGCTGTGTGATACTTGTGGTTAGAAAAATGCTGCGCCGTGTAGCACACGTGCGCTTTTTTGTGTGATTTTATACTGTGAACCTGCTAGGGATATGCATTGAAAGATTGTACACTGAGATGGGAGACATCTGTGTGGATGCAGAGGGAAGGGGGTATCTGGTTGTATATGTGTGTGGGGGGGGGGGGGCTGTGTATTAGGGTGGTGTCTGTGGGTTTTATGTGAGGGATTGTACACTGAGATGGGAGACATCTGTGTGGATGCAGAGGGAAGGGGGTATCTGGTTGTATATGTGTGTGGGGGGGGGGGGGCTGTGTATTAGGGTGGTGTCTGTGGGTTTTATGTGAGGGATTGTACACTGAGATGGGAGACATCTGTGTGGATGCAGAGGGAAGGGGGTATCTGGTTGTATATGTGTGGGGGGGGGGGGGGCTGTGTATTAGGGTGGTGTCTGTGGGTTTTATGTGAGGGATTGTACACTGAGATGGTAGGGGGTGGTTGTGGATGCTGAGGGAGGGGGTATCTGTCTGTATGGGGAGGGCTGTGTTTGATTGTATGCTGGGGGGGGGGCTATGTTTGTAAGCTGAAATGGGAGGCTGTGTAGTAGGGTGGTGTCTGGGTTGTATGTGAGGGGGACTGTGTGGGATTGTACACTGAGATGGTAGTGGGGTGGTTATGGGTGAGGGAGGGGGTATCTGGTTGTATGGGGGGACTGTGCTCTAAGGTGTCTGGATTGTATATGGGGGGCTGTGTTGCATTGTATGCTGAGAGGGGGAGCTGTGTAGTAGGGTGATGTCTGTAGGTTGTATGTGAGGGAGGCTGTGAGGGATTGTACACTGAGATGGTAGGGGGTGGTTGTGGATGCTGACGGAGGGGGTATCTGGTTGTATAGGGGGGCTGTGTTGCATTTTATGTTGTGATGGAGGGGTCTGTGTTTTAGGGAGGTGTCTGTGAGGGATTGTACTGAGATGGGGGGTTGTGTTGAAGGGTGCTGCCTGTGGGTTGTATGTGAAGGAGGCTGTGTGATGGGGGACAGCTGTGTGTATGCTGAGGGGGGTGTCTTGTGTGGTGGGCTGTGTGGGATTGTACACTGAGATGGGGGGCAGCTGTGTGTATGCGGAGGGGGGGTGTCTTGTGTGTGGGGCTGTGTGGGATTGTATGTTGTTGGTAGTGTGTGTAAAGGCTGTATTACATAGGCAGATTTAACAGGCAATAAGGAAGGAATCACTTGCTCGCTTCCTGAGGAGACCGTTCCTATTACATGCAGCGATCTTGTCCACAGTATGGGGAGGAGCGATCATTGTACCATAGCTTGTCTCCATGCTGTACAGTTATATGCCAGTGGCAGATTGTAATTGGCAAGATCTGCCGTTTGCTTGTTCATCGGGTAATTACCAGCAGTATTACACTGTATTGATGATATGGGAATGTGGGGATAACTTCAGACCAGAAGTCGCAATAACGCCCGTACAAGCGTCATAGTTTTCTGTTCAGGCTGTTTTACTCTATGAAAAAAGTTTAACGTGAACCAATACGCCGTAGAATTTTCCATGCCATTCATCAGCGCAGGGCGCTCTGAACGGCATGGAAGTGCATCAATGGAGCTTTGTTATTGGTTAGTTTTGCCGGTACAGTGTCCTGCATCAGAGAAAGCTGGCGGGAGCTTTAAGGAGGAGGGGCTAGCTCAAAGATGGACGTGCAGAACAAGGTGACAGCAGTGTGTAATCTATCGATGTATGTGGTGCAGTGTGTGATCATCACACACTGCACCACAAAACACCTAACATCACACACTGCACCACATACACCTCACACATCACACACTGCACCACATACCCCTCGTAGATCACACACTGCCCCACATACACCTCGTACATCACACACTGCACCACATACATCTCATACATCACACACTGCACCACATACACCTCGTATATCGCACACTGCACCACATACACTTCGTACATCGCACACTGCACCACATATACCTCGTACATCACACACTGCACCACACACACCGCGTACATCACACACTGCACCACATACATTTCATACTGCACCACATACACCTCACAAATCACACTCTGCACCAAATACATCACACACTGCACCACATACATCACACACTGCACAACATACATGTCATACATCACACACTGCCCCACATACACCTCGTACATCACACACTGCACCACACACCTCGTACATCACACACTCCATCACATACACCTAGTACATCACATACTGCACCACATACACCTCATACATCACGCACTGCACCACATACACCTTGTATATCGCACACTGCACCACATACACTTCGTACATCGCACACTGCACCACATACACTTCGTACATCGCACACTGCACCACATACACCGCGTACATCACATACTGCACCTCATACGCCTCACACACTACACCACATACACATCACACACTGCACCATATACACATCACACAATGCATCACATACACCTCATACATCACAAACTGCACCAATTACAACTCATACATCACACACTGCACCACATACACCTCATACATCACACACTGCACCACATACACCTCGTACATCACACACTGCACCACATACACCTCGTACATCACACACTGCACCGCGTACATCACACACTGCACCACATACACCTCGTACATCACACAGTGCACCACATACATTTCATACTGCACCACATACACCTCACAAATCACACTCTGCACCAAATACATCACACACTGCACCACATACATCACACACTGCACAACATACATCTCATACATCACACACTGCACCACATACATCACACACTGCACAACATACATCTCATACATCGCACACTGCACCACACACCTCGTACATCACACACTGCCCCACATACACCTCGTACATCACACACTGCACCACATACACCTTGTACATCACACACTGCACCACATACACCTCAAACACTGCACCACATACACATCACACACACTGCACCATATACACATCACACAATGCATCACATACACCTTATACATCACAAACTGCACCAATTACAACTCATACATCACACACTGCACCACATACACCTCATACATCACACACTGCACCACATACACCTCGTACATCACACACTGCACCACATACACCTCACACATCACACACTGCACCACATACACCTCACACATCACACACTGCACCACATACACCTCACACACTGCACCACATAAACATCACACACTGCAACATATACACCTCATACATCACACACTGCACCACATACACCTTATACATCACACACTGTAACACATACACCTCGTAGATCACACACTGCACTACATACACCTCATACATCACACACTGCACCACATATACCTTGTACATCACACACTGCACCTCATACACCTTGTACATCACACACTGCACCACATACACCTTGTACATCACACACTGCATCACATACACCCACAAATAACACATTGCACCACATACATCACACACTGCACCACATACATCTCATACATTATACACTGCACCACATACACCTCATACATCACACACTGCACCACATACATCACACAATGCACCACATACATCTCATACATCCCACACTGCACCACATTCACCTCATACATCACACACTGCATTACATACACCTCAAACACTGCACCATATACACATCACACACCTCATACATCACATACACCTCATACATCATACACTGCACCACATACACCACACACTGCACCACATACACCTCGTACATCACACACTGCACCACATACACCTCACAAATCACACACCGCACCACATACATCACACACTGCACCACATACACCTTATACATCACACACTGCACCACATACACCTCATACATCACACTGAATCACACACTGCACTACATACACCTTGTACATCATACACTGCACCTCATACATCACACACTGCATCATATACACCTCACAAATCACACACTGCACCACATACATCACACACTGCACCCCAGACATCTCATACATCGCACACTGCACCACATACACCTCATACATAACACATTGCACCACATACACCTTAATACATCACACACTGCGCCACATATACCTCATACATCACACACTGCACCAAATACATCATACACTGCACCACATACATCACACACTGCACCCCATACATCTCACACATCCCACACTGCACCACATTCACCTCATACATCACACACTGCACCATATACACATCACACACTGCATCACATACACCTCATACATCACACACTGCACCACATAACCTCATACATCACACACTGCACCACATAACCTCATACATCACACACTGCACCACGTACATCACACACTGCACCACATACACCACACACAGCACCACATACACCTCATACATGACACACTGCACCACATACACCTCGTACATCACACACTGCACTACATACACCTCGTACATCATACACTGCAGCACATGCACCTTGTACATCAGACACTGCACCACATACACCTCGTACATCACACACTGCACCAAATACACCTCACAAATCACACATAGAGATGTCGCGAACATAAAATTTTCCGTTCGCGGACGGCGAACGCGGATTTCTGCAAATGTTCGCGAGCGGGCGAACCAGGCAAACCGCCATTGACTTCAGTAGGCAGGCGAATTTTAAAACCCACAGGGACTCTTTCTAGCCACAGTATGATGGAAAAGTTGTTTCAAGGGGACTAACACCTGGACTGTGGCATGCCGGAGGAGGATCCATGGCAAAACTCCCATGGAACATAGTTGACTGTGCTGTTCCAGCCTTTATTCTTCTATTTTACTAATTGCTGTGTTTGCATTATATTATCATTTACTATGTTGTGTAATGCTGCCACCCTGTGGTTATTCTTATAATACATTTTATAGTGTGTTATGTAAATTTCCATTGCAATGCTCTCCTCCCTCTTTTGTGACATCACATCCTCTGGAAGGTCCTTCGTCCTTCCTCTTTGCTGCAGACTTCAAGCTGGTGAGAGCAATTCTTTTTGATCTCTAATATCCTCTAGCATACCCTGATTCCCTGCATTTGTTTTCAAGGCAAACCAATAAAATATCAAAGCTTCACCATTGTATTCTCCTCACTGGATCATCACATGCAACTGGTGCCTATATCTGGAGATCTTAGTGAGTTCAGCTATCTACCATTGCTTGTACAGGGGCTATCACTCACAACCAATCAGGGGATTTTCTCTAACATACATCTGTGGCAGAATAGTCAAAAAGAAGCTTAAATCTACAGTCTTGCATGTCTACACACAGTCTGCCAGCGGGCTTAGAGCTGTCCGCCATCTTACACGCACGTGGCTTCATAAGCACAGTGCACAAGTTGGAATACCCTCTTAACCCCTTAAGGACATAGGACGTACCGGTACGCCCTATTTCCCGAGTCCTTAAGGACCAAGGACGTACCGGTACGTCCTGACTTTAAAATCGGCATTCCGGCGCCGCAGGGGTTAATTTGAACAGGATGCCGGCTGAAATCATTCAGCCGGCATCCTGTTAAAACGCCAGGGGGGGTCATGTGACCCCCCCGTGTCGGCGATCGCAGCAAACCGCAGGTCAATTCAGACCTGCGGTTTGCTGCGCTATTTGCAGTTTCTGATCCCCGCGGTCCCTGACCGCGGGGATCAGAAACTTTAGAGTGTCTAAAATCAATATAGTACACCCCCCCCTGCACCCCTGCATGATTTGATGGCAGCGGGTGGTGCAGGGGGGGTGTCGCAGGCGGTGGGGGCGTTGCGGGAGGCGGGCGGTGCGGCAGGCGGGATCGCGATCCCCCGCCCGCCTCCCATTGAATAATCGTTGGTGTACAGTGGGTATACCAGGGTGCCAGCACATTGCTGGCACCCTGGTATAAACGGCTGACATCGCATCAACGTACGGACCGCTGTATGGAAAAGGTTAACAGTAAAAGGGAGCTCCCTCCCTCTCCGATCGGGGGGCTGCTGTGCCTTTGCAGCCCCCCGATGGGAGAGGGAGAGAGCCCCCAGACAGCCCCCCCAGAGCCCCGTCCTTACCCTTCCCCGTCTGCGCAGTTCTGACCATAACTGAGCAGACGGGGAAGGTTCCCATGACAACAGGACGCCTGCTCAGGCGTCCTGCTGTCCATGGTGCTGAACAGATCTATGCTGAAAGCATAGATCTGTTCAGTGTAAGTAAAATACAGTACAGATACCTATATAGGTTCTGTACTGTATTTTACAGACATCAGACCCACTGGATCTTCAAGAACCAAGTGGGTCTGGGTCAAAAAAAAATAAAAAAATAAGTGAAAAAGGTTAAGATAAAAAAAAAAAACATTTATCACTGAATAAAAATTAAAAAAATAAAATACACTACACATATTAGGTATCGCCGCGTCCGTAACGACCTGATCTATAAAACGGTCATGTTACTTTCCCCGCACGGTGAACGCCATAAAAATAAAAAAATAAAAACTATGAGAAAATTGAAATTTTGCCCACCTTACTTCCCAAAAAAGGTAATAAAAGTGATCAAAAAAGTCGCATGTACGCCAAAATAGTACCAATCAAACCGTCATCTCATCCCGCAAAACATTAGACCCTACTTAAGATAATCGCCCAAAAACTGAAAAAACTATGGCTCTTAGACTATGGAAACACTAAAACATCATTTTTTTTGTTTCAAAAATAAAATCATTGTGTAAAACCTACATAAATAAAAATAAAGTATACATATTAGGTATTGCCGCGTCCGTATCGACCGGCTCTATATAAATATCACATGACCTAACCCCTCAGGTGACCACCATAAAAAATAAAAATAATAAATTGTGCAAAAAAAGCAATTTTTTGCCATCTTACGTCACAAAAAGTGTAATAGCAAGCGATCAAAAAGTCATATGCACCCCAAAATAGTGCCAATCAAACTGTCATCTCATCCCGCAAAAAATTAGACCCTACTCAAGATAATCGCCCAAAAACTGAAAAAACTATGGCTCTCAGACTATGGAGACACTAAACAATTTTTTGGTTTTAAAAATGAAGTTATTGTATAAAACTTACATAAATAAAAAAAATTGTATACATATTAGGTATCGCTGCGTCCGTGACAACCTGCTCTATAAAATTACCACGTGATCTAACCTGTCAGATGAATGTTGTAAATAACAAAAAAAAAAACGTGCCAAAAAAGCTATTTCTTGTTACCTTGCCGCACAAAAAGTGTAATATAGAGCAACCAAAAATCATATCTACCCTGAACTAGTACCAACAATACTGCCACCCTATTCCGTACTTTCTAAAATGGGGTCACTTTTTTGGAGTTTCTACTCTAGGGGTGCATCAGGGGGGCTTCAAATAGGACATGGTGTCAAAAAAAACAGTCCAGCAAAATCTGCCTTCCAAAAACCGTATGGCATTCCTTTCCTTCTGCTCCCTGCCGTGTGCCCGTACAGCGGTCTACAACCACATATGAGGTGTTTCTGTAAACTACAGAATCAGGGCCATAAATAATGAGTTTTGTTTGGCTGTTAACCCTTGCTTTGTAACTGGAAAAAAAAATATTAAAATGGGAAATCTGCCAAAAAAGTGAAATTTTGAAATTGTATCTCTATTTTCCATTAAATCTTGTGCAACACCTAAAGGGTTAACAAAGTTTGTAAAATCAGTTTGAATACCTTGAGGGGTGTAGTTTCTTAGATGGGGTAACTTTTATGGAGTTTCTACTCTAGGGGTGCATCAGGGGGCTTCAAATGGGACATGGTGTCAAAAAACCAGTCCAGCAAAATCTGCCTTCCAAAAACCGTATGGCATTCCTTTCCTTCTGCGCCCTGCCGTGTGCCCGTACAGCGGTCTACAGCCACATATGAGGTGTTTCTGTAAACTACAGAATCAGGGCCATAAATAATGAGTTTTGTTTGGCTGTTAACCCTTGCTTTGTAACTGGAAAAAAAATATTAAAATGGAAAATCTGCCAAAAAAGTGAAATTTTGAAATTGTATCTCTATTTTCCATTAAATCTTGTGCAACACCTAAAGGGTTAACAAAGTTTGTAAAAATCAGTTTTGAATACCTTGAGGGGTGTAGTTTCTTAGATGGGGTCACTTTTATGGAGTTTCTACTCTAGGGGTGCATCAGGGGGCTTCAAATGGGACATGGTGTCAAAAAAACTGTCCAGCAAAATCTGGCTTCCAAAAACCATACAGCGTACCTTTCACTCTACGCCCCGCTGTGTGGCCGTACAGTAGTTTACGGCCACATATGGGGTGTTTCTGTAAACGGCAGAGTCAGGGCAATAAAGATACAGTCTTGTTTGGCTGTTAACCCTTGCTTTGTTAGTGGAAAAAATGGGTTAAAATTGAAAATTAGGCAAAAAAATGAAATTCTCAAATTTCATCCCCATTTGCCAATAACTCTTGTGCAACACCTAAAGGGTTAACGAAGTTTGTAAAATCAGTTTTGAATACCTTGAGGGGTGTAGTTTCTTAGATGGGGTCACTTTTATGGAGTTTCTACTCTAGGGGTGCATCAGGGGGCTTCAAATGGGACATGGTGTCAAAAAAACTGTCCAGCAAAATCTAGCTTCCAAAAACCATCCGGCGCACCTTTCACTCTACGCCCCGCTGTGTGGCCGTACAGTAGTTTACGGCCACATATGGGGTGTTTCTGTAAACGGCAGAGTCAGGGAAATAAAGATACAGTCTTGTTTGGCTGTTAACCCTTGCTTTGTTAGTGGAAAAAATGGGTTAAAATTGAAAATTAGGCAAAAAAATGAAATTCTCAAATTTCATCCCCATTTGCCAATAACTCTTGTGCAACACCTAAAGGGTTAACAGAGTTTGTAAAATCAGTTTTGAATACCTTGAGGGGTGTAGTTTATAGAATGGGGTCATTTTTGGGCGGTTTCTATTATGTAAGCCTTGCAAAGTGACTTCAGAGCTGTAGTGGTCCCTAAAAATTGTTTTTTTGTAAATTTCTGAAAAATTTCAAGATTTGCTTCTAAACTTCTAAGCCTTGTAACATCCCCAAAAAATAAAATATCATTCCCAAAATAATTCAAACATGAAGTAGACATATGGGGAATGTTAAGTCATCACAATTTTTGGGGGTATTACTATGTATTACAGAAGTAGAGAAACTGAAACTTTGAAATTTGCTAATTTTTCCAAATTTTTGGTAAATTAGGTATTTTATTATGCAAAAAAATTAATTTTTTTGACTTTATTTTACCAGTGTCATGAAGTACAATATGTGACGAAAAAACAATCTCAGAATGGCCTGTATAAGTAAAAGCGTTTTAAAGTTATCAGCACTTAAAGTGACACTGGTCAGATTTGCAAAAAATGGCCTGGTCCTTAAGGTGAAAATGAGCCTGGTCCTTAAGGGGTTAAAGAGACAGTACCGCTTAAACAGGAATAACATGTTCACAAGAAGCTTAGTGGATCTCTTAGTAACTGAACATACAGAAAGTCACCCTGCTCCCAAAAACTCAGATTCGCAGGAAGCAGAGTCCATGTTAAATGAAGAACAAGCAGTACGATCTAAACGTGTTATCAAGCCAACACAAAAGATTAGAGAGAACTTTGAGGCGACCAAAGAAGAGTTCAGTGACAATTTAAACGATTTATGGCAGAGAACTGAACACTATATAGCAGCTCTTTTATGATATAACAACGACCCAACAAAGTTAACCACAATGTTGAATCGCTTAACTAACTCCTATGTCCGCTATCAGCGACTCTCTGCTAAGTACATCACTTTCCTGAGCGACTCTGATTTTGATGAAGCCTCAGAGGAGCTGAGTGAGAGAAAGAATCTCCTTGAAGAGAAGGATGCCCTAGTACAAGATGCCAAGAGCAAGGCAGAACTCCGCATCGCACACTTACAGGAGGCGAAATCCCATCGATCAACCTCAAGTAAACATACAAAATATACCCTTTCATCTTCCAAAACCTCTTGTTCCGGAAGATCAGCCTTGTATGACAAGCTTATAGAAGTCCGGGCAGAAGCAGAGGAAGCTAGCGTAAGACGTTCCTTTGCTAAAAAGGAGGCTGAGACAGAAGCCCAGCTAAAGATCCTCCAGACAGAAAGGGAAGAAGCAGCTACCTTAGCTAAACTAAAGGTCCTCGAGCAAGCATTAGGCCAAGGTACCGACCCAGACTATTTTGTCCCAGGAGAAGAGGAAGACCCAGCCAACCGCACTGCCAGGTATGTGCTAAAGCAACCATCGCCTACGCCTCCTGCTAAATTGCATGCACCAACGCCACTTCTAACTCACCAACTGGGCGAGCCCACAGAGTACCAGAAATCGTCACACCCCAGTAATAAGGTAATATCTAGCACCAAGCGGGCTGACCATCCAGAGACTTAACCGCAGCTTAATCCTTATGCCACATCATTCCATCCTGATCAATCTGAACCTTATCTGCCAGAGCCCCTACATGCTCTAGAGACACCACAATGCAATACAGCAATATGGAATGGGAGATCAGACATGTCAGACTTTGCCAAATACATGATGCGCAGGGAGCTGATTAACATTATTCTCTCAAGGTATGATGACCGTGCTGAAAACTACAGGGCCTGGAAATCGACCTTTAAAGCAGTAATCGGTGATCTAAACCTCACTGCCATGGAGGAACTTGACTTGCTTATCAAATGGTTAGGCCCAGAATCTGCAGAACGCATAAAGACATTAAGAGTGGTTCATGCAGGCCACTCAGAGGAAGGTCTCGCTGCAGCATGGGAGAGACTTGAACAGACCTATGACAGTCCAGAAGCTATAGAAAGTGCCTTATTCAGGAGACTTCAAGCCTTCCCAAGGATAACTGGCAAAGACAGTCGCAAACTCCAGGATCTGAGCGACCTACTAAAAGAACTTGAATTGGCAAATATGGACCCATGTCTGCCAGGACTGAGTTACCTTGATACCGCCCATGGCGTCAATCCAATAGTGTCGAAACTACCACATGGCATGCAAGAGAACTGAGCAGACCAGGGCTCCAGATACAAGAGAGAACACAATGTGTCTTTTCCCTCTTTCTCTTATTTTACCAGATTCATCAGTGACCAAGCTCGGAAGAAAAATGACCCCAGCTTTGACTTCACTGAATCCACTCTACCTGCTTCATCCTCATGTTCAAGGTATGACAACACCACAAATAAACGTAGAGACTTAAGGGGGACAGTATCCGTTAGGAAAACCAATGTTCCACTCATTTCAACCTGCACTACTAGGAAGGAAGGCCCTGTCCTCAAAGAAAAGGACCCTAACCGCATGTGCCCCATCCATAAAAGACCTCATCCTTTAAAGGAATGTCGTGGGCTCAGGGCAAAGACCTTGCAAGAACGCAGAGAGATACTCAAAGAGCTTGGAGTGTGTTACAAGTGTTGTGCCTTATCAAATCATATGGTGAAAACTGTAAGGTTATTATCAAGTGTGCAGAATGCAGCAGTGACAAGCACGTTACAGCAATGCATCCTACCTTGCCTTTAGACAACGCACCATCTCAAGCTGCGACCAATGCTGTCGCACTTCATGGCGGGGAGCCACGGGCTCAAGAATTAGCTACAACTACTGTTTCCTCTTCCTGTATGGCGATATGTGGCAAGGAGGCTGATTCTAAGTGCTGTGCAAAGGTGTGTTTGGTCAACGTCTACCCAGAAGGGCAATCTGAATGGGCCATCAGAATGTACGCAATTATTGATGAACAAAGCAATAGGTCTCTGGCAAAACCTAAATTCTTTGAGATTTTCGGCATAGCAGGAGAAGCAACACCATATACCCTCAACACTTGTTCTGGTCGTGTAGAGACTTATGGCAAAAGAGCCACTGGATACCTTATCTCCTCCATTAAAGGGAACATTCATATACCCTTGCCAACGTTAATTGAATGCGACCAAATACCAGATGAAAGAGATGAAATTCCTACTCCAGAAGCTGCATACCATCATTCCCACTTGAAACGTCTAGCTAGTGAGATTCCCCCTATGGACATGAATGCTGACATCCTACTTCTGCTTGGGAGAGACATTCTGAGGGTCCACAAGGTGCGTCAACAATGCAACGGTCCTGATAATGCCCCATATGCACAGAGACTCGATTTAGGCTGGGTAATCGTAGGCGATGTATGTATAAATAAGAGCCACAAACCATCTAAAGTGAACTCCTTCAAAACCTTTGTGCTCAACAATGGTCGCACATCTCATTTTAAGCCATGTGTTCATCATTATGAGGTGAAGGAAAGGCTTTCTAACCTCTTAAAGACACCAGACATCATTCCTACCAGTTATGACAACTTAGGAAAAACTGTGTTTTGTACAACACCAGACGACAACAAATTGGCCTTGTCCATGGATGACAAAGAGTTTATTAAAATAATGGACGATGAATTCTTCAAAGATGCATCTAACCACTGGGATGCACCTTTACCTTTCCATGCTGTAAGAGCCAGACTCCCTGACAACCGGGAACAAGCACTATCCAGATTCATCTCCTTGCAACGTACGTTAAAAAACAAACCAGAAATGAAAAGTAATTTTGTGGCCTTCATGGAAAAGATATTTTGCAATGATCATGCAGAGCCTGCTCCACCCTTACAAGAGCATGAAGAATGCTGGTACCTTCCATCCTTTGGGGTATCTCACCCACGGAAACCAAACCAAATAAGAGTGGTATTCGACTCAAGTGCCAAACATAACGGCGTATCTCTGAACGACGTCCTTCTCACCGGTCCGAACCTGACCAATAATCTGGTGGGAGTGCTCATGAGATTCAGAAAGGAGCCAGTAGCCATTACTGCTGACATTTATCGTGCGGCAAGATCATAGAAACTACCTCAGGTGACAATGACAATGACACCAGCAAAGAAATGGTTGAATGCCGCATGAAGGTGCACGTGTTTGGTAGCAGTCTTCACCTGCTGTTGCTACATATGGCCTACGTAGGGCTGCCTTAGATGGTCAGAATTTGGGGAACATGCCAGAAACTTTGTTGTAAGAGACTTCTATGTGGACGACGCACTCATATCCTTGCCTACAGCGGAGGAGGCCATAGATCTGCTCAAAAGGACACAAGATTGCGCCACCAGACCGGCATCTGGTAGAGTCTCTGCAACTTCTTCTTGGCTAACAGGTCCAGCGTTTCTGCTGAACTAGAATGAAGAAACTCCTACTCAAGACGTCTTCAGTCTCCAGGACCCTCATGAAGACCCAGAGATTCGGCCTGAAGTTAGTACCTTCGTCACCAAGTCTGAAAGGAGGGCTGGCTTGGGCTGTCATCGCTTTGAACGCTTCTCTAGATGGTCAAGACTCATTCACATCATTGCAAGGTTAGTCCACATTGTTCATTGTTTTCATGCTGAGAAGCATAACACTGACTGTCGCAGTTGGCACCTGTGCCATAAACCTCTCACGGCAGAAGACATTATTCTAAGTGAATTGCTTGTGATACGTAACGTACAGCAGAGTGCCTTTAAAATGGAACGGAAATGTATACATGACAAGCAAGATATACCAAAAGGCATCACCCGCAAGATATTGGACTGTATGCTTATGAACTAAAACTTCTCAAGGCTCACGCATGAGACTTTGACTACCTTCCTGGCTGAGGTATCTGCTATTGTCAACTGAAGACCTCTTGTACCTGTATCTATGGATCCAGAATCCCCTGCCATTCTCACTCCAGCAATTCTTCTCACTCAGAAGTTTGGATCTGTTCCTAATCCACCTGAAGAGTCTTCTCCTAGTAACATATATCTGAAACAGTGGAAGCACGTTCAACATCTGGCCAACTGTTTCTGGAGCAGGTGGAAAAAGGAGTACTTAACGCTTCTGCATGCACGTAGAAAGTGGCAACAGGTCAAGCCAAACTTACAAATAGGAGATCTTGTACTCATGAAAGACAAGAAGGTGGAAAAAAAACTCCTGGCCCATGGGACTCATCTCAAAAGTCTTCACCAGTGAAGATGGCAAAGTTCGCAAGGTGGAAGTGACCATCGCAAAACAAGGCCATCCCAAATCCTTTATCAGGCCTGCATCTGAGATTGTTCTCCTCTTACCCGTAGAGGAATGATTCTTTTAGTTAAGGAACTTTATTCCTGGGACCCAGAAGACTCAAGGCATTGGACTGTTCCAGTTCACCATTTCCAGTGTGTTTTTTGTTTGTTTTTGTCTTTCAGGTTCCAACATTTCATGGACATTTTGTAGTTGCATATATAGTGAAATCCAAGGATTTCAGACGGGGAGTGTGCTGTTCCAGCCTTTATTCTTCTATTTTACTAATTGCTGTGTTCGCATTAGCTTATCATTTACTATGTTGTGTAACGCTGCCACCCTGTGGTTATTCTTATAATACATTTTATAGTGTGTTATGTAAATTTCCATTGCAATGCTCTCCTCCCTCTTTTGTGACATCACATCCTCTAGAAGGTCCTTCGTCCTTCCTCTTTGCTGCAGACTTCAAGCTGGTGAGAGCAATTCTTTTTGATCTCTAATATCCTCTAGCATACCCTGATTCCCTGCATTTGTTTTCAAGGCAAATCAATAAATTATCAAAGCTTCACCATTGTATTCTTCTCACTGAATTATCACATGCAACTGGTGCCTATATCTGGAGATATTAGTGAGTTCAGCTATCTACCATTGCTTGTACAGGGGCTATCACTCACAACCAATCAGGATTTTCTCTAACGTACATCTTAGGCAGAATATTGACGCAGAGTAGGATTTTAATCCATAAAGGGCATAAATCATCTAACAATCCCAAATTTTTTGAACAACGTGGTTTAAAACATCCAGTGTGTGTATACGATCAGGTATGATGTTGTATCGATCAGGTAGTGTAAGGGTTACGCCCGCTTCACAGACATTGACAGACCAAACTCCCCTTTTAATGCACCGCAAACAACCGCAAACAGTCCATTTGCCCAACCGCAAACTTCCCATTTGCACAAGGTTGGATACCAAGCTAGCCATGTCCCGTTGATGTCATTGAAGGTTTCTTCCTCCACCCAGCCACGTACAACACCAAGGGTCCCCCGAAAGGTCAATTGAATAGATTTTTCGAACGGGGAGATGGTTAAAAAAACGCTTGCTCCCTCCCCTTTGTTTGAATCCACGCCACGGTCACTGCGTCTGCGCCGTGCAATTTACTGTCACACTGATATGAGTGGTATTTTCTGTAGTACTATTCTCATCAGTTTAATCCCTGTTACGTGATGTCCCCAGTCTGGGGTCCATTTATTAAATTGATTTTTCGAACGGGGAGATGGTTAAAAAAAACGCTGGCTCCCTCCCCTTTGTTTGAATCCACGCCACGGTCACTGCGTCTGCGCCATGCAATTTACTGTCACACCCGATATGAGTGGTATTTTCTGTAGTACTATTCTCATCAGTTTAATCCCTGCTACGTGACGTCCCCAATCTGGGGTCCATTTATTAAATAGATTTTTCGAACGGGGAGATGGTTAAAAAAACGCTGGCTCCCTCCCCTTTGTTTGAATCCACGCCACGGTCACTGCGTCTGCGCCATGCAATTTACTGTCACACCCGATATGAGTGGTATTTTCTGTAGTACTATTCTCATCAGTTTAATCCCTGCTACGTGACGTCCCCAATCTGGGGTCCATTTATTAAATAGATTTTTCGAACGGGGAGATGGTTAAAAAAACGCTGGCTCCCTCCCCTTTGTTTGAATCCACGCCACGGTCACTGCGTCTGCGCCATGCAATTTACTGTCACACCCGATATGAGTGGTATTTTCTGTAGTACTATTCTCATCAGTTTAATCCCTGTTGTGTCCCATATCAGGGATTGCCTTTTGTGAAAAAAAATTTAGGCCGGGTACCTTCGACTGCCTTCACAGTGACAGACCAAACTCTGATACACCAAACTGAATTGATTTTAGGAACCGGGAGATGGAAAAAGCAGCTTGGTCGGTCCTCTTACTCCCAAGTTGGGGCACTGCGCGTGCACGGAGCAATGTGCTGTGACACCCTATATGAGTGGTGTCTTAACTAGTACTATTCCTATCAGTTTAATCCCTGTTACGTCCCCTATCCGGGGACGTGTGTTGAATTGATTAATCATTGTCGAATTAACGACATCCTGAAATAATTTTGTTCTGAGCTCTGTACTTGCTTTGTATTGGAATTGATGGGGATTTTTTAAATTGTTTGCATTATTTCTAATAAACTATTAAGAGACTTTATTATGATTTTTTTTATTTTATGTATTAAAAACCCATACAACTTAAAAAAAAAAAAAAAAAGAAAAATAATGTTTTTTCTATGAAATATTATCCAGCCGATCGCTTTTAGCCTGATCATAATGAAGCAACGGCCTTATCTGGGGTGTGGCAACATTGCCAACACACTCAGAGGTGATGATTGCTTCATTGTGATACGCAAGCCCCTTCACCACAACAAGGTACCGATCACGAATGGGAATTGACACATGTATGTGCCTTTTTTTTTTTTTTGCAGCCACAGTGCAGCACTAGAGGCCAGAAAAATTAGGCATGTACACATGCCTGAAAAATTAGGTATTGTTGCAGCTGCTGCTGTAGCAGCGGACGGAAAAATTTATGTTTTCCAGGCAGAAAGGTGACTAAAACATTGCGGCTTGAACCCTAGTTGGTGGTGGAGAACTCACGAAAGTCATCCGGTATGCAGACATTAAATACAGCAGCGTGGGGACCATTTTGAGGCCAAGGCATGTCATTTTGAGGCCTTTTGTTAGTCAAACGTATCCCCCACTGTCAGTCCCATCGGGATCCATGCCTCATTCATCTTAATGAAGGTGAGGTAATCAACACTTTTTTGACCGAGGCGACTTCTTTTGTCAGTGACAATGCCTCCTGCTGCACTGAAGGTCCTTTCTGACAGGACACTTGAAGCGGGGCAGGCCAGAAGTTCTATCGCAAACTGGGATAGTTCAGGCCACAGGTCAAGCCTGCACACGCAGTAGTCAAGGGGTTCATCACTCCTCAGAGTGTCGATATCTGCAGTTAAGGCTAGGTAGTCTGCTACCTGTCGGTCGAGTCGTTCTCTAAGGCTGGATCCCGAAGGGCTGTGGCGATGTGTAGGACTTAAAAAGCTCTGCATGTCCTCCATCAACAACACATCTGTAAAGCGTCCTGTCCTTGCCGCCGTGGTCGTGGTAGGAGGAGGATTACTTTCACGTCTTCCCCTGTTAGATTCCCGTTGTGCTGTGACATCCCCCTTATAAGCTGTGTAAAGCATATTTTTTTAGTTTGGTTTTGAACTGCTGCATCCTTTCTGACTTTCGGTAATTTGGTAACATTTCCGCCACTTTCTGCTTATACCGGGGGGTCTAGTAGCGTGGCCACCCAGTACAGGTCATTCTCCTTTATCCTTTTTATACGAGGGTCCCTCAACAGACATGGTAGCATGAAAGACCCCATTTGCACAAGGTTAGATGCCGAGCTACTCATTTCCCGTTCCTCCTCCTCACTGATGTCATTGATGGTCTGTTCTTCCCCCCAGCCACGTACAACACCACGGGTCCCAGATAGGTGACAACAACGAGCACCCTGGGATGCCTGCTGTGGTTGGTCTTCCTCCACCTCAAAGCCACATTCCTCCTCTGACTCCTCTTCCAGCGTTGCCGCAGGTCCGGCAAGCGATGATGACAAGGCTGTTTCTGGTGGTGATGGTGACCACAACTCTTCCTCTTCCTCTTCACGCTCATCTACAGCCTGATCCAGCACTCTTCGCAGGGCACGCTCCAGGAAGAAAACAAATGGGATGAGGTCGCTGATGGTGCCTTTGGTGCGACTGACTAGGTTTGTCACCTCCTCAAAAGGACGCATGAGCCTACAGGCATTGCGCATGAGCGTCCAGTAATGTGGCAAAAAAAATCCCAGCTCCGCAGAGGCTGTCCTAGCACCCCGGTCATACAAATACTCGTTGACGGCTTTTTCTTGTTGGAGCAGGCGGTGGAACATTAGGAGTGTTGAATTCCAACGTGTCGGGCTGTCTCAAATCAAGCGCCTCACTGGCATGTTGTTTCGGCGCTGAATGTCTGAAAAATGTGCCATGGCCGTGTAGGAACGCCTGAAATGGCCACACACCTTCTTGGCCTGCTTGAGGACGTCCTGTAAGCCTGGGTACTTAGACACAAAACGTTGTACGATGAGATTCAACACATGTGCCATGCACATCACTTGTGACAACTTGCCCAAATTCAATGCCGCCAACAAATTGCTTCCATTGTCACACACCACTTTGCCGATCTCCAGTTGGTGCGGGGTCAGCCACTGATCCACCTGTGCGTTCAGGGCGGACAGGAGTGCTGGTCCGGTGTGGCTCTCTGCTTTCAGGCAAGTCAACCCCAATATAAAATAAATTTATTACCAGTCCGCAGTAATGTTATGCAGCAGGTCCGAAAAGTGATGTGGGATCAGTCACACTTTAAACAGGTAAAATATATAGCGTTCGGACCGCGCTTATCATCAAGGCCAGTATGCAAACAATTTTTCTTTCTTCCTTCTTCCTTTTACAAGAGAGCCAAGGGCTGCAAATATCCTTTAGATGGATATCCTGCAACTAATTAAAGATTAAAATAGTGTAAGTCCGTATGATAAAATAACCTGCACTGCACAGATTATACTCACACAACACTGTGTAAAACAAGGCGTGAATATAATCCCTCCGATAGAATATAGACAACTGGCTACGGAGGGATTATATTCATGCCTTGTTTTACACAGTGTTGTGTGAGTATAATCTGTGCAGTGCAGGTTATCTTATCATACAGACTTACACTATTTTAATCTTTATTAGTTGCAGGATATCCATCTATAGGATATTTGCAGCCCTCGGCTCTCTTGTAAAAGGAAGAAGGAAGAAAGAAAAATTGTTTGCATACTGGCCTTGATGATAAGCGCGGTCCGAACTCTATAAGTCAACCCCAAGACAGCGTGACACTGTCGTATCCGGGATGTGGAATAGCCCCTGGGGAGCTGGGGGGATTCAGTTGATGTGCAGCCAGATGCCGCAGCAGAAGAGGACTCAGCCGAGGAGGTTATGGAAGAGGATGGAGTAGGAGGAGTAGAGGAGTTGGCAGTACGCCTGCCTGCAAGTCGTGGCGGTGTCACCAACTCCGCTGCAGAGCCACGCATTCCATGCTTGGCAGCCGCCAGCAGGTTGACCCAATGCGCAGTGTAGGTGATATACCTGCCCTGACCGTGCTTTGCAGACCAGGTATCAGTAGTCAGATGGACCCTTGCCCCAACACTGTATGCCAGAGATGCCATGACTTCCTTTTCAATCACTGAGTAGAGGTTTGGGATTGCCTTTTTTGAAAAAAAAATCGTCCGGGTACCTTCCACTGTGGTGTCCCAATAGCGACAAATTTTTTGAAGGCCTCAGACTCCACCAGCTGGTATGGTAAAAGCTGGCGGGCTAAGAGTTCTGTCAAGCCAGCTGTTAGACGCCGGGCAAGGGGGTGACTCTGTGACATTGGCTTCTTACGCTCAAACATTTCCTTTACAGACACCTGACTGTGGGCAGATGAGATAGAACTGCTGAAGGTGAGAGGCGGAGTGGCGGGTGGTTGAGAGGGGGCAAGGAGGACAGCAGTGGTTGACGTGGCTTTAGATGCTGGAGCAGGAGGAGGATGGTGGCTTTGAGTTTGTGTGCTGCTTGTACTCATGTGTTGATCCCATTGGCGTTTGTGATGTGAGATCATGTGCCTTCGCAAAGCAGTTGTACCGAGGTGGGTGTTGGACTTCCCACGACTCAGTTTCTTTTGGCACAGGTTGCAAATGGCATTGCTGTTATCAGAGGCAGACACACAAAAAAAATGCCACACTGCTGAGCTTTGCAATGACGGCATTCTGGTGGTGGCAACAGCATGCGTTGATTGGCGTGCTGTCTGGCTGACCCCGGGTGCCGATACATGCTGTCTGACTGTGCCACTAGCTCCTTGCGATGACCTCCCCTTGCTTCTAACTCGTCTCCTTCTCTCTGTCTCCCCTTCTGAACTTTCCCCCTCTTCTTCTCTTCGAGCAGGCACCCACGTGGCATCCACGGACACATCGTCATCATCAACCACTTCACTTGTATCTGACACCTCAGCAAAGGAAGCAGCAGCGGGTACAACATCATCATCATCATCATCACACTGTATGTCCATGTGTGTAATGCTGCCTGACTGAGACATATCCCTGTTAACTACATCCTCTGGCAATAATGGTTGCGCATCACTAATTTCATCCAACTGATGTGTAAATAACTCCTCTGAGGGATCAAGTGAAGTGGCTGTGGTGGTGGTAGTGGTGGTGGTGGCGGCGGGCGGGAGAGTGGTAACTTGAGAGCAGGTGACCAAAGCTGAGCTGGAGGAGGATGGTGCGTCAAGGTACTTAGCGGAAGCTGTTGAAGATTGGGTGTCCTGTGTAAGCCAGTCAACTATTTTCTCTCAATTTTTTGGGTTCAGGGTACGTGGCCTCTGAACACTGGGCATTATTCCAGGGCCAGTGGAAATCACAGCACCACGACCACGACAGCCCCTGCGGGGTGGCCTGCCTCTGCCTGTCATTTTATTTTTTAGATAAGTGGTACTATGCGTGCAAGGAACTCTGCCACCCTATATAAGTGGTGGGCAGTGGGCACAGTACAGTCTGTGTGGACCTGACACACACGGGCTTGCAACTGTGATTATATCACAGAAAAATATTAAATAGAATTTTTTTATCTGCAAGGTATTTGAGTGAGTGACACCCTGTAACGGTATGAGTGGAGGCCTAGCCACTAGCCAGTGGCCACAACAATACAGTCTGTGTGGGCCTGACACACACAGGCTTGCAAATGTGATTATATCACAGAAAAATATTAAATAGATTTTTTTTTATCTGCGAGGTATTTGAGTGAGTGACACCCTGTAACGGTATGAGTGAAGGCCTAGCCACTAGCCAGTGGCCACAATACAGTCTGTGTGGGCCTGACACACACGGGCTTGCAAATGTGATTATATCACAGAAAAATATTAAATAGAATTTTTTTTATCTGCAAGGTATTTGAGTGAGTGACACCCTGTAACCGTATGAGTGGAGGCCTAGACACTAGCCAGTGGCCACAATACAGTCTGTGTGGGCCTGACACACACGGGCTTGCAAATGTGATTATATCACAGAAAAATATTAAATAGAATTTTTTTTATCTGCAAGGTATTTGAGTAAGTGACACCCTGTAACGGTATGAGTGGAGGCCTAGCCACTAGCCAGTGGCCACAATACAGTCTGTGTGGGCCTGACACACACGGGCTTGCAAATGTGATTATATCACAGAAAAATATTAAATATAATTTTTTTTATCTGCAAGGTATTTGAGTGAGTGACACCCTGTAACGGTATGAGTGGAGGCCTAGACACTAGCCAGTGGCCACAATACAGTCTGTGTGGGCCTGACACACACTGGCTTGCAACTGGGATATCACAGAAAAATATAAAATATAATTTTTTTTTATCTGCAAGGTATTTTCTGTCACACCCTGTATGAATGGTGTGCACACAGTGCTGTCTGTGACTGAGCCTGCAGCCTCTCACACACGGGCAGCCAGGCAACTGCAATATATATATATATATATATATATATATAAAAATAAAAAAAAAGCAGACTGATGTACCAGCCCTGAAAAGGGCTTTTTGGGGTGCTGTCAGGACGCTGTCCTTACAGCAGATGAGTCTGTGGACACAGAACACTGCCCTAGCTAACGCTTTCCCTATTGAATCAGCAGCAGCAGCACTGTCCCTCCTCTCACTGAGATTGCAGCTTCCAAATGAATCTAAAATGTTATGCTGTCCAGGAGGTGGGAGGGTCTGGGAGGGAGGGTCTGCTGCTGATTGGCTGGAATGTATCTGCTGACTGTGAGGTACAGGGTCAAAGTTTACTCAATGATGATGTATAGGGGCGGACCGAACATCGCATATGTTCGCCCGCCGTGGCGAACAAGCTATGTTCGCCGCGAACTGTTCGCCGGCGAATAGTTCGGGACATCACTAATCACACAGTGCACCTCATGCATCACACACTGCACCACATAAACCTCATACATAGCACACTGCACCACATACACCTCGCACATCAAACACTGTACCACATACACCTCATAAATCACACACTACACCACATACACCTCACAAATCACACACCACACCACATACATTACACACTGCACCACATACATCACACACATCACACACTGCACCACATACACCTCGTACATCACACACTGCACTACATACACCTCACAAATCACACACTGCACCACATACATCATACACTGCACCACATACACCTCATACATCACACACTGCACCACATAAACCTCATAGATCACACACTGCACCACATACATCACACACTGCACCACATACACCTCGTACATCACACACTGCACCACATACACCTCATACATCACACACTGCACCACATACACCTCACACACTGCACCATATACGCATTGCACACTGCATCACATACACCTCATACATCACACACTGCACCATATACATCACACACTACACCACATACACCTCACAAATCACACACCGCACCACATACATCACACACTGCACCACATACACCTCATACATAACACAATGCACCACATACATCACATACTGCACCACATACATCACACACTGCACCACATACACCTCGTACATCACACACTGCACCACATACACCTCGTACATCACATACCGCACCACAAACATCTCACACCGCACTTCATGCGCACCGCACTGCACACACTGCACCTAACGCACTAATGGGTGTGTGTGATGCATGTAGTGAATACAGGCTGTGATGGACTGCCTGGTACCCCGACTGGGTGCTTCCGCCAGGTACTTCCAAGCACTCCACCGGACACCTTCAGCACTGTAGTCCCCACTTCCAGCGTTACAGCTTGACTGGGGTCTCGCTGCCCTCCACCCACCCTGGGTTCAAGACCAGGATCCAGCTTCCAGTGGGTAGAACCATGTTGTAATCCCAGGGGAGTATAATACCTATAGCAATCCCCAGAGTAAATATAGCTGTTCCCCCACACATGAGATAAGACTCTATGTTGAGGGTGAAACAAATCAAGAACTGCTATATTTAAGACCAACTCAGTATATATACAATTCAAGAAGTCTAACAACATAACGCAATCAAAACATGAACAGCATGCAAACAGACATCCTTCCCCCTAGTATCTTAATTAATGAATAGGGAGAGAGGAGACACATGTGATGGGATTATGTCCTGAGTGTATCATAGGGTGAACTACTCATCTACACCGGAGTTGGCTACTCCTAGAGTCAGCTATCTTAATCCCATTACTAACACTCATTGGGAGTCTCAGTGCAGAGTTTAACCCTTTTTGTCTTGCTGGATTCACACCCTGCACCTTTAATGGGCAATAGGAAAGATGTAGCATGTAGCAGTGATGGCCTTTCGCGGCGAACTTTGCTCGTTCGCTGTTCGCCAAACAGGCATACATATTGCAATGTCTGCTGGCACCATATTCTTTTGCATTGCACCCAAATTTTACCCATGACACATCCATTAGGTGGTACAGGACAGCCAATAGAGACGTTTCAGCACATGGACACCCCCCCCCCCACCCTATAACAGAACCCGATCTGACATTTGATAGCGTTTGCGAACCGTCCCGGCCGATGTTTGTCCATCACTAACCTCACCTCTTAGGCCACGTTCATAGCACCGCTATTTATTTCTGTTCTGCTCCGTTAGATGAGCAGAGCAACAAAAATAACAGAAGTGCTGGATCAGGCACGTAAGGGTGGGTTTTTGTCATACATTCAACATACAAAAAAAACGTATACATTACTGGACACCTCAGACAGATGCTCTACTGTGGCATCCATCACCATGGAGTTTCTGCTATGTCTGCCTTGTTCACAGGAGTCCAGAACTGTACACAGTACTCCATGTGTGGTCTGACTAGTGATTTTATAAAGTGGTAGGACTATGTTCTCATCACAGGCATCTATGCCCCTTTTAATGCAACCCATTATCTTATTAGCCTTGGCAGCAGCTGACACTGGTTTTTACAGTGCAGCGTCCCACATATGTGTGTAAAGGGGACGCTTCAAACATCTGTAATTGTAATGTTTGATATTCTTTGTTATCTGGCTGGCAAGTTAATTTACATCCATTCGCCCCTAGGTGGTGCTGGCACCACATAGTATATATAGTAGGGGTGTGTGTCACGGGGTAGCATCACAGGTATAAAGATAAAGCGGAGGAGCACCCCCTGAGCTAGCACCCGGTCCCCTGTCCCTGCCTACTTGCACCATCCACCCTAGGTGACAGGGCGCAACTGGGCGACAGTCCCTGACCTGAGTAAGTGCAAGCAGAGAGATAGAGACAGCAGGGAAGCGGACAGCCAATGAGAGGTAGCACTCGAGCGGACAGAGAGGTGGAACAAGCAAGGTACCACCAAAAACGGAAGGGTGAGGCGAGTCAACTAGCCGGGGTCAGTCCAGGAGGTCACGTCAGTACGAGGGAGGAGACAGAGACAGATCCGAGAGCGGGCCAAGGTCAAAATCCGGGAGGTCACATCAGTACAAGAGAAGAGGCAAAGACAAAATCCAAAAGCAAGCCGAGGTCAAAATCCGAGAGGTAGCGTCAAGGTTCGAGGAGCAGGCAGAAGAGGGTCAGGAAGCAGATCAAGGGTCAAATCCAAAGGTAAGCTAAATAACAATAATAATACACAGCCTAAGAGACCAAAATCACAGGCAACCTGTAGCCAGCAGGTTGCCTGTATTTATAGTGGGGAGTGAGGGTCATGTGACGTGGCCATTGTCACATAACCGACAGACAGGCAAGTCGAGCATCGAGTGATCAGCTCGGCACTCAAGGCAGACCTAGGAGCAGGGAGCCTCCCAGCTAGCAATGCTGCCCTGGGAACGAGGCTGAAGACAGATCCTCGCTCCCGAAGCTAAGCAGCAGGTCTGCTGCTGATGGGAGACCGAGTGCGCCTTCAGCGCCCCATTACAGTACCCCCCCCCTTTTACGAGGGGCCACCGGACCCAAGCCCTTGGGTACAAATCTCCCAGGATGCTCATCATGAAACTTCTTGATGAGCCTCGGGGTGTGGATCTCATTAGCTGGGACCCAAGACCTCTCCTCGGGTCCATAGCCCTTCCAGTGGACCAGGTATTGAAAGGAGTTCCTAACCTTTCTAACATCAATAATTCTAGAGATGATGAATTCCTCCTGACCTTTAACCTCCACAGGTGGAGGAGGTTTTTTAACCGGAACCACTGGTAACACATATCTCTTAAGCAACAACTTATAAAACACATCATGTATACGAAAGGAGTCGGGTAGCTTAAGTCTAAAGGACACTGGGTTAACAACCTCAATAATATTGTATGGTCCAATGAAACGCAGAGAGAATTTCCTAGAACACTGTTTCAAAGCAAGATTCTTTGTCAACAACCACACCTTATCGCCGAGTACAAAATTTACCCCCTTGGAATGTCTCTTATTGACATGTTTACACTGGGTTTCCTGGGCCTTTTCCAGGTTCGTTTGAACCTGTGCCCAGACTGTGCACAGTCTAGAGGTAAAAGAATCTGCCTGCGGGTTGAGTGAGGATACAGAGGGACTAGAACAAAAGCGAGGATGCAAACCACTGTTACAAAAAAAAGGAGACACCCCCGTGGAAGAATTAACTCGATTGTTAATAGCGGATTCTGCCAACGGAAGGTATCTCACCCATAAAAGTTGATTATGTGATACATAGCACCTTAGAAAGAGCTCCACTGCCTGATTTAACCGTTCCGTCTGCCCATTGATCTGTGGATGGAAAGCAGACAAAAAGGATAAAGAGATGTCGCATCTTTGACAAAAAGCCCTCCAGAAACAAACTGAACGCCTCTATCAGAGACGATATTCTCAGGGACACCATGGAGACGTACCACATGTTCAATGAACAAGGATGCTAAGGTCATCGCATCAGGGAGCTTACTTAAAGGAACAAAGTGCACCATCTTGCTAAAACAGTCAACCACTACCCACACCACTGATTTCCCCTCAGAAGGGGGCAGATCAGAAATAAAATCCATGGAAATGTGAGACCATGGCTTGCAGGGAATGGGTAGTGGTTGTAGTTCACCAGCGGGAAGTGTTCTCTGGCACAAACATCGCAAGCCAAAACATAAGACCGTACATCCTTAGACAAAGTGGGCCACGAGAAAGACCTCAGCAGCAATTCCTTAGTGGCAGCAATACCTGGATGACCAGAGAGCACGGAGTCATGACATTCACCCAATAATTGAAAACGAAAGCACTCAGGAACAAATAACTTATCTGCCGATGTTTGTGGAGGAGTAAGTTGCTGAGCCCGTTGAATCTTAGAGGAAAGATCCGCAGAAACTGCTGCCACAAAGATGCTTGCCAGCAAGATGGTTCCAGGGGGGTGTCAGGAGGTTGGACGGCAATAAAACTCCGGAACAAGGCATCTGCCTTAATATTTTTACTTCCTGGTCTGAAAGTAACCGAAAAATTAAAACGAGTAAAAAACAGGGCCCATCTAGCTTGTCTAGGATTAAGGCGTTTGGCCGCCTCAAGAAACACTAAGTTCTTATGATCGGTGAGGACAGTAATATGGTGTCTGGCCCCTTCTAAAAAATGCCTCCATTCCTCAAATGCCCATTTTATGGCCAGTAATTTGCGGTTTCCAATATCGTAATTTCTCTCCGAAGGAGAGAACTTACGAGAGAAGAAGGCGCATGGCCTTAAATTAGTGAGGTTAGAAGACCCCTGAGAAAGGATGGCCCCCACACCATCCTCTGAGGCATCAACCTCCACCACAAAAGGTTCCTCGGTATCGGGCTGAACCAAGACTGGAGCCATCTGAAAACAATTTTTAAGGGTATCAAAGGCCCGACAGGCCTCCAACGACCAGTTAACCAGATCAGAACCTTTTTTAGTTAAGTCAGTAAGGGGCTTGGCAATAACAGAAAAATTCTTTATGAATTTATGGTAAAAATTGACAAATCCTAAAAAGCGTTGGAGTGCCTTTAAGGAGGATGGTCTTACCCAGTCTTGGATAGCCTGAACCTTACTGGGATCCATTTTAAATGAATGAGGAGTAAGAATATAGCCGAGATAAGGAATCTCTTGAATTCCAAACAAACATTTCTCTAATTTAACGGACAGATGATTCTCCCTGAGGATTTTAAGAACCAATCTGATGTGAGACACATGAGAATCCCAGTCAGGTGAAAAGACAAGAATATCATCGAGATAAACAATCATAACTTTGCCGATGAGTTCTCTAAAATATCATTCATGAAATTCTGAAACACAGCTGGGGCATTGCAAAGACCGAATGGCATAACAAGATACTCAAAGTGTCCCTCTGGAGTATTAAAAGCAGTTTTCCACTCATCTCCCTCCTTAATACGAACTAGGTTATACGCTCCTCTCAAATCAAATTTAGAAAACCACGAAGCACCTAAAATCTGGTTAAACAAATCAGGAATCAACGGAGTGGAATACTGATTCCTAATAGGGATTTTATTCAAATTTCTATGGTCAATGCAGGGCCTGAGACCACCGTTTTTCTTTTTAACAAAAAATAATCCTGCTCCCAGGGGAAAGGTGGAGGGCCTAATATGTCCCTTCTTAAGACTCTCCTGGATATAGTCTTTTCATGGCCCTGCGCTCAGGACCGGAAAGATTATAAATCCGTCCTTTAGGAAATTTGGACTCGGGTACCAAGTCGATAACACAGTCATAAGACCTATGGGGAGGGAGAGTATCTGTCTCAGTGGTGGAAAAAACATCTGAATAATCAGAAATAAAATGAGGAATAATATCTGATGAAACCCCGAACTCCAGTTAATGACCGGATTGTGTTGCTGAAACCAGGGCATACCAAGGACTACCTGAACAGGAAGATTCTCTAAAACAAAGAAAGAGCATTTCTCTGAGTGGCAGACCCCCACAGACAGGCTAACCTCCGGAGTATGAAGTTTTACTGTGCCCCCTAGCAGGGGGGTAGAATCGATGACGACAACCTGGATCGAGGTGGACAATTCTAGTATAGGAATTCCCATTTGTTCAACAAATTTGCAATCAATAAAACTAAAAGCTGATCCTGAATCCACAAAGGCATTTCCTGACCCCTTTAAGACTCCAAAGGCAATAGAAACCGGCAACAATAATTTACTTCTTACCACTTCCGGGAGTACCTTGTCCTTGGATTCAGACTTGGATGACTTTCCAGAAGGCGGAGCTTTAGGACACTGACGGATCCAGTCGTCAGGATCCCCACACTAAAAACAAGAGCCCCAACGACAGCGTAGCTCTCTTCGCATCATCCCGAGTTGCATGGGCTCGTCCGAGTGGGCCTCCATCTTGGGTTCAATTGGGGGAAGCCTCAGGTTAAAGAAGGTGTATGAGGAGAAAACAAATGCTCTCGCTGTCTCTCTCTGATCCGTCTATCTAGTCTGATGGCTAGCGTCATGGTCTCCTCTAAAGAGTCAGGACAGGGATAACAAACCAGCATGTCTTTGTCTTTTAACTTCTCAGTCAAGCCTGCCCTAAATTGACATTTGAGCGCTGGTTCGTTCCAACCCGAGGGAACCCACCACTTGCGGAACTGCGTAAAATAATCCTCCACGGGACGATTCCCCTGAGTGAGGGCCTTAAGATTGGATTCTGCCACAGAGGCTCGGTCTGGTTCATCATAAAGAACCCCTAACGCCTGGAAAAAAAGGTCCACAGAATTAAAACAAGGCGAATCCGGAGGCAAAGAAAAGGCCCATTCCTGGGGGTCCCCTTGAAGCAGGGAGATGATAATACCAACCCTCTGTGGATCAGGACCAGAGGAGAGAGGACGTAGTCGAAAATAAAGTTTACAACTTTCCTTTAAAGCTAAAAAACTTCGGCATTCACCCGAAAACCGATCGGGTAATTTAATGTGTGGTTCCACCTGAATGGTAGCAGGAGCAAGAATGGGGGGAGTTCGGACGGTCTCCTGAATCTGTAGTCTCTCCCCAAGTTCCTGTACTATTTGAGCAAGACCCTGCACATGTTCGGTGAGGCTCTGTAGAGGGTCCATGCTAAATTAAGGCCTGTGATTCTGTCACGGGGTAGCGTCATGGGTATAAAGATAGAGCGGAGGTGCACCCCCTGAGCTGCCACCCGGTCCCCTGTCCCTGCCTACTTGCACCACCCGCCTTAGGTGACGGGGCGCAACTGGGCGACAGTCCCTGACCTGAGTAAGTGCAAGCAGAGAGATAGAGACAGCAGGGAAGTGGACAGCCAATGAGAGGTAGCACACGAGCGGACAGAGAGGTGGAACAAGCAAGGTACCACCAAAAACGGAAGGGCAAGGCGGGTCAACTAGCCGGGGTCAGTCCAGGAGGTCACGTCAGTACGAGGGAGGAGACAGAGACAGATCCGAGAGCGGGCCGAGGTCAAAATCCGAGAGGTAGCGTCAAGGTTCAGGGAGCAGGCAGAAGAGGTGTCAGGAAGCAGATCAAGGGTCAAATCCAAAGGTAAGCTAAATAACAATAATAATACACAGCCTAAGGGACCAAAATCACAGGCAACCTGTAGCCAGCAGGTTGCCTGTATTTATAGTAGGGAGTGAGGGTCATGTGACGTGGCCAGCGTCACATGACCGACAGACAGGCAAGTCGAGCACCAAGTGATCAGCTCGGCGCTCAAGGCAGACCTAGGAGCAGGGAGCCGCCCTGGGAACGAGGCCGAACACAGATCCTTGCTCCCAAAGATAAGCAGCAGGTCTGCAGCTGATGGGAGACCGAGTGCGCCTTCAGCGCCTCGTTACAGGTGTGTCTAGCTAAGAGCAAGTTTAGAATGTAGTTGGTGATGTAACGGGGTGCCGAAGGCGCACTCAGTCTCCCATCAGCCGCAGACCTGCTGCTTAGCTTCAGGAGTGAGGATCTGTGTTTGACCTTGTTCCCAGGGTGGCTTTGCTAGCTGGGAGGCTCCCTGCTCCTAGGTCTGCCTTGAGTGCTGAGCTGATCACTCGGTGCTCGACTGGTCGGTCTGTCGGTCATGTGATGCTGGCCACATCACATGACCCTCACTCCCCACTATAAATACAGGCAGCCTGCTAGCCACAGGTTGCCTGTTAATTTTAGGTTACTGGTGTTTGTTAGATACCTGTATACTTACCTGATCCAGTTCCCTGACGTTCCTTTGCCTGCTCCTCCTGTACTGCGCATCCCTCCTGATATTTTGACCTCGGCTTTCATCTGACTATTCTTTGTGGACTCCTTTGGTACTTTTCGACTCTCCTGGTATTTATGACCCCAGCTTCTCCTGACCATTCTTTGCTTATCCCTCTGTACTGCGTTGTCCTCTTGGTTTTGACCCGGTCCGTTCACTATCCGTTATTTGTCTTGTCTGTCCTTCCCGCACGTATCCTAAGTTAGGGACTGCCGTCCAGTTGTCCCCTGTCATCAGGACTCGTAAGGCAAGTAGGCAGGGCCAGGGGTGAGGGTGGAGCGCAGTGGTCACTATCCTCCCCCCTTAATTTGCATATGTATCAAGTCGTTTTTTTTACACAATAAAAGCACACAGAGCTATGGGGACTGGGTATTGCGGATGTGCTAGTGGCCTTCTAGCAACCCATGTCCTCAGCTCTATACACAAAATCCCGGTGACAGGTTCCCTTTAAGCTCCCAGAACCCTTTTCTGGAGATCGGAAGAAGTTTCTCTCTTTTAAGGAGAGTGGCAGACTTTACTTCTGTTTGGGCCCCGTGTCCTCTGGCCCCGAGAGTCAATGTGTGGGCATTATCATTTCCCGACTACAGGGTGATCCCCAGGACTGGGCGTTCTCTTTACCTGCTGGCGCCAGTTGTTTAACTTCTGTGGAGGGGTTCTTTCAGGCCCTGGGTACCCTCTATGATGAACCAGACAGGGCTCTGGTAGCCGAGACGGCTCTAAAGGCACTGGTTCAGGGCAATCTACCTGCGGAGGATTATTGCACCCAATTCAGAAGGTGGTGTGTCTCCTCAGGATGGAACGAACCAGCCCTGAAGAGTCAGTTCAGGTCAGGTCTGAGGTGTGATAATTTAAAGGATCTTCTGGTCAGTTATCAGCTTCCAGAGACCTTAGAGGAGATGATGACCCTTGTTGTCCGACTTGACCGACGGGTTAGAGAGAGACGACAGGAACGACAGTTCTCTTCTCAGATGGTGGTCCAGCCAGAGCAGAGGCCTATCCCAGAGACAACGCTGAGGTCTCCACCGAGGAACCCATGCAGGTTGGCATGACCCGAGGGAATCTTCGCCGCAGACGTGGAGACTGCTTTTACTGTGGAGATCCTGACCATTGGATCAACCAGTGTCCTAAGAAAGTCCTCTCTGTCAAGGCAAGGCAACCTAAAGACCAGGTACACCCTGATTTTTCTAAATGTAAGCTTTTGGTACCCATTACGATTTCTCTGGGGGTAGATAAATGGCCGGATAAGGCCTTTATTGATTCTGGCTCAGCGGCCAGCTTTATTGACTCTGATTACGCTGTAAGATTGGGTATTCCAATGTTTGCTTTACCAACTCCTATCCATGTCATGGCTATTGATGCTACTCCTCTTATTGGTGGTACGGTGAGCTCATGTACCTCAGAGATTTCTCTAACCGTGGGTGTGTGCCACTCAGAGAGATGTTCCCTTTTAGTCCTGGAGAACCTACCAGTTGAGGTGGTACTAGGGTTGCCTTGGCTCCGACTACATAACCCCACTATAGATTGGTCCAAGGGAGAGTTGGTAAGATGGGGGCCTAAGTGTGACTCGTGCTTGTCCGTGGTACAGGCTGGGGTCTCAGTAAAGTCTTATTCTTTACCCACTGTTGTTAGGGAATATTCTGATGTATTCTCATCACCAACCCCGGAGGTTCTACCCCCCCATAGACCTTATAATTGTACTATAGAGCTAGTAGAGGGGGCCAAGTTTCCTAAGGGGCGAATTTATAATCTTTCTAAGCCCGAACACAAGGCCATGGAAGATTATATTAAGGAGAGCCTTGGTAAAGGGCATATTAGACCTTCTGTCTCTCCTATGGGGGAAGGGTTTTTCTTCGTTAAGAAAAAAGATGATGGTCTTAGGCCATGTATCGATTACCGGAGATTAAATAAAATCACTGTCCAGAATAGATACTCCCTCCCATTGATTCCGGATTTATTTAACCAGGTTCTGGGGGCAACCTGGTTTTCCAAGATTGACCTGAAAGGGGCATACAATCTAATCCGAATCAAGGAAGGAGACGAATGGAAGACGGCGTTCAATACTCCGGCAGGACACTTTGAATATCAGGTTATGCCTTTTGGACTCAGCAATGCCCCAGCTGTGTTCTAAAACTTTATGAATGACATTCTTAGGGAGTTCTTAGGTAAATTTGTTATTGTCTATCTTGACGACATTTTGATATTCTCTCCTGACTTTGAATCTCATGTGTCTCATGTTAAACAAGTATTAGAGGTGTTGAGGGAGAATCAGCTATCCGCTAAGCAAGAGAAATGTGTCTTTGGTGTACAGGAGATTCTGTTTCTAGGGCATGTTCTGACTCCTCACGCTTTCAAGATGGATCCTGGTAAGGTACTAGCAATTAAGATATGGGTAAGACCTTCATCCTTAAAGGCCTTACAACGGTTCTTAGGTTTCGCCAATTACTATCGTAAATTTATTATGAATTTTTCTGTAATTGCTAAACCGTTGACCGACCTTACTAAGAAAGGGGCGGATTTGGAGAATTGGTCTACTGAGGCCATTTCTTCATTTGAAAAATTAAAAAAAGGCATTCAGTAGCGCTCCCATTCTGATCCAGCCTGATCAGGAGAGACCTTTTATTGTGGAGGTGGATGCATCCAAGGATGGCGCAGGAGCAGTCCTTTCACAAGGTCATGCTAGCCTCACTAACCTGAGACCGTGTGCCTTGTCAGAACTATTGGGTATAAATAAAGTACATAAGTGTAAGGCCTATATAAGATGTTTGGACATGAGCCTAAAGGACAACCATTTGGTCTTATTTTAAAAGTGCAGGGTGAGTTCAGGATTTTAACTCAGAATTACTAACTTAAGATTTACAATATGTACCAAAGTGTTTACCCAAGTCTGTTTTTGTGAGAAGGAGATGTCCCAAGGTTTAATGAAAAGTAATTGCCTAGATAAGACAATGTATTAGAAATGTGCTGAGTTTTGATGATTTTCAGTGAGTAGAAAGAGTATAATCTTTCTTTGGGGTTTTTATATTAATCAATGTATGAGTAGATTGATTTTTATATCATCAATTTAAATACGTGTGCTGTATATATAAGAGTGTGGTCCTTATAGATATATTCAGTTTTAAGGTTAGAATTGAGGTACAAACTCCTATGTCATTTTTAGAATCTCTCCCAGAAGCAAGTTAACGATCGCTTTCCTGAAGGTTTCTTGAATGGAGAAATGTGGACACAAGTGATCATAAACATACCCTGTCTTTGCCCCAGAACAATGACTTGAGTATGGTCATGTGTATCTTGATTTAATTAGGTCTGGTCAAAAGATTAAGGCATATGCAAGGTGTTTGACTAAATACAAAAGTCAATGTCTATTTAAGATCTCCTCAAGGTTTTGTCTGAAACCTTAGTTAAAATGTATTTCAAGTAAATGAATAAGAGAAATAAGTGAGTGCCTCGACTTTTTTATGGAGTACTAGTGCCATCTAGTGTTAGGGTAACATAAAGGTTTAGGGTGTAGGGGGAGGTTCTATTAATTATAAAGTGAGGTCACTAGTTAATGATAAAACTTGGCCAAGCCCTTTCTAAGATAGGATAAAAAGATGGTACGGGCTGACAGAAAGGATGGATCTCTCTCTCTCGAACCATCTTCAGAAAGACCATAAGCAGAAGGATCTCTAACTATCATCATCAAGGGACGATCATCAAGGGAAAAGACCAGATCCAGCCCTGACCACCTTTTCAGTCATTGGAGGCAGCCATCTTAGAACCATTGAAACTGATTTCTGCTAGCTGACATTTTGGTACAGTATAACCTTACCTATATTTTATAGGATAATTAATTAATATAATACATATCTATATATATATATATATATATATATATATATATATATATATTCAATTAACCATACCTTGTGTATAGTATCTGTTTTGGAATAAGATTGGGGTGTACCTGCAGCATCATCCTAAAAATTAATCCAATACAGAGAGATTGAAAATATACTGGTGAAAACACTATATTATCTCCAAGGAATTGAATTCAGTTCTAGACCGGTACGGTTGATATATATAAATATCTGTATAGATAAAAGATAAACCAAATTTGGGTTTAATCAGACATTTGTCGGCTGAGAGAAATCAAGTATTATATTGATTTTAAATATAATTGAGGGGTATCATTATAAGAAGGCATTATTGTGTATATATATTCTCAATTATTTTTGACTTTCTCACTATTTTGCATATCATTGATTGAATTTCAATTGTCACCAATTTTATTATATATTAATTTGTATTAAAAATTGTATTAATAAATTATATATATATTTTGTCTGTAACTGGGTTTTGTCTTCAATTCAACGCAGATCACGAGTTTGTTTTAGCTTGATATTTATGATAATAAATTAGAATCTCCTTCATTACAGATTTTAATTTATTCACATAAATAATATAGACTGTCAATCGGAGACAGCATAAATATTCCGACATAATCTGGAGGTCCCACCGAGATCTGCTTGTAATAGAAACAACATTTTGGGGTGCAAAATATATATTTGATAAAGTTATTGTGGTACTTGTAGTGCAACAAGTAAAAATATGTCTGAGAACAATAGCGAGGCTAGCCAAGGCATGCAGGCTGCTGCTGCAGTGGTAAAGATTGATATGCATGATAGAAAGACTCAAGAATTAATTGAACATATTGTGATGTGTCATATGCATGACAGGTTGGATATTAAGAGAGAGTTAAAGGATTGGAGGGTTGAACTGGAAAGGAGAGCTGTAGAATATGCAGATGATGTCTGGTCTGATAAATCCCGGTTTGCTGATTATCTCTGTCACATTTCTCAAGCTAAGCATAAGAAAGATAAGGATTCATTAATCCTTCAATCTTGGCCTGAATTTGTATATTTAGTTGTTGAGATAGCAAAGCAATTAGAAAAAGCAAAATATAAAAATGTTGAACAGGCATCTGAAATTGATAAATTTCAAAAAGACCTATCTGAAATGGAAATTAAGGCGGCCACTGTTTCTGGTGAATTAGCACAATGGTCTGCTAAATTATCTGAATATAATGACAGAGACAATCAACAGCAAGAGGTAATAAGAACTCTGGAATGGAAATTAAGTCAAGCTACTAATGAACTGTCTAAATGTCAATTGTCTATGGTGGATCTAGATGAGGAATGTAAAAAGTTGTATAAGGACAATATAAATTTACAAACAGAGTTAGATAACCGGGATCTTGACCCTTTTCAATTCAGACAGCCTAAGGATTCTAATAGAGTGAAGGTAAAATATTCCAGGGGGGAATCAGATGCAGAAAGTATATATGACAACCCCTTTAAAGGAGAAGAGCTAATGTCTCTGAGAGAACATTCTCTTCCTAAATTAAAACCGATTTCACCTCCTAGGTCCTCTAAAAGTTCAGTACAGAGATCTTCTCAACCCATGATAGACACTACTAAAGTGATCAAGTTTCTCAAGGAAACTGTGGGTCAATTTGCTAAAAAGGGATCACCCTCCATAATAAGTCATTTGGAAATATATGAGGAGGCCATGAAAACTTTACATTTAGAACAGGACATACAGAAACTTGAATTTATTACCTGGGTATTCGAACCAAAACACCGGTATTTCTTTAATTCCCTTAGAGATATGGGTAGGGATTCTTGGTCAGATGTGGTCGCAGAAATAAAAACTGAATTTGGTCCCTATAAGTCCGCTACTGCTGCAAGGAGGGCCTTATTTACCCTGAAATGTAGACCTAATCAAAGTCCCAGGGAATTTTTGTCAGTCTTCAAAAATGCCTATAGTTTATCCGAAAAAGATCCCAATTTTTAAAGTAGTGAATTCATCCAGTTACTTTATGACGCTTTGCCCAATAAAATAAAATTTATTTTGGCCAGGGATTACCATCCCAGAAAGACTCTGGTTTGGTTACTCACCGAGAGCACAACCCTGTATGCTGCAATACAAAATTGTGATGAGTCTCCTGAAAACTCCTAGACCTTCCCAACCAAATAAAATTCAGCCTAGGCCAGATGGGAATAAGGGTCCAAATGTTGCTGAAAAGAACCCAAACCACCAGAAGGAGTTTAGAAATAGACGGTTCCCTCCTTTTCAAAGATATCAAAGTAATTATTATAGGGGATATCACCGTAGGCCAGAAAGGGTTCAAAGTGGCTCTGAGTCAGACGGTTCTGGGAGGTCCCAATCATGTCGGTCCCAAAATCAATCTCCCAAAGATTATGGGAGAAAGAGAAGTAGCCTATATGATCGAATGTATCAAATCCAAAATCAGTTTGGTATGTTGATGCAGCGGATGGAGGAATTGTCTAAAACCATCACTGCTAACCCTAAAAATCCTTTTTTAGGGGTAACCCCTCCTGTAGAGAGTCCTCCCCAAATATAAAGGGGGAGAAGCAGGTAAGTATGACAAATGTTGCAGAGGTTGATGACTTAAATGTATGTAAAGTGGAGCAATCTAACATAATTGTCTTTCCCTTTAAAAGGAATTTAACACTTACAAAGCCACATGGCAAGGGGGAGGGGAAACCTGTTTGTTCTGTCTTACAGCACACAAAGTCTTCAGCTGCACAGAAGAAGGTATACGATCCTGCTAATAAAAGGAAGGAGGAGGAGTCGAGGACAAGTATAACTGCCAAGCAGGAAAACAATTTCAATAACCATTCCAAATATCTTTGTTCCATATAGGAAATAGAAAATAGATATTATATGAAAGTTGAATTATTTGATAATTTCCCACCAATAATAGCCTTGATAGATACAGGTAGCCAAGCAACTTTATTATCTTTAAAGTACTTCCAACAATTGCAGGATGTATCTTCTAACAGGTATAATTTAAAAAGTTTTAATGCTAACCTGGTAAGTGTCTCAGGTAATGCCCTCAAGGTTTTAGGTAAAGCTTGGCTGGATTTTAAAGTAGGAAACAAAGTAATTAGCCATCCTACATTAATCGTGGATATGCCCATTGATAGATTAATTATTGGCATCAATTTCCTGAAAAGATTAAGCCCAGTTATTGATTTTGTTAATAAGGTGATATGGTCTCAAGTGAGGATGCCCATTAATTATGAACAATCACAATCCTATCACAATAGGCGTAACTGCCATGTGATAGAGGAAAGGCCGGATTCCATTGAGGTACATTTCCGAAATAGCCAGGTCCCTGATGTCTCTTTCCTGCAAACCACTCCAAATTCCCCAATAGGAGAACAGTTAGATAACACCATATGTGTGTCTCCTGAATGAGTAAAAGATGTCTGTTTGGAAGGGGATGTTCTTACAATCCACCTACACCCAGAAACTACTGACCCTACTGGGTTTAATGGTCACGAACAATTCCTAGTGGGAATGGAAAAGGTGAATGATGAGATGTTCTTCCCAGTACAGGTGAATGACTTAGGAAGAACTAAGAGGGCTAAATAGGATTTGCGCCATGAAAATAGTTATATTAGTAGGGATCTACTAAATCAAGTGGCCAATTCTAAAGTGATTTGATATCCAAATCCACAGGATAATTGGATACATGACTTGGATAATGATTCTGATGATCATAATATAATTGCAAAATGTATATTAACCATTTCTATTGCAGGAAAATTGGCTACTCATTTATTCCTGGTGCTTGATGAACCCAGATATCCCATGTACATTGGCAACGATATTTTACATCGTTTTGCCATCCATGTGGATATAGTGAATTCCACATTATGGACAAGATTAAAAGGGAATCCTGATGGTTTTATGGATGAACATGAAGCACTCAAGTCATCCCAGATACTGCTTTATGCAGTCAGTGTACTAGTGCCACGAGATATAATAATCCCTCCAGGTACTAGTAATTTCCTGTTACCCATTCAGGTATCAAAAGGTCAAAAATTAAAGAATTGTGATGCATTGATATGCCTATCGAACAGAATGCAACAACTAGGTATTTCAGTAAATCATACCCCTATGATGAATTTACAAACCTTTAAAACCCAAAAAATTGTGAATAATGGTATGCCAAATGAAGTCCATTTGTCTAAAGACACTATCCTTGGTATGGCATTAGATTCAGATTATTATACTTTTGGGTTTCAGAATGTAATTATTGGCCTAATACCTGAATCGTATCTAACAGAAGAACAATTGGTTGAACAAACATTTTATTCTTCTCCGGAAGGATTGTTCACCATAGTTCAGTATATCCTTTTAATCTTGAAGAAGGTACCTGTAAGGTAGAGGAATCCTCCCTTACCTTTGATCATACAATCAATGAGCAGGAAGCCCAGGAATATCATGAGTTTGCTGAAAAAGCAATAGGTCAACCAGAAGTTTTCCCAGGGTTTATGGAAATGGTCCAGCAACAAATCTCATTAGCTGATGGATGCTCCAATGACCCAGAGCGACAACAACTAAAAGGAAGTTCTCTTACAATTCAAGGATATCTTTTCTAAAGATTCCTTTGATTGTGGTCTGACTGACATACACATTGCCAGGATTCAGACTGATCCTGAGGCACCTCCCGTTTATATCAAGCAATATCGTCTTCCACTAGCTTGTTACGACTCGCTAGCAGAAATAATTTGTAATCTCAAAGAGAGAGGTATTATAAGACCAGTGCACAGTTCTTATCATAATCCTATTCTTGGAATTCTTAAACCGAATGGTCAATGGCGTTTATGTGCGGATCTTCGTCAGCTAAATAAACGTGTATATATGTCCGGCTGGCCCGTGCCATATATAGACCAATGCTTGGTACAAATGCAAGGCGCTAGGATCTTTACCACCTTAGATTGCGCTCAGGGATATTGGACCATCAAAGTGAGTCCTGAAGACCAATACAAATTGGCCTTTACTTTTGGTACAGAACAGTTTGTCTGGACTAGACTATCGTTTGGGTACATAAATTCAGGTCATGAATTTGCGGTGTTTTTACATAAGGCTATGCCTGATGCCACAGAAAGAGGAAATTTAACTTATGTAGATGACATTTTGATGAAAAGTACTTAATTTAACCAGCATATCCAAGAAATTAGGCATGCACTGAATCAGTTGAGAGAGGCAGGTGTGAAAATTTATTTACAGAAAGCCTGGATATGATAGAAACTTTTAAATACATAAAGGGAATCAACTTGGTAAAGGAGGAGAGCATATTTAAAAGAAGAAAAACTACCACAAGAGGACACAGTTTTAAATTAGAGGGGCAAAGGTTTAAAAGTAATATAAGGAAGTATTACTTTACTGAGAGAGTAGTGGATGCATGGAATAGCCTTCCTGCAGAAGTGGTAGCTGCAAATACAGTGAAGGAGTTTAAGCATGCATGGGATAGGCATAAGGCTATCCTTCATATAAGATAGGGCCAGGGACTATTCATAGGATTCAGATATATTGGGCAGACTAGATGGGCCAAATGGTTCTTATCTGCCGACACATTCTATGTTTCTATGTAAGCCCAGTGGTGTCGAACCAAGGAAAATTTCCTTGGACATGAGGTTACCTGTGAAGGCCGGAATCCCCAGAAGAAAAAGGTGGAGGCTGTGATGAAATCTAAAACGCCTACCAACATCAGTGAATTAAGATCATTCCTGGGAATGATGAATTACTCCCGTAAATTCATTGATAACTATGCAGAGATCAGTAAACCATTGCTGACATTGGTAAAGAAAGGTGTACCCTGGACATGGGGGGAGGATCAGGAACAAGCTATGTCTGAGCTTGAAAGGAGACTCACCCAAGCCCCATGTCTAGCTTATCCAGAGGGGGGTAAACCCTTTTATCTGGAAACTGGTTTTACGAATCTTAGTATTAGTGCTGTCCTATGCCAAAAACAGGATAAATTGCATAAAGTTATAGCTTATGCAAGTAAATTCCTGTCACCAGTAGAAATAAAGTTTAGCGACTGTGAAAAAGCTTTACTAGCCACAGTCTGGGCACTTCAAAACTTTAGAAGTTATGTACAGGGTGAGAAAATCATTGTTGAAACGGCCCATCAACCCCTACAATATCTACAGAGTGATAACATTAGGGATGGTAACTTGTCTAACAGCAGGATCACTGCTTGGACCTTGTCTTTACAAGGATGGCCGTTGGAGGTTCAGTATAAGCAAAATAAAAAGTGTCCAGTAGCCCAAGGACTTGCTGAACTGCATGATTGCGCCGCTCATTCTCATACAGAAAAGCTGGTAGATGATTTTCTAGAGGAACAAAAATCTTCCCCTTACAAAGTGTATGACGACGACTATTGCTCTCTACTCCCCTGTGCGTACATAGATGGTTGTGCTTACCACACCACCGTAGGGGACAAAAGAAAACTAGTGGCAGGAATTGGCATTACTTGGATAGATGAGTGCCCGAGTATTTCAATAGGTTACAGTATTGGTGCTAAGAGTAGCCAGGTAGCCGAATTAGCAGCTGTCTACCAAACCGTTAAAATTGCTATAGAGCACAATATAAAAGAATTTGTCATAGTTACTGATTCAAATTATGTGCGGAACAGTTTTATAGAATATATGCCCACATGGAAGAGGAATCACATGTTACGGTCCAATAACAAACCAGTGAAACACGCCAAGTTGTTTTGTGCCATAGATGAGCTGGTCCGACATAATGATCTAACCATTTATTGGAAAAAGACTAAAGGTCATTCCAAAACCCAAAATAAAGATAAAGAGGGTAATGACCTAGCTGATAAATTGGCCAAACAAGGAGCCATAAATGGTGATCGTGTGAATATAGATCATTTACTAGAGATGATTCCCATTGACGCTATCACTAGACAACAGGCTAAGGCCCAAACTGAAAATAGTGTAGTTCAATGGAGCCAAGAATCTTCTAGTGAGGATCTGATCAAAAGCCAGAATGAAGATCTTATATTGGGAATCTTCTATAAACATATTGAGGATCCTAATAATAATCCCATATCGGAGGATAATTATACCCAAAAAGAAGACCTCCGATTACTTATGAAATCCAAATCCCAATTTAGTATTCAGGATGGGTTATTAATGAGAACCTCTAAAAATGGTATTCAGCAGTGGGTAGTTCCTACTACATTTAGAGGTTTAATGTTACAGCGTGCCCATGATGCACCTACAGCTGGTCATCGTGGAGAAAAGATTACATATGAGTCACTACGTGATTATGCCTACTGGCCTCATATGTTAAAGGATGTCCAGAGTTATTGTCAAGGTTGTTTGGTATGTGCGCAACCTCAAGGTCCTAAACATCGTGCTCCACTTCAGAAGAAAGGTTTTTCATTACCCTGGTCTAACATCCAAATCGATTTTATTGGTCCTGTTACCCGGTCATCCCGAGAAAATAAATACATGTTGACTGTCACATGTGTGTTTACAAAATGGGTAGAGTATCTACCATCATGCAATAACACAGCCGAGACCTGTGCATGTTTGTTGATTAACCATGTATTTTCCAGATTTGGGTTACCGTTACGGATTGATTCAGACCGTGGATCACACTTTGTAAGTGAGGTAATGGCGAAGATGTTGGGTGTGAAGAGAAAATTACACATTGCCTATCGTCCAGCATCTAGCGGATCCGTTGAGCGCTATAACCAGTCTATTGTCAACATCCTTAAGAAATATGTTAAGAAGTCGGGTAAAGACTGGGATATAAGGTTACCATTGGTACTCATTGCCATTAGAGCTACTCGAAGCACGGCTACCCAAATATCACCTTTTGTGCTGATGACGGGGAGAAGAATGGTACTTCCTCAACATCTGTTGTATCGCACATCAGATCATAACCTGATCAATGCAGCCACGACCCATCAGTATGTGGAGGACCTTCGTAAGTATCTTCAATACGCGTTTGCTTTCGCGCAGAAGAATCTTGAGAAAGCTGCCGTAAGTAACAAGACTTATTATGACTTGAAAACTACCAAAAAGGAATATGAGGTAGGAGATAGAGTGTATCTCTATAACTTTGCTCGGGATCGGGTAAAAGAAAGAAAATTTCTCCCATCATGGAAAGGTCTGTATGATGTAATTGATAAAATATCACCTGTAGTTTATAAGGTGAAAATTAATACCAAAGATGGTTTCATCGAGAAATGGGTCCATGTAAATCAATTGCGAGTATGTCATCCAAGATCACAACTGAGAATCATAGAAGATGATGCTGAATAAGAGAATAAATAAGGATTGCGTTAATCTGATTTCTCTCAGTTCACAGATGTTCCGATTTTGGTGTTTCCTTACAAAGCATTTTACATAGCGACGCTAGGGAAACTGTATATCTCAAAAGATTAAAAAATATGTATTCATATTTTCATTTTCTTTTAAAAAAGGACGGGCGGAACCAGATGTGATTCCTGGCGATGATGATGACAACAAAGATACAGATATTGTGCGGATGGTGTTGATCCGAGAGGTCCAATTGAAGACGGGACTAATCATCAACCCGAATCTACAGCCGTGTTTCAGATGTTCCAGGATTGTGAATGATGGCAAAGAAGATTTTACTTCAAGAATCTTTGCGAAATTGGATCCAAGGACATTCATTGGATGAAGATACCGGATATCACCATTTTAGCTTGGGAGAGGAACCAAATTGGTACATTATGCATGGGAACAAAGTCACAGCAATAATGGCATGATTGGTGCCAAGTTTTGCATTTTCTTACATGCTAAAACCATTAGACACAGGATCTCTGTGATAATATACTTTTCCAGGATTGACTTTATGATGCGACAAAAGACTCGGATAAAATATTGATGAACATGAAAATTCTTCCGACCTTCTCCCAGTTAGGTCTTAAGGGGATCCTTGACTAACGTGGGAAGAAGGGGGGGGGATTTGTCAGAACTATTGGGTATAAATAAAGTACGTAAGTGTAAGGCCTATATAAGATGTATGGACATGAGCCTAAAGGACAACCATTTAGTCTTATTTTAAAAGTGCAGGGTGAGTTCAGGATTTTAACTCAGAATTACTAACCTAAGATTTACAATATGTACCAAAGTGTTTACCCAAGTCTGTTTTTGTGAGAAGGAGATGTCCCAAGGTCTAATGAAAAGTAATTGCCTAGATAAGACAATGTATTAGAAATGTGCTGAGTTTTGATGATTTTCAGTGAGTAAAAAGAGTATAATCTTTCTTTGGGGTTTTTATATTAATCAATGTATGAGTAGATTGATTTTTATATCATCAATTTAAATACATGTGCTGTATATATAAGAGTGTGGTCCTTATAGATATATTCAGTTTTAAGGTTAGAATTGAGGTACAAACTCCTATGTCATTTTTAGAATCTCTCCCAGAAGCAAGTTAATGAAGGTTTCTTGAATGGAGAAATGTGGACACAGGTGATCATAAACAAACCCTGTCTTTGCACCAGAACTATGACTTGAGTATGGTCATGTGTATCTTGATTTAATTAGGTCTGGTCAAAAGATTAAGGCATATGCAAGGTGTTTGACTAAATACAAAAGTAATTGGGCCAGATTTATCATGACTCTGACAGCTCACTCCACTTTAACATATGGCTAAAGTCAGTTTTAGCCAAGTCAGATTTACGATCGGCCCTTTAAGACTGTAATAAATGTGGTTTGACGGTAGCAGTTTATCCGTCAGTAAGCAGCTTTACAAAAGTCGCACATCTTTACGAAAAAGTCGCATGTTCTATTAAAAAGTCTCATAAGATAAGCATGGTCCTCACTGGAGTGAAATTGCGACTTTTTTGCGACTTTTTAAATAGATTCATTTACATAAGAAAACACACCCACTTTCAGAAAACTGGCGAGCATAGTGCAGAGCAGAAAAAAGTCGCAAATTTGTGCGCAGTTTTAGCATTTGGGACTTTTTTGGGGACTTTTTCACTCCATTATTCTGACCTGAGCTAATGATAAATCTGGCCCATTGTCTATTTAAGATCTCCTCAAGGTTTTGTCTGAAACCTTAGTTAAAATGTATTTCAAGTAAATGAATAAGAGAAATAAGTGAGTGCCTCGACTTTTGTATGGAGTACTAGTGCCATCTAGAGTTAGGGTAACATAAAGGTTTAGGGTGTAGGGGGAGGTTCTATTAATTATAAAGTGAGGTCACTAGTTAATGATAAAACTTGGCCAAGCCCTTTCTAAGATAGGATAAAAAGATGGTAGGGGCTGACAGAAAGGATTGATTTCTCTCTCTCGAACCATCTTCAGAAAGACCATAAGCAGAAGGATCTCTAACTATCATCATCAAGGGACGATCATCAAGGGAAAAGACCAGATCCAGCCCTGACCACCTTTTCAGTCATTGGAGGCAGCCATCTTAGAACCATTGAAACTGATTTCTGCTAGCTGACATTTTGGTACAGTATAACCTTACCTATATTTTATAGGATAATTAATTAATATAATACATAGCTATATATATATATATATATATATATATATATATATATATATATATTCAATTAACCATACCTTGTGTATAGTATCTGTTTTGTAATAAGATTGGGGTGTACCTGCAGCATCATCCCTAAAATTAATCCAATACAGGGAGATTGAAAATATACTGGTGAAAACACTAGGAATTGAATTCAGTTCTAGACCGGTACAGTTGATTATATATATATATATAAATATCTGTATAGCTGGAAAAAGGCTCCATAGTGAGAGCCGAAACGTCGCTGAGCTGATGAGTGAATAAACCGTCCACTTTTTCACTTTCCATTGGAGTGCTGCCTTCTTTTTTCTACATTAAATATCTGTATAGATAAAAGATAAACCAAATTTGGGTTTAATCAGACATTTGTCGGCTGAGAGAAATCAAGTATTATATTGATTTTAAATATAATTGAGTGGTATCATTATAAGAAGGCATAATTGTGTATATATATATTCTCAATTATTTTTGACTTTCTCACTATTTTGCATATCATTGATTGAATTTCAATTGTCACCAATTTTATTATATATTTTGTATTAAAAATTGTATTAATAAATTATATATATATTTTGTCTGTAACTGGGTTTTGTCTTCAATTCAACGCAGATCACGAGCTTGTTTTAGCTTGATATTTATGATAAATTAGAATCTCCTTCATTACAGATTTTAATTTATTCACATAAATAATATAGACTGTCAATCGGAGACAGCATAAATATTCTGACAGCCTTCTTCTCCAGGAAATTCTCTCCCACGACATAGGGAATAGGGAGCTGTTGGCCATTAAATTTGAGGAGTGGGGCATTTTCTGGAGGGGGCAAGGCATTGTGTAACTGTTGTCACTGACCATAAAAACCTTATGTTTCTCGAGAGTGCTAAGAGGTTGAATCCCCGTCAAGCCAGATGGGCTCTGTTTTTTACTCGTTTTGATTTTTCCATTACGTTCAGGCCGGGAAGTAAAAATGTGAAGGCGGATGCATTATCTCAGAGCTTCCATGCTTTTCAACCTACTGAGGTACCACCTGAATCCATTCTAGCAGCAAAAATCTTCATAGCAGCTCTAACCCAGGATATCTCGGCTTGCATTAGGTCTGAACAACATCTGGCACCATTTCGTCTCCAGCTGTTGGGTGAGTGTCACGATTCTGCCTTTTGTGGACATCCAAGTGTTGAGGGCACTAAGGATCTAGTTTCTAGATCTTATTGGTGGCCCACTCTAACTAGGGATGTCAAGTTCTACGTGTCAGCTTGTGAGGTTTGTGCCAGGTCCAAGACACCTAGGACTCGCCCTGCTGGTAACCTACGACCCCTACCCATTCCCAGTAGACCCTGGTCCCATATCTCAATGGACTTTATAACTGAACTACCGCCGGCGGTTTGGGTAGTGGTCGATAGGTTTAGCAAGATGGTCCATTTCAATCCCTTGTCTAAACTCCCGAATGCCAAAACCCTGGCGTCTATTTTTGTGAAAGAAATTGTTCGATTGCATGGTATCCCAGAAAATATTGTTTCTGACAGGGATGTGCAGCTTGTGTCCAAATTCTGGAGGGCCTTCTGTCAAAAATGTCAAATTTCATTGTCTTTTTCCTCTGCCTACCACCCTGAGAGTAATGGGCATACTGAATGCCTTAATCAGTCTGTGGAACAATTCTTGAGGCGGATAGGCTCTCCTCTGAACTGTGCACAGTTTGGGCCCGGGTTCAATCGAACTTAGAAAAGGCTCAAAGTTCTCAGAAACTCAAGGCCGATAGGAGACGTTCAAGGGGGGTGAATTTTCAGGTTGGGGATAAGGTATGGTTGTCCTCCAAGAATCTCTCTCTTAAGGTAGATTCTAAAAAGTTTGCTCCTCGTTTTATTGGACCATATAAGATCACGGAGGTGATTAACCCGGTATCATTTAGGTTGGAGCTGCCCGAGTCATTCCACATTCATAATGTGTTCCATAAATCTCTACTTAAAAAATATTTTGAACCGGTAGTACCATCAAAAGCCTCGCCTCTGCAAGGAAGGTGCGTAATTCCTTGCAGTACCTGATTAACTGGAAGGGGTATGGACCTGAAGAGAGAGCTTGGGTACCTGCCAGGGAGGTTCATGCTCCTAGACTTGTTCGAAATTTTCATTTAGAACACCCTGAAAGGCCATCGCCTGAAGTCTTGGGTCCGGTGGCCCCTCGTAAAAGGGGGGGTACTGTAACGGGGTGCCGAAGGCGCACTCGGTCTCCCATCAGCCACAGACCTGCTGCTTAGCTTCAGGAGCGAGGATCTGTGTTTGACCTCGTTCCCAGGGTGGCTTTGCTAGCTGGGAGGCTCCCTGCTCCTAGGTCTGCCTTGAGTGCCGAGCTGATCACTCGGTGCTCGACTGCTTGGTCTGTCGGTCATGTGACGCTGGCCACGTCACATGACCCTCACTCCCCACTATAAATACAGGCAGCCTGCTGGCCACAGGTTGCCTGTTAATTTTAGGTTCCTGGCATTTGTTGGATACCTGTATACTTACCTGATCCTGTTCCCTAACGATCCTTTGCCTGCTCCTCCTGTACTGCGCATCCCTCCTGATATTTTGACCTCGGCTTCCACCTGACTATTCTTTGCGGACTCCTTTGGTACTTTTCGACTCTCCTGGTATTTATGACCCTGGCTTCTCCTGACCATTCTTTGCTTATCCCTCTGTACTGCGTTGTCCTCTTGGTTTTTACCTGGTCCGTTCACTATCCGTTATTTGTCTTGTCTGTCCTTCCCGCACGTATCCTAAGTTAGGGACTGCCGTCCAGTTGTCCCCTGTCACCAGGACTTGTGAGGCAAGTAGGCAGGGCCAGGGGTGAGGGTGGAGCGCAGTGGTCACTATCCTCCCCCCTGTGTGTATGTGTACGTGACCGTTACAGGTGAGAGGAGGAAGAAGCAAGTCCATGGAGTAGAGACACAGGCTAAAGTCACCATGTAACTGCTGTCCTTCCCTCTGGGTCCTGATAAAGCCTGGAGAAGATCATTGCAGAAGACCAGCACCAGACAGTGAGTCTATACACCAAGATGCAAGGAGACTAGTGAGGGTAACAGCTAACTAAGGCTTTTGGACCTCATTAGCACAAGTGATCAGGAGTATCTTTCAGAGTGCCTGAACACAACCAGACAATTTAGGCCAAATTGTCATTATCACTAACTTAACCTTCCGGGTGGTAGTGAGAAAACATAAAATCCATTTCTAGATGAGTTTCCTGCCAAATAATGAAGCAGATGTGTTTGCCTGCCGGGAGGGGGACGCCCTTAAAGCAAAACTCCTAGATAAACAATTATTAGCATCTTTAGTGCCACTGTACTATGAAGTAAACATAGGATTTCCACCAGGATCCTTGCCTGCCAAGAGTCTACTCCTAAAAGGACAACTCCTCGAATACATTTGCCACTACCAGATAATAGGATTACCAGTGAACCTATTACTTATGCCTAATCTGAAATGCTTCTTATTGATGAACTGTACCAACTGTCCAGAAACTAATGATCTTCAATAAATGTTTAAGTGGTTCACAACTACCGACTCCTCATTCTTACTACCACTACTCTCAACATTTGCACCTAATGGTGCTTGAGTCATGAACACAGGGGCCCAGCTGCCACAAGCACCCTTAAGGGCACCTCACCTTCCATCTGGCTGGTGTTCCCTGCAACAGAGAGTGCCCCGGAAGATCTGGTGCTGTCTTCGCATCCACTGCACTGCTGACCCAGGGAGGCTCTGCTAACGGTGAGTACCCAATGAACTACTATCCCCATCGGCCCACCGAGAGTCTCACGTGTTTTCCCCTGAGGTCCGGCACGCTGCATATACTGTATGGCACTATGAGGCACTGTCCGGGGCAGCAGCCACAAGGTGACATTATGCTGACATTTGGAACCCCCCCCTTCCCCAATGTCTTATGGACAGCTGCCACCATACAGTAATTCCTTCTTGTTGGTCATGTCATGGGAGCAGGAGGGACTCATGATGGCTCATTCCCTGCCGGCTTGCTGCTATTTCAATGTGTACCGTTGAGCTAGTTGCAGGCAGGAGTAGGCCAGAGTCGGACAGGGCCGCACTCGCCGCAGTAGAATACATATTTGAGGTCATCATATAGATAGACATTACACCTTTATTCGGGGCCAGCAGCTGTAATATATATATAAGAGTCTCACCATCTGCGAAGTGAATTCTCTGGGGGTCAGAGTGGGACTTGAGAGACTTTCCTGCCACTCGCTTCTGTCCTGTGCTGCTCAGCCTTTGTGGCTTCGCTTGTCATCTGATTAAGGGGTTATTCACACGACTGCGTGCTGGCCTGGCCCGTGCTGCATGGGCACCGACCCTGCGGCAGCCGCATGCGGATCGCGGAACCATTCACTTGAATGGGGTCAGCGATCCACATCCAGCGGTCCGTTCCGCAAAAAAATAGAACATGTTCTATTTTTTTGTGGTGCGGAGGCACGGAGAGAAACACCACGGAAGCACTCCGTAGTGCTTCCGTTCCGCATCTCTGTGATTGCGGACCCTTTCAAGTGAATGGGTCCGCATCCGTGATGCAGAATGCACACAGACCGATGCCTATGTATTGCAGGTCGAAATACGGCCACGGGCAGCACACGGTCGTGTGAATAAGTCTTTAGACGTCGGTGGGTGCGAAGACTGCATTATGGGAGCCTGCGTGGAGGAGCTGGGGTGGCTGCTGCAGGCAGCAATTGGTATGTAATCATGCTGGGGCGGGGGGAGCAGATTTTGAAGCGGTCAGCGCACATGACCGCTTCTATGACGTCATACCATGGTTATTAGGAAACAGTGATATCGCCATATTGCTGTTTTTTAATACCGCGGTATACCTCCAAGACCGGTATATCACCCAACCCTAATGTGAACCCGGCCTAACTGACAGGGAAAAAGATGAACAGACTCTGACGACTATGATGGTGACCGTTCTGTTTCTGTTCAGGATGTGTATTTATATCAGACAAAAAAGTACTGCATACAAGGCTTTTTTGTCTGTGATGGAAAAATGAATCCAGCCAGCAATGGAGGCAATGTGGAGAATCACAATACATTAGGAAGATGCTTGTATTCAGCTATGTGCTGAAGTGAGATGACCCCTTTAACTGCTTGAGAGACCTAGGCCAGAATTTGGGGGTACCATTTCTCTTTATGGAGAGAAGAATTAGGCAGCACTCCAATTAGTTAGTGTGATGATTAGTGAATTTTATTCAGCCGGACATGGTAGTGCACAACAGTACAATTATGGCAACGTTTCGGGCTAAAAAAGAAAGCCATTCATCAGGCTGGTGTACAGAAAAAAAAGAAAAAGTGAATCAGTCCAAGATTTGGGAACATGATTGGGAATGCATGGTATAAATATCGGTATCAAACTAATAATTTCATATATAGACAATCCATAACAATTATGATACCAGGAATTCATACATAGACCATGATTGAATTAACAGTAGATGATGATAAGCACTAAACACAAAAGTTCATAGTATATAAAGTACACCAGTGTACAAAAGAGTGCAAACACAAGAGGGTTGAATAGAGACATAAACAATAGTGGGAGGTGAGGCAAAGAATTGTATCCACAAGGGAGGATAACTAGCAGGATAGATAGTAGAGAATGAAGTAAGAATAGGAACAGGAGTACAGAGTCTTTTTTTATTTATTTTTTATTGTATCTTTATTACTTTTTTTTTTACAAACATCTTACACGTCCTTCAATTTTTTTACATTACATACAATAAGACCATCCCCTTTGCTCCCTTTAGCCACCGCTTGCTAAAGAAAAAAATAATTCTCTCCCCTTTGAAACCCTGTTTTTTTCTTTTATGGCCAGTTCCCAAAACTCTTCCCGCTGGGTATTTAAAACCCCTTGCCATTTATACATTAAACTACTAACTGCTCTACTCTTAGGCCTCTTTCACACAGGCGTAATGTTTTTGGCCCGGATAAGATGCGTGTGCGTCATGGGAAAATGCAAGATTTTTCCTCGCAGGTGCAAAACATTGTAATGCGTTTTGCGCGCGTGAGAAAAATCGGCATGTTTGGTACCCAGACCTAAACTTCTTCACAGAAGTTCGGGTTTGGGTTAGGTGTTGTGCAGATTGTATTATTTTCCCCCTATAACATGGTTATAAGGGAAAATAATACCATTCTTAATACAGAATGCTTAGTACAATAGGGCTGGAGGGGTTAAAAATAAAAAATAAAAATTTAACTCAATAATAATTTAACTTAATCCACTTGTTCGCGCAGCCCGGCTTCTCTTCTGTCTTCTTCTTTGAGGAATAGGACCTATGATGACAATACTGTGCTCATCACATGGTCCATCACATGATCTTTTACCATGGTGATGGATCATGTGATGGACCATGTGATGAGCGCAGTGACGTCACCACAGGTCCTTTTCACTGTTTACCTTCTAGCCGTTGCATCTGCAGTGGTGAGCAGGTGTAATTACACCCAAGCCTTCCCATTGAAATGAATAGGACGGCTTGGGTGTAATTACACCTGCTCACCACTGCAGATGCAACGGCTAGAAGGTAAACAGTGAAGAGGAGGCAGCGCTGACACCGCGCACGTCTTCTCTTCAAACAGCTGATCGGCGGGGGTGCCGATCTGATATTGATGACCTATCCTGAGGATAGGTCATCAATAAATATAACTTGGACAACCCCTTTAAATTATATATTATTATTTTTAACCCCTCCAGCCCTATTGTACTAAGCATTCTGTATTAAGAATGCTATTATTTTCCCTTATAACCATGTTATAAGGGAAAATAATAAAGATCCGGTCCCCATCCCAATCGTCTCCTAGCAACCGTGCGTGAAAATCGCACCGCATCCGCACTTGCTTGCGGATGCTTGCGATTTTCACGCAGCCCCATTCACTTCTATGGGGCCTGCGTTGCGTGGAAAACGAGGAGCATGCTGCAATTTTCACGCAACGCACCAGTGATGCGAGAAAATCACCGCTCATGTGCACAGCCCCATAGAAATAAATGGGTCCGGATTCAGTGCGGGTGCAATGCGTTCACCTCACGGATCACACCCGCGCATAAATCTCGCCTGTGTGAAAGGGGCCTTCGTTTTTTGATGTAGCAAACCCTCATATATTTTGGAAGCTAATTTCCTCCCTGGTATCGATTTCATAATTTTTACTAGTGGCAACAGTAGGGTAACAATTTGTGTACCTTTTCCTATCATCTTACTCAATGCTTGCTTTAGTTGTAAATAGTAAAACCTCAGCTCTATATTATTCAATCGGTACTTGTCTTTAAGATCTTCATAAGGAATTATATCCCCCTCTTCCCATACCTGTCCGAGTTTATATATTCCGTATTTGCACCAGGTTTTCTGTTCAATTAGCTTTAGTTCTGTGAGGTAAATATTGTCCCACAGTATAGCATCGGTATGGAACCCACTCTGCGGCCACAGTTCTCTGGCCTCCTTCCAAACTTTAGCCATCAACTCAAATATTGGTATCTTTTTACCTTTCTGTTGCAGCAGGATACCAGCTTCCAATATTTGGAAAATATTACAGTTTTTCAATGTTTTATTAATCCCCGCTATCATATTCTTATATCTTTGCGTATTGCTCCATATTAACATATTTTTTATATGGCCAGAAATGAAATAGAGTTCCAGGTCCGGTACTGATAATCCACCCTCCTTCTCGTGAATGCACAATATTTGTGCCTTTTATCCTCGTTTTTTTTCCTCGCCATATTAAATCCCTTAGTAAACTGGTTATTATTTTGAAAACTCTTTTTGGGATTATCACCGGAGTATTCCACAAAATATAATTTGGTATTAAATACCAAATATTAAACACATCCTCACCAGTGAAATACGACCTGCCATCGAGACATATCGTTTTTTCCATATCTCTATTTTTTCCCTGATTTCCTGTATTTTTGGGGCCACATTCAACTGGACATAGTCCCTGGGATTTAGGGTAATCTGAATACCCAAATACGTAACAGGTTCATTAGTCCTCTTAATTTCCAGTGGTCCCGGTCTAAAATCATTCAGGGGATCAATCGGGACACAAGCCGATTTGGACCAATGTATACTAAGTCCAGCATGTTTACCATACTGATCAAAAACTTGAAAAATCTTAGTTAAGGATCCATGTGAGCCTACAAACAGCATGATGTCATCTGCATAAAGAGCAATTTTTTCCTCATGACTGCCAAACTTAAACCCTACAATTTCTTTATCTTGCCTGATCATATCGGCAAGCGGTTCCATGGCTATAGCAAATAGCAGGGGAGAGAGAGGGCAACCCTGTCTTACTCCCCTGCCGATATGTATATTATCGGAGTATTCTTCATTTACTATCACCCTTGCAGAGATATCAGTATACAATAACTTTACCCAGGCGGTGAAATTTTTGCCAAATCCCATTTTCTTCAATGTACTAATTAGGAAAGGCCATTCTACAGTATCGAAGGCCTTTGAGGCATCTATGGTTACAATCATTCGTTCCCCGCAGTTTGTAGGTTCAAGTTGAGTATTCACAAAGTATCCCATGATATTGTCAGTTGTGGTCTTTCCTGTCATGAATCCCGTCTGATCCTCATGAATAAGCTCCAGGACCACACTCCTAAGTCTAACTGCTAAAACCCTGGCTAAAATTTTGTTATCGGTCCTAATTAATCAAATGGGGCGGTATGAGTCCGGGGAAGCTGAATCCTTTCCGGGATTTTTATGAGTGTTATTAAGGCTTCTCGCAAGGAGTCTGGCAATTTCCCTACCTTCCTCGATTCCGCCCACATTGTGAGCAGTTTCTGTATTAGTACTTCTTTGTATTGTACGTATACCTGTCATGCCCTGCTCAGGTTATGTGCGGAGGTCTGCCAGGTTAGCAGCACGTGTGTAGTTTTTTGTTTTTTGTTTTGGAGTTGAGCTGTATCAGCCTCCCTTCAGGTGCACTGGGTGGGGTCGTTTGTATGAGTTTAAATTACGCCCCTTCCCAGTGTCCTGTGCGGGTTATAGCTTCTATCTTGCTCAGTGGAAGGAAGGAAGGAAGGAAAGAAGGATTTGCTGTATCTGCTCTGTGACAAGATAAGTTGGTTTTGTTTTCTTGTGTGTGTTCTGTCTAGGCTGTTAGAGAGACGCCTGCCTCCTCCAGGTCTGAGGAAGCAAGCTGTCTCTTTCCCCCTGTCACCATCTTAGGGATTTTAGGGAATCTTCAGCCTTAGGCACGGGGGCACGTTTATTCCCACCTCTAGGGTCTGAACGTGGGCACAGAAGTCAAGGGAGAGCTGATAGGGATTTGTAAGGAGGTGACCTTTATCCCCAGCTTCTGGCCTAGACACTTGTTTGTAGATTTCTGTTGTATCTTGTATCCTGTCCAGCGTGACATTATAGCCCGCCAAAACCTAGACTGCCATTTCTCAGCAGCTTTGAGATGGAGTCAATTGATTCGTTGGATGATCGCATGCAGGAGTTAACTTGGGAGGTAGCTGACCTCCGCAATGCAGTTTCACTTTGTCAGAATTTTCTGCTTCATGGGTCCGCTGGTGGGAGTCAGTCAAGCCTTGAACCTAAGGTTGCTCTCCCTGATCGGTTTTCTGGGGGTGTGGATGATTTTATCCGCTTTAGAGAGTCATGCAAGTTGTATTTTCAGCTGCGGCCGTCTTCATCTGGTGATGAGAGTCAGAGAGTAGGGATAATCATTTCCCTGCTTCAAGGGGACGCGCAGTCCTGGGCCTTTTCTCTGCCGACCGGTTCTCTGGCCCTCCGGTCGGTGGATGAATTTTTTAAAGCCTTGGGATTAATTTATGATGCCCCAGATCGGGTCTCGATGGCAGAATCTAAGTTGTGTACTTTATTACAAGGAGAACATTCTGCAGAGGTGTATTGTGTTGAGTTTAGGAGATGGGCTACGGAGTCTGGGTGGAATGACCCCGCGCTTCGTAGTCAGTTTTGTCAGGGGTTGTCTGAGAGATTAAAAGATGCCCTTGCTTTTCATGAGTATCCGGATACATTGGAGAATGCTATGTCTTTGGCAGTGCGGTTAGATAGACGCATCAGTAATTTTATCACCCGATTCATCAACTAAGCAGTGGATATAGTTATTCTTTTTTGTTTGAGCAGCTACCAAAGCTGCTAGCTTTTTACCCGGTATGTGTGCGTGAACATAATTATCTCTTACATAGTTTTCTTTTGGATATTCTGCCAATTAAAACAATTCATCCTGTAATTTAGAGGCCTTCTCTATCCAGTCTGTATAGCTTTGCTCTGTGGGATTTCCATTTTTGTTATTTTTTCCCTTATTCCTTTCTTGTATCTTATTGTATATTTTATAAAAATCCCTCTAATAAAGACCTTTGCAGCCTTCCATACCGTGTTAGTTGCCGCAGAACCATCATTTATTTAAAAAAAACCTCAGTTATCTCTTTCAAGACCTTCTTATGTACCCCCATTATATTTATCCATCCTATATTTATATTCATCCCTCTTTTTTTTAAATTGTTTTTATATTTATATTAATTAGATTATGATCCGAAATTCCACGTTGTCCATATTTAACACCTTCAATCTTTAGTGAACCTTTATTATTTGTAAAAACTAAATCAATCCGTGATAGACTCCTATGAGTCTTTGAAAAACATGAGTATTTCCTTAATTTTGGATGCATTACCCTCCAAATGTCAACCCAACCCATTTCCTCTGTAATATTTTTTAAGTTTGATCCATTACATTATTGAAATCTAATAGTGGTTTCTCCCCCGCATTAGGTGTATAATTGTGTATTTTTAATAGGACGTCGATCTTGAAGGGTGGCGGTATATAAACACCGGCTATTATCCATTCTCTTCCTTCCAATATACAGTCCAACAGAACGTAACGACCCTCCCTATCTGTGACTCCTTTCACTATTTTAATATATATATCCTGATGTATTAATATACTCACACCTCTCGCATATGATGAATAAACTGAATGAAAGGAATACTGCATCCATGGCCTGGAGACCCCAACCATCGCCTCACTTGTCAGATGTGTTTCTTGCAAGCAGATTATAGCAGGAAGAAACCTGTGTATGGCATCGAAAACAGCAACTCTCTTTATACCCCTGCTCAGGCCCCTAATATTCCATGAGATGATTCTCATATGATATTGTTTGTACTTCTACCCGTTTCCAAGATATTATCCAAACCCCGAAGAGGAGGGAATAGGAGGAGCGATATAGGGGGGAGGGAAGGTGAGAAAGGAGGAGAGAGAGAAAGAAGAAAAAAAAAAAACACAACAACAAGCGGCGCACATATACCCAACCATCCCATCCCTCCTTGATGAGCCAGGATAGCCTAAGCCCTGGTTCTCCAACTTGACATTCCCCCTCTCGGCCCCCCGCCCAGCCCTATTCCTACTCAGCTCTTAATCTTATCTCTAACCCACTCTCTAGCCGCCTGTGGTGAATCAAAAAAACACGTTTTATTTTCCCATTCTAGCCTCAACTTGGCCGGAAACAGCATCGAGTATTTCACGTTCTTTGATCGCAATATTTTTTTAACTTCAGAGAAACGGCTTCTTTCATTTGCTGTTTCTTTTGCGTAATCAGAGAATACCATTATTGTATCTAAATATTCCAGCCTCCCTCTCCTCCTTGCCCTACGTAATATCTCCTCCTTGTCTCTAACTGATAAAAGGGTTATCATCATTACTCTTGGTCTTGTTCCTGGGGGAGGTATCTTTGCCGATAATCTACAGTACAGACCAAAAGTCTGGACACACCTTCTCATTCAAAGAGTTTTCTTTATTTTCATGACTATGAAAATTGTAGATTCACACTGAAGGCATCAAAACTATGAATTAACACATGTGGAATTATATACATAACAAAAAAGTGTGAAACAACTGAAAATATGTCATATTCTAGGTTCTTCAAAGTAGCCACCTTTTGCTTTGATTACTGCTTTGCACACTCTTGGCATTCTCTTGATGAGCTTCAAGAGGTAGTCACCTGAAATGGTCTTCCAACAGTCTTGAAGGAGTTCCCAGAGATGCTTAGCACTTGTTGGCCCTTTTGCCTTCACTCTGCTGTCCAGCTCACCCCAAACCATCTCGATTGGGTTCAGGTCCGGTGCCTGTGGAGGCCAGGTCATCTGGCGCAGCACCCCATCACTCTCCTTCATGGTCAAATAGCCCTTACACAGCCTGGAGGTGTGTTTGGGGTCATTGTCCTGTTGAAAAATAAATGATGGTCCAACTAAACGCAAACCGGATGGAATAGCATGCCGCTGCAAGATGCTGTGGTAGCCATGCTGGTTCAGTATGCCTTCAATTTAGAATAAATCCCCAACAGTGTCAGCAGCAAAGCACCCCCACACCATCACACCTCCTCCTCCATGCTTCACGGTGGGAACCAGGCATGTAGAGTCCATCCGTTCACCTTTTCTGCGTCGCACAAAGACACGGTGGTTGGAACCAAAGATCTCAAATTTTGACTCATCAGACGAAAGCACAGATTTCCACTGGTCTAATGTCCATTCCTTGTGTTCTTTAGCCCAAACAAGTCTCTTCTGCTTGTTGCCTGTCCTTAGCAGTGGTTTCCTAGCAGATATTCTACCATGAAGGCCTGAATCACACAGTCTCCTCTTAACAGTTGTTCTAGAGATGTGTCTGCTGCTAGAACTCTGTGTGGCATTGACCTGGTCTCTAATCTGAGCTGCTGTTAACCTGCGATTTCTGAGGCTGGTGACTCGGATGAACTTATCCTCTGCAGCAGAGGTGACTCTTGGTCTTCCTTTCCTGGGGTGGTCCGCATGTGAGCCAGTTTCTTTGTAGCACTTGATGGTTTTTGTGACTGCACTTGGGGACACTTTCAAAGTTTTCCCAATTTTTCGGACTGACTGACCTTTATTTCTTAAAGTAATGATGGCCACTCGTTTTTCTTTACTTAGCTGCTTTTTTCTTGCCATAATACAAATTCTAACAGTCTATTCAGTAGGACTATCAGCTGTGTATCCACCTGACTTCTCCACAACGCAACTGATGGTCCCAACCCCATTTATAAAGCAAGAAATCCCACTTATTAAACCTGACAGGGCACACCTGTGAAGTGAAAACCATTTCAGGTGACTACCTCTTGAAGCTCATCAAGAGAATGCCAAGAGTGTGCAAAGCAGTAATCAAAGCAAAAGGTGGCTTCTTTGAAGAACCTAGAATATGACATATTTTCAGTTGTTTCACACTTTTTTGTTATGTATATAATTCCACATGTGTTAATTCATAGTTTTGATGCCTTCAGTGTGAATCTACAATTTTTATAGTCATGAAAATAAAGAAAACTCTTTGAATGAGAAGGTGTGTCCAAACTTTTGGTCTGTACTGTATATGCCCTTTCCACAGTTTTTATAATCAGAGATGTCTTGGCCCAGTTGTTCCGTCAACCACGTTTGTATGAAGGCGCGGGGGTCTTGCCCCTCCGCGCCCTCTGGAATTCCAAGACATCTCAGATTAGACCTCCTAGAGCTATTTTCTAAGTGCAGTAGTTTATTTTTTAATTCCTTATTTTCTGGCATAATTTTTTTTTTTCTTTGGCTACTGTCTGCATTGAATCCTCCACTCCCGATGTCCTTTTCTCCACCTCCATCAGCCTAGCTTTATATTTTTGTAAATCCACCCTGAGGAGTCCCACTGACTCCCTAATGTTCCCAGTCCGGAGAGAGAGGTCCTGTATCGCCATATTACATTTTTTTATTTCTTGAAATATATCTTGCAGGCTTGGAAATATATCTTGCTTGGCATTTTTTTTCCGCCTCATTTAACTGTTTATTACCACTCTCCCCTGACTGGGAACCCTCCCCAGGTAGCACCAGACCAGAGTTTTTCCTCAAAAGAGATTCGCCCTCTTGATCTAAAAGCCTGTCATCTTTCTTTTTCTTTGTGGGGCTACTCTGTCCGCGCATATTGGTCAAGAGGAGCTGCTTAGATCTTTCAATTTTGGGCATTGGGGAGACCGAGGTTTTCAACTCTGAATGTCCCTTTGACTTTTTCCCTGTGCCCTGTCTCGCCATCTCCTAACCTCACCCTTAACCACCCTGAACCACCCTCCCCTCTTCCTCCCCGCTGCTCAGGATGTTATAACAATAAATAGACCCAAAAAGAGGGAAAATACACATGTAACCCCAATGAGCAACAATGTGTTAGTCCAACATGCACATACACAAACGGCCGCCAAGTCCACTTTCCTATAGTCACTATCGATTAGCAATCCTTCCTTGCTTTAGTAGTTTAGTGACGTTGTTAAATTATAAGATTTTGCGGTTTATATGTCCATCTATTCCAGATAGTTAGAAGCCTATAAGTGATTAGCAGTTCCCAGTTAATTGAATTATTAGGGTTAGTTCATGTTAGTTCTTGTTAGTTCATTATTTGCCGGTGTTTCCCCGCGTCCTGTGTAGTATTACTCTTTAGTAACAGCTTTCACATCCTATAACCTCACCTTCTTACCCAAGTCCGTTAGGGATAAGCCTATAGAGGTAGATTGAGCAGCTTTCCCTTAATATGTCACCAGTTGTTCTGATTACTCCAAATAAATGCGAACCGATCATCTATATCAATTCTAATTGCCCTCCGTCTTCTTGAACCCACCAAATTGTGGACTCCCACCGCCGCCTGCAGCTTACCATTTAAGTTCTTATATCCTGGAACACACACTCAATCACATTCCTCCTCCTCTGCCGTGGTCTAAATTCTAGGTGCCTACTGTATATGGAGGGGGGGACCACTCAAATCCCTCGTATATATTTTTAGGATCTGCTATCATGGCCCCCTCTAACCCCCCAGTCCGCACCTTCACATGCTGCTATGTCCAGTATTAAATGACTGTTCCAAACAGGGAATAACAAAGATGTCTTTCTCACCACGTTGCCAAGGAAGGGAGGGAGGGAAAAGGGACACTTACACCCATCGAGCCGAGTCTCCTACTGTCGCTCCTGGATCTTGCGTGTAGCTCCACTCTGCTCTCGATCTCCTGGGGCAGGGGGCGCTCCACATGCTTGTCCCACGTGCAAAGGTAGAAAGCAGCCAGCAGGTGGCCGGGTAGCAACAGGTAGCAACAGGCAGGGCGGACGAACACCTAATAAGCTTGCTAGGTGATAGCCAGAGGAGCCGAAGTTGTGGCAATAACGGTTTCAGGGCAGTAGTCAGGGCAGCCCCAGTGCAGGTATCAGGTCAGCCAGGGCGGCCTCGAAGCGGTAGCTGGAGCGGCCTCAGAACGGTGATTGAAGCAGCGTCAGTACATTGGGTCAGAGTGGGTTCGCATTGGGCTGGGAGCTCGGGCGCCGGAAGGGGTGTGCGCACGTCACCTGCGTGCGTCCGCACGCATGCTCTTCCCCGAGACAGGAGTACAGAGTCTATATGACATGAAGCTTAAAGTCTTACCCAGGTTGAGAGGGGGACGCTGGCGTTAGAGCAGGGGATCGCGAGCGCCATCATGGTGGGAGGGAGGAGGCTATTGGCCATCGAGGCTAATACGGGGAGGGTGCATAGTAGGAGCCCAAGCGCACTGTTCCAGAGGACAGAGGGAGCATCTCTAACTAAACAAAAATTCAACCCGGAGGTACCAGGGAGAAGCGCAGGCGCAGAGCAGAGGAAGACGAGACAGGTACAAGGCTTAAGTACAAAAGGTTTACAGGTGTACTAGAACGAAAGGAAGCGAGGGCGGCTATTTTGGTTCGGGGCAAATTGCCAATGCTATAAAAAATGCACTAAATGGCCAAAGGGGGCATTACAGTAACAATAATGTGTGGTAAGGTGAGCCGCGCCCCAAAGAGAGGAAAAGACGAAAGGGGAGGTGTGAGGATGGATGAAAGAAAAAAGGGGATATATAAATGTGGGGAAAGGGATCCCCTTGAAAATGTAGTAGCCCTCAACTTGCAGCAAATAGAGATAGCCCTAGACATGATGATAACCTGGTTAGAGGAATATCAGTACTACCCAGGATAAAAGACTAAGATGGCTGGACCATGGGGCGTGCTTCACGATTGTTTCCACTCGTTAGAGAAATTCTAGCATAAGAAATTAAAAATGAATGGAGTATTAGAACAAAAAGCATAGGAATATAATTAATCCCAACAATATTCTCTGTAAAGTCCAGTAGGTTGTAAAGTGTTCAAGCGGCGGATCCGAGCCAGATTCCTGGTGGCCCCCTCGCCTCAAGGTACAGACCCAGTCAATAACTTGAAATCGCAATTGGCTCACAGAATGATAGTGGGCATGAAGGGTATACGGAATGCCCACCATGGTGGCATTGAGCATATTGGGGGTAGTGGTTGCTTAATCCCCCATTTTCTCCCCTTTTTCCCGCCCTTTTCTCTGTGTTAATATTTTTTCTTTTTCAGCATTCTGAGGTGAATTTATTGGAGGATTCTGATTGGTACCTGGTTGCCTACCTGTTGTAGGGGTACCTGTTTTCTGCCACTTGCTGATTGGTGGATGGAGGTTTAGGGCGGGAAATTCAACTATTTAATGAGGAGCGCAGCAGGTCCGGGGCTTGTCGCCGCGGAGCCTGTAAGAAGAGGACGTCGTCGGAAGCCCTGGTGAATTGCCGGCATAAGCTGCAAAAGAGCTATTAAGCTGTGCCGGCATTACTAGGCAGAAGCTGAGCGGCGGCTGTGAGGAAGCGGCGGCTGTGAAGAGCGGCGGCTGTGAGGAGCGGTGGCTGTAAAGAGCGACGAGTGAGCAGCGAAGCAGCGCGGCGGCGAAGGCTATAGCGGCGCTGAGTTCCGGAGGTTCGGCGACTTCAGGCGGAGGAAAAGTGTACTGGCCTGGGTGGCTGAAGATTAAAGACAGCGGAGAAGACTCACCGGTTTAATGGAGGAACTGCTGAAGAGGCTGATACAGCGCGCCGAGTCAAGAGGAGGAGAGGCGTGGCTTCAGCGGTGCTTGGCTGACGGCCTGTCAGCTGAAGATGAAGGGGCGGGAGTAAGTGACGTCGCTCAGCGTAGTGACGTCACGACGGCGAGGTCATCAAGAAGCGCTACCCACAGCGCTGAAGTCCGGGTGTCAAGGAGGACCAAGAGGCCGAGGAGGGCGTACTCACCGTCCGAAGTAAAGAACAAGAAAGATGGCAGTGTGCGCTCCTCCCCCAGGTGTGCGGTATCGCAGCCTGGGGTTTTGAGTCGAGCGCCGCAGTCGGCCTCCAGCGCGCACAGCATGGATCCGGTTCCGGAGACTGGTGAGGAGATATGTAGGCAGAGCTTTGCTTTGCCTACCAACATAGGGACAAATGAGAATAAGTTATTGAATAGTTTAGCTAAATTATTTTCTGAGTGGGCTACGGCTAGTGTGCCTGTGTCAGTAGATCAGCCTGCAGCAGTGTGGAGGGATATTCCAGCTGATGCAGGTGCTGATAATATAAGTGTTAATAAATCAGTAAATGCAGTAGTTGTAGATAGTGGTGCGGGTATAAGTGAAACTTGCTTGAAGGAGGCCTTAACGTGTGACGGGTCTCCTTTGGGGTTTCATTTATCCCAATCTGTAAAAGAAAAAATTTGGAGAAGGGATTATATCGATATTTTATCGTTACTCCCTTCCGCCAAAGAGTCCTTTAAGGTTGAGAAAAAAGGTTTTGAAAAAGATGAGGATAGAAGAAGGGTTGCGCCAAGATCTTTTAATAATTGGTTGCAGTCCTTCTTTATATATGCTTCAGTATATTGTGCAAAGCATCCTCAGAGCAGTATTGGTTTGTTTCAGCATATGGATTCTATCCTGGAGGCTTACTGTAATTTCGGTGGCCTCGCTTGGTTTACATATGATGAAACTTTTCGGCAGAAATTAGCAGTACATAATGGTATGGAGTGGGGCTCAAAGGATGTGGGACTGTGGCTTAGTTTGATGTTACCGCAGAAAAGCGGTTTTCAAACTAGACCAATTAATTCAGTGGCGTCTGGTACGGTTAGCAAGAAAGGTTTTTGTTTCGCCTATAATGAGTCGGCGTGTAGATGGCTGAGCAATTGCAGATACCGGCATGAGTGCTCATTTTGTTCAGGTGCGCACCCCCTTTTTCGGTGCTTTAAAAGATCAAACCAAGCCGTTTTACAGACTCAATCCAATAGAGATTTTTCAAAAAGCTCAGACGCCAGTGAATTGGGTAAGAATGCAGCCATGGTTAGATTTGTTTCCAGACCGTCTGAAGGCGGAGTTAATTCTTAAAGGTTTTAGTAATGGTTTGTACGTTCCGAAATTTACAGGTCAAGGTTGTTTAGTGTATGATAATTTGCCATCAGTTAATAAGCACTTAGATGTTGTAGAAAGTAAGATTGTTAAAGAGTTAAAGGAAGGTAGGATAGCGGGTCCTTTTATTTCTCCACCTTTTCCTAATTTTAGGGTATCTCCTTTGGGGATTGTTCCAAAGAAGAATCCTAATGAATTTAGATTAATTCATCATTTGTCATACCCTGCCAAAGAGTCTCTCAATGATTCGTTGGATAAAGAGATTGCGTCAGTAACTTATACATCCTTTGATGACGCAGTTTCTTTAGTCCGTTCGGCAGGGAAAGGGTGTTTTATGGCAAAAGCAGATATTAAGGCAGCGTTTCGTTTGTTACCAATAGATCCTGTAGGCTTTAATTCTTTAGGTTTTCAGTTCAACGGGCAATTTTTCTTTGATAAATGTTTGCCAATGGGATTTTCTTGGTCGTGTTTTTATTTTGAATCGTTTTCTTCCTTTTTGAATTGGGTTGTTATTAAAGAGTTGGGTTCTGTTAATGTGTTACATTATTTAGATGATTTTCTGTAGGTTCTTTCAATGAGTGTTCACGTTTATTAGATGGCTTTATCCGGATCTGTCAGTATTTTAATATTCCATTAGCACAGGAGAAGTTAGTTGGGCATTGTCAAGTGATTGAATTTTTAGGTATTTTAATCGATTCTGTGAATATGGAAGTTAGGCTTCCTATGGAGAAGGTGGAAAAGGCGTTATTATTGATCAAGAAAATCGTTATAGTAAAAAAGGCGCAGTTGAAGGAAGTGCAGAGTTTGTTGGGAGTTTTAGCTTTTGCGTCTAGGGTCATCCCAGTAGGTCGTGTTTTTTCCAGAAGATTATATATGTCAACTAAAGGTTTGAAATCTCCTTACGCGCATATTAGGATTACAAGGGTTCTCAGGGATGATCTGGGAGTATGGGAGGATTTCTTAACCCATTTTAATGGTTGTTGTGCTTGGCAAGCAGAATTTCAGGAGGCAGGATCTATAGGTTTGTTTACTGATGCTTCAGGGTCATGGGGTTATGGTGCTTTTTTAAATGGTCAGTGGTCTGCTGAACCATGGCCGGATTGGTGGGTTGAGTTAGGTTTGAATAAGAATTTGGTGTTGTTAGAGTTATTTCCTATTGTGGTGGCGCTAGTTATTTGGGGTGATGTTTTTAAGAATAAGAGAGTACTAATATTTTCGGATAATAAAGGAGTGTTATTTGCAATTAATTGTTTGTCGTCTCATTCAGAAGTTGTTATTAGATTGTTGCGTGTGTTAGTTCATATTTGTTTAGAGTTGAACGTTTGGCTGAAAGCTAAATATATTCCTAGTAAAGAAAATAAGATAGCTGATTCACTTTCCCGCGCACAGTGGGAAAGATTTTTTCATCTAGTGCCGCAAGCAGAGAAGGTGGGAATTCCGTGCCCGGAGCGGGTTTGGGAGCTTATCCGGATTTAATCAGCAAGTTCATTCAGAAGTCATTAGCGCCTCGGACATGGGAAGGATACTCTTTGGCTTAGAAGAGGTGGTATCAATTTTGCTCAGTTAGGAATGTTTCATGTTTTTTGTTTGATTTAGATGTATTTTTTCAATTTCTTTGTTCCTTATTAGAAGAAGGTTTTGGTTACTCTGTGTTGCATTTGACAGTTGCAGGTGTTTCGTTCTTTTTTAAATTAGCAGGTTGTAAGTCATTTTCGAATCAATTTGTGGTTAAACAATTTTTGAAAGGTGTCAGGAGGTCCCTAAATAGTGTCGATGTTAGACGACCAATCACATTTGAATTGCTTGGTTCTCTAGTATCAGTATTGAAGAAGTGTACTTATTCAAAATTTGAAGCTATGCTTTTTAAAGTATCATTTGTGTTATCATTTTTTTGGGGCATTTCGGATAGGAGAACTAGCTGCGGCAAATAGGAAGTCTTTGTCACCATTAGAGGTTGAGGATATTAATTTATATAATAATTCAGTCGTAATTTTCATCAAAAAATCAAAAACGGATCAGCTGGCGAAAGGGAGAGAGATTAAGTTAGCAAGGTTAGCAGAGTCACCGTTATGCCCAGTTGAAACAGTTAGAGAATTTTTTGATGCTAGGCCTCAGAGAGGCGGTGCTTTTTTAATTCATGAGGATGGTTCAGTGTTGACAATATATCAATTTAATGCAATTCTTAAAAAATGTTTAGCATTATTGGAGTTATCTAATGAGAATTATTCGTCTCATTCTTTCCGAATTGGGGCCGCAACAGTTGCCGCTAGCCTGGGATTAAATGAGGCGATAATTAAAAAAATTGGTCGCTGGGATTCTAATAGATATAAGTTGTATGTTATACCTAATCTGGTACTTTAATTTTATTAAATCTTTTTCAGGTACAGAACAAGTGATCGTATGGATTCTGGGTCATTCTTTCGTGTTCTGGGCAGAAAGAAGGGCTGCGGAGCGTAATTATTTTAATAAAAGTTATACGGGTTCTTTGTTTGTTTCTATTTTCTGGTTAGGTTTTAGGGGTTTAAAATGGTACCAAATCATTCCGATTTTAAAAGGTGAGTTAAGGTCGTTGCCACGACCGGATGTTATAATAATCCATGCTGGTGGTAATGATTTAGGAAGAATTAGAACGTTAGATTTATTGGATCATATGAAATCTGATCTCGATCATATTAAATCATTACTTCCGCATGTTACATTGATTTTCTCTGAAATTATCCCAAGGTTGATTTGGAAAGGTGAGCAATTCGGTTTTATTGAAAAAATTAGGAAAATAATTAATAGGAGCCTAGAGAAATATCTTCCTAAATTATAGGGTTGGTCCTAGGGTTGCTCCCACACTGAGCTAGAGGGTTTTATTGCAGGTCTTTATCGGAATGATTTGGTTCATTTGTCAGAGATAGGTCTTGATATATTTAATTCGGGTTTGCAGGACATGATTGAGAAGGCCGTGGTTTTTAGGGGGGGACATGTGGGTTAATACCCTCATGTCTGGTGGGTTAGTCACCCAGCTTTGCTGGGGGGACAATTCTGGAATTTAATGAAGATTTAATGAGTATTTATTGATTGGTTATTTAATTATTGATGGTTATTATTATTATTATCAGCAGTATTATATTTATGTAACCCTTAATAAAGGACCACGGCCAATTTTATACCACAGTTTAGTTTGGTGTTATTTATTTATTATTTATTTATCTGTTAAGTTGAATGTTATGCCAGTTTAGTAATTGCTCATATGGCACCATGTTTGTGCGTGATAAAGTGTTCTACTAAAGGGGCATCCATTTTTTTAGTACATCCGTTCTTTGATTTTTTGGATAGTTTCGCCCACATAACCTAGGCCCAGGGCTTTTTTTCTGGCGGAACACACCGGAACTGCGTTCCGCCACCTTTTGACATCGCAGCCTGCCATGCTCCAGCATCGCAGGCTGCGATGTATCAGCGAGGAGGGACTGGGAGGAGGAGCTGGGGGCCGATGCGTTCACTGTGCTCCGGCCCCGCCGCTCCAGTACAGTTATAAAATGTGTAATTCAATTAATAATGATTCATGCTGCCCCCTCTTTAGTATAACATTCAATATATCCTACTCACAGGGCTACTGTTATATCATAATGCAGGCCGGCCGGGCAGACGACCGGCAGCGGCCTACTTTATGAATGAAGCAGGCGGCGCAGGCACATGATGTCAGTCAGTCACGCTACCGCTCGTCTGCCTGGCCGGCCTGCATTATGATATAAGAGTAGCCCTGTGAGTAGGATATATTGAATGTTATACTACAGAGAGGGCAGCATGAATCATTATTAATTGAATTACACATTTTATAACTGTACTGGAGCGGCAATAGGGGGTCTGTGGATGGCACTGTTAAGGGGGGTCTGTGGATGGCACTGTTATGGGGTGGGGGGTCTGTGGATGGCACTGTTATAGGATGGGGGGGTCTGTGGATGGCACTGTTATAGGATGGGGGATCTGTGGATGCCATCCCCATATCCCCCATTAACAGTGCCATCCCCAGATCCCCCATTAACAGTGCCATCCCCATCTGGGGGGTTTCTTTGCTGGGCTGGACTTTTATAGCCCCCCAAAATTTTACTTGCATCCCTGTTCTCTAAAGGGGCGGTTTTAGGGGGCGGTCCTAGGGGTGGGTAGGGGCGTGGCCAGGGGAGGGGGGGTGAGTTCCACCACCTTTTCTCTGAGAAAAAAAAGCCCTGCCTAGGCCACAACGGCATTTTGTGAGATATACAACATAACTCGTGAGGCAAGAGAAATGTTCCCGAATGGTAAATATTTTGCCCGTAGAGGGGTGGGAAAAGATTGGGCCCTTTGTGACATTACCACATTGAGCACATGCCAAACATGAGTATGTGCCCTTATTGGAGGTGGCTGTAATAGTGGTCTGTACACTGTTCATTTTGTTAGAGCCCAGGTCAGATCTAACCAGTAATTCATGTGAAACTGTAGAAAAGGTATATCAGTGGCACTACACCAACCTATGTGCTATATGAAATGAATACCGAGGAGTGATGCCTTGCGGTGGTGCTCAGCCTGTAGCAGCAGTACATATGCTAAATAATCTTCAAAGGAGAGCAACAAAAACGAGCGGCACTCACCGATTTGTAGAAAAGGTATTCTTTAATCCAGAGCAGGAGGGGGGTGCATGGAGTGCAAACACAGCATCAAGCGAAAGCCATTTCGCGCGTATACGCGCTTTATCTGGCTTTCCACCATTGAAAAGGGTCGCAGCACATATAAGTGTGCACAGGAAGCCGCATCATCGCAGTAATTGCTTACTTAGTCAACACCTGAGGTTCAACAACGAACGACAGGAATTGTTAATCGAGGGCGGGACCCCTTCACTGGTGTAAAGTGCATGTGCAAATACATAACCAATAAAAACAATATAAGTATGTAAAATACAATTAATACAAGAATGCTTCATTACAAAAATACACTCATATCTATTTTTTCATTTAATCCCAAAGGACCCATTGCATCTGTGCGTAGGATCCACCTCGTTTCTCTTCTCAGAAGCTCCCTCTCTCTGTCACCACCTCTCTCAGTGCGATTAACTATTTCAAGACCGGCAAAGGTTAATACGCTAGGATTTCCATTATGTACCCTGTTCACATGATCTATTAACCGCGGGACCCCCTTCCCTGTTTTTAAGGAGTTCAGGTGTTCGCGGAATCTTTCAAATAAACAGCGGATGGTTTTACCAATGTAGAAGCGTCCGCATTTACATAAAATAATATAAACCACAAATTTGCTGCGGCAGGTAATAAGTGGAAAAACTTTGTGTACTATCCCTGCAATAGAGATCACTTGCAATTGGGAATTCAGGCTACTTTCACACTAGCGTTCGGAGCGGGTCCGTCTGATGTTTCATCAGACGGATCCGCTCCTATAATGCAGACGTTTGCATCCGTCCAGGCCCCTCTTGAATTCCTTTATTGTACTCACCATCACCACCTCCTCAGGCAGAGAGTTCCATATTCTCACTGCTCTTACCGTAAAGAATCCTTTTCTATGTTTGTGTACAAACCTTCTTTCCTCCAGACGCAGAGGATGTCCCCTCGTCACAGTCACAGTCCTGGGGATAAACAGATGATGGGATAGATCTCTGTACTGACCCCTGATATATTTATACATATTAATTAGATCTCCCCTCAGTCGTCTTTTTTCTAAAGTGAATAACCCTAATTTTGATAATCTTTCAGGGTACTGTAGTTGCCCCATTCCAGTTATTACTTTAGATGCCCTCCTCTGGACCTCCTCCAGCTCTGTTATGTCTGCCTTGTTTACAGGAGCCCAGAACTGTACACAGTACTCCATGTGTGGTCTGACTAGCGATTTGTAAAGTGGTAGGACTATGTTCTTATCACGGGAATCTATGCCCCTTCTGATGCAACCCATTATCTTGTTGGCCTTGGCAGCAGCTGCCTGACACTGGTTTTTGCAGCTTAGTTTGCTGTTTATTAAAATTCCTAGATCCTTTTCCATGTCAGTGTTACCGAGTGTTTTACCATTTAGTATGTACGGGTGACTTGCATTTTTCCTTCCCATGTGCATAACTTTACATTTATCAGTGTTAAACCCCATCTGCCACTTATCTGCCCAAGCCTCCAATCTATCCAGATCCCTCTGTAGTAGTATACTGTCCTCATCAGTGTAAATTACTTTACACAGTTTAGTGTCATCTGCGAAAATTGATACTTTACTATGCAAGCCTTCTACAAGGTCATTAATAAATATATTGAAGAGAATAGGGCCCAATACTGACCCCTGAGGTACCCCACTAGTGACAGTGACCCAATCTGAGTGTGTACTGTTAATAACCACCCTCTGTTTTCTATCACTGAGCCAGTTACTTACCCACATACAGATGTTTTCTCCCAGTCCGAGCATTCTCATTTTATATACTAACCTTTTATGTGGTACAGTGTCAAATGCTTTGGAGAAGTCCAGATATACGACATCCATTGATTCGCCGCTGTCAAGTCTAGAACTTACCTCCTCATAGAAACTGATTAAATTAGTCTGACATGACCGATTCCTCACGAAGCCATGCTGATATGGCGTTATTTGCTTATTTCTGTTGAGATGCTCTAATATAGCATCTCTCAGAAAACCTTCAAACAGTTTACCCACAACAGATGTTAAACTTACCGGCCTATAGTTTCCAGGCTCTGTTTTTGGCCCCTTTTTGAATATTGGCACCACATATGCCATGCGCCAATCCTGTGGGACATTCCCTGTCAGTATAGAGTCTGCAAATATCAGAAATAAGGGTCTGGCTATGACATTACTTAATTCCTTTAGGATACGGGGGTGTATGTCATCTGGTCCTGGCGATTTGTCTATTTTAATCTTTTTAAGTCGCTGATGTACTTCTTCCTGGGTCAGACAGGACACTTTTAATGGGGAATTTATTTTTGCATTCTGCATGTCATCTGACAGTTTATTTTCCTCAGTGAATACATTGGAGAAAAAAATATTTAACAGCTTTGCTTTCTCCTCATCGCTCTCTGCGACTTCCCCCTCATTACTCTTTAAAGGGCCGACACCTTCAGATTTATACTTTTTAACATTTATATAATTGAAGAACATTTTAGGGTTAGTTTTACTCTCTTTGGCAATTAATCTCTCGGTCTCTAGTTTGGCCGCTTTTATTTGTTTTTTACATGTTCTATTTTTTTCCTTATAGTTTTTCAGTGCTTCCGTGCTTCCCTCCTGTTTCAGTGAATGATATGCTTTCTTTTTGTCATTTATTGCTTTCGTTACAGTTCTATTTATCCACATTGGTTTCTTTTTGTTCCTTAACCTTTTATTACCATACGGTATGTACCTCTCACAATGATATTTTAGGATGTTTTTAAAGATATCCCATTTTGTGGCTGTATTTTTATTTTTGAGGACTTTGTCCCAGTTAGTTTGGCCTATGGCCTCTCTTAGTTGGCTAAATTTAGCTTTTTTGAAGTTTGGTATTTTTGTTCCTCCCTGTAGAAACGCTCTTTTGAATTATAATTGGAAGGTTATTACTTTGTGGTCACTATTTCCCAGGTGTCCCCCAACCTGCACATCTGTTGTTCTGTCAGGCCTATTGGTTAATACTAAGTCCAGTATGGCCATCCCTCTAGTCGGGTCCTGAACCAGTTGGGAGAGGTAATTGTCTTTGGTTATTGCCAAGAACCTGTTTCCTTTATGAGATATACAAGTTTCAGTTTTCCAGTCTATATCTGGGTAGTTGAAGTCCCCCATAATAACCACCTCATTATGATTTGCCGCCTCGTCTATCTCGTTTAGTAATAGATTTTCTGTGGACTCTGGTATATTAGGAGGTTTATAGTAAACTCCTATTAGTAATTTATTGTTGTTTTTAGCTCCATGTATCTCTACCCACAGTGACTCCACATGTTCATGTCCCTCATTTATATCTTCCCGGAGTGTGGGCTTTAGACAGGACTTTACATAAAGGCAGACCCCTCCCCCTCTCCGGTTTTGACGATCCTTTCTAAACAGACTGTAACCTTGTACATTAACCGCCCAGTCATAGCTATCATCCAGCCATGTCTCAGTTATTCCCACTATGTCATAGTTCTCCTCACACATCACTAATTCCAGTTCACCAGTTTTATTAGTCAGACTTCTGGCATTAGTATACATACATTAGTATACATACATTAGTATATTAGTATACATACATACATTTGAGAGGTTTATGTATATTTTTTACCCTACACCTTTCCTTCTGAACTGTTCTAGTCCCTCCTTCCATTCCTCCCCCAGTCCCATTACCTTGCCCCCGGTCTCTATCTGCGCTATCTTCCCGTCCTATAACGTAATTACCCTCCCCCCCAGTCCCTAGTTTAAACACTCCTCCAACCTTCTAGCCATCTTTCTCCCCAGCACAGCTGCCCCTTCCCCATAAAGTAGCGTGAGCGGATCCGTTCAGACTTTACATTGAAAGTCAATGGGGGATGGATCCGCTTGAAGATTGAGCCATATGGTGTCATCTTCAAGCGGATCCGTCCCCATTGACTTCCATTATAAGTCGGAACGGATCCGCTCGCCTTGCAGCGTTCAGGTGTCCGCTCACTGAGCGGAGCGGAGGCTGAGTGCTGGCAGGCGGATGCATTCTCAGTGGATCCGCCTCCACCGAGAATGCATTAGGGCCAGACGGCTGCGTTCAGGGCCGCTTGTGAGCCCCTTCAAACGGAGCTCACGAGAGGACATCTGAACGCAGGTGTGAAAGGAGCCTAAAGCTGCAGAAGGAGCTGCTTCTGCAACTCCTATTCCCCTTTGGTCTCTGTTCAGACAGCCAAGTAAAACGTTTTTTTCTATGGTGACTAGTTACTACTTGATCTTGATCTCTATTGTAGGAATACACTACGTGCAGAATTATTAGGCAAATGAGTATTTTGACCACATCATCCTCTTTATGCATGTTGTCTTACTCCAAGCTGTATAGGCTCGAAAGCCTACTACCAATTAAGCATATTAGGTGATGTGCATCTCTGTAATGAGAAGGGGTGTGGTCTAATGACATCAACACCCTATATCAGGTGTGCATAATTATTAGGCAACTTCCTTTCCTTTGGCAAAATGGGTCAAAAGAAGGACTTGACAGGCTCAGAAAAGTCAAAAATAGTGAGATATCTTGCAGAGGGATGCAGCACTCTTAAAATTGCAAAGCTTCTGAAGCGTGATCATCAAACAATCAAGCGTTTCATTCAAAATAGTCAACAGGGTCACAAGAAGCGTGTGGAAAAACCAAGGCGCAAAATAACTGCCCATGAACTGAGAAAAGTCAAGCGTGCAGCTGCCAAGATGCCACTTGCCACCAGTTTGGCCATATTTCAGAGCTGCAACATCACTGGAGTGCCCAAAAGCACAAGGTGTGCAATACTCAGAGACATGGCCAAGGTAAGAAAGGCTGAAAGACGACCACCACTGAACAAGACACACAAGCTGAAACGTCAAGACTGGGCCAAGAAATATCTCAAGACTGATTTTTCTAAGGTTTTATGGACTGATGAAATGAGAGTGAGTCTTGATGGGTCAGATGGCTGGATTGGTAAAGGGCAGAGAGCTCCAGTCCGACTCAGACGCCAGCAAGGTGGAGGTGGAGTACTGGTTTGGGCTGGTATCATCAAAGATGAGCTTGTGGGGCCTTTTTGGGTTGAGGATGGAGTCAAGCTCAACTCCCAGTCCTACTGCCAGTTTCTGGAAGACACCTTCTTCAAGCAGTGGTACAGGAAGAAGTCTGCAAGGTAAGAAAAACATGATTTTCATGCAGGACAATGCTCCATCACACGCGTCCAAGTACTCCACAGCGTGGCTGGCAAGAAAGGGTATAAAAGAAGAAAATCTAATGACATGGCCTCCTTGTTCACCTGATCTGAACCCCATTGAGAACCTGTGGTCCATCATCAAATGTGAGATTTACAAGGAGGGAAAACAGTACACCTCTCTGAACAGTGTCTGGGAGGCTGTGGTTGCTGCTGCACGCAATGTTGATGGTGAACAGATCAAAACACTGACAGAATCCATGGATGGCAGGCTTTTGAGTGTCCTTGCAAAGAAAGGTGGCTATATTGGTCACTGATTTGTTTTTGTTTTGTTTTTGAATGTCAGAAATGTATATTTGTGAATGTTGAGATGTTATATTGGTTTCACTGGTAAAAATAAATAATTGAAATGGGTATATATTTGTTTTTTGTTAAGTTGCCTAATAATTATGTACAGTAATAGTCACCTGCACACACAGATATCCCCCTAAAATAGCTAAAACTAAAAACAAACTAAAAACTACTTCCAAAAATATTCAGCTTTGATATTAATGAGTATTTTGGGTTCATTGAGAACATGGTTGTTGTTCAATAATAAAATTAATCCTCAAAAATACAACTTGCCTAATAATTCTGCACTCCCTGTAGTACACAAAGTTTTTCCACTTATTACCTGCCGCAGCAAATTTGTGGTTTATATTATTTTATGTAGATGCGGACGCTTCTACATTGGTAAAACCATCCGCTGTTTATTTGAAAGATTCCGCGAACACCTGAACTCCTTAAAAACAGGGAAGGGGGTCCCGCTGTTAATAGATCATGTGAACAGGGTACATAATGGAAATCCTAGCGTATTAAAGAGGACCTTTCACTACTGTACAAACTAAAAACTAACTAGATCAGTGGGCAGAGCGGCGCCCAGGTGTCCCCCTGCACTTACTAGTATGCCTGGGCGCCGCTCCGTTCGCCCGGTATAAGCTCCGGTGTCTGCGCTCCCTCTGACTGATTTTTTGTAGGCGGCGTGTCCCTTGCTGCACTGCTGGCCAATCGCAGCGCACAGCTCATAGATTAACGCCCTCGATTAACAATCCCTGTCGTTCGTTGTTGAACCTCAGGTGTTGACTAAGTAAGTAATTACTGTCATGATGCGGCTTCCTGTGCACACTTATATGTGCTGCGACCCTTTTCAATGGTGGAAAGCCAGAAGAAGTGCGTATACGCGCGAAGCGGCTGTCGCTTGATGCTGTGTTTGCACTCCATGCACCCCCCTCCTGCTCTGGATTAAAGAATACCTTTTCTACAAATCGGTGAGTGCTGCTCGTTTTTGTTGCTCTCCTTTGAAGATCTAACCAGTATGTCTCTAAGTTCCTGGCCCTTTTGTAGGACATAAGTGGTTTTTTAGCATAGATATTAGGCAAATTCCTTGTCAGGATATGCCAATGTTTGTTAATGATTCTCTTGATGTTATTGCTCAAGTGAGAGAATGTAGTTACACATGGTATTTGTTCTGAGAATCAGGGGTGGTTGGCCTGGGGGACAATAAGTTGGTTCTAGAGAGGTCCCGTACTTTATGTACATGATTCTGAAGTATATGCCTAGGGAAGCCTCTTTTGAGGAATTTCAGAAACCTGGAATCCATGGTAGTCATGTCGGACACAATACGTTTAACCCTCATAAGTTGTGATCGAAGGAGGGAAAAAATTAAACGTGGGGGGTGGTAACTGTTGAATCTGAGTAAACTGTTTCTGTCTGTAGGTTTCATGTACAAATCAGTCACACGGGTACCACCTCTTACCTCACGTCTAGGAAAGGAATCTCTGTTTTTAATTTCTTATGCTAGAATTTCTCTAACGTTTCTTTCTCCCTCTCTCCATAGGGCCGGAGTCGTTCAATAGCGAGTGGAGACACTCGTGAAGCACGCCCCATGGTCCAGCCATCTTAGTCTTTTATCCTGGGTGGTACTGATATTCCTCTAAGCAGGTTGTCATCATTTCCAGGGCTATCTCTATTTGCTACAATTTGAGGGTTACTACATTTTCAAGTTGGCACAAGGGGATCCCTTTCCCCCCATTTATATATCCCCTTTTTTCTTTCATCCATCCTCACACCTCCCCTTTCGTCTTTTCCTCTCTTTGGGGCGCCGCTCACCTTACCACACATTATTGTTACTGTAATGCCCCCTTTGGCCATTTAGTGCATTTTTTCTAGCATTGGCAATTTTCCCCGAACCAAAATGGCCGCCCTCGCTTCCTTTCGGTCTAATGCGCCTGCGCGCCTTTTGTACTTAAGCCTTGTACCTTTCTCGTCTTCCTCTGCACTGCGCCTGAGCTCCTCCCTGGTACCTCCGGGTTGAATGAGCCTGTGCATTGCTGTCTTTTGTTTAGTTAGAGATACTCACTCTGTCCTCCGGGACAGTGCGCTTGGGCTCCCACTATGCACCCTCCCTGTATTAGCCTCGCTGGCCAATAGCCTCCTCCCTCCTACCATGATGGCGCTCGCGATCCCCTGCTCTAACGCCGGCATCCCCCGCTCGTGGTCACAACCTAGGTAAGACTTTAAGCTTCAAGTTATATAGACTCGGTACTCCTGTTACTATGCTTACTTCATTCGCTACTAGCTACCCTGCTAGTTATCCTCCCTTGTGGATACAATTCTTTGCCTCACTTCCCACTATTGATACTTTGAGCTAATAACTGCTTCTCAGCACCATAAATATTATACCACCCCTATGTTGCATGCTTATGAGTGTGAAAGTGCTACTTGGTGGTTCCTTTTACCTCTTGCATCTGAGGGAAGGCACAGAATAGCACTGTCAGCACGCCATGTTCCCTCAACAGCACATGGGAGAAGGAGTCACTCTCTCCTTCCCCCCTGTGCTGAGCTGCCAATGAGGAGAGATGGGAGGAGGAGGGGCAAGCGCACTGCGCCACCAATGAAAGTTAACGTCTAATACAAATACAGGAGGCAGTGCCCAGCCTATATGACAGGAAGCTGCAATCAACGGCATCAGTTAACCCCTCAGGTGCTGCACCTGAGGGGTTAACTGATGCCGCTGATCGCAGCTCCCTGTCAGAGGCAGGGTGCGGGCTGTGTGATTCTGCCACCGACACACACCCGCCTCTTGTATTAAACGTTAATTATCATTGGTGGAGCAGTGCGCCATCACCCCCCCCCCCCAAGTATTAAAGTAATTGGTGGCGCAGTGCACCCTCCCCCCCCCCCCCCCGCCAATATTAAAATCATTGGTGGAGCAGTGCGCCCCCCAACCCCCCAGTATTAAAATAATTGGTGGCGCAATGTGCCCCTCCCAACCCCCCCAGTATTAAAATCATTGGTGGCAGTGGCCACAGGGTCCCCTCCCATCCTCTTCATTGGTGGCAGCTTCTGATCGGAGCCCCAGAAGTGTAATCCTCCGATCGGTTACCATAGCAGCCATGACGCTGCTGAATCCCTGGCTGCCATGGTAAGCTTCCTGCTGCTGTGTGTACTATGCACAGGGCAGCAGGGAGAGTGTGAAGTCCTATTCACCCTAATAGAGATCTATTAGGGTGAATAGGACAAGGGATTAAAATATCCTAGGTTCTAGCCTCTAAGGTGGGAAATAGTTATTAAATAAAAAGTAAAAAAATAATAGAAAAAATATTAAGTATAAATCACCCCCTTTCCCAATTTTACATATAAAATATATAAATAAATAGACATATCACATATTGCCACGTCCGAAAAGCCCAAACTATTAGGCCACATGAACACGACCGTTGTTTTGGTCCGCATCCAAGCTGCAGTTTTTGCAGCTTGGATGCGGACCCATTCACTTCAATGGGGCTGCAAAAGATGCAGACAGCACTCTGTGTGCTGTCCGCATCCATTGCTCCGTTCCGTGGTCCGCAAAAAAAATATAACCTGTCCTATTCTTGTCAGTTTTGCGGATCCGCAATTTGTGGACCGCAAAACACACAACGGTCGTGTGCATGAGGCTCTAAAATATAAAAAAAAAATCTCCTATGTGGTGAACTCCATAACAAAAATGTTTTTTTTCTTCAAAAATTAAAATGCACAGAATATCGGTATAAGCTATCGGCCTGAAAGTTCACAGGTTATCAGTATCGGCTCAAAAAAATCCCTGTTTGCTACTAGGGAGCAGGATCTACTGCTACAAGGGGACTCCCTGCATTGTATAATGCAGGGGTGTCCAAATTTTTTTCGAGGAGGGCCAGATTTGATAAAGTGAACATGTGCGAGGGCCGACCATTTTTCCCAACATTCTTTGAACCATTAAAATTACATGCAAATTAACTATTTTATGCAAATTTTATTGCAAACGGCATACCTTTCATTTTGTGACTTGGATGACAAATCTAAACAGGTGTTAAATCACTCTGCCTTCAATATAAAAAACAGGAGGCAGAAATATGTTGGAAACAATACATTACAAGGTTGTCTGTTAACTTTTAAATTCCAAAAATGTGAACTGGAACATAACACCAAGTATACTCATATGTTCAAATATATTTATAACTGATTGACCAAGTGACATTGAAGGGAACCTGTTATCAACTTTATTCTGCCCATACTATACTAAAGGCAGAATAAAGTAGAGACGGGTGAGCTGATTTCAGCAGTCTGTCATTTATAAGTTAAAAGTAAGTGGTTGCCGAGAACCAACATCACAATCATTGCAGACTGGGCCTGGAGAAGAGTCCCGGCCACCTGAGAAGAGTCATGGTTAGTCATAGATTCCTGCTCTCCCGCCCGCCTGCTGATGACTGACAGTCTTCTACCAAGTTCCCTTTCTGTCTAGGAGAGAACTGACAATCATCAGCAGATGGGCGGGAAGTGCAGGAGATTATGAATAACCAGGACTCTTCTCAGGTAGATTTGACTCTTTTCAAGGTCTGGGCTGTAATGATTATGATGCTGGTTCTCAGCAACCACTTACTTTTCGCTCATGAGGGGCACACCGCTGACATCAGCATTTCTGTCACTAATTTATGCTGCCCTCAGTGAGATTAGCATAAAGTTGATGACGGGTTCCCTTTAACTGAGATTTTACAATGTATTCATTTCAACTGAAAAAAATCTTGCTGCACTAATGTGAAGGGTGAAACTGAGATCTGGACTGCAGCAGATAGGCTAGATCTGGTTCAAAGGCTGTGGTTTTGATGCGCAAAATATCACGCAAGTGAGAGTCACTTAGTCTTGTCCGCATGCGATTCTTGTTAAGGTTCATAACAGAGAATGTCTTCTCACACAAATATGTTGAGCCAAACAAGCTCAGCATTTTCTTTGCCAATGTTCGAATCTCTTTAAAACGGCTCTTATCCAGTTGGCTGTAAAATTTCACAAGAGAGAGCTGTTGGTGCCGACTGCGTAACTCACTGTCACAATGCAGGTCAATGAGCTTGAGCTGCAGCTGATCTGGAGCATTGTCGGGGTCAACAGAGAATGGAGAGGAGAAAAGGGTGATCTCCTTTTCAATAGCTGCAAAATCTTGAAAGCGCCGTCTAAACTCCCCAGCCAGAGATGCAATGTCTGCTTCATACCTGCTAGTTTGCACACTGATATCATCTTGTGGAAAACTGTTCATTATTTCCTGCAACGCTGAAAAATGAATGGTATTGGGCGGTGTTTGTGACAAATGCTTTTGGAAAAGTTGCAGCTTTGTTCCAAAGGCTTTGAGGTGTGAATAAAGCTGGTTCACCGCTGCATCTTTGCCCTGAAGACTCGTGTTCAGTACATTCAGATGCTTTGTTATGTCGACTAGAAACCCTAAATCAACCAGCCAAATAGGATCAGATAGTTCTCGCATCGGTTGTCCCTTTGTTTCCAAGAATTCTCCAATTTCTTTTCTGAGAGAGTAGAAACGCTGCAGTGCAGACCCTCGGCTGAGCCATCTTACATCATTATGATATAAAACATCTTCGTATTCAGCCTGGATATCCAGTAGAAACTGTTTAAACTGGCGGTGGCACAGGGCTCTAGAGCGAATAAAATTAATGGTCTTTAGCAACGGTTTCATAACATGGTCATATTTGAGATGTTTAGCACAGAGAACTTGTTGATGAATAATACAATGCAGTTTAATAGCTTTGCCTCCTTCTTCGATCACCTTGTTACAGATTAGGGTTGATAATCCACTTTGTTCACCAGCCATGGCAGGTGCCCCATCAGTAATTATCCCAGTAACTTTGTTCCAAGGCAGTTTCATGTCATCTATGGCAGAACTAACAGAAACAAATAAATCTGTTCCTCTTGTTTGGTCCTTAAGGCTCTGGAGGTCAAGTAGCTCTTCAGTCACATTCATTTCATCGTCCACCCCTCTCAGAAAAATCAGCAACTGAGCTGTGTCGGAGAGGTCCGTGCTTTCATCACAGGCTATTGAAAAGAAGTCAAAATCAACTCCTTTTGACGTTAACTGTCTCTTAATATCTGATGAAATTTCTTCTACTCTCCGTGCTACAGTGTTACGAGCCAGGCAAATATTGGAAAACTCTGACTTCTTCTCGGGACAGATATTCTGCACCATTTTCATAACGCATTCTTTAATAAAGTCACCCTCAGCAAAAGATTTGCAATTTTTAGCAATTAACGTTGCTACCTCATAGCTAGCCCTTGTGGCATTTTCATTTGACTCACGGGCTCTTGTAAAAAATCGCTGTTGTGACATTAAAACAGCTTCAAGTTGCTTCTCCTTGTCACTGCGGTTGCGCCCTGTTAGCTTGTCGTATGTGCTGTGTCTCGACTGGTAGTGTCTCTTGACATTAAATTCCTTATTAACAGCCACAGTCTCTTGGCATATTAGACAAACACAGTGATTCCGTATTTCAGTGAAAAAATATTCCACTTTCCACCTGTCCTGGAAGCGGCGTCCCTCACTGTCAACTTTTCGTTTCTTATTTGTAGTTGCCATTATAAAAATTGGCCAGATAAGGAGAAGTTATTTGTAGAGTACTAGGAGCCCAGTGACGTACAGTGAGGGGTTAATGAAGGGTATGACAGCTTGCTACCACTGATTCGGATTATGCCCCCTTTTCTGCTTTAGTTCACAGCCCAGCCTGCAAGTGTGTGTTTTTTTTTCCTCAATAGACTCAAATAGGCTCAATAGCCTTTATGGTCGCCCTGGCCTTGTGGCTGTAAGTGTGGAGGCGCAGGGAGAAGGAAAGGCAACGTTAATTGGTGATGACTTTAATTATGATGTTTGGACCTGGAACTCAGCGCTAGAACGCAGCCAGAAATGTTTTAATACATTTTTTCTTCTACATTTGGGACCTTCACACTGTATAAATGTCCTCTGGGGGTAATGTGACCGTTTGAGGTAGGAGACCTCAACAAACTGCAAGGCCTCTTTCACACTACAGTATGTCCATTTCAGTGTTTTGTGGTCCGTTTGTCACGGATCCGTTGTTCCGTTTTTTGCTTCCGTTGTGGTTCCGTTTCCGTTCCGTTGTTCCGTTCCGTTTTTCCGTATGGCATATACAGTATACAGTAATTACATAGAAAAAATTGGGCTGGGCATAACATTTTCAATAGATGCTTCCGCAAAAAACGAAACGGATACGGAAGACATACAGATGCATTTCCGTATGTGTTCCGTTTTTTTTGCGGACCCATTGACTTGAATGGAGCCACGGACCGTGATTTGCGGCCAAATATAGGACATGTTCTATCTTTTCAACGGAACGGAAAAACGGAAATATGGAAACGGAATGCATACGGAACACATTCCGTTTTTTTGCGGAACCATTGAAATGAATGGTTCCGTATACGGACCGTATATGGAACGCAAAAAACGGACCGCAAAACGGAAAAAAAAAACGGTAGTGTGAAAGAGGCCTTAATGTGAGTCCCTCACTCTCCTTGTTATAGTGATCAGTGGGGGCACTCAGACCCCCACTAATGAAAACCTTTCATATGTCGCTGGGACATATAAAAATATTTTAAAAAATCCAGCAACACTTTTTGGTTTTCCAGTACTTTTTATAGCTGCAGATGGTGCTGGAAATTCAGAGCTCTTTCTCCTGTGTAGTGGTTGGAACTAGTAAAGTTGCTGTAGCACTGCTCCCATTTGCTTCCAACATTGGAGGTACAAGGATAGGCCACCAATATAAAAGTACAGGAAAACTCCTATAAACAAAGAGAAGGACACCTGATGTATGAAAAGTGTGACTAAAACGGTGGCTAAATGAATCAGCCACCCACAACTCTGTGACCCTGGCTTCCCCAAAAAATCAGAGCTGAGATACAGGGGATGAACTTAAAGACCGATATTCTGGCCTTACTACAGAGAAGAAAAGCCGAGATCTCTTGACGTCAGAGATCTCGTGACGTCAGAGATTTGGGCTTTCCTTCTCCCTGAGCCCAAATCCCACGAGATCTCGGACGTTGTGAGATCTCGGCTTTCCTTCTCTGTGAAGGCAAAGACCAAATCTTGCGTGATCTCGGACGTCGCCGCGAGATTTGGTCTTTGCTGATGCAGCCTCTTCCTGTAAGCTGTGGTGTCTTGTAGTGTCCCACTAGGATACTTCTAGAGAACAAAGAGTTTAAAATGTGTGATGTTAAACAAATCTTAAAAGGGGTTGTCCAGGCAGTATATATTGATGACCTATTGTCAGGATAGGTCATCAATATCTGATCAGTGGGATTCCAAGGAGTCAGCCCCTTCATTACACTGTCCATCGTCTTGAAAGTTTTGGAGGCCCAGTGTAATTACAAGTATTCTTTCCTTCACCGCTGCAATGGAGACAACATGCAGTATAATGAAGAGGAAGCAGAGCTGGCATGGAGCGTTGCCTCCTCTTCAAACTGCTGAACAGCGGGGTTCCAGGTGTGGGACCCCACCAATCAGATATTAATGACCTATCCTGAGGATAAGTCATCAATATACCATATACTGCCTGCACAACCCGCTTAATATATTCAGTTTTTATACTGTTTTTTGTACTGTTTGCATGTACTTGCAGAGAAAAGCTGCATGTCTTGTGCTGTGTGTGCTGCTAGAGCTAAGGCCTCTTTCACACTTGCGTTGTCCGGATCTGGCGTGTACTCCATTTGCCGGAATTACACGCCGGATCCGGAAAAACGCAAGTGAACTGAAAGCATTTGAAGACGGATCCGTCTTCAAAATGCGTTCAGTGTTACTATGGCACCCAGGACGCTATTAAAGTCCTGGTTGCCATAGTAGTAGTGGGGAGCGGGGGAGCAGTATACTTACAGTCCGTGCGGCTCCCGGGGAGCTCCAGAATGACGTCAGAGTGCCCCATTCGCATGGATGACGTGCCATGCGATCACGTCATCCATGCGCGTGGGGCGCCCTGACGTCACTCTGAAGCGCCCCGGGAGCCGCACGGATGGTAAGTATACTGCTCCCCCACTCCCCACTACACTTTACCATGGCTGCCAGGACTTTAGTGTCCCGGCAGCCATGGTAAACATTCAGAAAAAGCTAAACGTCGGATCCGGCAATGCGCCGAAACGACGTTTAGCTTAAGGCCGGATCCGGATCAATGCCTTTCAATGGGCATTAAATCCGGATCCGGCCTTGCGGCAAGTGTTCAGGATTTTTGGCCGGAGCAAAAAGCGCAGCATGCTGCGGTATTTTCTCCGGCCAAAAAACGTTCCGGTCCGGAACTGAAGACATCCTGATTAGGGATGAGCGAACTCGAACTGTATAGTTCGGGTTCGTACCGAATTTTGGGGTGTCCGTGACACGGACCCGAACCCGGACATTTTCGTAAAAGTCCGGGTTCGGGTTCGGTGTTCGTCGCTTTCTTGGCGCTTTTGTGACGCTTTCTTGGCGCTTTTTGAAAGGCTGCAAAGCAGCCAATCAACAAGCGTCATACTACTTGCCCCAAGAGGCCGTCACAGCCATGCCTACTATTGGCATGGCTGTGATTGGCCAGAGCACCATGTGACCCAGCCTCTATTTAAGCTGGAGTCACATAGCGCCGCCCGTCACTCTGCTCTGATTAGCGTAGGGAGAGGTTGCGGATGCGACAGTAGGGCGAGATTAGGCAGATTAACTCCTCCAAAGGACTTCACTTGATTAATCGATCGATCTGCAGCTGTGCATCATTGAGCTGCTGATACTCAAATGCTCACTCACTGTTTTTAGGCTGCCCAGACCGTTTGTCAGTCACTTTTTTATGGGGTGATCGGCGGCCATTTTGTGTCTTGTGCGGTGCTGCGACCAAGTGCATCCAAGCTGCGACCAAGTGCATTTAACCCTCAATGGTGTGGTTGTTTTTTGGCTAAAGCCTACATCAGGGTGAAGCTGTCACACCAAGTGCATTTAACCAGCAATAGTCTGTTCATTTTTTGGCCATATACTAAATCAGGGGCAAGCTGCGCCTGTCACCAAGTGCATTTAACCCTCAATGGTGTGGTTGTTTTTTGGCTAAAGCCTACATCAGGGTGAAGCTGTCACACCAAGTGCATTTAACCAGCAATAGTCTGTTCATTTTTTGGCCATATACTAAATCAGGGGCAAGCTGCGCCTGTCACCAAGTGCATTTAACCCTCAATGGTGTGGTTGTTTTTTGGCTAAAGCCTACATCAGGGTGAAGCTGTCACACCAAGTGCATTTAACCAGCAATAGTCTGTTCATTTTTTGGCCATATACTAAATCAGGGGCAAGCTGCGCCTGTCACCAAGTGCATTTAACCCTCAATGGTGTGGTTGTTTTTTGGCTAAAGCCTACATCAGGGTGAAGCTGTCACACCAAGTGCATTTAACCAGCAATAGTCTGTTCATTTTTTGGCCATATACTAAATCAGGGGCAAGCTGCGCCTGTCACCAAGTGCATTTAACCAGCAATAGTGTGGTTATTTTTTGGCCATATCCCAGTCTAATTCTGTCACTAAATCCATACCGGTCACCCAGCGCCTAAATACTAGGCCTCAAATTTATATCCCGCTAAATCTCTCGTTACCGCTGTCCTGTTGTAGCTGGGAAAGTTATTTAGTGTCCGTCAAAGCACATTTTTTGTTCTGGGTTGAAGTACAATTCCCAATTTAGCAATTTCATAATTTAGTGGTTCCTGCTATATCAGAGCTATTTGAAATCTATCCCAAAAAGGGTATATAATATTCAAGGTGCACATAGGGTCATTCAGAATAACTTCACACACACGCTTCTGTGCATTTCCAAGTCTAATTCTGTCACTAAATCCATACCGGTCACCCAGCGCCTAAATACTAGGCCTCAAATTTATATCCCGCTAAATCTCTCGTTACCGCTGTCCTGTTGTAGCTGGGAAAGTTATTTAGTGTCCGTCAAAGCACATTTTTTGTTCTGGGTTGAAGTACAATTCCCAATTTAGCAATTTCATAATTTAGTGGTTCCTGCTATATCAGAGCTATTTGAAATCTATCCCAAAAAGGGTATATAATATTCAAGGTGCACATAGGGTCATTCAGAATAACTTCACACACACGCTTCTGTGCATTTCCAAGTCTAATTCTGTCACTAAATCCATACCGGTCACCCAGCGCCTAAATACTAGGCCTCAAATTTATATCCCGCTAAATCTCTCGTTACCGCTGTCCTGTTGTGGCTGGGAAAGTTATTTAGTGTCCGTCAAAGCACATTTTTTGTTCTGGGTTGAAGTACAATTCCCAATTTAGCAATTTCATAATTTAGTGGTTCCTGCTATATCAGAGCTATTTGAAATCTATCCCAAAAAGGGTATATAATATTCAAGGTGCACATAGGGTCATTCAGAATAACTTCACACACACGCTACTGTGCATTTCCAAGTCTAATTCTGTCACTAAATCCATACCGGTCACCCAGCGCCTAAATACTAGGCCTCAAATTTATATCCCGCTAAATCTCTCGTTACCGCTGTCCTGTTGTAGCTGGGAAAGTTATTTAGTGTCCGTCAAAGCACATTTTTTGTTCTGGGTTGAAGTACAATTCCCAATTTAGCAATTTCATAATTTAGTGGTTCCTGCTATATCAGAGCTATTTGAAATCTATCCCAAAAAGGGTATATAATATTCAAGGTGCACATAGGGTCATTCAGAATAACTTCACACACACGCTTCTGTGCATTTCCAAGTCTAATTCTGTCACTAAATCCATACCGGTCACCCAGCGCCTAAATACTAGGCCTCAAATTTATATCCCGCTAAATCTCTCGTTACCGCTGTCCTGTTGTGGCTGGGAAAGTTATTTAGTGTCCGTCAAAGCACATTTTTTGTTCTGGGTTGAAGTACAATTCCCAATTTAGCAATTTCATAATTTAGTGGTTCCTGCTATATCAGAGCTATTTGAAATCTATCCCAAAAAGGGTATATAATATTCAAGGTGCACATAGGGTCATTCAGAATAACTTCACACACACGCTTCTGTGCATTTCCAAGTCTAATTCTGTCACTAAATCCATACCGGTCACCCAGCGCCTAAATACTAGGCCTCAAATTTATATCCCGCTAAATCTCTCGTTACCGCTGTCCTGTTGTAGCTGGGAAAGTTATTTAGTGTCCGTCAAAGCACATTTTTTGTTCTGGGTTGAAGTACAATTCCCAATTTAGCAATTTCATAATTTAGTGGTTCCTGCTATATCAGAGCTATTTGAAATCTATCCCAAAAAGGGTATATAATATTCAAGGTGCACATAGGGTCATTCAGAATAACTTCACACACACGCTTCTGTGCATTTCCAAGTCTAATTCTGTCACTAAATCCATACCGGTCACCCAGCGCCTAAATACTAGGCCTCAAATTTATATCCCGCTAAATCTCTCGTTACCGCTGTCCTGTTGTAGCTGGGAAAGTTATTTAGTGTCCGTCAAAGCACATTTTTTGTTCTGGGTTGAAGTACAATTCCCAATTTAGCAATTTCATAATTTAGTGGTTCCTGCTATATCAGAGCTATTTGAAATCTATCCCAAAAAGGGTATATAATATTCAAGGTGCACATAGGGTCATTCAGAATAACTTCACACACACGCTACTGTGCATTTCCAAGTCTAATTCTGTTAGTAAATCCATACCGGTCACCCAGCGCCTAAATACTAGGCCTCAAATTTATATCCCGCTGAATTTGAATACAATACATTGGGCCAAATAATATATTTGTTGTTGTGGTGAACCATAACAATGAGAAAAACATCTAGTAAGGGACGCGGACGTGGACATGGTCGTGGTGGTGTTAGTGGACCCTCTGGTGCTGGGAGAGGACGTGGCCGTTCTGCCACATCCACACGTCCTAGTGTACCAACTACCTCAGGTCCCAGTAGCCGCCAGAATTTACAGCGATATATGGTGGGGCCCAATGCCGTTCTAAGGATGGTAAGGCCTGAGCAGGTACAGGCATTAGTCAATTGGGTGGCCGACAGTGGATCCAGCACGTTCACATTATCTCCCACCCAGTCTTCTGCAGAAAGCGCACAGATGGCGCCTAAAAACCAACCCCATCAGTCTGTCACATTACCCCCATGCATACCAGGGAAACTGTCTCAGCCTCAAGTTATGCAGCAGTCTCTTATGCTGTTTGAAGACTCCGCTGGCAGGGTTTCCCAAGGGCATCCACCTAGCCCTTCCCCAGCGGTGAAAGACATAGAATGCACTGACGCACAACCACTTATGTTTCCTGATGATGAGGACATGGGAATACCACCTCAGCATGTCTCTGATGATGACGAAACACAGGTGCCAACTGCTGCGTCTTTCTGCAGTGTGCAGACTGAACAGGAGGTCAGGGATCAAGACTGGGTGGAAGACGATGCAGGGGACGATGAGGTCCTAGACCCCACATGGAATGAAGGTCGTGCCACTGACTTTCACAGTTCGGAGGAAGAGGCAGTGGTGAGACCGAGCCAACAGCGTAGCAAAAGAGGGAGCAGTGGGCAAAAGCAGAACACCCGCCGCCAAGAGACTCCGCCTGCTACTGACCGCCGCCATCTGGGACCGAGCACCCCAAAGGCAGCTTCAAGGAGTTCCCTGGCATGGCACTTCTTCAAACAATGTGCTGACGACAAGACCCGAGTGGTTTGCACGCTGTGCCATCAGAGCCTGAAGCGAGGCATTAACGTTCTGAACCTGAGCACAACCTGCATGACCAGGCACCTGCATGCAAAGCATGAACTGCAGTGGAGTAAACACCTTAAAACCAAGGAAGTCACTCAGGCTCCCCCTGCTACCTCTTCTGCTGCTGCCGCCTCGGCCTATTCTGCTGCTGCCGCCTCGGCCTCTTCCTCCGCCTCTGGAGGAACGTTGGCACCTGCCGCCCAGCAAACAGGGGATGTACCACCAACACCACCACCACCACCTCCGTCACCAAGCGTCTCAACCATGTCACACGCCAGCGTTCAGCTCTCCATCTCACAAACATTTGATAGAAAGCGTAAATTCCCACCTAGCCACCCTCGATCCCTGGCCCTGAATGCCAGCATTTCTAAACTACTGGCCTATGAAATGCTGTCATTTAGGCTGGTGGACACAGACAGCTTCAAACAGCTCATGTCGCTTGCTGTCCCACAGTATGTTGTTCCCAGCCGGCACTACTTCTCCAAGAGAGCCGTGCCTTCCCTGCACAACCAAGTATCCGATAAAATCAAGTGTGCACTGCGCAACGCCATCTGTAGCAAGGTCCACCTAACCACAGATACGTGGACCAGTAAGCACGGCCAGGGACGCTATATCTCCCTAACTGCACACTGGGTAAATGTAGTGGCAGCTGGGCCCCAGGCGGAGAGCTGTTTGGCGCACGTCCTTCCGCCGCCAAGGATCGCAGGGCAACATTCTTTGCCTCCTGTTGCCACCTCCTCCTTCTCGGCTTCCTCCTCCTCTTCTTCCACCTGCTCATCCAGTCAGCCACACACCTTCACCACCAACTTCAGCACAGCCCGGGGTAAACGTCAGCAGGCCATTCTGAAACTCATATGTTTGGGGGACAGGCCCCACACCGCACAGGAGTTGTGGCGGGGTATTGAACAACAGACCGACGAGTGGTTGCTGCCGGTGAGCCTCAAGCCCGGCCTGGTGGTGTGTGATAATGGGCGAAATCTCGTTGCAGCTCTGGGACTAGCCAATTTGACGCACATCCCTTGCTTGGCGCATGTGCTGAATTTGGTGGTGCAGAAGTTCATTCACAACTACCCCGACATGTCAGAGCTGCTGCATAAAGTGCGGGCCGTCTGTTCGCGCTTCCGGCGTTCACATCCTGCTGCTGCTCGCCTGTCTGCGCTACAGCGTAACTTCGGCCTTCCCGCTCACCGCCTCATATGCGACGTGCCCACCAGGTGGAACTCCACCTTGCACATGCTGGACAGACTGTGCGAGCAGCAGCAGGCCATAGTGGAGTTTCAGCTGCAGCACGCACGGGTCAGTCGCACTACAGAACAGCACCACTTCACCACCAATGACTGGGCCTCCATGCGAGACCTGTGTGCCCTGTTGCGCTGTTTTGAGTACTCCACCAACATGGCCAGTGGCGATGACACCGTTATCAGCGTTACAATACCACTTCTATGTCTCCTTGAGAAAACACTTAGGGCGATGATGGAAGAGGAGGTGGCCCAGGAGGAGGAGGAGGAGGAGGAAGAGGGGTCATTTTTAGCACTTTCAGGCCAGTCTCTTCGAAGTGACTCAGAGGGAGGTTTTTTGCAACAGCAGAGGCCAGGTACAAATGTGGCCAGCCAGGGCCCACTACTGGAGGACGAGGAGGACGAGGATGAGGAGGAGGTGGAGGAGGATGAGGATGAAGCATGGTCACAGCGGGGTGGCACCCAACGCAGCTCGGGTCCATCACTGGTGCGTGGCTGGGGGGAAAGGCAGGACGATGACGATACGCCTCCCACAGAGGACAGCTTGTCCTTACCCCTGGGCAGCCTGGCACACATGAGCGACTACATGCTGCAGTGCCTGCGCAACGACAGCAGAGTTGCCCACATTTTAACCTGTGCGGACTACTGGGTTGCCACCCTGCTGGATCCACGCTACAAAGACAATGTGCCCACCTTACTTCCTGCACTGGAGCGTGATAGGAAGATGCGCGAGTACAAGCGCACGTTGGTAGACGCGCTACTGAGAGCATTCCCAAATGTCACAGGGGAACAAGTGGAAGCCCAAGGCCAAGGCAGAGGAGGAGCAAGAGGTCGCCAAGGCAGCTGTGTCACGGCCAGCTCCTCTGAGGGCAGGGTTAGCATGGCAGAGATGTGGAAAACTTTTGTCAACACGCCACAGCTAACTGCACCACCACCTGATACGCAACGTGTTAGCAGGAGGCAACATTTCACTAACATGGTGGAACAGTACGTGTGCACACCCCTCCACGTACTGACTGATGGTTCGGCCCCATTCAACTTCTGGGTCTCTAAATTGTCCACGTGGCCAGAGCTAGCCTTTTATGCCTTGGAGGTGCTGGCCTGCCCGGCAGCCAGCGTTTTGTCTGAACGTGTATTCAGCACGGCAGGGGGCGTCATTACAGACAAACGCAGCCGCCTGTCTACAGCCAATGTGGACAAGCTGACGTTCATAAAAATGAACCAGGCATGGATCCCACAGGACCTGTCCGTCCCTTGTCCAGATTAGACATTAACTACCTCCCCATAACCATATATTATTGGACTCCAGGGCACTTCCTCATTCAATCCTATTTTTATTTTCATTTTACCATTATATTGCAAGGCTACCCAAAGTTGAATGAACCTCTCCTCTGTCTGGGTGCCAGGGCCTAAATATATGCCAATGGACTGTTGCAGTGGTGGCTGACGTGAAGCCTGATTCTCTGCTATGACATGCAGACTAATTCTCTGCTGACATGAAGCCAGATTGTCTGTTACGGGACCTCTCTCCTCTGCCTGGGTGCTGGGCCTAAATTTATGAAAATGGACTGTTGCAGTGGTGGGTGACGTGAAGCCTCATTCTCTGCTATGACATGCAGACTGATTCTCTGCTGACATGAAGCCAGATTGTCTGTTACGGGACCTCTCTCCTCTGCCTGTGTGCTAGGCCTAAATATATGCCAATGGATTGTTGCAGTGGTGGCTGACGTGAAGCCTGATTCTCTGCTATGACATGCAGACTGATTCTCTGGTGACATGAAGCCAGATCCTCTGTTACGGGACCTCTCTCCTCTGCCTGGGTGCTGGGCCTAAATTTATGAAAATGGACTGTTGCAGTGGTGGGTGACATGAAGCCTCATTCTCTGCTATGACATGCAGACTGATTCTCTGCTGACATGAAGCCAGATTGTCTGTTACGGGACCTCTCTCCTCTGCCTGTGTGCTAGGCCTAAATATATGCCAATGGATTGTTGCAGTGGTGGCTGACGTGAAGCCTGATTCTCTGCTATGACATGCAGACTGATTCTCTGGTGACATGAAGCCAGATCCTCTGTTACGGGACCTCTCTCCTCTGCCTGGGTGCTGGGCCTAAATTTATGAAAATGGACTGTTGCAGTGGTGGGTGACGTGAAGCCTCATTCTCTGCTATGACATGCAGACTGATTCTCTGCTGACATGAAGCCAGATTGTCTGTTACGGGACCTCTCTCCTCTGCCTGTGTGCTAGGCCTAAATATATGCCAATGGATTGTTGCAGTGGTGGCTGACGTGAAGCCTGATTCTCTGCTATGACATGCAGACTGATTCTCTGGTGACATGAAGCCAGATCCTCTGTTACGGGACCTCTCTCCTCTGCCTGGGTGCTGGGCCTAAATTTATGAAAATGGACTGTTGCAGTGGTGGGTGACGTGAAGCCTCATTCTCTGCTATGACATGCAGACTGATTCTCTGCTGACATGAAGCCAGATTGTCTGTTACGGGACCTCTCTCCTCTGCCTGTGTGCTAGGCCTAAATATATGCCAATGGATTGTTGCAGTGGTGGCTGACGTGAAGCCTCATTCTCTGCTATGACATGCAGACTGATTCTCTGCTGACATGAAGCCAGATTGTCTGTTACGGGACCTCTCTCCTCTGCCTGTGTGCTAGGCCTAAATATATGCCAATGGATTGTTGCAGTGGTGGCTGACGTGAAGCCTCATTCTCTGCTATGACAGGCAGACTGATTCTCTGCTGACATGAAGCCAGATTGTCTGTTACGGGACCTCTCTCCTCTGCCTGGGTGCTGGGCCTGAATTTATGACAATGGACTGTTGCAGTGGTGGCTGACGTGAAGCCTGATTCTCTGCTATGACATGCAGACTAATTCTCTGCTGACATGAAGCCAGATTGTCTGTTACGGGACCTCTCTCCTCTGCCTGGGTGCTGGGCCTAAATTTATGACAATGGACTGTTGCAGTGGTGGCTGACGTGAAGCCTGATTCTCTGCTATGACATGCAGACTGATTCTCTGCTGACATGAAGCCAGATCCTCTGTTACGGGACCTCTCTCCTCTGCCTGGGTGCTGGGCCTAAATTTATGAAAATGGACTCTTACAGTGGTGGGTGACGTGAAGCCTGATTCTCTGCTATGACATGAAGACTGATTCTCTGCTGACATGAAGCCAGATCCTCTGTTACGGGACCTCTCTCCTCTGCCTGGGTGCTGGGCCTAAATATCTGACAATGGACTGTTGCATTGGTGGCTGACGTGAAGCCTGATTCTCTGCTATGATATGAAGACTGATTCTCTGCTGACATGAAGCCAGATTGTCTGTTACGGGACCTCTCTCCTCTGCCTGTGTGCTAGGCCTAAATATATGCCAATGGATTGTTGCAGTGGTGGCTGACGTGAAGCCTCATTCTCTGCTATGACATGCAGACTGATTCTCTGCTGACATGAAGCCAGATTGTCTGTTACGGGACCTCTCTCCTCTGCCTGTGTGCTAGGCCTAAATATATGCCAATGGATTGTTGCAGTGGTGGCTGACGTGAAGCCTGATTCTCTGCTATGACATGCAGACTGATTCTCTGGTGACATGAAGCCAGATCCTCTGTTACGGGACCTCTCTCCTCTGCCTGGGTGCTGGGCCTAAATTAATGAAAATGGACTGTTGCAGTGGTGGGTGACGTGAAGCCTGATTCTCTGCTATGACATGCAGACTGATTCTCTGGTGACATGAAGCCAGATCCTCTGTTACGGGACCTCTCTCCTCTGCCTGGGTGCTGGGCCTAAATTTATGAAAATGGACTGTTGCAGTGGTGGGTGACGTGAAGCCTCATTCTCTGCTATGACATGCAGACTGATTCTCTGCTGACATGAAGCCAGATTGTCTGTTACGGGACCTCTCTCCTCTGCCTGGGTGCTGGGCCTGAATTTATGACAATGGACTGTTGCAGTGGTGGCTGACGTGAAGCCTGATTCTCTGCTATGACATGCAGACTAATTCTCTGCTGACATGAAGCCAGATTGTCTGTTACGGGACCTCTCTCCTCTGCCTGGGTGCTGGGCCTAAATTTATGACAATGGACTGTTGCAGTGGTGGCTGACGTGAAGCCTGATTCTCTGCTATGACATGCAGACTGATTCTCTGCTGACATGAAGCCAGATCCTCTGTTACGGGACCTCTCTCCTCTGCCTGGGTGCTGGGCTTAAATTTATGAAAATGGACTCTTACAGTGGTGGGTGACGTGAAGCCTGATTCTCTGCTATGACATGAAGACTGATTCTCTGCTGACATGAAGCCAGATCCTCTGTTACGGGACCTCTCTCCTCTGCCTGGGTGCTGGGCCTAAATATCTGACAATGGACTGTTGCATTGGTGGCTGACGTGAAGCCTGATTCTCTGCTATGATATGAAGACTGATTCTCTGCTGACATGAAGCCAGATTGTCTGTTACGGGACCTCTCTCCTCTGCCTGTGTGCTAGGCCTAAATATATGCCAATGGATTGTTGCAGTGGTGGCTGACGTGAAGCCTCATTCTCTGCTATGACATGCAGACTGATTCTCTGCTGACATGAAGCCAGATTGTCTGTTACGGGACCTCTCTCCTCTGCCTGGGTGCCGGGGCCTAAATATCTGAGAATGGACTGTTCCAGTGGTGGGTGACGGGAAGCCAGATTCTCTGCTATGGAACCTCTCTCCAATTGATTTTGGTTAATTTTTATTTATTTAATTTTTATTTTAATTCATTTCCCTATCCACATTTGTTTGCAGGGGATTTACCTACATGTTGCTGCCTTTTGCAGCCCTCTAGCCCTTTCCTGGGCTGTTTTACAGCCGTTTTAGTGCCGAAAAGTTCGGGCCCCCATTGACTTCAATGGGGTTCGGGTTCGGGACGAAGTTCGGAACAGGTTCGGATCCCGAACCCGAACATTTCCGGGATGTTCGGCCGAACTTCTCGAACCCGAACATCCAGGTGTTCGCTCAACTCTAATCCTGATGCATCCTGAACGGATTTCTCTCCATTCAGAATGCATTAGGCTAAAACTGATCAGGATTCTTCCGGCATAGAGCCCCAACGACGGAACTCTATGCCGGAAGAAAAGAACGCAAGTGTGAAAGAGCCCTTAGACATGTTTCCTTTTCTCTCTTTTAGGTTCAGTGTAGAAAACTATGCAACAAGGTTGAGGTTGAACTGTATTGGGGATTTGCTGCCATCCTCCTGGCCATTCAGTCAGAGTGAGATAGTGTATGTGCAGTTAGTTAGGAAAATTAATCTGTAAGAAGACAGAGGAATTAGGTTACTGGCCTGGCCTAGCCATTTATGTAACTGACCTAATCAGAGAGGCCAACCTGAGAAGGGTGCAATCTATAGACTGTGAGGAGAACTCTTTGGATATGGGCCCCATAGTGTAGACATTTATAAGATAGTTCCCATAATTTACAATGTAAAACAAAGATAATCCTACCTATTCTGTAAGACATATATATTCTGGCCTTACTACACTACAGAGAAGAAAAGCCGAGATCTCGCGATGTCCGAGATCTCGTGACGTCAGAGATCTCGTGACATCTGAGATTTGGGCTTTCCTTCTCCCTGAGCCCAAATCCCGCGAGATCTCGGAGGTTGTGAGATCTCGGCTTTCCTTCTCTGTGAAGGCAAAGACCAAATCTCGCGTGATCTCGGACGTCGCCGCGAGATTTGGCCTTTGCTGATGCAGCCTCTTCCTGTAAGCTGTGGGCTCCCGGTGAGCTGGCGGTGACTGGTGAGAGGGGCCGGGGGCCGGAATACCAACGATTCAATCAAACCTCTGGGGGGCCGTTTTACTCCTGGCCGCGGGCCGCAATTGGCCCGCGGGCCGGACTTTGGACATGCCTGGTATAATGCTTCAATCATGTGTCACACAAAGCACATTTCTGTGTTCCTAACTTCAGTCACTCCTTAATACACTACGTGCAGAATTATTAGGCAAATGAGTATTTTGACCACATCATACTCTTTATGCATGTTGTCTTACTCCAAGCTGTATAGGCTCGAAAGCCTACTACCAATTAAGCATATTAGGTGATGTGCATCTCTGTAATGAGAAGGGGTGTGGTCTAATGACATCAACACCCTATATCAGGTGTGCATAATTATTAGGCAACTTCCTTTCCTTTGGCAAAATGGGTCAAAAGAAGGACTTGACAGGCTCAGAAAAGTCAAAAATAGTGAGATATCTTGCAGAGGGATGCAGCACTCTAAAAATTGCAAAGCTTCTGAAGCGTGATCATCGAACAATCAAGCGTTTCATTCAAAATAGTCAACAGGGTCGCAAGAAGCGTGTGGAAAAACCAAGGCGCAAAATAACTGCCCATGAACTGAGAAAAGTCAAGCGTGCAGCTGCCAAGATGCCACTTGCCACCAGTTTGGCCATATTTCAGAGCTGCAACATCACTGGAGTGCCCAAAAGCACAAGGTGTGCAATACTCAGAGACATGGCCAAGGTAAGAAAGGCTGAAAGACGACCACCACTGAACAAGACACACAAGCTGAAACATCAAGACTGGGCCAAGAAATATCTCAAGACTGATTTTTCTAAGGTTTTATGGACTGATGAAATGAGAGTGAGTCTTGATGGGCCAGATGGCTGGATTGGTAAAGGGCAGAGAGCTCCAGTCCGACTCAGACGCCAGCAAGGTGGAGGTGGAGTACTGGTTTGGGTTGGTATCATCAAAGATGAGCTTGTGGGGCCTTTTTAAGGTGAGGATGGAGTCAAGCTCAACTCCCAGTCCTACTGCCAGTTTCTGGAAGACACCTTCTTCAAGCAGTGGTACAGGAAGAAGTCTGCAAGGTAAGAAAAACATGATTTTCATGCAGGACAATGCTCCATCACACGCGTCCAAGTACTCCACAACGTGGCTGGCAAGAAAGGGTATAAAAGAAGAAAATCTAATGACATGGCCTCCTTGTTCACCTGATCTGAACCCCATTGAGAACCTGTGGTCCATCATCAAATGTGAGATTTACGAGGAGAGAAAACAGTACACCTCTCTGAACAGTGTCTGGGAGGCTGTGGTTGCTGCTGCATGCAATGTTGATGGGGAACAGATCAAAACACTGACAGAATCCATGGATGGCAGGCTTTTGAGTGTCCTTGCAAAGAAAGGTGGCTATATTGGTCACTGATTTGTTTTTGTTTTGTTTTTGAATGTCAGAAATGTATATTTGTGAATGTTGAGATGTTATATTGGTTTCACTGGTAAAAATAAATAATTGAAATGGGTATATATTTGTTTTTTGTTAAGTTGCCTAATAATTATGTACAGTAATAGTCACCTGCACACACAGATATCCCCCTAAAATAGCTAAAACTAAAAACAAACTACAAACCGGATTCCAAAAAAGTTGGGACACTATACAAATCGTGAATAAAAACTGAATGCAATGATGTGGAGGTGCCAACTTCTAATATTTTATTCAGAATAGAACACAAATCACGGGACAAAAGTTTAAACTGAGAAAATGTACCATTTAAAAGGGAAAAATATGTTGAATCAGAATTTCATGGTGTCAACAAATCCCCAAAAAGTTGGGACAAGGCCATTTTCACCACTGTGTGGCATCTCCCCTTCTTCTTACAACACTCAACAGACGTCTGGGGACCGAGGAGACCAGTTTCTCAAGTTTAGAAATAGGAATGCTCTCCCATTCTTGTCTAATACAGGCCTCTAACTGTTCAATCGTCTTGGGCCTTCTTTGTTGCACCTTCCTCTTTATGATGCGCCAAATGTTCTCTATAGGTGAAAGATCTGGACTGCATACTGGCCATTTCAGTACCCGGATCCTTCTCCTACGCAGCCATGATGTTGTGATTGATGCAGAATGTGGTCTGGCATTATCTTGTTAAAAAATGCAGGGTCTTCCCTGAAAGAGATGACGTCTGGATGGGAGCATATGTTGTTCTAGAACCTGAATATATTTTTCTGCATTGATGGTGCCTTTCAAGATATGCAAGCTGCCCATGCCACACACACTCATGCAACCCCATACCATCAGAGATGCAGGCTTCTGAACTGAGCGTTGATAACAACTTGGGTTGTTCTTGTCCTCTTTGGTCCGGGTGACATGGCGTCCCAGATTTCCAAAAAGAACTTTGAATCGTGACTCGTATGACCACAGAACAGTCTTCCATTTTGCCACACTCCATTTTAAATGATCCCTGGGCCAGTGAAAACGCCTGAGCTTGTGGATCTTGCTTAGAAATGGCTTCTTCTTTGCACTGTAGAGTTTCAGCTGGCAATGGCGGATGGCACAGTGGATTGTGTTCACTGACAATAGTTTCTGGAAGTATTCCTGAGCCCATTCTGTGATTTGCTTTACAGTAGCATTCCTGTTTGTGGTGCAGTGCCGTTTAAAGGCCCGGAGATCACGGGCATCCAGTATGGTTTTACGGCCTTGACCCTTACGCACAGAGATTGTTCCAGATTCTCTGAATCTTCAGATGATGTTATGCACAGTTGATGATAGATGCAAAGTCTTTGCAATTTTTCGCTGGATAACACCTTTCTGATATTGCTCCACTATCTTTCTGCGCAACATTGTGGGAATTGGTGATCCTCTACCCATCTTGGCTTCTGAGAGACACTGCCACTCTGAGAAGCTCTTTTTATACCAAATCATGTTGCCAATTGACCTAATTAGTGTTAATTGGTCCTCCAGCTCTTCGTTATGCTCAAATTTACTTTTTCCAGCCCCTTATTGCTACTTGTCCCAACTTTTTGGGGATTTGTTGACACCGTGAATATTTGAATCAACGTATTTTTCCTTTTAAAATGATACATTTACTCGGATTAAACGTTTGATCTGTCATCTACATTCTATTACAAATAAAATATTGACATTTTCCATCTCCACATCATTGCATTCAATTTTTATTCACAATTTGTTTAGTGTCCCAACTTTTTGGGAATCCGGTTTGTAAAAACTACTTCCAAAAATATTCAGCTTTGATATTAATGAGTTTTTTGGGTTCATTGAGAACATGGTTGTTGTTCAATAATAAAAATTAATCCTCAAAAATACAACTTGCCTAATAATTCTGCACTCCCTGTAAAGTGCTGGGGCCTATATGGGGAAGGTACAGTGGGGTCAAAATGACTAGTGACAGATCGGCCAAAAGCAGGTAAAAACAAAGCAGACGAGCCAAGACAGACAAAAACACATGGAACCAGCAGACACAAATCAATAACCAAATTACACCAAAGTCAATACCAGGAGAGACACACGAGACATTTACAGTCGCTCCTGCAGTTTCTGCACAGTGTGCCAGGCAGGGTCACACCATCCATTTACACAGCCTGTGTGCGTCACTAACTGGACCGCATCACATTCACAGATAATCACACAATCTACAGTTGCAAGAAAAAGTATGTGAACCCTTTGGAATGATATGGATTTCTGCACAAATTGGTAATAAAATGTGATCTGATCTTCATCTAAGTCACAACAATAGACAATCACAGTCTGCTTAAACTAATAACATACAAAGAATTAAATGTTACCATGTTTTTATTAAACACACCATGTAAACATTCACAGTGCAGGTGATGTATGTAAACCCTTGGATTTAATAACTGGTTGAACCTCCTTTGACAGCAATAACTTCAACCAAACGTTTCCTGTAGTTGCAGATCAGACGTGCACAAAGGTCAGGAGTAATCCTTGACCATTCCTCTTTACAGAACTGTTTCAGTTCAGCAATATTCTTGGGACGTCTGGTGTGAATCGCTTTCTTGAGGTCATGCCAAAGCATCTCAATCGGGTTAAGGTCAGGACTCTGACTGGGCCACTCCAGAAGGCGTATTTTCTTCGGTTTAAGCCATTCTGTTATTGTTTTACTTCTATGCTTTGCGTCGTTGTCCTATTGCAACACCCATCTTCTGTTGAGCTTCAGCTGGTGGACAGATGGCCTTAAGTTCTCCTGCAAAATGTCTTGATAAACTTGGGAATTCATTTTTCCTTCGATGATAGCAATTTGTCCAGGCCCTGATGCAGCAAAGCAGCCCCAAACCATGATGCCCCCACCACCATACTTCACATTTGGGATGAGGTTTTGATGTTGGTGTGCTGTGCCTCTTTTTCTCCACACATAGTGTTGTGTGTTTCTTCCAAACAACTCAACTTTGGTTTCATCTGTCCACAGAATATTTTGCCAGTACTGCTGTGGAACATCCAGGTGCTCTTGTGCAAACTGTAAACGTGCAGCAATGGTTTTTTTGGACAGCAGTGGCTTCCTCTGTGGTATCCTCCCATGAAATCCATTCTTGTGTAGTGTTTTACGTATCGTAGATTCGCTAACAGGGATGTTAGCATATGCCAGAGACTTTTATAAGTCTTTAGCTGACACTCTAGGATTCTTCTTCACCTCATTGAGCAGTCTGCGCTGTGCTCTTGCAGTCATCTTTACAGGACGGCCACTCCTAGGGAGAGTAGTAGCAGTGCTGAACTTTCTCCATTTATAGACAATTTGTCTTACCATAGTCTGATGAACAGCAAGGCTTTTGGAGATACTTTTATAACCCTTTCCAGCTTTATGCAAGTCAACAATTCTTAATCGTAGGTCTTCTGAGAGCTCTTTTGTGCGAGGCATCATTCACATCAGGCAATGCTTCTTGTGAAAAGCAAACCCAGAACTGGTGTGTGTTTTTTATAGGGCAGGGCAGCTGTAACCAAAACCTCCAATCTCATCTCATTGATTGGACTCCAGATGGTTGACACCTCACTCCAATTAGCTCTTGGAGATGTCATTAGTCTAGGGGTTCACATACCTGCACTGTGAATGTTTACAAGGTGTGTTCAATAAAAACATGGTAACATTTAATTATTCGTCTGTTATTAGTTTAAGCAGACTGTGATTGTCTATTGTTGTGACTTAGGTGAAGATCAGATCACATTTTATGACCAATTTGTGCAGAAATACATATCATTCCAAAGGGTTCACATATTTTTTCTTGCAACTGTATGTTTAAGTAATATTGCAATAACAAATAATTATTAATAGATCTTTATATTAGTTTATTATAGCACGTCTTGCACTTTAAAAGTAATAAATGCACTCTAATAGGGAATTAACTCCTTCCCACAGAGATAAATATGTTTACAACTAGGGTGGAGCGAACCCGAACTATAAAGTTCGGGTTCGTACCGAACTTTAGGATTTTTGGACCCCGAACCCGAACTGAAAAGTTCAGGTTCGAGTTCGGTGTTCAGCGATTTAATGGCGCTTTTTGAAAGGCTGCAGAGCAGCCAATCAACAAGCGTTTAACTCTTGTGCCCTTAGAAGCCATCACAGCCATGCCTACTAATGGCATGGCTGTGATTGGCCAGTGCAGCATGTGACCCAGCCTCTATATAAGCTGGATCACGTAGCGCTGCACGTCACTCTGCTGTTACTAGTGTAGGGATAGAATGCTGCTGCTGTGAGGGAGGGAATAGGAAATAATCTGTTATCAGAACTTGTTAACTCTGCGATCTATAGCGATTTTGTTTTGTGGGTGCAGTGCAACATTTTTTTACCCTGCCCTGAGCCCAGTGACACAGAAAAATAACTTTTATCCGTCTGTTAGTTAGGTGGGCGTAGGCGGCCATTTTGTGCAAGTTCATTGCACCAGCACAGCATATGTGCCAGGGACAATAATTTAACCCTGTTCTTTTAGTTCAGTGGGCAACATATACCCATTTTTAAGTGCACCTGCACTGCATATGTGCCACGGAAGGCAAAATAATATAGGGAATCCTCATGTGAGTTCAGGGACCTAGGGGGTGACATTCAATTTTTTTTCTGTAAAGTACAATCCAAGTAAATCCGTCTGTTAGATTCTGTGTGGACAAATTATTATTTTTTTGCTAAAAAGTACATTTGCGCCCTGCACTGCATTTGTGACAGTCCAATACAAGCTTTAAATACTGCAGTTATATTCTGGGTTTAAAAAAAAACACCCATTTTGTGCAAGACACTACATTTGGGGCCTTTGCTGCATTTGTGCTATAGATTAATTCACAACACTTGAATTAATGCAAATAAAGTTGAAAGTTTATTGAAATGCCACCAGTGGTTGTCAGTTTGATTAGGCCAACGTTTCGATCCTCCCGGACCTTGTTCAAGACCTGTCGAATAAAGTAACAGTAAATAAATATGTGAAAAGACATTAAATGAAAAAAATAATAAAAGAACCACACGAAAGCAAATACATAAATTATATATACATATATACAATACACACAATTAAGGATTGTCTGCATATAGATATGGAAATACCTATACTGATCATGGAATAGTCATCATAAAAATAAAGAGAAATAAAGAAACATTAAGGTCATCACAAGAATCATCAGAAGGATCGTCATCATATATTATAAAATGACAAAAAAAGCACAGGTGAGGTATTGACCATAGACTAATCGGCTTGAGTTAGATCAGAATTGTGTGTGGATGAGCGTATGGTAGCCAAAATGTAATGTCTGGATTATTAAGGACCATAAAACACATTGCGCATAAAGACCTCAAATAATGAAACAGCAGAAAAAAACAGAAAAAACAGAAAAACATTGTGCTTCTGTATATTAAGTATTGTATAAGCTCATATATATCGCCAAAAGGCATGTGCTTGTATATATTCATTATGATATATGCTCATGTGAATCACCAGGAACCAAGTCTGAAAGCTATTCTCCTGAGGACGCTACATCAAAATGTATAGGGCAAAGTATTCTCAGTAGATGTATTCATGAAATATATCATCCTCTGTGCCACATGTCTATTAGCTATAAGGCATATCATTATTAAGAATCTGAGCTAGCAAAACGCTGCAGTACATACATGAAATCAAATGTATTCAATGAAGTATACACTCCCGGATATAATGTACATACCTCAAAATTTATCCTGACCAGAGGGAAAGTGGCATTGCGCTTAGTGAGATGCGCATGTTTGGTATATAAAGAGCTCTAATCTCGCGATACTTCGGGGAGCGTCTGACGTCATCGGAACTTCCGCATGCGCAGTACTTATTCAAAGTATTGTATAGTAGGTCCTGGCAGCGGAGGTCCGGTCATGTGATCAACATTGTGTCACATGATATCGACAAAAACACCATAGAATTCGTTGGGTAATGTGGAAATAGTGTATGAGAACTACATATGCAGTGCTAGACAGAATATTTATGTAGTAAATTCTAGCAATAGAGATCGAATCATGTAATCGATGCTATGTCACATATATCTTAGAACAAAATCGATAAGCGCCAGAAGATTCGATAGACAATACAGACATAGTATATCAAGTTCGAACTTAAATAATCGGACTAATATGAGCATATAGAGATGTGCACAGATATGAGCAAACCATTCTTTTGATACACAAAGAAAATCATAATTACATGCATTATGCAAATATTAGTACATATGTATGAACAGGTTACTGGCACAATGATTAGTATGGAACTATATAATTCACAAAGAAAGGACACTAGAGGTTTAGTCATTTGATATATTAGTATGTTAAACTACCAGACATAGAAGGACACCATTAATTACATAAAGGGCCATACCTGTGTATAAGGTCATTTAGTCTGTAGGGAATATAAATAGAAAAGACCGTTATAAATCATTATATAAACAACTCAAAATCACGATTCAACCCCATTGGGGATAATGTCCTTCATTTGTGTATCCAATAGGATTCAGGTTTTTGGAGCAAAAGTTTCCGATTTCCCCCTCGACGTGGTAAAGGGATATGTTCAATTATTTGGAATCGCAATTGACTGATATGATGACCAGTTTGAATAAAATGATATGGTATGGGGAGTTCAGACTTATTGCAGCGTATATCAGATTTATGCTTACAGATGCGGTCTCGCACACACCGGGAAGTCTCCCCAATGTATGCGAGACCGCACGGGCACTTGATAAGATAAATCACGAATGATGTAGCACACGTGAAGAAACCCTTTATATTATATATTTTACCAGTGTGTCGATGTGAAAATGTTCTCCCTTTCATGACATGAGTACATTGTGCACAGTTCAAGCAAGGAAAAGTGCCCATTTTTGGATTAGAAAATACAGTTTGTTTTAATGGAATTTTTTCAGGGCCAATATCTGCTTTTATTAAAGCATCACGTAAATTTCTGGGACGCTTAAAGCACATCCTAACTGGACTATTAAACTCCCTTATTTCTGGATAGAATCTGCCTAGCAGAGGCCAATGTTTCTGTATAATACGCTGAATTTTTGGCACAAAAGGATGGTATGTCACCACTAGTGGAAGTCGTGGTAGAGATTGTTGTGATTGTGAAGATTTTGGTTTAAGTTTGCCCTGAGTTATCAAATTGATCTCTTTTTGCAAGAGGCCCCGTGGGTAACCACGTGCCTCGAATTTATCTGACATTTCTATCAGTCTTGATACTCTGGCAAATTGTGACCGAGGTAATGATGTTTTGGTATTCTTTAGGTGGCAGCTCGAGTATAAAAGTAATGTGTTCTGATCTGTCGGTTTTGTATAGATGTCTACAGTCATGTGAAAAAATTAGGACACCCTTTGAAAGCATGTGGTTTTTTGTAACATTTTTAATAAAAGGTTATTTCATCTCCGTTTCAACAATACAGAGAGATTAAAGTAATCCAACTAAACAAAGAAAACTGAAGAAAAGTCTTTTCAAGATCTTCTGTAAATGTCATTCTACAAAAATGCCTATTCTAACTGAGGAAAAAGATAGGACACCCTTGCCCCTAATAGCGAGTGTTACCTCCTTTGGCTGAAATAACTGCAGTGAGACGGTTCTTGTAGCCATCTACCAGTCTTCGACATCGGTCTGAGGAAATTTTACCCCACTCCTCAATGCAGAACTTTTTCAGCTGTGAGATGTTTGAGGGGTTTCTTGCACGTACAGCCCTTTTCAAGTCACCCCACAGCATCTCAATGGGATTCAAATCTGGACTTTGACTTGGCCATTCCAGGACTCTCCATTTCTTCTTTTTCAGCCAATCTTTGGTTGATTTACTAGTATGTTTTGGGTCATTGTCATGTTGCATGGTCCAGTTCCGCTTCAGCTTTAATTTTCTAACTGATGGTCTCACATGTTCTTCAAGCACCTTCTGATACACAGTAGAATTCATCGTGGATTCTATGATGGTGAGCTGACCAGGTCCTGCTGCAGCAAAGCAGCCCCAAACCATGACACTTCCACCTCCATGCTTCACAGTTGGTATGAGGTTCTTTTCTTGGAATGCTGTGTTTGGTTTACGCCAAACATGTCCTCTGCTGTTGTGTCCAAATAATTCAATTTTGGACTCATCTGTCCAAAGAACATTATTCCAGAAGTCCTGGTCTTTGTCAACTTTATCTCTGGCAAATGTCAGTCTGGCCTCGATGTTTCTCTTGGAAAGCAAAGGTTTCCTCCTTGCACACCTCCCATGCAAGTTAAACTTGTACAGTCTCTTTCTGATTGTAGAGGCATGTACTTCTACATCAACAGTAGCCAGAACCTGCTGTAGTTCTCGAGATGACACTTTAGGGTTTTTGGAGACCTCTTTTAGCATCTTGCGGTCTGCTCATGGGGTGAACTTGCTGGGGCGACCAGTCCTGGGCATGTTGGCAGTTGTTTTGAAAGCCCTCCACTTGTAGACTATCTTCCGGACAGTGGAATGGCTGATTTCAAAATCTTTTGAGATCTTTTTAAATCCCCTCCCAGACTCATAGGCTGCTACAATCTTTTTTCTGAAGTCCTCTGACAGCTCTTTTGCTCTCACCATGGTGCTCACTCTCACTTCAACAGTCAGGAGCACACCAAACTAAATGTCTGAGGTTTAAATAGGGCAAGCCTCATTCAACATGCAGAGTAACGATCTACTAATTATGTGCACCTGGTGTGATATACCTGTGTGAGATCTGAGCCAATTTAAGAGGGAATACATGTGAGGGTGTCTTATCTTTTTCCTCAGTTAGAATAGGCATTTTTGTAGAATGACATTTACAGAAGATCTTGAAAAGACTTTTCTTCAGTTTTCTTTGTTTAGTTGGATTACTTTAATCTCTCTGTATTGTTGAAACGGAGATGAAATAACCTTTTATTAAAAATGTTACAAAAAACCACATGCTTTCAAAGGGTGTCCTAATTTTTTCACATGACTGTATTTTAAGTAGGCCACTAGAATCCTTGGATATAGAAGTATCCAGGAAATTGATAGTGGTCTCATCAACATGAGCAGTAAACTGCAGGTCATCAATCACCTCATTAAAATCTGCATACAAATTATTAAAGGATTCCCTATTTCCTGTCCAGATACAGAAAACATTGTCGATAAATCTACGCCACATTAGTGCATAGGACCAAAATAGGGTATGCAGATATACATGGTCCTCTTCAAATTGTGCCATGAAGAGATTGGCATATGGGGGGGGGGGGCCACATTTGCCCCCATTGCCGTACCCTTCTTCTGAATATAGTAATGGTCACCAAACATAAAAAAGTTTTTTTTGTAAAAAAAACTGTAGTAGTCCAATAGAAAAGGCTTGTTGGGTAATGGAAAGAGTAGAGGTCACGAGAGATGCGCGCACAGCCTGTACACCCCCATCGTGAGAAATGGAGGTGTACAGGCTGTTCACTTATTAGACACATCACAAAAAATGTGATGTGTCTAATAAGTAAGATTTTGTTTGACGTACTAGTGGCGTAAGTACTTTTTCTAAGTAAATAGATAGTGGTGCCAACAGTGAATCTGTCGATGCCACTATCGGGCGTCCAGGTGGTTGTTGGAGGTTCTTATGTATTTTAGGCAATTGTGACAGTCAAATACAAGCTTTAAATACTGCAGTTATATTCTGGGTTTAAAAAAGCACCCATTTTGTGTGAGACACTAGATTTGCGTCCTTTGCTGCATTTGTGACAGTCCAATACACGCTTTAAATATACCTGTCATGAATAAGGATCAGTATTAGAGCATCCGAAACATGTAGACTTGCTTGCCGTGTTGGATTGTTTTTTATCCTGTGTCATTTTGGAATAAAGAACAACGTCTTTTTTGGAAAGCTGGACATCCCGTCCTATCTTTATAAAGCTTAAAATATTGTTGTTATATTCTGGTTTTAAAAAAACACTCATTTTGTGCAAGACACTACATTTGGGGCCTTTGCTGAATTTGTGACAGTCCAATACTACTAATTAATACTGCTGTTACATTGTTGGTTGACAATTTAAAATTTTGTGACCGTGAAGTAATTGCATAAAATTCGCCTGTCACACTGTTGTGTGACCTCAAGAAAATGTTCTTCTTTATGACACCGGCACTGCCTTACTTTCAGTGAACTTAATTGTTGACTATTGGCGGTTACCTTGTCGCCTGACATAAACCATCTGTTAGTTTGGTTGGTAAACGCAAAGAATGAGAAAAGCGTCAAATAAGGGACGTGGCCCCGGTCGTGGTGCTGCTGGTGGAGCTCCTGTTGCAGGATGTAGTTGATCTGTGCCAGCTACACACACAAGTGAAATGCCTTCCTCAGGTGCGAGTAGGCGACAGAACCTTCAGCGTTATTTGGTAGGGCCGAATGCGGCTCTACGAATGATGAGGCCAGAACAAGTACAAGCGATAGTAGATTATGTGGCTGACAGTACCTCCAGTTCCTTCACATTGTCTCCCCCCCAGTCCCCTGCTGAAAGATCTGAGTTGGCACCTGCAGCCCATGTCCATCAGTCTTCTACCTCACCCCCTTGCAAATCAGCCAAGCAGTCTGAGCCCCAAGTCATGCAGCAGTCTCTTCTGCTTTTTGATGACTCTGCTAGCAGAGTTTCCCAGGGCCATCCACATAGCCCTGCCCCAGAAGTGGAAGATATTGAGTGCACCGATGCCCAACCACTTATGCTTCAGGATGAGTACATGGGAGGACCACCGCAGCACGTCTCGGATGATGATGAAACACAGGTGCCAACTGCTGTGGCTTTCTGCAGTGTGCATACCGACAAGGAGGGCAGGGGTGAAGACTGGGTGGAAGATGATGTGGAGGACGATGAGGTCCTCGACCCCACATGGAATGAAGGTCATGCGAGTGACCTGTCTAGTTCGGAGGAAGAGGCGGTGGTCGCACAGAGCCACCAGCAGAGCAGAAGAGGGAGCAGGGTGCAAAAGAAGAGCGGCCGTCCCCTAGACAGTACACCTGCTACTACCCACCGCATCAAGGGACCGAGCACACCAAAGCCAGCTCCAAGGAGTTCCCTGGCGTGGCTTTTCTTCAGACAATGTGCCAACGACAAGACACGAGTGGTTTGCACGCTGTGCAATCAGAGCCTGATGTGAGGCATTAACGTTCTCAACCTGAGCACAACCTGCATGCAAAGCACGAGCTGCAGTGGAATAGACACCTCAAAAACCAAGAAAGGTCTTTGGCTTCTCCTGCTTCCTCTTCTGCTGCAGTCTCGGCCTCTTCATCCCCCTCTGGAGTGACAGTGGCACCTGCCACCCTGCAAACAGAGGATGTGCCAGCAACGGCACCACCTGGGTCACCAAGCATCTCCACAATGTCCCATGGAAGCGTTCAGCTGTCTATCTCCCAAACACTGGAGCGAAAGAGGAAGTACGCCCCTACCCACCTGCGATCCCTGGCCCTGAATGTGTCACGATGGGGAATGGGGAAAAAACCCCATCGTACAATGTAAAGGGAAAAGGGGGAAGCAGCTAGGCCAGGACGCTGGAATCAGGGAGCAGGTCACCTCCTATAGCATCCCTAATCCTCACCCTAACTCCTCACCGTATGAGCGTACCTGGATGGTACGATGGCTCATACCAGGATACCTATGGCCCTGAGTCGCCCTGATAATCCCTCACATAGGAGCAGGGGAGAGACGACCTGTTCTTCCCAGACATGGATGAACAGGAGTCTCAAATGGCCTAGCAGCAGGGAAAAGGGAAGACCATACACAGCTAGAGGATCGGCAGATAAGAACAACAAGACTACTCACTTACCTGCCGAAGCCTCCACAACTGGAACCCGTGCATAAGTATAGGAGCCTGAACACACAGCAGGTCACAGTACAAACTACCACACAGGAATCCAGCATACCAACTCTGCCAGAGCCCCCCATGCTCACACAGTGAATGGCAGCCCCAAGCAGCGCTGCATACAGGCTTATGGTTCACCCCTCCGGGAAAGCAGCCCCCTTGCGGAGGTAACACACACAAAGGGAAACGTCTTGCACACATGCAGGGACAAACACCAACAACATCCCAGACATGCAACAACAAACAAGACGTACAACAAACCTCCAACTCAAACCCACAACACACCAGGAGGGGAAGGAAGACAAGGAGGAAACACACTGGAACTGGGAAGACCTTGATGACCACAAGGGTGGCCCTCACTGGACAGATGGTAAAGCCAGGAGCAGTGAACCACCAGCACACACCAAGCCTGGAGGAACACTGAGCTACAGGCTTCCAGAAGAAGCTAAATTGCCCAAAGAGACCACACCCAATCAGGGGCTTAACCCTTACAGCACAAGACAGGGGAAGGCTACAACTTAAAGGGGAAGTGCACACACCAGCCACCACGTAGCCACCGGCAACAGCATGCGTGGCAACCATATCACAGCGCACACAGCCAAAGCCAAAAACACTGCCACCATATGCCATAACAGCAACACGTTGCCACTGGCAACAGCATGCGTGGCAACCATGTCCCGGTGCACACAGCCAAAGCAGAGACACTGCCACCACATGCCATAACAGCAACACGTTGCCACTGGCAACCGCAAGCATGGCACAAGTGTCACGGCGCACACAGCAAAGGCTGTGACAGAATTCCAGCATTCCAAAATTACTGGCCTTTGAAATGCTGTCATTCCATCTGGTGGAGATGGAGAGTTTTAAAAGCCTTATGGTGGTGGCTGTCCCACAGTACGTCGTGCCCAGCCGCCACTACTTTTCCAGGCGAGCCATCCTTTCCCTGCACAACCAAGTGGGGGACAAAATCAGATGTGCACTGCGCAACGCCATCTGTGGCAAGGTCCACCTCAATACGGATACGTGGACCAGTAAACACGGTCAGGGACGTTATATCTCCCTAACAGCACACTGGGTAAATACAGTGGCGGCTGGGCCTGAGGCGGATAGCAGTTTGGCGCATGTCCTTCCACCACCGAGGATTGCAGGGCGCTTCTCTTTGCCTCCTGTTGCTTCCTCCTCCTACTCCGCTCCCTCATCCTTTACCGCCTCCTCATCCGGTCAGCGTAATACCTTCACCACCAACTTCAGCACAGCCAGGGGTAAACGACAGCAGGCAGTTTTGAAACTTATCTGTTTGGGGGACAAACCCCACACCGCGCAGGAGCTGTGGACGGGCATGGAACAACAGACTGATGAGTGGTTGGTGCCAGTGAGCCTCGAGCTCGGCCTGGTGGTATGCGATAATGGGCGAAAACTCGTAGCAGCTCTGGGCCTAGCCAGTTTGATGTACATCCCTTGCCTGGCGCATGTGCTGAATTTGGTGGTGCGGAAATTCAGCGTTCTCACCCTGCTGCTGCTCGCCTGTCAGCGCTGCAGCGTAACTTCGGCCTTCCCGCTCACTGCTTCATATGCGACGTGCCCACAAGGTGGAACTCTACCTTGCACATGCTGTCCAGACTGTGCGAGCAGCAGCAGACGATAGTGGAGTTTCAGCTGCAGCACGCACGGGTGAGTCGCTCTGCGGAACAGCACCACTTAACCACCAATGACTGGGCCTCCATGCGAGACCTGTGTGCCTTTTTGGCTGTTTTGAGTACTCCACCAACATGGCCAGTACCGATGACGCCGTTCTCAGCGTTACTATCCCACTTCGGGCGATGATGGAAGAGGATGTGGCACAGGAGGAGGAGGAAGAGAATTCATTTACAAGGGTTTCAGGCCAGTCATTCACAAATGGCTCTGAGGGTGGGTTCCTGCACCAACATACGCCAGGTAAACAATTGTCCAGCCAGGGCACAGTTCTGGAGGATGACAAGGTGGAGGATGAGGAGATGGAGAAGGAGGAACCATGTTCACAGCAGGGTGGCACGCAAACCAGCTCATGGCCATCACTGGTGCGTGGCTGGGGGGATACAGAGGACACAGACGATAAACCTCCCACAGAGGACAGCTTGTCGCTGCCTCTGGGCAGCCTGGCACACATGAACGATTACATGCTGCAGTGTCTCCGCAACGACCGCCGAGTTAGCCACATTCTAACTCATGGTGATTACTGGGTGTCCACACTGCTGGATCCCCGTTACAAGGCCAACGTACCGTCCTTAATTCCGTCACTGGAGCGTGATCGTAAGATGCGCGAGTACAAGAGCACGCTGGTAGATGCGCTGCTGATGGCATTCCCACCTGACAGCGGGGGCACAGTGGAAGCACAAGGCGAAGGCAGAGGAGGAGGAAGAGGTTTCCAATGCAGCTGGGGCATCGCCAGCACCTCAGAAGGCAGCGTTAGCATGGCCGAAATGTGGAAAAGCTTTGTCAGCATGCCGCAACAACCAGCACCACCAGCTGATATGGAACGTCTTAGCAGGAGGCAGCATTTCAGCAACATGCTGGAGCAGTATGTGTGCACACGCCTACACGTACTGACTGATGGGTCTGCCCTCTTCAACTTCTGGGTCTCCAAATTGGGCACATGGCCTGAGCTTGCCCTTTACACCTTGGAGGTGCTGGCCTGCCCTGCAGCCAGTGTATTGTCTGAACGTGTGTTTAGCACAGCAGGGAGCGTTATCACAGACAAGCGCAGCCGCCTGTCCACAGCCAATGTGGACAAGCTCACGTTCATTAAAATGAACCAAGAATGGATCCCACAAGACTTGTTCGTACCTTGTGCAAAATAGACATGTATACCGGCCTTACCCAGCCATAGTTATACTCCGGCGCACTTTCTCATTGTTGTATTTATAATATTTCCCAATGTTTTGGGGTGTACCCTAATTAAAAACATTTAATAAAAATTTAAACCAAAAGCCAGTGTTGGCTACCACCTCCTCCACCGCAGCTTCCACCTACACCGCTACGTCCACCGACTCCTCAACCTCCTACTCCATATGGACCTCCACCTCCTAAATCAAGATTATAATTTTTTATTTTTACGTATTTTATGATCTTTCAAGTAATTTCACTAATTTGTCTGATACATTGTTGGGTGACATATCCCAAATTTTGGGCTGTGATATACCCCTGCTCTACATAGTGGACAGGGAAATACATTTCACTAATTTGTGTGTTACATTGTCGGGTGAAATTCACCAATTTTTGGCTGTGATATACCCCTGCTCTACATAGTAGACAGGGAAATACATTTCACTAATTCATCTGTTACATTGTCGGGTGAAATTCCCAAATCTTTGGCTGTGATATACCCCAGCTCTACCTACTGGACAGGGAAATACATTTCACTAATTCGTCTGTCACATTGTCGGGTGAAATTCACCAATTTTTGGCTGTGATATACCCCAGATCTACCTAGTGGACAAGGAAATACATTTCACTAATTTGTCTGTTACATTGTTGGGTGACAAATGCTCATCTTTTGCGCTAGAAAGTACATTTGCGGCCTACACTGCATTTAGGACAGTACGAATGGTGAGGCCAGAACAAGTACAGACGATAGTAGATTGGGGGGCTGGCGGGGCCTACAGTTCCTATGCATTGTCTCCCACCCAGTCCCCTGCTGAAAGATCAGAGTTGGCACCTACAGCCCATGGCCATCTGTCTTTCAACTAACCCCCTTACAAATCAGGCAAGCAGTCTGAGCCCCAAGTCATGCAGCAGTATCTTATGCTTTTTGATGACTCTGCTGGCAGAGTTTCCGTGGGCCATCCGCATAGCCCTGCACCAGAAGGGGAAGAGATTGAGTGCACTGATGCCCAACCACTTATGTTTCAGGATGAGGACATGGGAAGACTACCGCAGCATGTTTCTGATGACAAAACACAGGTGCCAACTGCTGCGGCTTTCTGCAGTCTGCAGACCGACAAGGAGAGCAGGGGTAAAGAGTGAGTGGAAGATGATGTGGAAGATGATGAGGTACTAGACCCCACATGGAATCAAGGTCATGCCAGTGATCTGTCTAGTTCGGAGGAAGAGGCGGTGGTCACACAGAGGCACCAGCACAGAAAAAGAGGGAGCAGGGTGCAAAAGCGTGTTACATTCTTGGGTGACATTTTCCCATTTTTGCCGTGAATAAACCCCTGCTCTGCATAGTTGACAGGGACTGAAATTTTTAAAAATCGTCTGTTAAATTGGTGGCAGTGCTCCAGACTAAAAAAAAATACCTAGTAGCCAAAATTTAGGAGCCAAATTAAATTGTTAGTCGCCAAATTGAAACCGAATTAAAATTTTGGTATTGTGACAACGCATTTTAGGAAACGTTCGGCCCATAATAGAACAGTCTTATCCAATTTTTTGCGGTGAAAAAAATGGCGAATCGCATGGTTTTTATTTATTTATTTCTGTTACGGCGCTCACCGCGTAGGAGATATTTATAATTAATTTAATAGTTTGGACTTTTCGGACGCAGCGCTATGTAATATGTTTATTTATTGTTTATATATTTTATATGTACAATTGGGAAAGGGGGGATTTAAACTTAATATTTTAGGGTACTTTCCCACTAGCGTTTTTCATTTCCGGCATAGAGTTCCGTTACAGGGGCTCTACACCGGAAAAGAACTAATCAGGTATAGCCCCATGTAGTCTGAATGGAGAGTAATCAGGATGTCTTCAGTTCAGTCATTTTGACTGATCAGCCAAAAGATAAAACATGCTACGGTTTTATCTCCGGCGAAAAAAACAGAAGACTTGCCTGAATGCCGGATCCAGCATTTTTCCCCATAAGAATGTATTAGTGCCAGATCCGGCATTCAAAATACCGGAATGCCGGATCCGTTCTTCCGGTCTGCGCATGCACAGACCGGTAAAAATGTGTAAAAAGCTACAAGAGGGATCCGTCTGTCCACATGACAAGCTGAGAGATGGATTCGTTCTTGCAATGCATTTGTGAGATGGATCCGCATCCGGATGCGTCTCACAAATGCTTTCAGTTACATCCAGATCGGCGGATCCGGCAGGCAGTTCCGACGACGGTACTGCTTGCCAGATCACACTGCTGCAAGTGTGAAAAAAGCCTTAGTGTTTGTTTTTTTTTTGTTTGTTTTTTTTACTTACTATTAGCCCCTTTAGGGGCTGGAACCCTTGTCCTATTCACCCTTAGGCCCCTTTCACATGGGCGAGATTTCTGCGTGGGTGCAATGCGTGAGGTGAACACATTGCACCCGCACTGAATCCAGACCCATTCACTTCTATGGGGCTGTGCACATGAGCAGTGATTTTCACGCATCACTTGTGCATTGCTTGAAAATCGCAGCATGCTCTATGTTGTGCATTTTTCATGCAACGCAGGCCCCATAGAAGTTAATGGGGCTGCGTGACAATCGCAAGCAAGTGCGGATGCGGTGTGATTTTCACACATGGTTGCTAGGATGAAAGACTAATCACTGTGTTATTTTCCCTTATAACATGGTTATAAGGGAAAATTATAGCATTCTTTAATACAGAATTTTTAGTAGAAGGTCAATTGAGGGTTAAAAAAAAAATGAACTCACCTCTTCCAATTGATCGCGTAGCTGCCGGTCTCCTTTTTTTCTTCAGGACCTGTCAAAGGACCTGTGGTGACATCACTGTGCTCATCACATGGTACATCACATGACCCATCACCATGGTAATAGACCATGTGATGAGCTCAGTGACATCAACACAGGTCCTTTGACAGGTCCTGAAGAAAGAACAGGAGACCGGCAGCTACGCGATCAATTGGAGGAGGTGAGTTAATTTTTATTTTATTTTTTAACCCTCATTGGCACTGCACCACCAATGTTTATTATACTGGAGTGTTGGGGGGGGCGCACTGCGCCACCAATGAAGATAACTGACCTGTTAATACAAATACAGGAGGCGGGTGCTGGAATCAAATAGCCGGCACCCGACCTCGATGACAGGGAGCTGTGATCAGCGGCAGTTAACCCCTCAGGTATCTTCATTGGTGGCGCAGTGGCCACAGCCCCTCCCCTCCTCCTCCTGTCTCTCTTCTTATTGGCGGCGGCAGCAGCACAGGGGGAGGGAGAAACTCCTTCTCCACTGCGCTGCTGAGAAGAACATCGGCGGCGGGGCAGAGAACTATCAGCTCCTGTGCCCCGCTGCTGTATTCAACTGCAGAGCTGCGGCGGCGGGTCTAGTCGCAAATGGCGACAAGACTAAAAAGTCTTGTTGCCATTTATAAATTCTAAGTCGCATTGGCGACCATTTTGGTCGCCATCTGGAGCCCTGGGTGGGTGACATTAACCCATTTTTGCCGATGAAAACCCCCTGCTCTGCATAGGCGCCATACCTGGTTTAGCATGCACTGTTCATGCACCTGCATCTGCGTCCTTTTACCTTGTTTCCTCGCTCTGACTGCGGCATAGTATCTGACGAAGGCATTGTTGCCGAAACGTTATCAATACTGTCGCATATGAAAATATACCATCAATAAATGTACCTAACCCCTTCAACTTCTGGGTCTCCAAAATGGGCACATGGCCTGCCCTTGCCCTTTATGCCTTGGAGGTGCTGGCCTGCCCTGCAGCCAGTGTATTGTCTGAACTTTTGTTTAGCACGGCAGGAGGGGATTATCACAGACAATTACAGCCGCCTGTCCACAGCCAATGTGGACAAGCTCACGTTCATTAAAATGAACCAGGCATGGATTCCACAGGACTTGACCTTGTGCAGAATAGACATGTATACCTGCCTCACCTCCAGCGCACTTTCTCTTTGTTTTATTTTTTATATTTCCCAATGTTTTGGGGTCTACCCAAATTTGAGCAAAAAATTAAATAAAATAAAAAACTAAACCAAAAACCAGTATTGGCTACCTCCTCCACCGCCGCTTCCACCTACACTGCCACATCCACCACCTCCTCAACCTCCTACTCCATATGGACTTCCTCCTCCTAGATCAAGATTATTTTTATTTATTTTTTACGTATTTTATGTTATTTGAAGTAATTTCCCTATCCACATTTGTTTGCAGAGCACTTGCCATGCTCTTAAGCACATTTGCAGCCCTCTAGCCCTTTCCATGTCTTTTTTTAGAGCCATTTTAGTGCTCCAAAGTTCGGGTCCCCGTTGACTTCAATGGGGGTCGGGGTCAAGTTCGGGTCCCGTACTCAAACTTTTTTGTGAAGTTCGGCCGAACCCGTCGAACCCGAACATCTATTTACAACCCCTTCTTTTTAATGGATTTGAAGATAATATATGTAGTTTTAATAATTGCCTTCCTTTTTAGAAGTTTATTCCCCAGGTATTAATAAAATGGCTATGTGTGCATGGTGAGTCCCCGCTGCCACGGCGCTTCTGTCAGTCTCCAAGGAGATGAGAAGCCGACAACATCAACCTACGTCACCTAGATGCGTAGGGTTGCCCTTCTTGGCGTTGGACTCAGGGGAAGGGCGGAAGTAGCATATAAGTGGCAGGCGGTGATTGGCCATGCGCAGATAGGACGGCCATAACTATAAATTAGTCACATGTAGCAATACATAGCTTCTGATAGGCCATAATCACTTTAAAATCATACCCCGGCATCCCCAAAAGCCTCTCCTCCTGAAGAAGCAATAACACGAAACGCGCGCTGAGGGGACGTCGCCATTTTCACATTCTAAGTCCTGGTATGTCACTGATAAGAAGGTCTAAGTAGAGCTCCATTATATTATACCATCCCTACATAATGCATTAGAAGGTAAGGAAGGACTGGCCATGATCCAGGGTCGTTATTTAACCACCCATATATAATTTATGTTACACCCCTAAACCATAGCTACCAAAAAAGCTAATGTCAAAGAGAAAGTTGGTTGCACTTCTTGATGGACAGCACGGTGGCTCAGTGGTTAGCACTGTTGCCCTGCAGTGCTGGGGTCCTAGGTTTGAATCTGACCAAGGGCAACATTTGCATGGAGTCTGTATGTTCTCCCCGTGTTTGCGTGGGTTTCCTCCAGGTACTCTTTTCTCCCACACTCCAAAGACATACTGAGAGGGAACTTAGATACGCATATAAGTGCGTATAGTAAATAATTAAATAGATGTAGGATATTAATGATTCTTGGTACAAATAGACTATCATGTGGTTATGAATTCGTGATAGAAGGTGTCATGTGTTTGTATCCCTACTGTAATCATTATTATTTATAATAATCTTTTAAATCATGTTTAATAAAAAGTAAATTTTTAAAGGAACCTAGCATTACTCATTTGTTTTTGGGTTTATAGAATATAATTAAGTATTCCGGTCAGGTATAGGTGTGGTAACTTTGTGGATCTAATATAGTGTTAATTTTATTCAGCAGGTAATCATCACATGCCATTTTGATGTGTATTTGAGAAAACTTACATTTCAATATTGCATTTTTATATGTATATTTAAAATAAAAACGTACACTGGAATATTGGTTGTAGTACAGGAAATGGGTTTCTTGCATCATAGACTGAAATTTGGGGTTTAGTAGGAAACAGAGGTACATTTCATTTGGGAAAACCATGTGATCCACCAGTAATGTCAGCAGCCGTAGCGGCGGCAGCACTGTCAGATTCGGCACCAGCCTATATCAACCAGTGACTCCACCTGCTGTTGGCTGGCTGTCATTATAGAGGAAGGAGATGAAAATATCTAAAGGATGACTGAGCCATCAACATTATCTCACAGCCGCATGATGTTACCTTAGTAACAGTGACGTCACCATCAGTTTTTGCCCCTTCCTATAAAGTTGGTTATACTATTCTGCCTTCATTGACATCTTATCACTTCCGCCATCCACCTGTAATGTGTCAGCTCCATCCGGGATCTGCCACTACTAAAGGAACACAAAAACGTTTCTTCTTAATTTCTGAACCACAATTATGATCACTGCCATAATATGTTTTTTAACTTTGTGTAACAACTTACTAGTACATAATAGATGGAAAAGGTCTTTTTGCGTTCAAGAAATAGTCCCTTCAGTGTGAGTCAGCTAAATCCTATCTTTGAAAAGGACCTCAGCAGGTATGAATAATCCATAATAGATGGAAAAGGTCATTTTGGGGTACGGGAAATAGCCACTTCAGTGTGAGTTTGCTAAATCCTATCCCTGAAAAGGACCTCAGTAGTATGAATCCTTCCTACTACATAATAGATGGAAAAGGTCCTTTTAGGGTACGGGAAATAGCCACTTCAGTGTAAGTCAGCTAAGTCCTATCCCTAAAAATGACCTCAGCATTATGAATCCTCCATAGTCCATAATAGAGGGAAAAGGTCCTTTTGGGGTACGGGAAATAGCTACTTGAGTGTGAGTCGGCTAAATCGTATCCCTGAAAAGGACTTCAGGAGTATGAATCCTTCCTAGTACATAATAGATGGAAAAGGTCCTTTTGGGGTACGGAAATAGCCACTTCAGTGTGAGTCGGCTAAATCCTATCTCTGAAAAGGACCTCAGCAGTATGAATCCTCAATACTCCATAATAGAGGGAAAAAGTCCTTTTGGGGTAGAGTAAATAGCCACTTCAGTGTGAGTTGGCTAAATCCTATCCTTGAAAAGGACCTCAGTAGTATGAATCCCCCATACTCCATAATAGATGGAAAAGGTCCTTTTGGGGTACGGGAAATAGCCAATTCAGTGTGAGTCTGCTAAATCCTATCCCTGAAAAGGACCTCAGCAGTATGAATCCTTCCTAGTACATAATAGATGGAAAAGGTCCTTTTTGGGTATGGGAAATAGCCAATTCAGTGTGAGTCGGCTAAATCCTATCCTTGAAAAGGACCTCAACAGTATGAATCCTCCATACTCCATAATAGAGTGAAAAGATCATTTTTCCCTTGTACTGACGTGACCTCCTGGACTGACCCCGGCTAGTTGACCCGCCTCGCCCTTCCGTTTTTGGTGGTACCTTGCTTGTTTCACCTCTCTGTCCGCTCTAGTGCTACCTCTCATTGGCTGTCCGCTTCCCTGCTGTCTCTATCTCTCTGCTTGCACTTACTCAGGTTCGCCCAGTTGCGCCCGTCACCTAGGGCGGGTGGTGCAAGTAGGCAGGGACAGGGGCCCGGGTGGCAGCTCAGGGGGTGCACCTCTGCTTTATCTTTATACCTGCGACTCTACTCCTTGACAGAATCACAGGCCTTAATTTAGCATGGACCCTCTACAGAGCCTCAGCGAACATGTGCAGGGTCTTGCTCAAATAGTACAGGAACTTGGGGAGACCATCCGAACTCCCCCCATTCTTGCTCCTGCCACTGTTCAGGTAGAACCACACATTAAATTACCCGATCGGTTTTCGGGTGACCGCCGAAGTTTTTTAGCTTTCAAGGAAAGCTGTAAACTTTATTTTCGACTATGTCCTCACTCCTCTGGTCCTGATTCACAGAGGGTTGGTATTATCATCTCCCTGCTTCAAGGGGACACCTAGGAATGGGCCTTTTCTTTGCCTCCGGATTCCCCTTGTCTTAATTCTGTGGACCTCTTTTTTTTTTTTTTTACTTGTTTTATTGAAGTTTAACAAGAAAGGCATGCTACATCAAAATGAATGAATCAGGGGTAAATCCCACGCAAGGGATACAGTACTAGCACAATACTATACAATAGTCTTGCAATAGTTCCGGCATAAAAAGAAAAAGCTTCCATCTTAGTCAGCGTCAGGAAACAGCATGAATAATGAAACATTAGTTCAGGGCTCACGGTCCACATATTATCATTCATCAGCTACCGAGTACATGCATGCATTATGCAAAGTCAAAGGGGATGCACACCACTCGCCCCACACCTTTTCAAACTTTTGTGGGCATTTCCTATGAATAAAGATAACTTTTTCCATGCTAACAGCTTGATTAACCAATGACTTCCACTGGCCTATTGTAGGTGCTCTAACAGCCATCCATCTCAGGGCAATAGCTTTCCTAGCAAAGAATAGAGTTTCACTCAGAAAAATCCTGTGGTGATGTCCCCAGACCTCCTCATCTAGGATGCAGAGTACGCAGCTTTTAGGGCATAACGGCACTACAGTTGGGACCATATTGGATAGCACTCCTACTACTGTTTCCCAGAAGCTTTTTAAATACGTGCAGTCCCACATGAGATGCCAGAAATCGGCCCCTTCCTGATGGCATCTATGACATCTGCTATGTGACAATCTGCCCATTTTATGCAGTCTGACAGGCGTAAGATAACTTCTGTGCAATATAAACAGCTGGATCAGCCTATTATTAATTGATGGGGAGACCCTTGTTGGAGACATCAATGCTTCATTCCAATCATCAGCCGATAGTGAAGGAATGGAATTCCTCCATTTCCCTTCAACAGCGAGGGGGTTCATCAGCATGCGATTATTAAGCAGATGCGTATAGAGCACAGAAATGATGCCCCTCGGGCCCTGTGACCGAAGGACTCCTATCAAAGGATATTTTGAACTTTTCCGGCCATCTGCCCCAAATTGTGCTGTTAACGCATGTCTCAACTGTAGATATCGAAAGAAAAGATTACGAGGTAATTCAAACTTTTCCTGCAGTTGAGAGAAGGAGCATAGACTGCCCCCAGCATATAAATCACTCAATTTACTGACACCTTGGGTCTTCCACAAATTAGCCCCCTCCAGTTCTCTCAAGTGGGCAAACATGGGATTATCCCATAATGGCATGTCATCTGGAAGATCCTTAAACGATTGCATCTTAGCAGCACTCCATACCTGATGGGCCAACCCATGAATGGGGAGCAAGCGCGTGGGAATAAAGCGCGGTCCTTCCAATACTGGCCACAAGGAGGTCAAGCCTAGATATTCCCTGAGGTAGTATTCTGCGTTTGGCAAATCAGACGATAGAACCCAGGGAGTTAGAAATTTCAACTGCCCAGCCAGATAATATAAAAAGAAGTCGGGCAAGGCAGCACCACCCTCTAGCTTGGATCTCTGCAGGACATTAAGGGATAGTTTCCGTCTGGACTCCCCCCAGATAAATTTAGCCATCAGTGAATGGATGCGGGCAAAGAATCCCTGTGGTATCGGTGCACGCATGCGCCAATAGATATAGCCCCTTAGGTAAGAGAATCATTTTGACCAAGTTTAATCTTCCCATGATAGATAACGGCAGGGTCCTCCATATCTTGAATTTATCTATGAACAGGGATTCCAGGGGTGCAATGTTTAGTGAGTACGCTAATTGGGGATCCCTGGTAATAACAACCCTGAGGTATTGAAAACAGTCTACAACTGGCAGATTACAATATTGAGGGGGCCACATGTGTGACCATAAGGGCATAAGTGCTGATTACGTCCAGTTTATGTGCAAACCCGAGAACTCTCCAAACTTGCCTATTATGTCAATTGCTCTAGGGAGTGTAGTTTCGGGTTCATCCATAAAGAGAAGGAGATCATCCGCATAAAGTCCAACTTTGTCCGTTCTATCTCCCGTGCACACCCCCTTGAAGACCTGATCCTGCCTGATTCTTAAAGCAAGATGCTCTATCGCTATGGCGAACAAAAGCGGTGACAGGGGGCATCCTTGCCTAGTGCCTCTGTGAAGGCTAAAAGATTCAGAAAGAGGTGGTATAAAATCTCTACCCACTTGACAAACTTAGGGCCAAATCCAAAGCTCCGTAGCACTTCTATTAGGTATACCCATTCCACTGAGTCAAAGGCTTTGGCAGTGTCCAGTGACGCCAGAGCCCAATGCTTATCTCCTGCCACTCCTACCTGCGCTATGGCCTGCGCCCTTCTGATGTTGTCAGATGTTGACCTTCCCGGTATGAATCCAGACTGATCTTTGTGTACAACGGTGGCTATTACCTTATTCAGTCTGGAGGCAAGTAATCTCGTGAGTATTTTATAATCCAAGTTCAGGAGCGATATCGGTCTATAGGACCCACACTCCAGGGGATCCTTATCTGGTTTCAAGATCACCACTATGGTAGCGTCATACATAGAGTCTGGAAGCCTGTGCCTTTGCTGTGCAGTCTGATAAAGTTTAAGAAGTTCGGGCCCTAATACATCAGTATATTTATTATATACTTCTACTGGAATTCCGTCGGGGCCAGGTGCTTTACCAGTTGGCAGCTCCGTCATTGCCCTCTGAATTTCATCTAATGAGATATCAGCCTCTAATAGGTTCCTATCCTCATCATTGAGCTGCGGATGTGTAACCTGTTCTAGATAAAGCCTCAACTCCTGAGCGGTGTACTGAGCCGCTGACCTGTAAAGATCCTGATAGAATCCCTTGAATCTTCCCAATATGTCACCAACTGATTCCACCACTGTATTCTTTATTCTAATAATCGGGGGAGACATACTGTTGCTACGCAACAACATGGGCCAGTAATTTACCTGCTTGACTACCAGATTCAAAGGATTGCTGCTTTAAAAACAACTTACGCTTGCTCTTTTCCCTGAGGTGCGTCATATACAGCCTTCCGTTAAGCATCCAGTCCTGCCTATTTACCTCAGTGGGATCAGACCTGAAGGAGTTCTCTGCCTCCTTGCAGCTAGTATGCAACTCTAGTTCTTTGCGCGCAGAATCTCTTTTAATATAGGATATGGATGACTTGAGGCACCCTCTCTTTTAATGTCTCCCAAAGCAGTAGTTCATCTGTCATCTCATCCTGCACTTCTAGAAACATCTGAAGCTGATCAGGAATTCTATCATTTGAGGACATCAGAGACAGCCAAAAAGGGGTGCACACTTATCCTGACGCTCTGTTTAATACCGTCATATAGTGTAAATTGAGCTAGAACCGTAGCATGGTCCGAGGGCCCCTGTGATCCATATCCAATATCTCTGAGGTCCGTGTATACTGCAGCATTGCCAAGAATATAATCTATTCTGGACAGTGCGCCCCTGGCTGGAGTGAAGCAGGAATAGTCTCTCTGAAGAGGGTATCGCAACCTCCACATATCCAGCCAGCCAAGTTCAGTCGCAATTCTAGCTATATTAGTGACGCTCTGAATGTGCTCTCCCTCTCTCACCTCTGGGCGGAACCTATCCATGTCCTCATGCATCACTAAGTTAAAATCCCCCACGCATAGGAATTTAGCATTGTAATATTGCGCAGCAAAACTCATCACCACCTGGAGTATGGTTATAGTAGCGGGGGGGGGGGGGGGATTGTATATATTAACCACAACATATGGAGCGCAATTGATGAATGCATACACCAGAATATATTGCCCTTCAGGATCCACCACTGATTGCTGGACCTCCCATCTGATATTCTTGTGAACAAGTATAGCGACCCCTCTGGAGTGTGTAGATCCAAACGCATTTAGAGACCATTGAACCCATGGCTTCTTAATTCTGTTCCCTGTTTCTGGAATCAAGTGAGTCTCTTGCAGACCCAGGATATGGGGACTGTACTGTCTGATATGAGAGAATACAGCAATTCTTTTTCTCGGGCTGCCTAGACCCCTCACATTCCATGACATAACATTAAAGTCAGCCATTTTGACTCAGTGGCCTATTCTCCTGTCAATTCAGCATTCCCTCCTCATGAAAACCCAGGCTATTGACCTCGGACCGTCTCTTGCACACCCCTTGCATCATCATGTCATACTTAACGTACCATGCCCTTAACAGTATAAACCATATACAACTTAATTGTAAGATAACAGATAAGTGAATAACCCTGTAATCAATGACATCTCTGCCATCCCGTACTGTGGCTGATATACCGGGGACCTGCATAGTGCAATATGATGGTAAACCTATGCAGGTATCTGCTCAACCCCATATCAATGAGACATCGCTGGATATTGCAGTTACAGATAACAATAATGAGGAGAAGAGGGAGGATAAAGGGGGAAGGAAAGGGTCTAGCAACAAGGACAGGGATCAGATAAATGGGAGGGTAATGGCAGCCATGTCGACTCATTCACAGAAATGTCCTGCAGGCATCATCACCACAGCAGCATACATGAAGGGGTCACCCTCTAGTCCCGGACCAAGATATTAAAGTCAGCAGAACTTATGTATCAGGCAAACACTGCATTACCACTTGCAGCAATTGTGATAACGATATCCTCAGCGTGGGCCTGGACGACTTGGCCTCTTGGAGATCCATTCTTCCGCCTCTTTAGGATCCACAAAGAAGATCATCTTCTCTCCATCTATCACCCGAAGACGCGCCGGATAGGCCATGAAGTACTGTAGATTCATATTGCGGAGACACCACTTAACAGAGATAAAAGTGGCCCTTTTCTTTTGCAGCTCAGCTGAGACGTCAGGAAACAGCGATATATTCGCGCTTTCATGTTTAATGAAACGCTTGTTCCTTGCTTGCCCCAAAATTAGATCTCTATCTTTCCAATTAAGCATTCACGCCAATAAAGGCCTTGGGGGAGCTCCTGGAGGGGGAGGCCTGGCGGGAACCCGGTGCGCTCTCTCAACTGCGTAAGTGCCTGAAAATGGCGCATCAGGGAACTGTGCCTTGAACCAAAGTTCCAAGAAGGTAGCTGGATCAGAGCCCTCCGCCCTCTCAGGTAACCCCAGGATCCTGACGTTATTGCGTCTGGCCCTATTCTTGAGGTCATCACACTTTTGCTGCCATAAGCCCACAGACCTCTCTGCTTGCAAGTGGCCTGGTAAGATCTTCCAGAGCCGAGACCCTGTCCTCCGTGTGGCACTCAAGCTCCCTGAGCTGCTGCACATCTTGTCTGAGCAGGCCCAAATCCACCTTCACTTCCTCTATCTTGCAGGTAAGTGATGTCTGACAGGTGGAAATTGCAGATAGGAGCTGGTGAGAGACAGTCTTAAGGGTTACCTCTGGCTCCTCCGATCCCTCCGCCTCCGATTGTAGCTCTGCTTGACCTCTCGTTACGGCCATTCGCGGCGGGGCCGGCGGCGCCATTTTGGGCCTCTTGCCGGACATATTCTTTAAGCTTTTCAGCCGCCGATTGTGCCTTACTGGGGCCCATTACTGCCTTCCCAGGTCTTCTCTTCCTCCTCTGTACCTGCCACTCGTCTCTCAGTGTAGCCAGTATGTCAGGATGTTGAAGGATTCAGATCGGGGTACGGAGCAGACCTCAAGTCTGTGCGCTCATGTCGGCAGTTAGCCACGCCCCCGTGGACATTTTTTTTCTAGGCGTTAGTTTTTTTTTATGATGAACCAGACCGAGCCTCTGTGGCAGAATCCAATCTTAAGGCCCTCACTCAGGGGAATCGTCCCGTGGAGGATTATTGTACGCAGTTCCGCAAGTTGTGCGTTCCCTCGGGTTGGAACTAACCAGCGCTCAAATGTCAATTTAGGGCAGGCTTGACTGAGAAGTTAAAAGACATGCTGGTTTGTTGTCCCTGTACTGATTCTTTAGAGGAGACCATGACGCTAGCCATCAGACTAGATAGACGGATCAGAGAGAGACAGCGAGAGCATTTGTTTTCTCCTCATACCCTTCTTCAACCTGAGGTTTCCCCCATTGAACCCAAGATGGAGGCCCACTCGGACGAGCCCATGCAACTCAGGATGACGCGAAGAGAGCTACGCCATCCTCGGGGCTCTTGTTTTTATTGTGGGGATCCCGACCACTCGATCCGTCAGTGTCCTAAAGCTCCGCCTTCTGGAAAGTCATCCAAGTCTGAAGTATCCAAGGACAAGGTACTCCCGGAGGTGGTAAGAAGTAAATTATTGTTGCCGGTTTCTATTGCCTTTGGAGTCTTAAAGGGGTCAGGAAATGCCTTTGTGGATTCAGGGTCAGCTTTTAGTTTTATTGATTACAAATTTGTTGAACAAATGGGAATTCCTATACTAGAATTGTCCACTCCGATCCAGGTTGTCGCCATCGATTCTACCCCCCTGCTAGGGGGCACGGTAAAACTCCGTACTCCGGAGGTTACCCTGTCTGTGGGGGTCTGCCACTCAGAGAAATGCTCTTTCTTTGTTTTAGAGAATCTTCCTGTTCAGGTAGTCCTTGGTATGCCCTGGCTTCAGCAACACAATCCGATCCTCCCTCTGAGCCAGCAGACGAAATCTCGCGCCTGCGCTGTGCCTGTCTGTATTCGGCGCAGGGAATGTCTGACCGCTCCCTGCGCCGACATCTCCACTGCGCCATCTGTTCCTAGGAGCACTCTGACTCTAATCGGTGCAGGCGCAGTGGAGATGCCAGCGCAGGGAGCGTTCAGACAGTCACTGCGCCTGCGCCGAATACAGACGCGCACGGCGCAGGCGCGAGAATTCGTCCGCTGGCTCAGAGGGAGGATCGCATTCCAGAGGAGATGGGCGGGCTGGAGGGACGCGCTGGGCGGCATTTTGTGAAGGTAGACAAAGCCTCTAGGTGCTGAAAAGACGCCCGCATAGCACCTAGAGGCTCATTAGCATATCCATATAAGTTTGTTTTTTAGCGAAACGGCTGCACAAAAAGCTATTATATTAGGATTGTTTGGTAGAGCAGACACTAGCGGATCGCTAGTGTCTGAAAGCTGATTATGTGAAAACGAAGTGGTAGAAACCCTTTAATACTCCAGTGGGACACTTTGAGTATCTTGTTATGCCATTTGGTCTTTGCAATGCCCCAGCTGTGTTTCAGAATTTCATGAACGACATTTTTAGAGAACTCATCAGCAAAGTTATGATTGTTTATCTCGATGATATTCTTGTCTTTCACCTGACTGGGATTCTCATGTGTCTCACATCAGATTGGTTCTTAAAATCCTCAGGGAGAATCATCTGTCCGTTAAATTAGAGAAATGTTTGTTTGGAGTTCAAGAGATTCCTTATCTTGGCTATATTCTTACTCCTCATTCATTTAAAATGGATCCCAGTAAGGTTCAAATTATCACATGACCTAACCCCTCAGGTGACCACCTTAAAAAAATAAAAACGGTGTAGAAAAAGCAATTTTTTGTCATCTTACGTCACAAAAAGTGTAATAGCAAGTGATCAAAAAGTCATATGCACCCCAACATAGTGCCAATCAAACCGTCATCTCATCTCGCAAAAAATGAGACCCTACTTAAGATAATCGCCCCAGAACTGTAAAAACTATGGCTCTTAGACTATGGAGAAACTAAAACATTTTTTTTATTTTAAAAATGAAATCATTGTGTAAAACTTACATAAATAAAAAAAATTGTATACATATTAGGTATCGCCGCGTCCGTGACAACCTGCTCTATAAAATTACCACATGATCTAACCTGTCAGATGAATGTTGTAAATAACAATAAAAAAAAAAACGATGCCAAAAAAGCTATTTCTTGTTACCTTGCCGCACAAAAAGTGTAATATAGAGCAACCAAAAATCATATGTACCCTAAACTAGCACCAACAAAACTGCCACCCTATCCCGTAGTTTCTAAAATGGGGTCACTTTTTTGGAGTTTCTACTCTAGGGGTGCATCAGGGGGGCTTCAAATGGGACATGGTGTCAAAAAACCAGTCCAGCAAAATCTGCCTTCCAAAAACCATATGGCGCACTAGAGTCAGGGCAGTAACATGAAGTACACATATGGGGAATGTAAAGTCATCACAATTTTTGGGGGTATTACTATGTATTACAGAAGTAGAGAAACTGAAACTTTGAAATTTGCTAATTTTTCCAAATTTTGGGTAAATTTGGTATTTTTTTATGCAAAAAAAATTAATTTTGGGACTTAATTTTTCCAGTGTCATGAAGTACAATATGTGACGAAAAAACAATCTCAGAACGGCCTGGATAAGTCAAAGCGTTTTAAAGTTATCAGCACTTAAAGTGACACTGGTCAGATTTGCAAAAAATGACCTGGTCCTTAAGGTGAAATAAGGCTGTGTCTCGAAGGGGTTAAAGGCACTCCAACGCTTTTTAGGATTCGCCAATTTTACCGTAAATTCATAAAGAATTTTTCTGTTATTGCCAAGCCCCTTACTGACTTAACTAAAAAAGGTTCTGATCTGGTTAACTGGTCGTTGGAGGCCCGTCGGGCCTTTGATACCCTTAAAAATTGTTTTCAGATGGCTCCAGTCTTGGTTCAGCCCGATACTGAGGAACCTTTTGTGGTGGAGGTTGAGGCCTCAGAGGATGGTGTGGGGGCCATCCTTTCTCAGGGGTCTTCTAACCTCACTAATTTAAGGCCATGCGCCTTCTTCTCTCGTAAGTTCTCTCCTTCGGAGAGAAATTACGATATTGGAAACCGCAAATTACTGGCCATAAAATGGGCATTTAAGGAATGGAGGCATTTTTTAGAAGGGGCTAGACACCGTATTACTGTCCTCACCGATCATAAGAACTTAGTGTTTCTTGAGGCGGCCAAACGCCTTAATCCTAGACAAGCCAGATGGGCCCTGTTTTTTTTACTCGTTTTAATTTTTCTGTTACTTTCAGACCAGGTAGAAAAAATATTAAGGCAGATGCCTTATCCCGGAGTTTTAATGCCGTCCAACATCCTGACACCCCCCTGGTACCTTGCTTGTTCCACCTCTCTGTCCGCTCTAGTGCTACCTCTCATTGGCTGTCCGCTTCCCTGCTGTCTCTATCTCTCTGCTTGCACTTATTCAGGTCAGGTACTGTCGCCCAGTTGCGCCCCATCACCTAGGGCGGGTGGTGCAAGTAGGCAGGGACAGGGGACCGGGTGGCAGCTCAGGGGGTGCACCTCAGCTCTATCTTTATACCTGCAACTCTACCCCATGACATAGCCACTTCAGTGTGAGTCGGCTAAATCCTATCCCTGAAAAGGACATCAGCACTATGAATCTTTCCTAGTACATAATAGATGGAAAAGGTCCTTTTGGGGCACGGGAAATAGCCACTTCAGTATGAATCCTTCCTAGTACATAATAGATGGAAATGGTCTTTTGGAGTACAGGAAATAGCCACTTCAGTAGGAATCCTTCCTAGTACATAATACATGGAAAAGGTCCTTTTGTGGTACTGGAAATAGCCACTTCAGTGTGAGTCGGTTAAATCCTATCCTTGAAAAGGACCTCAGCATTATAAATCCTTCCTACTACATAATAGATGGAACAAGTTCCTTTTGGGGTATGGGAAATAGCCACTTCAGTGTGAGTCGGCTAAATCCTATCCCTGAAAAGGACCTCAGGAGTATGAATCCTTCCTAGTACATAATAGATGGAAAAGGTCCTTTTGGGGTACGGTAAATAGCCACTTCAGTGTGAGTCGGCTAAATCCTATCCTTGTAAAGGACCTCAGCAGTATGAATCCTCCATACTCTATAATAGAGTATTTACAGCAGCACAGAACAGACCAGTAAGTCTATGTCTTAATGTAGAGAAAGTCTAGTGGAGATTAGAGCTAAATTGGCCGATGGACTACACAGGCACAGTGATCAGGAGAGGCTTAGAAGAGCCTGGTCACAGCCAGATGATTGGGGCGCCTAATTGTCCTTTGCCACAGCCCTCTATGTACATAGTGGATCTTAAAATTTTCAGAGAGCATCCTGCATAAATAATGTAGCAGAGAGTTTGCCTGCCACAAGGGAGAACGCCCTTTTTGGATTGCCCCTGTGGCATGGGGGTTCATAAATGGCACTGGGGCTTTAGATAGCATGGGGGCTCATAATTGGAATGGGGACTCATAATGGAGGCTCATAAATGGCACTGGGGCTCATAGATGGCATGGAGGCTCATAATGGGTGCTGATAAAAGGTATGGGGGGCTGATCTGAGGCATGGGAGGCTGATCTGAGGTCTTACTTGGGTCTTATTAACATTGGGGGTCTGATCTGAGGTATGATTGAGGGTCTTATTAACATTGGGGGTCTGATCTGAGGTCTGATTCAGGTTCTTATTAACATTGGGGGTCTGATTGGGGCTGTCAGATGAGGTCTGATTAACATTGGGTGTCTGATTGCTGGCCTGATTTGAGGTCTAATGAAAAATATTTTTTTCTTATTGTCCTCCTCTAAAACCTAGGTGCGTCTTATGGGCTGGTGCGTCTTATAGGGCGAAAAATACGGTACCTTTATTGTTTACTATAACACTGTATTCATGTAGAAGCTGTGTTACTGGATATAGTTAATGACCAGGTCCTAATAGACAAGGGGATTTAGCCAAGTCATTGAGAAACAACTAAATCCTAACACAGTTCAGTAACCAGATCAACGAGGCAGAAGAGGTCCCTACAAATGATGGGAAATAGCCAGCTCCTGTAGAGTCGACTATTTCCTATTACTGGTAAGGACCAGGTCCTTATGGAGTATAGGATTTAGCCAACTCTCTGTGAACCGGCTATATACTAATTCAGTTCAGGACCTGACCACTAGGGGCAAAAAGGTCCTTACCAGTGATGGGAAATAGACAGCTCCTGTAGAGCTCCTGTAGAGCTGGTAAGGACCAGTTCCTTATGGAGTATAGTATTTAGTCACGTCCCAGTGAATACCCAGCTGTCACGCAAAGACCGAGCGATCCTATTCCTAGTTCTGATTGGCTGCCCAAGTGACGCACTACCTACGTCACCACATTGGCTTACCTTATCATTGGCTAGCGGCATGGAGTGATCTTAGGCAAACTTCCACTGTTAGCCACAGTCAGTTCTGTTCACGACGCCCCCTGTCAGATGTTACGTATCTTCCTGGAGTTGCGCTACAGAGGCGGGACAATGGTTGCCTTGGTAACAGTGTATTAGCTGAAAAGGCGAGATGAAGGCGCTTAGTTTGGGTAGTCACGTTCAAGATGTATGGTTTATGTTTTTTAAACTGTAATAATGCAGAGTGTAACTGGAATATTTTTTCCTATTTAATCGAATGATAGTGTTTCCAAAGGTACTCAGACTTGGCTGCCAGTGATGTCCGCAGCCTCACCGGAGTGTTTCACATAACAGGGCACAACTATATATATAAATATGCATATTTCCATAGTGCACATTATAAAAGTCACAAACTTTACACACAACTTGGTATAAATAAGTAGTGCTAGGGACCACAAGAAACTTTGTAATATCACATAAAAATGTTTACCTCCCAGTTTTCTCTTTGAAATATGCTTTGAATCAGTCCAGGAGAGAGCGGCTTACAGAAAGATCATATTACACATGTGAATGCAAGTCTATGGGTAGGCGTAGGAGCTGAGTAAGGCCTGAGTTACACTAGCCAATAGTCAGCAAGATCATTGCTAACGACTGTCCGTAGGAATGCTCTAATAGAGATGATCTGGCAGTGTAATAGTGCCGCCGATTACCAGAGCAAATGCTCATTCTTTGGGCAGATTGTGCTGTGTAATCACTGTCTGCTGCCGGCAAATAATGTTTCTGTATGGGGACGAGCAATGTCATAGAGATCTCTCCTCCCCATACTCTGGAGGAGATCATTGCATGTAAACTCCACTGATGAGCAGGCGAACGCTGCCTTCCTGACAAACATCTGACTAATCTGCTAGCGTAATACTAGCCTAAGACAGGAATCCGGGAGAGACTGCAGCAGCTACATAGGAAGTTTATATCTCATCCCAAGTCCTTTATTCCCAACCCCATACAGGTCAGTACTTCTCTGTAATGTCCTCTATAATTCTAGGGCTGCTTCTGAGTAAGACTGCACTCATTTTCTTACAAAAAAGTCGCAGATAAGCAGCACAACAAACCCACAGATTTGGGGTTTGGCCAATATCAAGATACCTGGTGCATGCAGTTGTCACGTAGTTATGTGGGAGGGAACACCACACCGACAGCAGGAGGGAAGGGAAAAGGAACTAGGCCTCAAAGCTAGGGAAAAGGAAACGGTCACCACCTATTGAAACCCTAATCCCAGCCCTGACTCCTATCCGTATGAACGGACCTTGAGGGTAGTAAGGTTCATACACTGGAACCTAAGACCCTGGAGACCCTGAATAGCCCTGGAGTAGTGTCAGGGCTTGAGACGGCCAGTTCCTTCCAATATGAAAGAACCAGCGTCTCCCTGAGGACTAGTAACAAAAGACAGAGGGAACACACACAAAATATGAAAGCCAAGTAACACTTAACTTCTGAAGTAAATGAACGAGCAGAAACTCAGAAGAGGACCACACACCAGCACTTCTAATACCAAACTGAAGAGATCAACCGCAGAAAATGATGGGTGAAGACAGACTAATTAGAGGAGTTGTAATGACCACTAAGCTACACCTGAGACAAGAGGTGTGGTCATACCAGCAACAACACTGAAAACAAGTGATACCAAAGAGGCTGTTAGATCACATCACGTGCAGCCAGTCTCTTAGATTTTTCTGACACCTGTCACATTAGAGACCGTGACAGCAGTGTCAGATCCTGGCTTGGAATCCCAGAGTATGTGGTGAAGAAAACTGCAGCACTCCTCCATGGCCGTTTGCCATGGTATGTTTGGTGCTGGTTACTGAATAAACCACTTAATTGTTTGAACTGGAGGAGTGCTGCAGTTTCTTTCACTCATTTTCTTAATCATCTCCTGTATGTGCGGAAGAATGATTGCTTCCATACACAAGGAGGTGCGGCTGACAAACCATCATTTTTATGTCCACATAAAAGGTGCAATCAACAATGAAAAAACGGTTTGTCGATTGATTGGCAGACATATTTTGATGGGGCAATCATTATTTTACTCTGTTATATAGTGCACAGCGCACATGTGCGATCTCTGAGCCAGAGGAGGATGACGAAGTAGAAGGGCAAGGCGGACCAGAGGAATGAAAGGGGAGCGGTTATCTGGGCACACTGGCGAGGGGCTTGGGCTCCTGTGTGCATAATGCCACCCCTGGGCACCTACGAGACCTAATTAGCATAACTTTATAAAGTAGTTTTTTTTATGGTCTCTACATGGGACAGACACAATACAGGTACAGTGATCCCTCGAGATACAATGGCATCAGGATACAATATTTTCAACATACAATGGTCTTTTCTGGCACATCGTAAGTTGAAACGAGACTCAACATAAAATGTCCCACACTCAGATCCAACCAGTCAAGGCCACTTCTCTGGTAAAATATCTGTATTAGTTGCTATTTAGCAGCTGTTCCTGACTGTTAGATGTAAGGACTAGTGTTGAGCGAGCAAGCTCGGCCGAACTCGGCCATGCTCGAGTCTCCTCCCCGCACGTTTCGCAGCTGCTATGCAGCCAACAAACGTGCAGGTGAGTACTACCCTCACTGTAATGCCAGTAGCCATGTCGGCTACTGGCATTACAGTGATTCGATGGCCGGAACGCATTATCAGGTGCTATATAGCACCCGATGATGCATGTTCGGCTCATTTGTAGTCAGGGAGAGCTGCGCTTAGGAAGGGACAGATAGTGTAGGGAGTGTGATCGCAATCTATTTAGTTGAAAAACATTTCAAAGACCCAAAAGTCCTTTTAAGGACTATTGTGTGTGTTGGCAGCAATATAATATAGCCATCAATTTTTTTTTCCATCATTTTCAATGACAGTGACATCTGTGCAATACGTTCTGTGTGTCAGGGCCAGAGATAGAAAAAATATAAGTGAAAACTATTTTCCTTTTTCCATAGTTTTATGTACTTTTTCAATATACTGTGCTTGCTGTGAATTGTGACATCCGTGCCACATCTTGTGTGTCAAGCGTGCATATAACATTTAATAAGAAGAAGGTGAGCATTAAGGGACGGGGAAGTGGCCGTGAAGCCGATGGTTCACGCAGAGGCCGTGGTCCTGGGCGCGTTGAAACTGTGCCTGCTGCTAGAGCACAAGAAAAACAATCATCCACGATACCTAGCTTCATGTCTCAGTTTGCGGGGCGTCGCAGGACAAAACTCTTGAAGTCAGACCCGTGCGACCAGATGGTCGGTTGGATTGCAGCAGATAATGCTTCCAGTCGGTTAAGCACCACCCTGTCTTCCACCAAGTCCGGTCTCAGTAGCCAAGAGTCAGGTCAACAGAATCCTCACCCTGATACTCCTTCCTCCCACCATGGAGAGCCTGGCTAAACAAGTGATCCCACACTCGGAAATTCCGAGGAGCTCTTTTCATCGCCATTAATTGATTTGGCCCTCTCCCCAAGCACGCTTGAAGAGGGACATGAGATCTTGTGCTCTGATTCCCAACCTCTTGAGCATCCACAGTCACAAGAACATGATGGTGGGGAATGGCAATTAGTGTTTAATGAGGTGGATGATGATGAGACACAGTTGCCAATGAGTCAACCGCAATTACTGTCTCAAGAGGGTGATGAAGAGGATGAGACACAGTTGTCAATCTCTGAGGTTGTGGTTAGGTCAACAAATCAAGAGGATGATCAGAGTGAGGAGTGGAAGAGGAGGTGGTGGACGATTAGGTCACTGACCCAACCTGGGAAGCCGAGCGAGGAGAGCAGTACAGAGGGGGAGGGATCTGCAGCACCGCAACAGGCTGAAAGAGGCAGAGGGGTGGCAAAAGGGAGAAGGTGGGCCACACCACACAGGCCCACAACTGTTCCACAGAGCACCCCCTTGTGGAAAGGGGTAGGTGTTCTGCAGTATGGAGCTTTTTTGAGGAAAGTGTGGACGAAAAAAGAATAGTAGTTTGCAACCTGTGCCACACCAAAATGAGCCAGGGCGTGAACACTAGCAACCTCACCACCACCAGCATGATCCGCCACATGGCATCCAAGCACCGTAATAAGTGGGACGAATGCCTGGGTCCACAATCTGTGTCTGCAGGTCACACCACTGCCTCCTCATCCCCTATGGTATGTGCTGGCCATTCGCCTGTCGAAGGCGCAGACGAGGATGCCTCCCGCCCTGCACCTGGACCTTTGCAAGCACCATCAGCGACCACATCCACTTCCCTGTCTCAGACCAGCGTCCAAATGTCTTTAACCCAGGCATTTGAACGCAAGCGCAAATACCCAGCCACCCACCCACAGGCCATAGTATTAAATGCGCACCTTTCAAAATTACTGTCCCTGGAAATGTTGCGATTTAGGCTTATAGACACTGAGGCCTTCCGCAGCCTGATGTCAGCGGCCATCCCGCAGTACTCTGTCCCCAGCCGGCACTATTTTTCAAGGTGTGTCGTGTCCGCCTTACACCAACATGTGTCCCAAAACGTCATACATGCCCTGACCAACGCAGTTACTGGGAAGGTCCACTTAACCACGGACACATGGACAAGTGCATTTGGCCAGGGATGCTACATTTCCCTGACGGCACACTGGGTGAACATTGCGGAGGCCAGGAGCGAGTCGTACCCTGGGATGGCATAGGTGCTACCGACGCCGAGGATTGCGGGCCCTAATTCCATCAGGTTTTCCGCCAGCATGTACGTTAGGGGCTCCAACCCCTACTTCTCCTCCTCCGCCTCCTCCTCCACTTCCACCTCCGAATTATCTGCATGCAGCACCAGTCAGCCATCAGCCGTTAGATGGAAGCAGTGTAGCACTGCAGTGGGGAAGCATCAACAGGCTGTGCTGAAGCTGATATGCTTAGGGGACAAACAGCACACCGCCGCAGAGCTGTTGTGGTTGATAAGAGACCAGACTGAGCTGTGGCTCTCGCCACTCAACCTACAACCAGGCATGGTTGTGTGTGATAATGGCCGTAACTTGGTGGCAGCTTTGGAGCTCGGCACATCCTATGCCTAGCCCACATCTTAAACTTAGTGGTTCAGCGGTTTCTCAAAACCTACCCCAATTTGCTTAAGCTACTGGTGAAGGTGCGCCGTGTGTGTGCACATTTCCGCATGTCATCGACAGCTTCAGCCGGTCTGTCAACGGTGCAGCAGTGCTTTAACTTGCCAGCTCACAGGCTGTTGTGCAACATGTGCACACGCTGGAACTCGACCTACCACATGTTGGCCAGGCTTAGTGAGCAGCAGAGGGCAGTAGTGGAATTTCAGCTGCAACATGGTGGTCGCCTTTCCAGTCAGCTTCCGCTAATCAGAAGCGAGGAGTGGGTATGGATGTCTGACCTTTGGGAGGTTTTAAGAAACTATAAGGAATCAACACAGATGGTGAGTGGCGATAATGTTATTATCAGCGTAACTATCCCACTTCTGTGTCTACTCAAACGCTCGCTGCTCACAATTAAGGACGGCGCTTTGCATTTAGAAATGGGGGAAGAAGACATTACACAGGGTGATAGCCAGACCACCCTCTGTCTGTCTTCTCAGTGCCAATTGGACGATGAAGAGGAGGAGGAGGAGCAGGAGATGGTTGCCTACGCTACAAAGGGTAGTACTCATGGAAGTTTAATTCCATCTGTTCAGTGTGGGTGGGCGGAAGAGGAGAAAGAGGATGAGGAGATTGAGAGTGATCCTCCTGATGACAACAGCGAAGTCTTGCCTGTTGGTACTCTGGCACACATGGCTGACTTCCTGTTAGGCTGCCTTTCCCGCGCCCCGCACGTTATACGCATTTTAGACAACACGGATTACTGGATGTTCACCCTTCTCGACCCCCGCTACAAAGATAACTTCTCATCTCTGATTCCTCAGGTGGAGAGGACGAGCAAAACCAATACCAGAAGGTCCTTGTAAAAAAATTGCTCCGAACATTTCCATCTGACAACGCTAGTACATTCTAGTATGGAGGCGTTCCCATGGTAATGGGGACGCTCCATGAGCACGGAAGTCGGCAGAAGCGGCAACGAGCACTGACTGGAGCAGTAAGGAAGCCAGGAATCCTCAGAACAGTTAAGAACTACTTTTGGGAAGTGGGAAAGAAAAAAATATAACAATAAAAAAAAAAAAAAAAGAATAACGAAAATAACGAATTTATAGCGCTATATTCGAAATATTCGCGAATTAGCGAAGTGCCGATATTCGCAAAAAAAATTCACTATTCGAATATTCGCGCTCAACACTTTATATACAAGTAAATAAACAGGAAAGAATGTTTCTTAACAATTTTTCCTCAAAAATTGTTTTTTTTTGGGGGGTTTTGTGCGTATTATTTTCAGTCTGTAAAAGTGGCATACTACTCGGACAACATGGTTCCCAGCAGCAACCTTGGAGTCCAAGATGCATCGAGACATACCCCCATGCTGTTCCCGAACCATTTTGGTGGTGTTTCCATCAATTTCTGACCTTTTCCTATGAACCAGGCACCCCCCCCCCCTCTTCAAAGCAGCATCCCAATGTGTTCGACCAGAGCACCCGACTTGTTTTATCTGTCTTAGTTATCTGCTTATTTTCTTTAAATCTTCATTTTCTCTTATCTTGGATGACATTTTGGGGCTTTGGAACTGATTACTCAACTTACAATGTTTTCAACATACAATGGTCGTCCGGGAACCAATTTATATTGTAACTTGAGGGACCACTCTACTATTTTAATTGTGGGCAACTGTTCTATAATGAGATATGTGCAGTCTAAAACACTCAAAGTAGGTGACTGTCATGGTCTTACCTTCTTGCTGTTCTCCTTCGTTTGACATGTGCTGGCGGCCATCTTGGTTTCTGGGTTTCTTGTAGCCTCCCACCCTGCGGCTTCTCCTTCCCACTGGGAGGAGCTGGATGCCTAGCTCATATATATAGGAGGTCTGTGGCTTCAGTTCCTTGCTTGGTCCTCCTGTGTTCACATGCTTCTAAGACTGCTGCTGCTTCTGGTTCCTGATCCAGGCTTCATCTGACTACCCTGCTGGTTCCTGATCCAGGCTTCGTCTGACTACCCTGCTGGTTCCTGATCCAGGCTTCGTCTGACTACCCTGCTGGTTCCTGATCCAGGCTTCATCTGACTACCCTTCTGGTTCCTGACCTCTGGCCTCGCAAGACCCTGCTTCGGTTCAGCCATCCGTTTGGACTTTTGCCTTACAGCTTGATTTTCAATAAAGCCTTCTCTTTTCCACTTATCTCTTGTTGTACGTCTGGTTCATGGTTCCATGACATTAGGACCAAGCCATGAATTCTGACGGTACAGGGCCATCCTCGCTACCTACGCTGGTTGCCAGACTTGATCAGCAGGATCACCTGTTGGGTCGGTTCGCTGTGGTGTTGCAAACCCTGCTTGAACGCACGGCTCATTTAGCTTCCGTTGCCGATGGGTCGGTTGTCGCTCCTGGGCCCGCTCCTACTGCCGCTCCGGTTGTTGCGCCAGAGTCTACCCCGACACCTGTTGCTGCGCCTGCGGTGTTTCGGGGTATGACCGGTTCTGCCCCCCTTCCACAGCGCTTTGGGGGAGAGCCAACTCAGTGCCGAGGTTTCCTTAACCAGGTGGGCATTTATTTCGAGTTGCTGCCACATGCCTTTCCTACTGAGAGATCAAAGGTGGGCTTCTTGATCTCGCTGCTCTCGGACAAGGCCTTGGCCTGGGCCAGCCCTTTATGGGAGAACAACAATCCGGTGGTTGCCGAGTTTTCCGGTTTTGTTGCTTCTCTTCGGAAGGTATTCGATGTGCCGGCTCGTGCTGCCTCTGCTGCGAAGCTCCTTATGTCCATCAGACAGGGTTCACGATCCATAGCTGAATACGCCATTGAGTTTCGTACCCTGGCAGCAGAGGTGGGCTGGAATAATGAGGCTCTGGTCGCTGCTTTCTCTCATGGTCTCTCGGATGCCTTGAAGGATGAGGTTGCAGCTAAGGACCTACCAGTGGAGCTCGAGTCTCTTATTTCTTTCCTGATTTTGATTGACACCAGACTCAGGGAGAGACCTTCCTTTAAGGAGAGCCTGCGGAGGTCTTCTAACAGATTGGCGCCTACGTTTGCTGTCCCACCCGTGCCTCCCTCTCCTCCCACGCCTCCTGGGGATGACTTGTCTGGGGGTGAACCCATGCAGCTGGGGTTTGCTCGCCTGTCCGAGGGGGAGAGGGTACTCCGGAGACGCGAGGGCCGATGCATGTACTGTGGTCTCGGTGGGCATTTTCGGTTGGCATGCCCGAACCGTCCGGGAAACGCTCGCACCTGAGATCCTGTCGGGGGCAGATCTTGGGTGGAGTCTCCTCGTCCCCGGTTTCCCGTGTTGACAAACCACTGATTACTGTTGTCCTCTCCTGGGTCGGGGGCTCGGTGACGACCCAGGCGTTGGTGGACTCTGGTGCTGGTGGTTTGTTCATTGATAGTGTGTTCGCTGCCGCCAATTCCATTCCTCTGCAGCCTCGAGGTTCCCCACTGGCTCTTGAAGCGATAGACGGCAGACCCCTTCTGCCGCCACACGTGACTCAGGAGACCCTTCCAGTGGGGATGGCCATTGGTGTCGTTCACAGAGAGTCGGTCTGTCTCCAGGTTATTTCGTCTCCACACTACTCGGTGGTCTTGGGGTACCCCTGGCTCCAGAAGCATAATCCGACTTTCGATTGGAGATCGGCCGAGATCCTCTCGTGGTCACCGCAGTGTGGGGCTAGTTGCATCCATGGGCCTGTCAAGTTGCTGTGTACTTCCTCGGACTCTCTGTTGCCTCCTGAATACGAGGAGTACCGGGATGTATTCGATAAGGTGCGCGCGGTTGCCCTACCTCCGCACCGCCCATACGATTGTGCCATAGAGTTACAATCTGGTGCCGTTCCTCCTCGTGGCAAAGTCTATCCACTGTCGGTAGCGGAGAACGAGGCCATGGAGGAGTACGTGAGGGAGGCGCTTTCACGCGGACACATTCGCAAATCCTCGTCCCCGGCAGGGGCTGGATTTTTCTTTGTGAAAAAGAAGGGCGGTGAGTTGAGGCCTTGCATCGATTACAGGGGTCTCAATCGCATCACGATCAAGAACGCTTACCCGATACCCTTGATTTCCGAGCTGTTCTATCGCCTCAAAGGGGCCACGGTCTTTACCAAACTCGACCTGAGGGCGGCATATAACCTGGTAAGGATCAAGGCGGGCGATGAGTGGAAGACAGCGTTTAACACCAGGACCGGTCATTATGAATCCTTGGTTATGCCCTTTAGGTTGTGCAATGCGCCCGCAGTCTTCCAGGAATTCATCAACGATGTTTTCCGTGACCTGTTGCAGCAGTGTGTGGTGGTCTATTTGGATGACATCTTGGTATATTCTGAATCCATGGAGGCCCACATTCTGGATGTCAGACGAGTGTTGCAACGGTTACGAGAGATCAAGCTGTTCGGTAAGCTTGAGAAATGCGAATTTCACCGATCCCAGGTAACCTTCTTAGGTTACATCATTTCCGCTGAGGGGTTCTCCATGGATCCTGAGAAGGTTTCGGCTGTCTTACAGTGGCCCCAGCCCAGTGGTCTTCGTGCCCTGCAGCGCTTTTTGGGCTTCGCCAATTATTATCGGAAGTTCATCAGGGACTTTTCCATGCTAGCCAAGCCTCTCACGGATCTGACCAGGAAGGGCAGTAATCCCCAGGTCTGGCCGCTCGAGGCCATCCGAGCTTTTGAGGCTCTACAGTCCGCCTTTGTGTCGGCTCCGATTCTGTCGCATCCCAACCCTGGGTTGCCTTTTGTCCTCGAGGTGGACGCGTCTGAGACGGGAGTAGGCGCCCTTCTGTCTCAGCGTAGAACACCAGAGGGTCCTCTGCTTCCTTGTGGGTTTTACTCCCGGAAACTGTCTTCCGCGGAGTGCAACTATCAGATTGGTGACAGGGAGTTATTGGCCATCGTGCAGGCCCTTAAAGAATGGAGGCACTTGCTCGAGGGCTCGGTGGTTCCGGTTCTCATCCTGACGGACCACAAGAATCTGACCTACCTCTCTGAGGCCAAGAGATTGACACCACGTCAGGCCAGATGGGCTCTGTTCTTGTCACGTTTTAATTACGTGGTCTCCTACCTACCCGGTTCCAAGAACATCAGAGCGGATGCCTTATCACGGCAGTACTCCGAGCTGTCCGGGGAGGAGTCGATTCCGACTTCGGTCATACCTCCGAATCAGATCCTGGCCGCTATTCGCACCAGCCTGACCTCTCCCCTGGGTGAGCAGATTTTGGCGGCTCAATCTGGTGCTCCCTCTGGGAGACCCTACGGCAGATGTTTTGTGCCTGAGGAGTTGCGCACTCGGTTGTTGCGAACCTACCATAACTCCAAGGCCGCGGGGCATCCTGGAAAGAATCAGCTGTCCTGGGCTGTTTCACGTCTGTTCTGGTGGCCTTCTCTACGTTCCGACATCGCCGCATATGTAGCGGCATGCTCCGTTTGTGCCCAGAGTAAGTCCCCTCGGCACCTTCCGTTGGGCCTTTTGCAACCCATAGCCACCGGGGAGCGTCCATGGTCACACCTGGGGATGGATTTCATTGTGGACCTCCCTGCATCCCGAGGCCATACGGTCATTCTCATGATTGTGGATCGGTTTTCCAAAATGTGCCACTGTGTTCCTCTCAAGAAGTTACCCTCTGCACAAGAGTTGGCCTCGATTTTTGCCAGGAAGGTCTTCCGGTTGCACGGTTTGCCCAAGGAGATTGTGTCGGATCGGGGGAGTCAGTTTGTGTCCAGGTTCTGGCGCGCCTTTTTCTCCCAGTTGGGGATTCATCTCTCTTTCTCCTCGGCCTACCACCCTCAGTCCAATGGGGCCGCAGAACGATCCAATCAGGCCTTGGAGCAATTCCTTCGTTGCTATGTCTCCGATCACCAAGACAATTGGGTTGACCTCCTGCCTTGGGCTGAGTTTGCCAGGAACACGGCGGTGAACTCTTCCGCTGGGACGTCTCCCTTCATGGCCAATTATGGGTTCCAACCTGCCGTGTTACCGGAGGTATTCTCTCCCCAGGATATTCCGGCTGTGGAGGATCACCTTTCCGTCCTACGTGCTTCTTGGGTACAGATCCAGAGGTCCCTTGAGGTCTCTGCGCAGCGCCAGAGACTCCAGGCTGATCGCAGACGAGCGCCCGCTCCTTCCTACCAGGTCGGAGACCGCGTATGGTTGTCCACCCGCAACCTCAACCTTCGAGTGCCCACTCCCAAGCTGGCGCCTCGCTTTGTTGGTCCCTTCCGAGTGCTTCGCAGGGTAAACCCGGTAGCCTATGCCCTTGCGCTTCCTCCTGGCATGCGGATCTCCAACGTGTTTCATGTCTCCCTGTTGAAGCCACTGGTGTGCAATCGTTTCACTTCCTCGGTTCCTCGGCCTCGTCCGGTCCAAGTGGGCAATCGTGAGGAGTATGAGGTGAGCAATATCCTGGACTCACGCCTGGTCCGCGGTCGGGTGCAGTTTTTGGTCCATTGGCGTGGTTATGGTCCAGAGGAGCGTTCCTGGGTTCCCTCCGCAGATGTCCATGCTCCTGCCTTGCTCCGAGCCTTCCACGCACGCTTCCCTCAGAAACCGTTCTTTACTCCGCGGAGGAGGGGCCCTTGAGGGGGAGGTACTGTCATGGTCTTACCTTCTTGCTGTTCTCCTTCGTTTGACATGTGCTGGCGGCCATCTTGGTTTCTGGGTTTCTTGTAGCCTCCCACCCTGCGGCTTCTCCTTCCCACTGGGAGGAGCTGGATGCCTAGCTCATATATATAGGAGGTCTGTGGCTTCAGTTCCTTGCTTGGTCCTCCTGTGTTCACATGCTTCTAAGACTGCTGCTGCTTCTGGTTCCTGATCCAGGCTTCATCTGACTACCCTGCTGGTTCCTGATCCAGGCTTCGTCTGACTACCCTGCTGGTTCCTGATCCAGGCTTCGTCTGACTACCCTGCTGGTTCCTGATCCAGGCTTCGTCTGACTACCCTTCTGGTTCCTGACCTCTGGCCTCGCAAGACCCTGCTTCGGTTCAGCCATCCGTTTGGACTTTTGCCTTACAGCTTGATTTTCAATAAAGCCTTCTCTTTTCCACTTATCTCTTGTTGTACGTCTGGTTCATGGTTCCATGACAGTGACAGACTACCTTTAATACTACTGGGGGCATTTTATAAATACTGAATGGCATTGTAGTGGGCTTATTACTACTGGTGGAACTATAGGCTGACATTATTACTTATGTGGGCATTATTGCTACTAGGAGATTATGGTGGACTTTGTTACTACTGGGTGACTATGGGGACAATATTACTACTGGGAGCACTATTACTGCTGAGGGCACTCTGGGAGGGAATTATTAGTATTGGTGGGACTTTTGGGAGCACTATTACTGTGGGGGCACCCTGGCACTATATGGCAATATCAGTTTAGCAATTATTTTTGAGTGACACGGTGTATGGCACTACTACTGTCAGGGGCACCATTTGCTGGGTACAATTATTCTTGATGGCACTGTGTGGTAATAATTGTTGAAGGCACTATTTATGTGGTGCTAGTATTTTCAGGGGGAATTTTCTGTGGTATAGTATTGGGGAGCACACCCGATATAGTATTGGAGAAGGTGGGTAGATTGGTGAAAAAGTACAAATCTTAGATGTCTGTGTGGCAAACTCTGCAGAGATGACACATGAAAGAAGTCATCATGACGGTCTAGTCTGAATGGACAAGATGAGGAAAGGGTACATCTACTGTACACTGGATGTTAGAGTTTTTAGCTATACCATTTTGGAGTGTACAGCTTTTTGATCACTTTTTATTCTTTTTTTTGGGGGGGGGGGGGTAAGTAAAGCAACGAAAAAACTGAATTGTCCATTTAGATTTTTTTTTTCTTTTATGGCATTCGTTGTAAGGGATAAACTTTTTGGCATGTAGTGGTGCCTATGATATATATTTTTTTAAAATAATTTTTACTCTGGTGAAAGGGGGTGATTTTAATTTTTATATTTTATTTTTAAAAACTTTTTTGTTAATTTCTTTTGAGACCCTAAGGAGACCTCAATATGCAGTCTTCAGATTGCTGTTTATATTCAGTAATGGGATTTAATGCATTACTGGATTGAAAATTCAGATATTCAAATGTAGTGCTGCCACCTGGAAGCCTATATTGGACTATATCTGTGATAGGGATCGGAGCCTCCAGCCTTTCACAACCAACGAATGGCTCCCCTGATTGCTGTTTGGGTGAGACATTCGAGCCTTGGGAGCGCAGCACATCTGGCTTTTCATTGCTCAAAGGCCATGGGCACATTTCACCACAGCATCTGAGGAGTTACATGCCTGCAATCAGCGTTATTTCCAGTTGCAGACATTAGCTGCAGGTGTCTGCTTTAGAACAGGTGCCATCTTTAAATGCCCAACATTTGTCATACATGTATGGTGGCTGTTGGGAAGGGGTTAAAAAGTAATAGCCATCCATCATGGGTCCTAATGTGGCTTGTCATTTTGACAGGAAGATTAGTGCTGCTTCCTGCAATGTTCTTTCTGTCAAATATGAAGGAACTGCTGACAGAGGCTTGGAACAAAGCCTATGACTGCCGCTTGAGAATAGGCTTATTTTGTTAACATTTATCACTATTTGCTTCTTTGGGGATACTCAGTTCAAAATTACTGTCACTGGTCACTCTGCAAACATATAATATATGGACTAATGCTATATTCCCTATATAAAACAAATATGAGTTACTTAGTAAATATATTTTGATCAAAATCACTTGTGCCCATCCACCACGGCAAGGTGACTTCAACCTGGAAAGAAACCTACTCTATCATAACTCTCTCTGTGCCATCCAACCTCCTTATTTAGGGCAAGCAGGCTCCACATGTATACTGTGTCTGTTCCATTTATTACCTCTCTTTGTGCCAGCAAGCCTCTGAATTCAGGGAGAGCAGACTACAGCAACATTCAGTAGATATAAAAAGTCTACACACCCCTGTTAAAATGTCAGGTTTCTGTGCTGTAAAAAAGACCAAGATAAATCATTTCAGAACTTTTTCCACCTTTAATGTGACCTACAAACTGTACCACTCAATTCAAAAACAAACTGAAATCTTTTAGGTGGAGGGAAGAAAACAAAAAAAAATAAAAAAATATGTGGTTGCATAAGTGGGGATGTAGCTGTGTTCAGAATTAAGCAATCACATTTAAAATCATGTTAAATAGGAGTCAGCATACACCTGCCATCATTTAAAGTGCCTCTAAATAACCCCAAAAAAGTTCAGCTGCTCAAATTGGTCTTTCCTGAAATTTTCTTAGTCGCATCCCATAGAAAAAGCCATGGTCCACAGAAAGCTTCCAAAGCATCAGAGAGATCTCATTGTTAAAAGGTATCAGTCAGGAGAAGGGTACAAAAGAATTTCCAAGGAATCATATATATACCATGGAACACAGTGAAGACAGTCATCATCAAGTGGAGAAAATATGGCACAACAGTGACATTACCAAGAACTGGACGTCCCTCCAAAATTGATGAAAAGACGAGAAGAAAACTGGTCTGGGAGGCTACCAAGAGGCCTACAGCAACATTAAAGGAGCTGCAGGAATATCTGACAAGTACTGGCTGTGTGGTACTAGAGATGTCGCGAACATAAAATTTTCAGTTCGCGAACGGCGAACGCGAATTTCCTCAAATGTTCGCGAACTGGCGAACCGCCATAGACTTTAATAGGCAGGCGAATTTTAAAACCCACAGGGACTCTTTCTAGCCACAGTAGTGATGGAAAAGTTGTTTCAAGGGGACTAACACCTAGACTGTGGTATGCCGGAGGGGGATCCATGGCAAAACTCCCATGGAAAATTACATAGTTGACGCAGAGTTGGGTTTTAATCCATAAAGGGCATAAATCACCTAACAATCCAAATTTTTTTTGAACAACGTGGTTTAAAACATCCAGTGTGTGTTTACGATCAGGTATGATGTTGTATCGATCAGGTAGTGTAAGGGTTACGCCCGCTTCACAGACATTGACAGACCAAACTCCCCTTTTAATGCACCGCAAACAGTCCATTTGCCCAACCGCAAACTCCCCATTTGCACAAGGTTGGATACCAAGCTAGCCATGTCCCATTGATGTCATTGAAGGTTTCTTCCTTCACCCAGCCACGTACAACACCAAGGGTCCCCGAAAGGTGAATTGATTTTTCGAACGGGGAGATGGTTAAAAAAATGCTGGCTCCCTCCCCTTTGTTTTAATCCACGGTCACTGCGTCTGCGCCGTGCAATTTACTGTCACATCCGATATGAGTGGTATTTTCTGTAGTTCTCTTCTCATCAGTTTAATCCCTGTTACGTCCCCAATCTGGGGTCCATTTATTGAATAGATTTTTCAAACTGTATTTTCTGTAGTTCTCTTCTCATCAGTTTTGTGGAAAAATGTTTTTAGGCCGGGTACCTTCGACTGCCTTCACAGTGACAGACCAAACTCTGATACACCAAACTGAATTGATTTTAGGAACCGGGAGATGGGAAAAAGCAGCTTGGTCGGTCCTCTTACTCCCAAGTTGGGGCACTGCGCGTGCACGGAGCAATGTGCTGTGACACCCTATATGAGTGGTGTCTTAACTAGTACTATTCCTATCAGTTTAATCTCTGTTACGTCCCCTATCTGGGGACGTGTGTCGAATTGATTAACCATTGTCGAATTAACGAACCATTACGACATGCTGAAATAATTTTGTTCTGAGCTCTGTACTTGCTTTGTATTGGAATTGATGGGGATTTTTTAAATTGTCTGCATTATTTCTAATAAACTATTAAGAGACTTTATTATGATTTTTTTATTTTATGTATTAAAAACCCATACAACTTAAAAAAATAAAATAAAAATAAAATAATGTTTTTTCTATGAAAAATTATTCAGCAGATCGCTTTTGGTCTGATCATAATGAAGCAACGGCCTTATCATCTGGGGTGTGGCGACATTGCCAACACACTCATAGAGGTGATGATCGCTTCATTGTGATACGCAAGCCCCTTCACCACAACAAGGTAGCGATCACGAAGGGGAATTGACACTTGTATGTGCCTTTTTTTTGTTTGTTTTGTTTTTGCATCCACAGTGCAGCACCAGAGGACAGAAAAATTAGGCATGTACACATGCCTGAAAAATAATGGTATTATTGCAGCCGCTGTTGTAGCAGCGGCCGTAAAAAATTGATGTTTTCCAGGCAGAAAGGTGACTAAAACATTGCGGCTTGAACCCTAGTTGGTGGCGGAGAATTCACGAAAGTCATCCGGTATGCAGACACTAAATACAGCAGCGTGGGGACCATTTTGAGGCCAAGGCATTTCATCAGGCCTATTGTTAGTCAAACGTATCCCCCACTGTCAGTCCCTTCGGGATCCATGCCTCATTCATCTTAATGAAGGTGAGGTAATCAACACTTTTTTGACCGAGGCGACTTCTCTTGTCAGTGACAATGCCTCCTGCTGCACTGAAGGTCCTTTCTGACAGGACACTTGAAGCGGGGCAGGCCAGAAGTTCTATCGCAAACTGGGATAGCTCAGGCCACAGGTCAAGCCTGCACACCCAGTAGTCAAGGGGTTCATCACTTCTCAGAGTGTCAATATCTGCAGTTAAGGCGAGGTAGTCTGCTACCTCTCGGTCGAGTCGTTCTCTAAGGCTGGATCCCGAAGGGCTGTGGCGATGTGTAGGACTGAAAAAGCTCTGCATGTCCTCCATCAACAACACATCTGTAAAGCGTCCTGTCCTTGCCGCCGTGGTCGTGGTAGGAGGAGGATTACTTTCACCTCTTTCCCAGTTAGATTCCCGTTGTGCTGTGACATCCCCCTTATAAGCTGTGTAAAGCATATTTTTTAGTTTGGTTTTGAACTGCTGCATCCTTTCCGACTTTCGGTAATTTGGTAACATTTCCACCACTTTCTGCTTATAGCGAGGGTCTAGTAGCGTGGCCACCCAGTACAGGTCGTTCTCCTTCATCCTTTTTATACAAGGGTCCCTCAACAGACATGACAGCATGAAAGACCCCATTTGCACAAGGTTGGATGCCGAGCTACTCATTTCCCGTTCCTCGTCCTCATTGATGTCATTGACGGTCTGTTATTCCCCCCAGCCATGTACAACACCATGGGTCCCAGATAGGTGACAACAACAAGCACCCTGGGATGCCTGCTGTGGTTGGTCTGCCTCCTCCTCAAAGCCACATTCCTCCTCTGACTCCTCTTCCTCATACTCCTCTTCCAGCGTTGCCGCAGGTCCGGCAAGCGATGATAAGGCTGTTTCTGGTGGTGATGGTGACCACAACTTTTCCTCTTCACACTCATCTACAGCCTGATCCAGCACTCTTCGCAGGGCACGCTCCAGGAAGAAAACAAATGGGATGAGGTCGCTGATGGTACCTTCGGTGTGACTGACTAGGTTTGTCACCTCCTCAAAAGGACGCATGAGCCTACAGGCATTGCGCATGAGCATCCAGTAACGTGGCAAAAAAATTCCCAGCTCCGCAGAGGCTGTCCTAGCACCCCGGTCATACAAATACTCGTTGACGGCTTTTTCTTGTTGGACCAGGCAGTCGAACATTAGGCGTGTTGAATTTCAACGTGTCGGGCTGTTGCAAATCAAGAGCCTCACTGGCATGTTGTTTCGCCGCCTAATATCGGAAAAGTGCGCCATGGCCGTGTAGGAACGCCTTAAATGGCCACACACATTCCGGGCTTGCTTGAGGACGTCCTGTAAGCCTGGGTACTTAGACACAAAGCGTTGTACAATGAGATTCAACACATGTGCCATGCACGGCACATGTGTCAACTTGCCCAAATTCAATGCAGCCAACAAATTGCTTGCATTGTCACATACCACTTTGCCGATCTCCAGTTGGTGCGGGGTCAGCCACTGATCCACCTGTGTGTTCAGGGCAGACAGGAGTTCTGGTCCGGTGTGGCTCTCTGCTTTCAGGCAAGTCAACCCCAAGACAGCGTGACACTGTCGTATCCGGTATGTGGAATAGCCCCTGGGGAGCTGGGGGGATTCAGTTGATGTGCAGCCAGACGCCGCTGCAGAAAAGGACTCAGCCGAGGAGGTTATTGAAGAGGATGGAGTAGGAGGAGTAGAGGAGGTGGCAGTAGGCTGGCCTGCAAGTCGTGGCGGTGTCACCAACTCCGCTGCAGAGCCACGCATTCCATGCTTGTCAGCCGTCAGCAGGATGACCCAATGCGCAGTGTACGTGATATACCTGCCCTGACCGTGCTTTGCAGACCAGGTATCAGTGGTCAGATGGACCCTTGCCCCAACACTGTATGCCAGAGATGCCATGACTTCCTTTTCAATAACAGAGTAGAGGTTTGGGATTGCCTTTTTTGGAAAAGAAATTTGTCCGGGTACCTTCCACTGTGGTGTCCCAATAGTGGCATAATTTTTGAAGGCATCAGACTCCACCAGCTGGTATGGTAAAAGCTGGCGGGCTAAGAGTTCCGTCAAGCCAGCTGTCAGACGCCGGGCAAGGGGGTGACTCTGTGACATTGGCTTCTTACGCTCAAACATTTCCTTGACAGACACTTGACTGTGGGCAGATGAGATGGAACTGCTGAAGGTGAGAGGCGGAGTGGCGGGTGGTTGAGAGGGGGCAAGGAGGATAGCAGTGGTTGACGTGGCTGACGATGCTGGACCAGGAGGAGGATGGTGGCTTTGAGTTTGTGTGCTGCTTGTACTCATGTGTTGATCCCATTGGCGTTTGTGATGTGAGATCATGTGCCTTCGCAAAGCAGTTGTGCCGAGGTGGGTGTTGGACTTCCCACTACTCAGTTTCTTTTGTCACAGGTTGCAAATGGCATTGCTGCTATCAGAGGCAGACACACAAAATAAAATGCAACACTGCTGAGCTTTGCAATGACGGCATTCTGGTGGTGGCAACAGCATGCGTTGATTGGCGTGCTGTCTGGCTGACCCCGGGTGCCGATACATGCTGTCTGACTGTGCCACTAGCTCCTTGCGACGACCTCCCCCTGCTTCCAACTCGTCTCCTCCTTCTCTCTGTCTCCCCTTCTGAACTTTCCCCCTCTTCTTCTTCCCTTCGAGCGGGCACCCACGTGGCATCCACGGACACATCGTCATCATCAACCACTTCACTTGTATCTGACACATCAGCAAAGGAAGCAGCAGCGGGTACAACATCATCATCATCATCATCACACTGTACGTCCGTGTGTGTAATCCTGCCTGACTGAGACATATCCCTGTTATCTACATCCTCTGGCAATAATGGTTGCGCATCAACTGATGTGTAAATAACTCCTCTGACGGATCAAGTGAAGCGGCTGTGGTGGCTGTGGTGGTAGTGGTGGTGGTGGCGGCGGGCGGGAGAGTGGTAACTTGAGAGCAGGTGACCGAAGCTGAGCTGGAGGAGGATGGTGCGTCAAGGTTCTTAGCGGAAGCTGTTGAAGATTGGGTGTCCTGTGTAAGCCAGTCAACTATGTCCTCAGAATTTTTTGGGTTCAGGGTACGTGGCCTCTGAACACTGGGCATTATTCCAGGGCCAGTGGAAATCACAGCATCATGACCACGACGGCCCCTGCGGGGTTGCCTGCCTCTGCCTGTCATATTTTTTTTTAGATAAGTGGTACTATGCATGCAAGGTACTGTGCCACCTTATATAAGTGGTGGGCAGTGGGCACAGTACAGTCTGTTGGCCTGCCACACACTGGCTTGCAACTGCGATTATATTTATTACAGTGAAAAAAAAAATTGACTTTTTTTTATCTGCAAGGTATTGTGACACCCTGTAACGGTATGAGTGGTGGCCTGGCCAGTGACCACAGTACAGTCTGTGGGCCTGACACACACTGGCTTGCAACTGCGATTATATTTATTACAGAGAAAAAATAAATTGACTTTTTTTTATCTGCAAGGTATTGTGACACCCTGTAACGGTATGAGTGGTGGCCTGGCCAGTGGCCACAGTACAGTCTCTGGGCCAGACACTCACTGGCTTGCAACTGCAATTATATCACAGAGAAAAAATAAATAGACTTTTTTTTATCTGCAAGGTATTGTGACACCCTGTATGAATGGTGTGCACACAGTACAGTCTGTGGGCCTGCAGCCTCTCACACACAGGCAGGCAACTGCAATATATATATATATATATATATATATTAAAAAAAAGCAGACTGATGTACCAGCCCTAAAAAGGAGGGTCTGCTGCTGATTGGCTGGAATGTGTCTGCTGACTGTGAGGTACAGGATCAAAGTTTATTCAATGATGATGTATAGGGGGCGGACCGAACATCGCATATGTTCGCCCGCCGCGGCGAACGCGAACAAGCCATGTTCGCCATGAACTGTTCGCCGGCGAATAGTTCGGGACATCACTGCGTGGTACATGTGACAACAATCTCCCGTATTCTTCATGTGTCTGGGCTATGGGGTAGAGTGGCAAGACAAAAGCCTTTTCTTACAAAGAAAAACATCCAAGCCAGGCTACATTTTGCAAAAATACATCTGAAGTCTCCCAAAAGCATGTGGGAAAGGGTGTTATGGTCTGATGAAACCAAGGTTGAACTTTTTGGCCATAATTCCAAAAGATATGTTTGGCGCAAAAACAACACTGCACATCACTAAAAGAACACCATACCCACAGTGAAGCATGGTGGTGGCAGCATCATGCTTTGGGGCTGTTTTTCTTCAGCTGGAACTGGGGCCTTAGTTAAGCTAGAGGGAAATATGAACAGTTCCAAATACCAGTCAATATTGGCACAAAACCTTCAGGCTTCTGCTAGAAAGCTGAACATGAAGAGGAACTTCCTCTTTCAGCATGACAACGACCCAAAGCATACATCCAAATCAACAAAGGAATGGCTTCACCAGAAGAAGATTAAAGTTTTGGAATGGCCCAGCCAGAGCCCAGACCTGAATTCGATTAAAAATCTGTGGTGTGATCTGAAGAGGGCTGTGGACAGGAGATGCCCTCGCAATCTGTCAGATTTGGAGTGTTTTTGCAAAGAGGAGTGGGCAAATCTTGCCAAGTCCAAATGTCCCATGCTGATAGACTCATACCCCAAAAGACTGAGTGCTGTAATCAAATCAAAATGTGCTTCAACAAAGTATTAGTTTAAGGGTGTGTACACTTATGCAACCATATTATTTTATTTTTATATTTTTTCTTCCCTCTACCTAAAAGATTTCAGGTTGTTTTTCAATTGAGTTGTACAGTTTATAGGTCACATTAAAGGTGGAAAATGTTCTGAAATGATTTATCTTTGTCTCATTTTTTTATAGCACAGAAACCTGACATTTTATATCCACTGTATAGGGCACTAGTATACAATACACACAAAAAGTTAGGGATATTTGGCTTGTGGGTAAAATTTACACATGAACCTAAAATGCACTCTAATCTTCATAGGTGAATGTAATGTGACCGTCTCTAAACTTTTGAATGCACATGTCCAACTGTTCAATGTTTCAGTACTTTTTAGTAGTTACATAGTTAATATGGTTGAAAAAAGACATAGGTCCATCAAGTTCAACCAAGGGATAGGCGGGGACGCGAATCCCAGAAGGAAGTGAGACTCAGATTTCTACATATTTTCATAAGCATTAATGTAATTTACTTTTAAGAATTCATGTAAACCCTTTTTAAAACTGTCCATTGTTCCTGCTGTGACCACATCCTGAGGATGTCTATTCCACAGATTCACAGTTCTTACAGTAAAGAAGCTTTGACGCTTCTGGAGACTGGATTTTTTTCTCCTCCAGTCGGAGGCAGTGCCCCCTTGTCTTTTGAGGGCATTTTACATGGAACAGTTTTTCACCGTATTTTTTGTATGGCCCATTTATATATTTGCATATGTTAATCATGTCCCCCCTTAGACATCTCTTCTCAAAACTAAATACATTTAATTATTTTAATCTTTCTTCATACCTAAGACCCTCCACGCCCCTTATCAGTTTAGTCGCTCTCCTCTGCAGAGTGTGGCCTCTCCAGCTGCAGAGCGTCCTTTCTATGTACTGGTGCCCAGAACTGAACTGCATATTCCAGATGAGGCCACACCAACACTTTGTAAAGTGGTAATATTACATCCCTGCCCCGCGAGTCCATACCTCATTTAATGCATGACAATATCCTGGTAGCCTTAGAAGCAGCTGATTGACATTGTATGCTGTTATTTAATCTACCATCTACAAGGACACCCAAATCCTTCTCTATAAGTGACTCTCCTAGTGTTACATCCCCTAGGACAGTGGTGGCGAACCTAAGGCACGGGTGCCAGAGGTGGCACTCAGAGCCCTCTCTGTGGGCACCCGCACCCTGGAAAATGTCTATGGTGCATCAATATGCCTTAGACTTTTCCTGCTATTCATCAGCGCAGGGAGCACTATGAACGGCACAGACAGCGCATTGAATGTAGGCAGGCTATTATAGCTAAATGATAAAGTACATGGAAGATATATTACATTGTTATTCAGGTTAAATTGCTGTGTTGGCACTTTGCGATAAATAAGTGGGTTTTGGGTTGTGGTTTGGGCACTCGGTCTCTAAAAGGTTTGCCATCACTGCCCTAGGACATATGATGCACAGAGATTATTACTACCAAGATCCATAACTTTACATTTATCCACATTGAACCTCATTTGCTAATCTGATGCCCAATCACTCAGAGTGTTCAAGTCAGCTTGTATTTTATGGACATCTTCCATAGACTGCACAGTACTACACAGCTTAGTGTCATCTGCAAAAATAGAAATGGTGCTATTAATCCCGTTCTCGATATCAATAATAAATAAATTAAATAATAGAGGACCCAGCACTGAACCTTGGTGTACACTACTTATAACCCGGGACCATTCTGAATAGGAAACATTGACCACAACTCTTTGGACACAACTTTTTGCACAACTTGATGTTCTTGGCTTAACGGCAACATTTACAACAGGTGTTTGATCCATGAATTGACCAATAAATTCCCTGGTTCAATTAGAATTGGTATTTAAACAGTCCTCCTCATCATGCTGTTCACATTTTGACTAGTGATGGACGAACATCGGCCGGGACGATTTGCGAACGCGCACGAGAGTTCGCAGCGGGCCCTATTCACTTTAATGGCAGGCGAACCTAAAAAACCTTCAGGTCATATTTTCAGCCAGCCAACACTTACTAGAAGTACACAAATAGTCCCACAATATAAACAGTGATATACCAGAGGGGGATCATTGGCAAAAATTCCCACAAAAAATATGTATTTTAATCAGGGGCCATTTTTATGCGTCTTAAAGGGAAACTCTAAAAAATTTGCCCTACTGGAGCCTAGAGAAATGTTATTTTAGGCCACTGGAGTACAGGCCCCAAAAATTAGGCAATCACCTGACACAAAAGAACTTGTGATCCGGTGGCTGGAGGTACATTAGGCGGTCACTGGATAAAATTTTTACTGTAGGCCACTAGAGTAGAGGCCCCAAAAATTAGGCATTCACCTGACACAAAATAACTTGTGATTATGTGGCTGGAGCTACATTAGGGGGTTACTGGACAAAATGTTTACTGTAGGCCACTGGAGTAGAGGCCCCAAAAGTTTGGCATTCACCGGACAGAAAAGAACTTTGGCTGATGTGGCTGGAGGTATATTAGGCGGTCACTGGATAAAAATGTTACTGTAGGCCACTGGAGTACTGGCCCCAAAAAATTGGCATTCACCGGACAAAAAATAACTTTGGCTGATGTGGCTGGAGGTATATTAGGCGTTCACTGGATGAACATTTTACTGTAGGCCACTGGAGTACAGGCCCCAAAAATTTGGCATTCACTGGACACAAAACAACTTTGACTGATGTGGCAGGAGGTACATTAGGCGTTCACTGAATAAAAATGTTACTGTATGCTACTGGAGTACAGGCCCCAAAAATTTGGCATTTACTGGAAATAATAGAACTTGTGATCCAGTGGCTGGAGGTACATTAGGCGGTCACTGGATAAAAATAGAACTGTAGGCCACTAGAGTAGAGGCCCCAAAAATTAGGCATTCACCTGACACAAAAGAACTTGTGATCCGGTGGCTGGAGGTACATTAGGCGGTCACTGGATAAAAATAGAACTGTAGGCTACTGGAGTAGAGGCCCCAAAAATTAGGCATTCACCTGGCACAAAAGAACTTGTGATTCTGTGGCTGGAGGTACATTAGACGGTCACTGGATAAAAATAGAACTGTAGGCCATTGTAGTAGAGGCCCCAAAAATTAGGCATTCATCTGACACAAAAGAACTTGTGATCCGGTGGCTGGAGGTACATTAGGCGGTCAATGGATAAAAGAACTGTAGGCCATTGGAGTAGAGGCCCCAAAAATTAGGCATTCACCTGACACAAAAGAACTTGTGATTCTATGGCTGGAGGTACATTAGGCGGTCACTGGATAAAAATAGAACTGTAGGCCACTAGAGTAGAGGCCCAAAAAATTAAGCATTCACCTGACACAAAAGAACTTGTGATTCTGTGGCTGGAGGTTGTAATAAATCTTCTATATAAAAAAAATCTTCATATAAGAGAGAGGATGAAAAAAACATAAAAATGATATTATCCTTCGGGCGGACATAAACACGCCTCTAAGTTCTTTTATCGAGTATCTGAATTTGATTTGTGCAAGCAGTGAAACAAAGGGACAATTGTATATGTAAAAATATATAATCGTTTATTATAAAACAAAGAATATAAAAATCAATACAATTGCAAAACAAATGATGAAGTTACAAAATAATACCCAAAATGTACCACACGGTGGTGTTAACACACCCCTATCTGATCAGCACAGTATGCTTTAGTGATTTATGACAACCAGTGTCATACTTTTAACAAACAGACTCATATACCAAGAGAAACTTAGGATCTTCTGTTTATCAAACAGGCTATAGCAATAAAACATGGATTATACAGGAAAATAACTGTTATCCCTTGACTCTGTTTTCCTATGACCAATCCAAAATATATGATATTAATATGATAAAATATTCAGCTCGGCAATCAGACTATGGAAAATAACTTCCCAAGGGTTTTAGTCCTCTTTTCAAATAATGTCAGATCTTCCATTAACAATATGCATCATTGCTAAGAGAATAATCTGCATTATGGAGACGCCTAACACTATATATTCCCACAGTATGGGAACTCTTGGCTATATACCGAGAGAAATATCATATTAATATCACGAGTAGTAAACAAAATATACGTTACCGGGTAAAAGGTAGACAGAGTTCAGATGGGACCAGTTCTTTAGAACTTTTCTAGTAATCCCAAAAAATAAGTTTCTTCTGGTAAAGTTTTCTTTTTGATTGAATGAATGGATGGATGGATGGAATCATCCCATTTAGATTAGGGATTCCCAATCAGGTAAGGTGGGTGTATTTGCATGCTAATAACCCCATGATGTCATGTTAACTCCTAATATAGCATAGAACAAATAATGAAATAATATAATATTGTCCATCTACCTCCAGATGGCACTGTGGTACTGAAGATGAACATCACAACTTTTAAGCATTTAAAACTAAATATCTAATAATACGTTCACATGACCATTTTGACCTTTTTAATATACATCATTGAGGAAGGTCTTTTCCTGACACTTTTAATTACCTATATCCTGGACTTGTTGGAGTTGGCTGTCTTCTCCTATCTTTTTGAAATATAGGTTGACTTGATGAAAATTTTATATAACGGCTTTGATGCTTGGCATCGGAACTTGTACATTTCACTTATCTACAGTCGTGGCCAAAAGTTTTGAGAATGACACAAATATTAGTTTTCGCAAAGTTTGCTGCTAAACTGCTTTTAGATCTTTGTTTCAGTTGTTTCTGTGATGTAGTGAAATATAATTACACACACTTCATACGTTTCAAAGGCTTTTATCGACAATTACATGACATTTAAGTAGAGTCAGTATTTGCAGTGTTGGTCCTTCTTTTTCAGGACCTCTGCAATTCGACTGGGCATGTTCTCAATCAACTTCTGGGCCAATTCCTGACTGATAGCAACCCATTCTTTCATAATCACTTCTTGGAGTTTGTCAGAATTAGTGGGTTTTTGTTTGTCCACCCGCCTCTTGAGGATTGACCACAAGTTCTCAATGGGATTAAGATCTGGGGAGTTTCCAGGCCATGGACCCAAAATGTCAATGTTTTGGTCCCCGAGCCACTTAGTTATCACTTTTGCCTTATGTCACGGTTCTCCATCGTGCTGGAAAATGCATTGTTCTTCACCAAACTGTTGTTGGATTGTTGGAAGAAGTTGCTGTTGGAGGGTGCTTTGGTACCATTCTTTATTCATGGCTGTGTTTTTGGGCAAAATTGTGAGTGAGCCCACTCCCTTGGATGAGAAGCAACCCCATACATGAATGGTCTCAGGATGCTTTACTGTTGGCATGACACAGGACTGAAGGTAGCGCTCACCTTTTCTTCTCCGGACAAGCCTTTTTCCTGATGCCCCAAACAATCGGAAAGAGGCTTCATCTGTGAATATGACTTTGCCCCAGTCCTCAGCAGTCCATTCACCATATTTTCTGCAGAAGTTCAATCTGTCCCTGATGTTTTTTTTGTGAGAAGTGGCTTCTTTGCTGCCCTTCTTGACACCAGGCCATCTTCCAAAAGTCTTCACCTCACTGTGCGTGCAGATGCGCTCACACCTGCCTGCTGCCATTCCTGAGCAAGCTCTGCACTGGTGGCACTCCGATCCCGCAGCTGAATCCTCTTTAGGAGAGGATCCTGGCGCTTGCTGGACTTTCTTGGACGCCCTGAAGCCTTCTTAACAAGAATTGAACCTCTTTCCTTGAAGTTCTTGATGATCCTATAAATTGTTGATTGAGGTGCAATCTTAGTAGCCACAATAACCTTGCCTGTGAAGCCATTTTTATGCAATGCAATGATGGCTGCACACGTTTCTTTGCAGGTCACCATGGTTAACAATGGAAGAACAATGATTTCAAGCATCACCCTCCTTTTAACAGGTCAAGTCTGCCATTTTAACCCAATCAGCCTTACATAATGATCTCCAGCCTTGTGCTCGTCAACATTCTCACCTGAGTTAACAAGACGATTACTGAAATGATCTCAGCAGGTCCTTTAATGACAGCAATGAAATGCAGTGGAAAGTTTTTTTGGGGATTAAGTAAATTTTCATGGCAAAGAAGGACTATGCAATTCATCTGATCACTCTTCATAACATTCTGGAGTATATGAAAATTGCTATTATAAAAACTTAAGCAGCAACTTTTCCAATTTCCAATATTTATGTAATTCTCAAAACTTTTGGCCATGACTGTACAGTTGCAAGAAAAAGTATGTGAACCCTTTGGAATGATATGGATTTCTGCACAAATTGTTTATACAATGTGATCTGATCTTCACCTAAGTCACAACAATAGACAATCACAGTCTGCTTAACCTAATAACACACAAAGAATTAATTGTTACCATGTTTTTATTGAACACACCATGTAAACATTCACAGTGCAGGTGGAAAAAGTATGTGAACCCCTAGACTAATGACATCTCCAAGAGTTACTTGGAGTGAGGTGTCAGCCAAATGGAGTCCTATTAATGAGATGAGATTGGAGGTGTTGGTTACAGCTGCCCTGCCCTATAAAAAACACACACCAGTTCTGGGTTTGCTTTTCACAAGAAGCATTGCCTGATGTGAATGATGCCTCGCACAAAAGAGCTCTCAGAAGACCTATGATTCAGAATTGATGACTTGCATAAAGCTGGAAAGGGTTATAAAAGTATCTCCAAAAGCCTTGCTGTTCATCAGTCCACGGTAAGATAAATTGTCTATCAATGGAGAAAGTTCAGCACTGCTGCTACTCTCCCTAGGAGTGGCCGTCCTGTAAAGATGACTGCAAGAGAACAGTGCAGACTGCTCAATGAGGTGAAAAAGAATCCTAGAGTGTCAGCTAAAGACTTACGAAAGTCTCTGGCATATGCTAACATCCCTGTTAGTGAATCTACGATACGTAAAACACTAAACAAGAATGGATTTCATGGGAGGATACCACAGAGGAAGCCACTGCTGTCCAAAAAAAACATTGCTGCACGTTTACAGTTTGCACACGAGCACCTGGATGTTCCACAGCAGTACTGGCAAAATATTCTGTGGACAGATGAAACCAAAGTTGAGTTGTTTGGAAGAAACACACAACACTATGTGTGGAGAAAAAGAGGCACAGCGCACCAACATCAAAACCTCATCCCAAATGTGAAGTATGGTGGTGGGGGCATCATGGTTTGGGGCTGCTTTGCTGCGTCAGGGCCTGGACGGATTGCTATCATCCAAGGAAAAATGAATTCTCAAGTTTATCAAGACATTTTGCAGGAGAACCTAAGGCCATCTGTCCACTAGCTAAAGCGCAACAGAAGATGGGTGTTGCAACAGGACAACGACCCAAAGCATAGAAGTAAATCAACAACAGAATGGCTTAAACAGAAGAAAATACGCCTTCTGGAGTGGCCCAGTCAGAGCCCTGACCTCAACCCGATTGAGATGCTGTGGCATGATCTCAAGAAAGCAATTCACACCAGACATCCCAAGAATATTGCTGAACTGAAACAGTTCTGTAAAGAGGAATGGTCAAGAATTACTCCTGACCGTTGTGCACGTCTGATAGTCTGCAACTACAGGAAACGTTTGGTTGAAGTTATTGCTGCCAAAGGAGGTTCAACCAGTTATTAAATCCAAGGGTTCACATACTTTTTCCACCTGCACTGTGAATGTTTACATGGTGTGTTCAATAAAAACATGGTAACATTTAATTCTTTGTGTGTTATTAGTTTAAGCAGACTGTGATTGTCTATTGTTGTGACTTAGATGGAGATCAGATCACATTTTATGTCCAATTTGTGCAGAAATCCATATCATTCCAAAGGGTTCACATACTTTTTCTTGCAACTGTGTATCCATGAATAACTATTGTTTTGAAATAACATTTACTCTTCTCAGAAATCCAATTAACATAAACTTACTTCAATGTTTCTGTACCTTCTACAATACCTTCTAAATGATAAATACATGGTATAACATATATATAAATCGATACATTGTTACACATAGATAACACATTATATGAATTATTGATTAACATACGTTGTAAACTAAATATACCATACAGAGATATATATATAATATAATTATGAATATATAAATTGAACCTCATGCAGCAGGTGTGCCTCAAGGATATGAATCCTTATCATGTCATGGCTTATGAAACAACCTTGTTCCCTTCAGACAGACATGTCTGAGGAAGTTAGTTTACTTCCCATAGATAATCCCATATCTTTAGTAATAACTTTTGAATACAATGTCCGTTCATGTTCACAATTATTTTTATATAAACTGAACTTGCCATGAACTCCTCTTGGCTTTCTCAGCCACATAATAGAACTTTGGTTCAGGCTGATTTTATTCTTAAAGGCAATGAGATGAGCATTCATTTTGGTTATAATGTCATTAGATAATATTGTATACCTATGAAAATGCACAAATCCCCCTTCATTTCAAAATGTTCCATAACGTGTGAATGTATTTGGAATGTCTAAAAGGGCTTTTCATAAGTCTTCTTCTAAAGATTGGGTGCGTGAACCTTGCTTGTACCATAACTTGGCCAAAGTCTTTTTGAAGACTCTTATCCAACGCACCACTTGAATAGTCAATAAGCTCAACCATCCCCTAGATCCTGCAAAACAGTATATAAGTTCGATAAATGTTTGTTTTGATTCTCCATCTCCGCATGAATGTTTATTAGGTTCCTTTTCAATGAACCAATTTCAAGTTCCAATGTTTTGATAGAGATGGAATTGGCAACTGTTACACCCGTGGCAATCACAGCGCCTACTACGCTAAAGATTATAGCGGCTACGAATGCAGAAATGAATTGCTTTGGTTTGTAGAAAACTGCTCTCTGGTCAAGGTCTTTCTCGCTTGCTCCAGGATTTGCGTAATCCGTTCTTGGGAATATCCGATGTGTGTCTAGTACCAGGCTTGGATTTCCGGCGACATGATCTCAGACACGTTGAATTGTCTTTCAACGAAAAACGCGTGGATCCAGGCTGATGTAGATCTTTTGGGATAGAATCCTCTTGTTCGTCAGTATGAATCCTGTGGTGTCCTGCAGCATGATCCCAGATGAAGGACCTGGCACAGCAATCGGCTCGGCGTGGAACTCCTTCCCCAAGATTAGGATGATATAAACGATGGCGATCATCTTAGTCGGCATCTTGTACCTATAAAATTGTATGACACATATGAATACATGCATCTTTCACTTTTTATCCTGCAAGAAAAGAGTTAATGCTATTGTATCTTTGATTGGCATAGGTTCTTTTCTTGAACAGAGTAAGTTCTCAGTTTTTAGAGGTAAGTTAAGAGATGTTTAGTTACGGAGGAAACACACATGAGGATGGTTAGTACACATGTTTGTTCATACAATACCAATCCTGGTTTCCGTCTTTAGCTGGAACCGTAAAATCTCTCCACCTCTCTTCATCCAACTCCTTCTATCTCGCGAAGTCGTGAGTTAGGATGACAAACACGTAACTGGTTAATGTACACCCATTTTTCTACAAATTCATCCCCCTTAGGGATTTTTATCTTGTAGACCACAGGTGAAAACTTGTCAGTGATGACATAAGGTCCTTTCCAGGAAGGTAAGAACTTTCTCTCCTTCACTTAATCCCGAGCGAAGTTATAGAGATAAACCTGATCGTAAATTTGATATTCCTTCTGTGTGGTCTTCAGATCGTAGTATGTCTTAGCATTTATCGCTGCTTTCTCTATATTCTTCTGGGCGAATGCAAAAGCATGCTGAAGGTGCTTGCGTAGATTTTCCACATACTGATGTTGTAGCATTTATTAAATTGTGGTCTGTCATCCGGTAGAGCAGATGTTGGGGTAACACCATCTTGCTGCCAGTGATCATCTCAAAGGGAGAAAGTTTGGTTGCTGCGCTTGGGGTGGCTCTGATGGCCATAAGAACCAAAGGCAATTTGACATGCCAGCCCTTACCGGATTCATTGACAAACTTTTTTAGAATGTTCACAATGGATTGGTTGTAGCGTTCCACTCCACCACTAGAGGCTGGCCGATAAGCTATATGCAGCTTCCTTTTTACCCCCAGTATCTCCCACATCTTTGTCATCACCTCACTAGTGAAATGACTTCCACGATCGGATTCGATGCGTTGGGGAAGACCAAACCTGGAAAATATGTGGTTATTGAGAAGAGATGCACATACGCTTGAACTGCATGTTTTACAAGGCAAACATTCCACCCATTTTGTGAACAAGCAAGTCACGGTTAGCATGTATCTGTTGCCTTTTGATGAGGTTGTTACTGGTCTGATGAAGTCAATTTGGATGTCTGACCATGGCATGGACATCCCCCTTTTCATCAGCGGCGCTCGATGAGTGGATGTCTGTGGCTGGAATTGAGGGCAGATTAAACATCCTTGACAATACGTGCGAACATCTTGCAACATATGTGGCCAATAAGCGTAGTCCCGTAATAACTCGTACGACAACTTCTCACCTCGGTGACCAGCTGTCGGGGCATCATGGGCGTGTTGTAGCATCAAACCTCGATATGTTGCGGGCACTACCCATTGCGTGATACCATTCTTCGAGGTCCTAATCAACAATCCATCCTGTAATGAGAATTGGGACTTACCCTTCATCAAAATCCGTAACTCCTCTTTGCCATCGCAATCTTCCGTATTTATGGGACAATTCTGTGGATCTTCAATGTGTTTATAAAAAGTACCAATAATTGGATCCCTCTTTTGGCTCGCGATGAGATCCTCACTAGGGGAATCTTGGCTCCATTGCAACACATCCAGGGCCGTCTTTAATGTTGATTGGACCCTGGGCAAAAATTTACTTGGGCCCCCTGGATCCCGCCTTCCCACACCTTAGCAGGAAATCACGCCCTCTACCACAACACACACACACAAAAAATCCACACATCTGGTAGAGTACAGTGAATGACTGTAAATACTTCCAGTTCTGAAGACTCCAGCGGCTCAGGATCAGTGCTCTGGGCTCAGGCTGGAAGTAGGCACCGCTCTGCAGGAAGGAGACCAGGGCTCGGCTCACCCTAGTGTTACAGTGCACCTCAGCACCCCACAGTATGCAGTATAGCACCCTATACTATACAGCACCACACAGTATGCAGTATAGCACCTCACACTATACAGTACCACACAGTATATAGTAGAGCAGTATGGCAGCCAACAGTATACAGCACCCCACAATATACAACACCTCACAGTATACAGTAGAGCAGTATAGCACCTCACAGTATACAGCACCCCAAACTATACACGATACAGCCCCCCACACTATACAGTACAGCAGTATAGCACTCCACACTATACAGCACCCACAGCATACAGACCCCCACAGTATACAGCACAGCAGTATAGCACTCCACAATATACAGCACCCACAGTATACAGTATACAGCCCCCCACACTATACTGGCCCCCCCACACTATAAAGGCCCCCCCACACACTATACAGGCCCCCCACACTATACAGCCCCCCCCCCCACAGTATACAGCCCCCCACACAGTATACAGCCCCCCACACTATACAGGCCCCCCACACTATACAGCCCCCCAGTATACAGCCCCCCCAGTATACAGCCCCCCACACTATACAGCCCCCCCACAGTATACAGGCCCCCACAGTATACAGGCCCCCACACAGTATACAGCCCCCACACAGTATACAGCCCCCCCACAGTATACAGGCCCCCCACACAGTATACAGGCCCCCCACACAGTATACAGCCCCCCACACAGTATACAGGCCCCCACACTATACAGGCCCCCCACAGTATACAGCCCCCCACAGTTTACAGCCCCCCCCCACAGTATACAGGCCCCCCACAGTATACAGGCTTCCACACAGTATACAGCACACCACTATACAGTAGTTTACAGTATATTAGCATAACAGCCCCTGTCACCTTTTTCTGATGTAATCTTCACACAAAAAAGCTCCACTTCTCCTGCAACACTCCTGGTAGGACCTGTGATGACCTCATAGCCATGTGACCAGTAATATTGCTAGGTTACTGGTCACATGGTGATGATGTCATCTAAGGTCCTAGATCACAGCTCCAACACAGTACAATGCCTGGATTCAGTGCCGGCAGGCATGGCAGCACCCCCTGTGTAGCTGACAGCCTGACACCCGGGGCAGTGGCTAGCAGGGCTCAAGAGGCAGCTGCCTTGGGCACCCCAGGAGCAACTGGGCCCAGGGCAGCTGCCCCTTTTGCCCCTTGGTAAAGACGGCCCTGAACACATCTGCTTCAGTTTCCTTTTGGGCATGACTTCTTGTTGTTGCATCCACTTGGATAGTTCCCATGAGATCATCCACATCCAAAACTTCTCCATTGATGGCTGCTTGTTTAGCGAGGGAGTCTGCTAGATCATTTCCTTCTTTGTCCACACCTCGATACTTTGAATGACCCTTTACCTTCTTCCAGTAAATGGTAAGACTGTGGGTAATAACCATTTCATTGATTTTACAAAACATCTTACCGTGCTTGACTGGCTTGTTATTGCTTCTCATCATGTTGGATCTTTTCCATCCGGGGAAATACTCCACAAAGCTATTACGAATATAATCAGAATCTGTGATTATGGAAAACTCTTTAATATCATATTTGATAGCCATTTGTACGGCTTTGTACACAGCGGTGAGTTCTGCGACTTGGCTACTTTTGGGGCCAATTTTGTATCCGACGGATATGTCCGGGAATATATTATTCCATGCAATTCCGACACCTGCAACCAGTGTACACTCATTTCCTACATCCGTATGGAAAGAACAGCCGTCTTCATATACATATGGTAATGATTTGCAGTACTCCTCTTCATAAGATTTATATGGGGATGATGATTGTTCCTCCAAGAAATCACTTTCTGGTGACTTATCTCCCTGTTCCGCATTGGAACAATCATGCAGTTCAGCTAATCCTTGAGCAACTGGGTTCTTATTATTTTGTTTATGGTGACTTATCTCCCTGTTCCGCATTGGAACAATCATGCAGTTCAGCTAATCCTTGAGCAACTGGGTTCTTATTATTTTGTTTATACCTGGCCATCCCATTAAGGACATCGTCCAGGTGGTTATCCTGCTGTTTGACAGATTTCCATCCTTGATCCTGTCACTTTGCAAATATTGCAGAGGTTGATGTGCAGTTTTCACAATGATCTTTTCACCTTGAATAAAGCTCCTGAAATATTGCAAAGCCCACACTGTTGACAATAATGCTTTCTCACAACTGTTGAATTTTACCTCAACCGGTGATAAGGATTTGATGGCATAGGCGATGATCTTGTTCAGGTTTTCCTTTTTCTGGAAAAGGACTGCACTCATGCTTTTGTCAGTGAAACCTGTTTCCACGAAGAAAGGTTTTCCACCTCCTGGATATGCAAGGCATGGGGCCTGTATAAGCTTGGCCTTGAGTTCATTCACAGCTTGCTCATGACGCTCACTCCACTCCCATTTCACTCCTTTCTTCAGCAATTGCAAAAGAGGTTTTGTAATTTCGGCATAATTATCTATAAACTTACGGGAATAGTTCATCATGCCGAAGAAGGATCTCAACTCCTTGAGATTTGTAGGTGACTTGGTGTTGATCACTGCTTTCACCTTCTTCTTCTGTGGGTTGATTCCATCAGCAATGATTTCGTGACCTAAGAAATTAACCTTGGCATGACACCATTGAGCCTTCTGCAAAGAAAGTTTCACACCAGCTTTTCTCAGTTGGGTTAGTACATATCTCAGTTCTACAATGTGTTCCTCAAAAGTCATGCTTTTGATTAGAATGTCATCCACATAGGATAAGGTACCTCGTTAAGTGGCATCAGGCATTGCCTTATGCATGAACACAGCAAATTCATGGCCCGCATTTATGTACCCGAAGGGCAGTCGGGTCCATGCATATTGTGTCTTTCCAAATGTAAAGGCCAGTTTGTACTGATCCCTTTCGTCCACTTTAATCGTCCAATATCCTTGTGCACAGTCAAGGGCGGTGAAAATTTAGGATTCTTGAATTTGCACCAAACACTGGTCAATGTATGGCACGGGCCATCCGGACATGTAAACACGTTTGTTTAATTGTCTTAGGTCCGAGCAGAGACGAAATTGACCGTTGGGTTTGAGGACTCCAAGTATAGGATGGTTGAACGAGCTATGTATCGGACGGATGATGCCCCTCCTCTCCAGGTTTTTGACGATTTCCGATAGGGACTCGTAAGCTGCCAGCGGAAGTCGGTATTGTTTGACAAAGACAGGGGGTGCATCAGGATCTGTCTGGATTCTTGCGACATGCAGGTCTGTTTCCCAACAATCATAAGAATCCTTGGCAAACATGTCCTGGAATTCTGTGAAGAGCTCCTTTAGCTGTTGACGCTCTGACTCATTGGAGCACGCTTTAGCTATAGATATTTGCTCTTCTACCCGTTCCTGAAATTCTGGAAAGATTTCAGGCTGACTTAACTCATAAGTTTCTTCAAGCTCACTGGTAAATCATTTTGGGTGTAGTGTACCTTATCCTTTCCTTGTTGGCATGACTCGTACTCCTTTTCATCGATCTCCTGGTTGAAAACCAATGATGACTCTTCGATGTGGTATGTACCTTCTTCAGAACTGAAAGGATAAACAGAGTGGATATTGAATAATCCCTCAGGTGTTGAGGAAAAACATTGTTCCACTACTTGCTTTTCTGTTAGGTATTCATCAGGAATAAGTCCAATTACATCATTCTGGAATCCAAAAGTATAGTATTCCGAATCCATAGCTAGACCAATTACTGTGTTCTTCTGCAGGGATATGCTATGGGGAGCCACGTTATGGATTATCATGTGCAATGGATCCTGATGGATGTTAATTATAGGAGTGGGTTTTACCTGTAGGCCGAGTTGCTGTATCCAGTTGGACAAACAGATCAAAGCGTCTGCATTCTTCAGAGTTTGTCCCTTCTTCACTTGAATGGGAAGAAGAAATGGTTTACATCCTTCAGGGATTTTAACCTCCTCAGCAACCATGATACTCACGGCATAGGGCATCTGTTGCCCCCATCTCAAGGCTTGCTCCACATCCTGGAATCCCTCTGGGTCTCCCGGTAATCTGGACCAGAGGGTATTATTTACCAGATCAATCTGCATGGCAAATCGGTGCAGAAGATCATTACCCATATACATCTGATGCCGTGGTTCATTCAACACGATGAAAACATGTTCTGTAGTCTTACTTCCTATGGAGATAGACAAAAGACATTTTGCCACCACATTATGACTCTGGGAATCTCCATCCAGATCATCAACCCATTGTTCCTGTGGAGAGGAAATTTTTATCATTTTAGGATTGGTGACCTGTTTTAAGAGTCCTAAGCTTATGTAGCTGGCTTCGGATTTCAGATCCAACTTGGCATATTTCACCCGGGCTATACTGTTCACCTGTATGGGAATCAATAAATTGTCATTTACTTTTTCAATCCGTACCATGGATTGAGTATACTTGGCCAGGTCTGCGACTTCGTCGCAGACCTGGCCAAAAACAAAGGACGGAAGGTATGTAGAAGAGAATAAAGGGCTAGCCGACTGCCTTAATGAATACTTCTGTTCAGTTTTTACAAAAGAAAAAGAAGGAGAAGGACCTCCACTAGAAAGGATGACTAATAAATCGTTTGATGCATGTGTCTTTACAGAGGAAGATGTTCTAAGTTTGCTGTCTAAAGTGAAGACAAATAAGTCACAGGGGCCTGATGAGATACACCCAAAATTATTAAAAGAGCTTAGTGGTGAGCTGGCAAAACCGTTAACAGATTTATTTAACCAATCATTAGTAACAGGAGTCGTCCCGGAAGATTGGAAATTGGCAAATGTCATGCCCATTCACAAGAAAGGTAGTAGGGAGGAATCGAGCAACTATAGACCAGTGAGTCTGACATCAATAGTAGGCAAATTAATGGAAACCCTATTAAAGGATAGGATTGTGGAACATCTAAAATCCCATGGATTGCAAGATAAAAAACAACATGGGTTTACTTCAGGGAGATCATGTCAAACAAATCTTATAGATTTTTTTGACTGGGTGACTAAAATAATAGATGGTGGAGGTGCAGTAGACATCGCATATCTAGATTTTAGTAAGGCTTTTGACACTGTCCCACATAGAAGACTTATCAATAAACTGCAGTCATTGAGCATGGACTCCCATATTGTTGAGTGGATTAGGCAGTGGCTGAGTGACAGACAACAGAGGGTTGTAGTCAATGGAGAACATTCAAAACAAGGTCATGTTACCAGTGGGGTTCCACAGGGATCTGTACTGGGACCAATTTTGTTTAATATCTTCATAAGTGATATTGCAAAAGGCCTCGATGGTAAGGTTTGTCTTTTTGCTGATGACACAAAGATATGTAACAGGGTTGATGTTCCTGGAGGGAAACGCCAAATGGAAAAGGATTTAGGAAAACTAGAAGAATGGTCAGAACTCTGGCAACTGAAATTTAATGTGGATAAGTGCAAGATAATGCACCTGGGGCGTAAAAACCCAAGGGCAGAATATAGAATATTTGACACAGTCCTGACCTCAGTATCTGAGGAAAGGGATTTAGGAGTAATTATTTCAGAAGACTTAAAGGTGGGAAGACAATGTAATAGAGCAGCACGAAATGCCAGCAGAATGCTTGGATGTATAGGGAGAGGTATAAGCAGTAGAAAGAGTGAAGTGCTTATGCCGCTGTACAGAACACTGGTGAGACCTCACTTGGAGTATTGTGCGCAGTACTGGAGGCCATATCTCCAGAAGGATATAGATACTCTAGAGAGAGTTCAGAGAAGAGCTACTAAACTAGTACATGGATTGCAGGATAAAACTTACCAGGAAAGGTTAAAGGACCTTAATATGTATAGCTTGGAAGAAAGAAGAGACAGAGGGGATATGATAGAAACTTTTAAATACATAAAGGGAATCAACTCGGTAAAGGAGGAGAGCATATTTAAAAGAAGAAAAACTACCACAAAAGGACACAGTTTTAAATTAGAGGGGCAAAGGTTTAAAAGTAATATAAGGAAGTATTACTTTACTGAGAGAGTAGTGGATGCATGGAATAGCCTTCCTGCAGAAGTGGTAGCTGCAAAAACAGTGAAGGAGTTTAAGCATGCATGGGATAGGCATAAGGCTATCCTTCATATAAGATAGGGCCAGGGACTATTCATAGGATTCAGATATATTGGGCAGACTAGATGGGCCAAATGGTTCTTATCTGCCGACACATTCTATGTTTCTATGTTTCGTGACTTCCCCCTTCAAGGGAAATAGTCAATACATCCTCATCCAGGGTTATCTTCTCGATTCGGTCCTTCTGGATGGTAATGATATGAGCACAACCGTTGACAGCTTCCTCGGGCTTACCATTTTTCAGGATCGTGACATCCGGCGTTTGACTGTTCCTAAAATGAACTTCAACAGAGTTAGGCCTCTCTTCAACCACATGACAACTACGTTGGGTTTGTGCATTGCAAGAATAATCATAGGCAATGGGTGCCTTTACCTGAGTCCAAACTGCTTCATTAATAAAGTCTATTATGGAACTCAACCTTTTCAGAAGGTCAATTCCTATGATCAGCCGATCATATGGAAGGTCCACAATCAGTGTGGGGTGTTTAATTGTCTTCTTGCCAATTTTGAATGTCAACCATGATGTACCTTTTACCTGCAAAGTGTCTCCACCTACACTTATCAGAGAGCCATCGAACGATTTCAATCTCGGTCTCTTTGCTGTTAAATCCAGAACCTGTTGGAAATAACTATGTGATCAGATAGTTGCCTGTGATCCTGTATCAATTAAACCCCTGATCGGCCCAATATGCTCATCTTGAAAATAAGAATCCACGAAATATTGGCCTTTGACCTGAAACAAATCACATAGGAAATTAGGGTGAGTGTTCTTTTCCTGTTTTCTGAGAGCGTGACCTCTCTGCAGCGTCGCGACCTCTGTTGAATTCTTCACATTCCTGCTGCAGGGAACAGGAGTGGTAGCCCACACCTTAGGGGAAAGCTGGACTAAGTAACAGTTTATAGACATTTCACAGCCTGATGCTGATACGATAGGATCACTTGTTGGAAAAGACACAGGATTGTATAGATCAACAAGATTAGTCTGCAAAATAGATAACATATTAGACACCTCCTCCCTGGCCCCAACTTTAGGGTCAGGAGCACTGCAAGGCAAAATATGATTAGAAATCAATTTAGATTCTTCCTCAACCACCTTGATAACCTTGCGTTGGCCTGGGCTCTGACCCTGCCCTATTTGCTTTATGGGGCTGAGCTGGGACCTGGAGTTGCCCCTAAAAAAGGTTCAGGCTGTTTTCCTTGGGACCCCTGGGACAACTTACTTACAATGTCATACAGCTGGGTCAGTTATTCAGCCAGTTGATCAAACCTGTTTGGTTTGCGTACATTTTGATTTTGTGGGGCGGCCTGGTTATTGGTGGGTGACCTACTCCTAGGTGAATTTGAGGGTTCCTGCCTATCTTCCCTTTGGTGTCTGGGCCTGTTATTCCAGTTCCTGTATCCCTGGGAACCCCTATTGTTAAAGGGCCTAGATCCCTGGGGACCCCTATTGTAATAGGGATGGTAGTTAGATCTCTCAGCACCAGAATTATCTCCCTGTGACCCATTGAGGTTTTATCTGTTTGGGTCCTACCTGTTGTCTCTGGGTTTGTTGGACAGGTCCTGTAGATTGAGGGTATTTACGTGGCTGCGTTTCAAATCCCAAGCTAGGGTTTACCTTAGCTTCAGCTTTTGCTCTGGGGACTTTTTGAACCTCCTCTCACCTGTAGCATAGCGCTCACTGATATTATACAGTGTGGTGGCAGCCGTCACCAACCTATCCAAGGGAGCTTCAATATCAAGATCTCTAGCTAGGCTAAGTTTGATTTGGGTTGGCATTGCATCATAGAACAGCTGCTTAAACTCTTCAGATTCCCAATTTGGGGACCTATATGCTAACCCATAGGCATTTTTAAGGACAGAGAGGAATTCACGGGGACTCTGATTGGGCCTACATGTAAGCTTATATATCTCACATTTTGCAGCAGTAATGGTTCGGTAAGGTCCGAATTCTATTTTAATTTCATGCAAAACATCTTGCCAATCTTGAATTCCTCTATCCCTAAAAAATAAAAATAATGACGGTACCTATCATCAAATGCCCATGGTAGGAATCTGATCTGTCAACATCAGAGTACAACTTTAAAGAATCCATAGTGTACTCATACAGTTCTAAGTGGTTTGCTATTTGAGGAGAACCTTTCTTAGAGAACTTGAGCACAGTGGCATTCAGAAACTTAATGATGCTTGATGAACTCTGATACTTTTCTGAATACTGAGGATTTTTCTTCCTAGAGACCACTTCAGCATATGTTGGTCGCCTGGGACCCTGATCTTTCTTATGGGCAAACTCATGCCTGCGTGGTAGGGAATAAGACACACATTTTCCCGCATCACTGTCAGAATCACATGCACTTTGATCACTTCCATGAGACACATATGGTGCAGGGTATTTAACCCTTGCATCTCTCTCCAGGGGGATGTGTGGAGAGACACTTCTAGGGGCTTCTGTGTTGCTGGCACCTAGTAAGGTGGTTACAGTTTGGAATGCCCGACTTAATTGGGTTAATGCCTCCTGTGTAATCATGCCATCACTTCTGGGTGGTTTGTGGTTTGGAATGGAGTTTGCTTTAAGAGCATGTGATGACATCTCTAGATGTTGGGGGATAAGATTTGGGGGGTTTGGAAATCCCTCAGTATCAGACGGATCTTGATCAATATCATTTATAATATGGCTTGATTTGCCTGTCTGCTGAATTTTGGAATGCCGGAAATGTAGCTCCTCTAAGTCACTTTTTGCCCTTTGATATGCATCATGGCTGTGATCAAGGTTGTATTTTAAGTCCTTAATCTTGGCCTGTGCGACTCTGAGATCTGCTTCTAGCTGGGCTATATAGATCTCCATTCCCTGCACAGATTCACGTCTCTTTTGTGAAAGAGTACTGACTGCCAGTAACGCATACAAAACAGGTGACAATGTGCATAAAAGGTGTTGGTTCTTTTTGTTATTATCTTATAACACATCAATATATGTCAGGTATCTTTCAACCATGCCATTTAACTGCCATATCTCCCCACATTCTTCCTTGGCTTTTTCCTGCAGCTCATTAATCCATTCATTTATATCTTTATCAATTTTGTTCTGTGAGTGTATATATTCAACAACGTTATGGATCAGCTGCATCGGGCTGGGTGGACTGCCTGCTGTAGCATAGCCACTACCCGGGTCACTGCCTATAACACTCATCTTTCTGATCAATAATCAATACACAGATGTAACACCACACTGGCTAGCCAAGAAGAAATGTGGAACCTTTCACTATTTGCACAATCAATTAAAGAATTACTCGATCTCGGTGGGACCTCCATTTATGTCATATATCTTCTATATAAAAAGAATCTTCATATAAAAGATAAGATAAAAAAACATAAAAATTATATTATCCTTCGGGTGGACATAAACACGCCTCTAAGTTCTTTTATCGAGTATCTTAATTTGATTTGTGCAAGCAGTGAAACAAAGGGACAATTGTATATGCAAAAATATATAATCGTTTATTATATAAGAATATAAAAATCAATACAATTGCAAAACAAATTATGAAGTTACAAAATAATACCCAAAATGTACCACACGGTGATGTTAACACACACCTATCTGATCAGCACAGTACTGATTTACTGATTTTATGATGTGCTGTTACTTGTAGTTCTACTAATCCAATTGTGTTTGAGCCAACGTAGCGTGCACCTGCGTTCTCAGATTTACTTATTATGGAGGTGCTGGTTTGTTTGTTTTTCTTCCCTATTGTCACTGCCACTGGGGGGGTGGCGCCCCCTGTTGGTGAGTTTGAACCGTGCACCACCGCCCATTTACCATGTGCTTTTAATTAGATAGATTCTACAGCTGTATTCTACTTTGCCCGTATTGCAGGCTGACAGCCTGGGAGAGGCATGTATAGGATATAGCTGGGTGCTACTTTGTCCAGATTGTAGGCTGTAAGCCCAGGAGAGGCATGTTAGAGTAGGCCCCATCTGATTAGAAGCCACCTTGCTGTCTGGTAGATGGGCTCGACATAAGTTTGATCAATTATATGTGCAAAGAGCTTCTAACTGCTTTTGCAGTAAGTATGGCCACCAAGCAGCTATTTTTTTCAGTGTTTGCTTATATCTTTGTGCAATTGACTAGCAGTGTGCTGTTACTTGTAGTTCTACTAATCCACAGTATGATTTAGTGATTTATGACAACCAGTGTCATACTTTTAACAAACACTCATATACCAAGAGAAACTTAGGATCTTCTGTTTATCAAACAGGCTATAGCAATAAAAAATGGATTATACAGGAAAATAACTGTTAACCCTTGACTCTGTTTTCCTATGAACAATCAAAAATATATGATATTAATATGATAAAATATTCAGCTCGGCAATCAGACTATGGAAAATAACTTCCCAAGGGTTTTAGTCCTCTTTTCAAATAATGTCAGATCTTCCATTAACAATATGCATCTTTGCTAACAGAATAATCTGCATTATGGAGACGCCTAACACTATATATTCCCACAGTATGGGAACTCTTGGCTATATACCGAGAGAAATATCATATTAATATCACGAGTAGTAAACAAAATATACGTTACCGGGTCAAAGGCAGACAGAGTTCAGATGGGACCAGTTCTGAAGAACTTTCCTAGTAATCCAAAAAAATAATCCAAGTTTCTTCTGGTAAAGTTTTCATTTTGAATGAATGAATGAATGGATGGATGGATCTATGGCTTAATTGGCTTAATATGGATCTCCCCTAATGGTCTGTACACGAGTAATTATTCTCTCCCTTATCTAAGAATCATCCTCTTTAGATTAGGGATTCCCAATCAGGTAAAGTGGGTGTATTCGCATGCTAATAACACCATGATGTCATGTTAACTCCTAATATGGCATAGAACAAATAATGAAATAATATAATATTGTCCATCTACCTCCAGATGGCACTGTGGTACTGAAGATGAACATCACAACTTTTAAGCATTTAAAACGAAATATCTAATAAATACGTTCACATGACCCTTTTGACTTTTTAATATACATCATTGAGGAAGGTCTTTTCCTGACACTTTTAATTACCTATATCCTGGACTTGTTGGAGTTGGCTGTCTTCTCCTATCTTTTTGAAATATAGGTTGACTTGATGAAAATTTTATATAACGGCTTTGATGCTTGGCATCGGAACTTGTACATTTCACTTATCTACATCCATGAATAACTATTGTTTTGAAATAACATTTACTCTTCTCAGAAATCCAATTAACATAAACTTACTTCAATGTTTCTGTACCTTCTACAATACCTTCTAAATGATAAATACATGGTATGACATATATATAAATCGATACATTGTTACACATAGATAACACATTATATGAATTATTGATTAACATACGTTGTAAACTAAACATACCATACAGATATATATATATAATATAATTATGAATATATAAATTGAACCTCATTCAGCAGGTGTGCCTTAAGGATATGAATCCTTATCACGTCATGGCTTATCCATGAAACCACCTTGTTCCCTTCAGACAGACATGTCTGAGGAAGTTAGTTTACTCCCCATAGATAATCCCATATCTTTAGTAATATCTTTTAAATACAATGTCCGTTCATGTTCACAATTATTTTTATATAAACTGAACTTGCCATGAACTCATCTTGGCTTTCTCAGCCACATAATAGAACTTTGGTTCACGCTGATTTTTTTCTTAAAGGCAATGAGATGAGCATTCATTTTGGTTATAATGTCATTAGATAATATTGTATACGTATGAAAATGCACAACAAGGTACATTAGGCGGTCACTGGATAACATTTTTACTGTAGGCTACTAGAGTAGAGGCCCCAAAAATTGGGCATTCATATGACACAAAAGAACTTGTGATTCTGTGGCTGGAGGTACATTAGGGGGTCACTGGACAAAAATGTTACCATAGGCCACTGGAGTAGAGGCCCCAAAAATTTGGCATTCACCGGACATAAAAGAACTTTGGCTGATGTGGCTGGAGGTACATTAGGCGTTTACTGGGTAAAAATGTTACTGTAGGCCACTGGAGTACTGGCCCAAAAATTTTTGCATTCACCGGACAGAAAATAACTTTGGCTGATGTGGCTGAAGGTACATTAGGCGTTCACTGGATAAAAATTTTACTGTAGGCCACTGGAGTACAGGCCCCAAAAATTCATCTGACAGAAAAGGTCTTTTATGCCGCTGCATATACATAAGACAAGGAACATTCTTCGTTCTGATATGTGCAGGCTGGCATGAGAAAATTCAATTACACATGGTCGTCACAGGTGTTGAAGTCCTCTGAGATCCATGCCTCATTCATTTTTAGAAATGTGAGGTAGTCCACACTGTCGTGAGCTAGGCGAGTGCGCTTATTGGTCACAATCTCCCCTGCTGCACTGAACGTCATTTCGGACATGACACTCGACGAGGGGCAAGCCAAGAGTTCCCTGGCAAATTGTGCCAGCTCTGGCCACAGATAAAGCCTGCACACTCAGTAGTCCAGGGGTTCCTCGCTTCTCGGAGCATCCACATCGGCCGTTAACCCGATGTAGTCAGCCATCTGTCGGTCTAGGCGTTCCCTGAGGCTAAATCCGGAGGGCAGCTGTGGATGGGTTGGCTGCAAGAATGATCTCATATCTGTAGTGACCAACACATGTTCAAACCGCCCTCTTCTTCCAGGCACGGTAGGATTGGTACTCGCACCTGTTTTGCTGTGGGTGGAAATTCCTCTGCCAGAGCCCGCAACAGTAAAATGCAGCATCTCTCGCAGCAAGGCCTGTAAATTCTACATTCTGCCAGCCCTCTGTGATGCTGGTAACATGTCCGCCATTTTGTGTTTGTATCGGGGGTCTAAGTATGTTGCCACCCAGTACTGGTCCTTGCCCTCTATGATTTTTATACAGCGTCCCTCTGCAGACACTGGAGCATGAAGGCCCCTATTTGCACTAAATTGGAAGCGGTGGATCGCCCTGGCTCCTGCTTATCGCCCAGGAGAATTTGGTCCTCGGTTTCCTCCCCCCAGCCACGGACAACACCATGGATCCCCGAAAAGTTTGAAGTCCCCCTCAAAGCCTGCTCTTCTTGCTCCTACTCCCCCCAGCCACCATCCTCCTCTGACTCCTCTTGAGACTTCTGCTGTCTTGTCTTAGATGGAGTAGCCCCTCCTGGGAATTCATTCAGCATTGCGACTTCCCCATCTTCCTGCTTCTCGACGGCTTGATCAATGACACGTCGCAATGCATGTTCCATAAAGAAGGCGTAAGGTACGATGTCACTGATGGCACCCTGGCTGCGACTGACCAGTTTGGTGATCTCATCAAACGGCCGCAAAAGTCTGCATGCGTCGAGCATGAGAAGCCACTGGCACGGTGAAAAGAAACCAAGCTCCCCAGAACCTCTCCTGCTGCAGAGTTTGTACAGGTAGTCGTTAATGGCACGTTGCTGCTGAAGCAGCCTATCAAGCATATACAAGGTGGAGTTCCAGCACGTCGGGCTGTCACAAACCAGACGTCTGACGGGCAAGTGGTGTCGCCGCTGATCTAAAATGTCCAGAGATTTTCCTGGCCTTCCGCAAGACTTCCTGGACCCCAGGGTATTTGGCAACGAATCGCTGCACGACTAAGTTCAGGACGTGTGCCATGCACGGCACGTGTGTTATTTTGCCCTGTTTCAGCGCGCTCAGCAGATTGACACTGTTGTCGCACACCACTTTACCAACTGTCAAATTGAGCGGGGTTAGCCACTGATCGGCCTGTGACCGCAGAGCTGAAAGCAGTGCAGGACTGGTGTGGCTCTTGGCTTCCAGGCACAACATCCACAGCACAGCATGGCAACATCTCACCTGGGACATCGAATAGGTTCTGGGGAGCTTGGGGGGTGCAGCGGAAGAGGTGGTAGCAGTGCAAAAGGACTCAGCCGAGGAGGAGACGGAGGCTGGAGTAGGAGGAGGAGAAGAGGAGGCAGGCCTGCATGCAATCTGTGGCGGTAACACCAAATCCACACAGGAGCCACGGGTTACATGCTTGACGGCCGTCAGAAGGTTTACTCAGTGGGCAGTAAAAGTTATGTACCTTTCCTGCCCGTTTTTGCTAGACCACGTGTCTGTGGTCAGATGTATCTTGGCACCGACATTGTGTGCCAGAGATATATTCACTTGCCACTGAACGTGGCCATATAGCTCTGGGAAGCCCTTCTGGGAGAAATATTTCCTACCGGGGACCTTCCATTGCGGTGTGCCAATGGCCACAAATTTTCTAAAGTCCTCAGAGTCCACCAGTTTATATGGCAGTAGTTGGCGGGCTAGCAGTTTCAACAAGCCAGCGGTCAGCCATTGGGCAAGAGGGTTATCCGGCGACATCATTTTTACGCTCGAACATTTGGGCCATGGAAGCCTGCCTTATGCCAGATGAACCGTGACGATGACACGGTGGAAGGTGGAGTGGAGGACAAATGGGAGGAGAGAGAAGGAGAAGAGGCAGGACGTGGAGCGGCGGGAGTATGGCTTTGTGGGTTCTGACGGCGTTGCTCCCACTGGGCTCAGTGATGGAAGGCCAGGTGCCTTCTTAAGGCGGTCGTCCCTAGGTAAGTATTGGGCTTACCATGACTTATGCGTTGACAGCACAGGCTGCAGATAGCAACACTATGGTCAGCAGCTGACACGTTAAAAAAAGCCCACACTGCGGAGCCATGTGCCAGCGTCCTGTGAGCGCCAGACGTGACTGTGCATGGTGGATGGCTCGCTCCAGATACATTTGCAGTCTGCTTTTTGCCTCCTGTGCCCTGCAAGCTGTGCTTGCTTCTCCTCCCTCTCTGCTGCTCCGTCTCTCCCTCTGAACTTCCCTCCTCTTCCTCTCTTGTGGGCACCCACATGACGTCCATCGAGATGTCATAATCCTCACCTTCACCACCACTGACATTTGAGATCTCGGAGTAGACAGCAACAGTGGGGACCTCCATCCTTGGGCTGATCTGGGTACTGTCGTGAGACCGCTGGGTGGCGGCCATTGCTACCTCCTCTTCCTCATCCGATGTCAAGATCGGTTAAGTGAGCACCGGTAAGGTCTGGGAATAGATGGGAAAATAATTCCTAGTACTCACACTGTGGAGTGGCTGTGGTGGTGGATTTATGGGGGGCACACAGCTAAGAGTGATTTGGGTGCAGATACAGAGGATGAGGAGGGTGCAGAAGCGGAAGGGTGGGTGAGCCACTCAACCAACTCTGGTGAGTCCTTTGAAGTAATCGCACGCGCCTTCTCCAACTTCCCACTTAGGCTCCGGCCTGGTGCAACTGCCCGACACCTACCATCCCTGCGGAACGGCCTGCCTCTTCCGCTGCCTGTCATTTTCAAAATCACCCGGTGCCTAAGTCCCTAGAGAAGAGCAGCATTTGTGGAAGCAGGTATATTGCAGGCCTCAATCAATATTTGGTGGAAGCAGGTATATCTAACCCCTTAATCAGTCTTTTGTGGAAGCAGGTATATCTAACCCTTCAATCAGTGTATTTTGGGGGCAACTGGTATATCACAACTGTTGCAATTAGTTCAAATAGCGTTTGAACCTCTATATAGCTATGGTATCGCAGCAGAACCGCACACAACTGCTGCACAGTTCAAATGCACTATATAGAAAGTATATTATAGGTATATCACACCCCTGCCTCAATCATTTTTTGGGGGGGAAACTGGTATATCACACCCGTTGCAATTAGTTATTCCAATATCGTTTGAACCTCTATATAGCTACAGTATCGCAGCGGAACCGCACACAACTGCTGCACAGTTCAAATGCACTATATAGAAAGTATATTATAGGTATATCACACCCCTGCCTCAATCAGTTTTTTTGGGGGGCTATAGGTATATTACACCCGTTGCAATTAGTTGTTCCGATACCGTTTGATCCTCTATATAGTTGTGATATCACAGCAGAGCCGCACACAACTGCTGAACAGTTCTAATGCACTATACAGAAAGTATATTATAGGTATATCACACCCCTGCCTCAATCATTTTTTTTTTTTATTTTTTGGGGGGGGGGGGGGGGGCTACAGGTATATTACACCTGTTCCACTACCGTTTGAACCTCTATATAGCTGCAGTATCGCAGCAGAACCGCACACTACTGCTGCACTATATAGAAAGTATATTATAGGTATATCACACCCCTGCCTAAATCAGTTTTTTGGGGGGGCTACAGGTATATCACATCCGTTGCAATTAGTTGTTCCAATACCGTTTGAACCTCTATATAGCTGCGGTATCGCAGCAGAACTGCACACAACTTCTGCACAGTTCAAATGCACTATATAGAAACTATATTATAGGTATATCACACCCCTGCCTCAATCAGTTTTTTTTGGGGGGGCTACAGGTATATCACACCCGTTGCAATTAGTTGTTCCAATACCGTTTGTCCCTCTACAGGGAGTGCAGAATTATTAGGCAAATGAGTATTTTGACCACATCATCCTCTTTATGCATGTTGTCTTACTCCAAGCTGTATAGGCTCGAAAGCCTACTACCAATTAAGCATATTAGGTAATGTGCATCTCTGTAATGAGAAGGGGTGTGGTCTAATGACATCAACACCCTATATCAGATGTGCATAATTATTAGGCAACTTCCTTTCCTTTGGCAAAATGGGTCAAAAGAAGGACTTGACAGGCTCAGAAAAGTCAAAAATAGTGAGATATCTTGCAGAGGGATGCAGCTCTTGCAAAGCTTCTGAAGCGTGATCATCGAACAATCAAGCATTTCATTCAAAATAGTCAACAGGGTCGCAAGAAGCGTGTGGAAAAACCAAGGCGCAAAATAACTGCCCATGAACTGAGAAAAGTCAAGCGTGCAGCTGCCAAGATGCCACTTGCCACCAGTTTGGCCATATTTCAGAGCTGCAACATCACTGGAGTGCCCAAAAGCACAAGGTGTGCAATACTCAGAGACATGGCCAAGGTAAGAAAGGCTGAAAGACGACCACCACTGAACAAGACACACAAGCTGAAACGTCAAGACTGGGCCAAGAAATATCTCAAGACTGATTTTTCTAAGGTTTTATGGACTGATGAAATGAGAGTGAGTCTTGATGGGCCAGATGGATGGGCCCGTGGCTGGATTGGTAAAGGGCAGAGAGCTCCAGTCCGACTCAGACGCCAGCAAGGTGGAGATGGAGTACTGGTTTGGGCTGGTATCATCAAAGATGAGCTTGTGGGGCCTTTTTGGGTTGAGGATGGAGTCAAGCTCAACTCCCAGTCCTACTGCCAGTGTCTGGAAGACACCTTCTTCAAGCAGTGGTACAGGAAGAAGTCTGCATCCTTCAAGAAAAACATGATTTTCATGCAGGACAATGCCCCATCACACGCGTCCAAGTACTCCACAGTGTGGCTGGCAAGAAAGGGTATAAAAGAAGAAAATCTAATGACATGGCCTCCTTGTTCACCTGATCTGAACCCCATTGAGAACCTGTGGTCCATCATCAAATGTGAGATTTACAAGGAGGGAAAACAGTACACCTCTCTGAACAGTGTCTGGGAGGCTGTGGTTGCTGCTGCACGCAATGTTGATGGTGAACAGATCAAAACACTGACAGAATCCATGGATGGCAGGCTTTTGAGTGTCCTTGCAAAGAAAGGTGGCTATATTGGTCACGGATTTGTTTTTGTTTTGTTTTTGAATGTCAGAAATGTATATTTGTGAATGTTGAGATGTTATATTGGTTTCACTGGTAAAAATAAATAATTGAAATGGGTATATAGTTGTTTTTTGTTAAGTTGCCTAATAATTATGCACAGTAATAGTCACCTGCACACACAGATATCCCCCTAAAATAGCTAAAACTAAAAACAAACTAAAAACTACTTCCAAAAATATTCAACTTTGATATTAATGAGTTTTTTGGGTTCATTGAGAACATGGTTGTTGTTCAATAATAAAATTAATCCTCAAAAATACAACTTGCCTAATAATTCTGCACTCCCTGTATATAGCTGCGGTATCACAGCAGAACCGCACACAACTGCTGCATAGTACAAATGTACTATAATATACTTTCTATGTTAGAAAGTATATTATAAGTATATTACACCCCTCTGTATATCACACCTATACAAAGGGACTTTTGTGGCCCTATTAGCTAGCGTTTGGTGTCCCTAACAGCCTATCCCTGCTCCACAAAGCAACCTCTCCCTACACTGACAAAATACAGAATGTAAAATGGCTGCCAGATCGGGTTCTGTTATAGGGTGGGGGTGTGTCCATGTGCTGAAACGTCTCAATTGGCTGTCCTGTCCCACCTGATGGCTGTGTAATGGGTCAAAGATCAGCGCAATGCAAAGGAATATGGCGCGCGCGAACATTGCCATATGTTCGCGAACGTGCAAAGTTCGCCGCGAACCACAAGGCCATCACTAATTTTGACATCATGAGACCAAGACAACACCTAACAATTGATCAACAGTACCTTGCCATTGCAAGGGTTCAAACAGTATGTTCTCAGATGGAAGTTGCCACTGAGCTTAGAGTGTCATCAGCAGGTTGCAACAGAGATACAGATAGACTGGAAGAGTCACATCAAGGCATAGAAGTGGACGTTCTTTGGCCACATCCCACACTGAAGACCGCTTCATTGTGAACAATGCCCCGTGGAACCGGATGATGAATGCCACACAACTCCAGGCACATTTAAGGGAGGTGAGAGACACCCCAGTGTCAAGTCAGACCATTCGAAGTGTTACGTCAGTCCATTTGTTTATATTAGCGTGGTCTGCATGGTAGATGACCTGCAAGGGTACCTGACCACAGGCATCATCGTCTTGCATGGGCCAGGGGGCATCTACACTGGACAAGGGACCACTAGACCTCAGTGCTGTTCACTGATGAAAGTCGATTCACGCTGAGCAGAAATGATGGCCGCCAACGATGTTGGAGATGTCAATAAGAGCACTATGCATCAGCCACTGTTGTCACCAGACAAGTCTTTGGTGGTGATTTAACAGTGTGGGCAGGTGTGTCTAGTCAATACAGAACTGCTCTACACATTTTTTTGAATGATACAGTGACAAACCCATACTACTTGAATAACATCATTAATTCCATCATTGTGCCTCTGCATGAACAACACAGGCTTAATTTAATCTTCATGGACAACAGTGCGCCAGCTCATCGAGGTCGCATCATTAGGGAACGGCTTCTGGGGTACCTCAAATGGAGTGGCCTGCACTTTGTCCAGAATCTCAGTGAAAATCTATGGGACCAGGTGAGTTGCCATGTAGAGGCTCGTAACTCTGTACCCCAGAACCTCAATGACCTGAGGGCTGCCCTTCAAGAAGAGTGGCATGCCATGCCTCAGCAGACAATAAGTCGACTTGTTAACATCATGAAAGGTCATTGTCAAGCTGTAATTGATGCTCAAGGCCACATGTCAAATTATTGAGACTGACATTTTTGTGGGGGTATACCCACCACTGTTGATGGCTTTTGTTTCAATAAATTGTTTGAGATGAGGAAATCACTTCTCCCACATCTACTTAAATTACCTACTTTTATAATATAACATCACTGTAGTGTGAACTTTTTACGTTTTCCATAAATTTAACTGGAAAGCCAAATATCCCTGTAGTTTTAGCCATTGCAACACGCACTTGCACATTTACTTCATTTTGCAGGAGATGCTGACTAAATTATGTTTACAGTATGCATTTCCAAGTGTGGTTGCCTCCATTTTGGTTGTGCACTCTAAACTAACCCATCCTTTCCACAGGCTGTTTTTTATTAGCCATTCCGTCCGTGGAGTGTGGCGCTCCCTGTAAATGATCCTTCAGATGCCGGGGTTGCAATTGACCACAGCATCTGAGGGGTTAAATGTCCATAATTGGAGCTCTCGCATGTCATAGTCTCGGCTACTGGGTGTCTGCTGTATAAAACAGCAGGCACCCAGGGGGCGTGGCTTGCCGCTGACCTCCATGGCCGCACGAAAGAGGAGCTCCGACTTCACCTCAACTTTTATGCAGCATATCACCCTCTTTCTGCCCCATTCTGTGGATAAATAATCTGGCAGTGAACTACATGATGACCAGAGGGGAAAAAGGCGAACAATGCGCAAGGCAAACTGGACTTTTATTTCGACAAAGACCGGGAGCAGTCCGGAGCGCTAATGGAGGAAGGCACGAACCTACTCACCACACAGCAGAAGCGTCCGTCCCCAGCTCATACAGTGGTGCCGGCGCCAAGGACAGCCAGCATGTCCCACAAAGGAGATTGCCGTCCTCCTCAGACAGCGGATCCAGATTTTCCCCACCAACGTGGGAGAGTACAGGAGGAGAAGGAGACACAGTGGAGAGGGAGGCGCCATCTTCACCAGCCGAGATTCCCGCCACACAACGATCCATGGCGGTGGCACAAGGCTCCCACAATGAGGTAAATTCAACATGCTTATCACTTACCTCTGCACTCCCTGACGCTCTCACAGACACTCTCTCCTCTATAGAGACTTCAGATGAGCCTGCGTCTGGCTCGTTAATTAAGAATCTGCTACTAGCCCTAAATCCCTACATCAAGACATCACCAAGCTGTATACCCCTCTTCACATACAGCTACCAGATGTCTCCAGCAGAGTGGATCACATCAAGCATAAGATGGGGGAATATGCTAACTCCCATAATCAGCTCATCGATTCCCACTATGGGCTCACGGAAGAAGTAGAAGCATTAAGGGCAAAGGTCACTGACTTAGAAGACAGATCAAGGAGAAACAATATAAAATTTAGAGGCATTACAGAAGAGGTCCCATCTGCTGATCTGTCTGCATTCCTACAGGCTTTATTTAAAAAAGTTGCTTCCAAGCTGCGAACCACGGGAGTTGGTGATCGACAGTGCGCACCGCATAGTAAAACCTAAGCATATTCCAGACTCCGCACCCAGGGATGTGCTGGCGCGAATTCATTTTTTCCATGTCAAGGAAAGGGCCATGGCGGCTGCCAGGTCACTGAAAGAACTTCCCTTCCCATATCACCAAATCAAAATGTTTGATGATCTCTCAGCCACTACTCTTCACATGAGAAGCCAGCTATTACCTGTCACTTCTGCTCTAAGAGATAACAATATCGCCTACCGCTGGGGATTCCCAGTAAAGTTGCAGATAAATCGAAATGGAAAACTACACAGCATCTCCTCTGTCACAGAAGGGACACGCTTGTTGTATGAATGGGGAATCTCAATCCATCGTCCAGCAGTGAATGAGAAGCAAAAGCACATGTCTGCAGAGTGGAAAACGGCGTCTAAACCACGCTGACAGGTGAACAAGGGCATTACTCATATTCACCTTTACACTTGAGGTGGTCAGTGGTTGCCGCCTGAGAGACTTCCTATGACAGGTTGCTACCCCCAAAAGAAACGCAACCAACCGTTCCTGTTGATTGCTTATTTTCTAATCTGTTCGCTCTTTTATCTTATAAGGTGCAATTGTTTTCTGTTGTCTATCCCTTTCGCTTCTGTTGCTTTTTACTTTAGCACATTCTTTTAGGTACACCCATCGTCGTCGGTACTCACCTACGTGAGTGACGTTGATTCTATATTGCATTTGGGCGCAAAGGTACTATCCCCCAAATCTTCTGAGGAAGGCACATGTAACATTCCCTAGCAAACTGTGCCAATATCATGCCGCTTAAACTCGCATCCATTAACGTTAAGGGTCTGAATAGCCCACTCAAGCGTTCACAGATGTGGAAAGAGGCCATTTCCCAAAGATCTGATGTTTTCTGTGCGTTGGAGACTCGTCTTATGGCCTCTGACGCTCACAGAATGCATCATCCTAAATTTCCGCACATCTTCCAAGCAAACTATGCAAAAAAGCAAAGGAGAGTGTTATTGGCTATTAAAGACACAGTTGCCTTTAACCATACGGAGACTGCCATAGACCCAGGTTCATTATACTTGTGGGCACCATTAACAATGTACAGTACACAATTGTGGCAATTTATGCACCGCATAGACATCAGGTGTCCTTTTTTAATAAGCTTATGTTCAAGATTGGCAAACTTAGAAATGGACATCTGGTGATTTGTGGAGATTTCAACACAATACATGATTGGCAATGGGATACTACCTCCTCATCCACCTGGAGATCCGATTCTCTAGCGAAATTCCTATGTAAACAGGATTTGTATGATATTTGGCGCATTCTCCATGAATCCGAAAGAGATTATACGTTTTTCTCTCCTAGACATAATATGTATTCTAGAATTGAACAGTTTTTAATTTCCAGGTCTCTTCTGTCATGCTCCATCTCCGCATCCATAGATACTATCACATGGTCGGACCATGCTACTATCAATTTAGTACTCGCAGAAAAATTTGAGCCCCTGGTGTCTCCCCAGTGGAGGAATAATGAATATCTCATGACACATACAAGGTACCAATCCGAATTCTCTAAAGAATTACAGGAATTCTTTACTTTAAATGCGGGCTCTGTGAATGATTCAGCTACTTTATGGAATGCCCACAATGCATTCATCAGAGGTATTTTTATCAAGCTAGGTAGCCGCTTCAAAAAAGAAAGAGAAAAAAGATTCACAGATCTCATGTCCGAGATTAGACGCATTGAGTCACTCAATAAGAGAGATATCTCACCCGCTCTAATAGACAAACTAAGACAGCTGCGTGCCCAGCTAAATGAGTGTCTTTTGCTTAATTATGAAAAGAGTACGCAATCTCTGAAGGTTCAATACTATTCGCAGGATAACAAAGCTAGCAAGCTTCTAGCCCGTAGATTAAAAGCTAGAACGTACAAAACCAAAATCCCGTTCCCGATAAAGGATGCCACGGGAGCAAAAATATATGACCCCAAAAGCATAGCCAACAAATTTAGGGACTACTATTCCTCTTTGTATAACCTAGCTTCCTCCACTGTTCACATCCCCTCCCAAGAAGAGTTTAACAAGTTTTTAGACTCGGTATCTCTGCCTCGTATGTCTGAAGACCAAGCAAGGTCCATATCTATACCTTTCTCCAACGGGGAAATAAAAAACACCATTAAAGCACTTCCCTCTCACAAAGCCCCAGGTCCAGACGGACTATCTACCCAATACTACAAAACATTTATGTCTGAGCGGATACCCCACCTGCGTAATACACTAGAAGATATTCGTACTACAGGCCGCCTCCCAAAGGAAATGCTACAATAGTGACCCTCCCTAAACCGGGAAAAGATCCCATTTATCCCCAAAATTTCCATCCCATATCCCTCTTAAACACAGACACTAAACTTTACGCCAAACTTTTAGTAAATAGATTGACCTTGATCATCCCACAACTAGTAACTATTGATCAAGTTGGCTTCGTCCAGGGCAGATGTGGCTCTGACAATATGAGACGGATAATAAACATCCTGGATTTTGTAAATAAGCAGAAACTGCCATCAGCTCTAGTGGCCTTAGATGCAGAAAAGGCTTTCGACCGCGTTAGCTGGTCCTTTGCATTTTCAGTATTAGGCAGAATGGGTTTTACGGCGGAAATTATCTCCCTGATAAAAGCATTATACACAGAGCCTACTGCAAGAGTCCTTGTTAATGGCACTATGTCTGACGAATTTGCCATAACAAATAGAACCAGGCAAGGTTGCCCCCTATCTCCCATCATGTTTATCTTCACTATAGAACCTTTAGCACAGGCGATAAGACAGAGCCCAAACATTCAAGGAGTGAACATAGGAGGGATAGATCACCGATATCTTTATATGCAGATGACATTATACTGTCTCTCACTGACCCCCCAAATTCCCTAACCACGGCACTAAAAATCATAGAAAACTTCGGCAACCTCTCTTATTACAAACTTAATCTAGATAAGTCTCAAGTCTTACCCCTACAAATCCCGGACGAAACCCGAAAACAAATGAAACGGCAATTTCCACTAGATTGGCAAGACCATAAAATTAAATACCTAGGGATATTTATCACCACACAAACTGGATCTCTTTACACTACTAATTACACCCCATTACTGGCGAGTCTGGATGCGGAGATGGATCAATTATCCAAATGTGAAGTATCATGGCTGGGGAGAATCGCATCGTATAAGATGCTTATACTTCCAAAATTGCTGTACCTGTTCAGGAACCTTCCGATCACTTTACCACAGACCTCCTTCCACAAAACGCATCAGGCCCTGAAAAACTTTGTCTGGCATAAAAGAAGACCCCGTATAGCCTTTGGCATCCTGACAAGAGGTAGAGGAGCTGGAGGTTTGGGTCTTCCTAATATCAAACATTACTATCTTGCCACCCATATCTCACAATTGCGACACTGGTGGGCGAACACCCAAGCATACCCTTGGGTGTCTATCGAATCTGCCCTATCCACATCTCAATCTAAAAGCCCTTCTCCTAGCTACCTTGTGCACATCTTTTAGAATACCTAAAGATGTACCATGCAGCGTCTCAGCTTCCCTGATCAAACTGGAAAGAATATCACGCAAAAGGGTCAGATGGGAAAAGATCAATATGCAAGTGGGCCCCCATAGAATCTCTAGATCTATGCATAGCAGATATAGACCTGTCCTCATGGAGAAAAAAAGGGCTAAATAAGATCTATGACTTGTATACGGGTGATCAATTGTGCAGTTTTGAGCACATCCACCAAACATATGACATTTCCAATCGCGATTTTGATAAATACCTTCGCATTAGACACTTCCTGACTTCCAATGCCCCGCTTGACGTAAAAGCTGATCATCAGATATTTAAATCCTAGTCCCAAGCACACCCAGCTGGGAAAGGCATAAAACCCTTCTATGCCTCACTAGGAAGTAAAGAGGAATTTATAAAAACCACCCCTTTCAAATCATGGGAGCTTGAACTACAACAACTACCAATTGATAAGTCTCAATGGACAAATGCCCTCCAATTTGCTGCTAAATGCTTTAGATGCACTCTCTATTATGAGTCATACATGAAAACATCTTACGATGGTACTATACCCTGGATAGACTCAGCATAATATATCCAGGTTCCTCGCACCTTTGCTGGAGAGGATGTGGATGCAAGGGTAAATTGTGAAAACAAATTTTTTAGATAATTTCTGATTTGATCGGAATCTCGACACCACCAACCCCACAACTAGCATTGCTCCTGATTGACATAGAAAGGTTCTCCCCATCTCACCGAGTGATTGTAGCACACCTCCTTATGTCAACTAAGATAACTATAGCCAAATATTGGAAGTCACAGACAATTCCCACAACAAAAGAGATAGTTGACAAGGTAGATAAAACCTACTCATATGAGAGGATCCTATCCTACAATTTTCCACCTTCTCTGAAGTTTACTAAAGCATGGCAATGCTGGGGAGATTATAGAGCAAAGCTCCAACTGGCCTGACCCATTGAATCAACCTCTTAACCGAGTACAATGATTCCTGACGTCACTGAAACAGAGTGTAATAGCACCTAATTGCGCTGATGTATGTGTACTTAACTAGATTTCATTTTATTTTACATATGTTCTTAACTAGATTTCATTTTATTTCACATATGTTCTCCTACCTGTTGGTTATGTTCTCTCCCCCCCCCCTCCCCTTCTCCATCCTTACACTTGAATATGACGGCTGTTTATACTCCACCGTCAAACGTTAATAATAAAGAGTCATGCAGCTCGCCTGAATGCTTTGGGGTTCCGTCCCTGCAATTAATTATGGAGTGGGCATACTCATAAATGTACGGTATATATAAATGTATTATTTTAGAAGGCGCAAAATAACTGTCTACAAAATGACATATATTCATCACAAGTGTAGGTATGGAACTGTACCTTTCAATGTGAATTTATTGTCTGTTTATTTGCTCAAGCAAAATACTGTATAAACATATGCCGGTACTACGATACCGATAATGTATACCAATGCTTTCCTGAAAAATTAAATAAAAAAAACTATTGATGAAAAAAAAAAACAGCAGGCACCCAGTAGCTATGGTGCTCGCTTAGTTGCTGAGGGGGCGCCATCTTTAATGTCCTGACATCGCTGTACATGTACGTCGGATGTTGGGAAGGGGTTGATGGTCTAATTTTGGAATATGTATAACTAGGGGTGAGCGAATCGACTTCAGATGAAACAACCAAAGTTTATTCACATAAAACTTTGTTTTAATACTGAGCGTTCCGTACAGTATTAGAATGTATTAGCGCCGATGAGCCAAAGTCATTACTTCGCGAAGTCTCGCGAGACTTCACGTAATAACTTCATAAACTGATTTCTACTGTAAAAAAAACATTTCCTGAACTTCGGTTTGGTTCCAAGTGAACACCAATCAAAACTTTAGCTCCTAATTGGCCACTGCTGTGTGTGAGTAGACTCAAATACCACCCCAAAAAAACACAGCAACATAGTATATAAAATACATATTTTATTATTCAATTATACAAGAGTCTATAAAAAACAATAATAGCAGCATGCATACACAGGAATAAGATAAACAGGACGGCATATAAAGTGTCACAAATCAAAACTAAATAGCCCCTAGATGATATAATACATGTCTCATTTGCCCTTAGCACCTCATAAATAGTAGGAAAGAGAGGGCCATAACATTTACCCCAAACTGCCGAGTGTACCTTCCTTTACAAGGGGGTGCAAATCAGGGGGAAATTACCATATCCAATAAAACAAAGTGCCTAGCGCAATAAAGTAAAGTGAACAATACATTAGGGAGGAAGTCGCTCAGGAGGAAGCGACTGCGAAAAGCGCGTCTGGTTAGGACTGCATTGGTCGGTATTATATTAAATACTATATCATTACTCCTTAATGTATTGTTCACTTTACTTTATTGCGCTAAGCACTTTATTTGTCATTGGATGTGGTCATTTTCTCCTGATTTGCACCCCCCTCCCCCCTTGAAAAGGAAGGTGCAATGGGCAGTTTGGGGTAAATGTTATGCCCCTCTCTTTCCTACTATTTATGGGGTGCTAAGGGCAAATGAGACATGTATTATATCATCTAGGGGCTATTTAGTTTTGATTTGTAATACTTTATATGCAGTCCTGTTTATCTTATTCCTGTATATGTATGCTGCTATTGTTTTTTTATAGACTCGTATAATTGAACAATAAAATATGTATTTTTTTTACTATGTTGCTGTGTGTTTTTTTTTTTTTTTTTTGGGGTGGTATTTGGTTCCAGGTGGTACCTTGGAACCAAACCAGAGTTCGGGAAATGTTTTTTTTTACAGTAGAAGTCAATTTATGAAGTTATTATGCAAAGTCTTGCGAGACTTCGCAAAGTAATAACTTCGGCTCATCGGAGCCAATACATTCTAATACAGTACGGAGCATTCGCTCCGTACAGTATTGAAACGAAGATTTATGCAAATCAAGTTTGGATGAAGTCGATTAGCTCACCCTAAGTATACTGTTACAAGTAACCAGGGCTGTGGAGTCGGTAGATAAATGCTCCGACTCCTCAGTTTATTGTACTTCCGACTCAGACTCCCCGACTCCTCTGTATTTAATATGCAAATGTATTTTATACATTCCTTGAAGGAAAGAAAGGCAACATACATGTCATTACCAAATGACTACTGGCTGGGAAGCCAACAGTCTACTGTATTGAACAGTTTAAGCAAAAGACAAACACAATGAAAACAACTGTTTTATTAATTTTTTTTTAATCAAGTGGCTGGATAGTAGCAGCAGGCACAAACATCAGGAACTTTACAAGTTAAAAAATACAAACCACATTATTTGGTTGTTTTAGAACAAAAACAAAGCTTATCTATATGAACCAAAAACATAATCTGTAAAAGCTAGAAATGGTTTATATTAATCTTCTTCACATCACTGAACGCGTTTGTTTTGCGGTTACGTGAGGCACTGCATGCATTGGCCTTTATTCTTACAGTAGAGAAGTCATTAATTATAACTGTTTATGAATTCGGACATTTAAACTTTCTTTTTTTATTTTTTTATTCCAATTTAAATTTAGTAGGAGTCGGAGTCTGTTCATTTTTTGCCGACTCCGACTCCAGGTACCCAAAATTGACTCCGACTCCTCGACTCCGACTCCACGGCCCTGCAAGTAACAATTCTTCTGCCACAGTTTTTTGGGGAATATTACAGTACCATGTTGCTAAAGCCAAAACTATTTTTTTTTATCAGAGTTGCTTTATGAGGCGCTGAAGAATCTGGCAAGTATGGTGCATGCTATTTTTGCACAAACATTTCTGATTTTTTTGTGATTTTACAATACTCTCCCTACCTTTGTAAATTAGGTGTAGATAAATAGCCCCCATGCGTATGCAGTAGAGACCGTTGCATGGGGTCCTAGGTTTGATTCTGACAAAGGAAAACATCTGCATGGAGTTTGTATGGGTTTCCTCCTACACTCCAAAGACATACTGATAGGAAGCTTAGATTGTGAGTGCCTTTGAGCAAGCAGGCAATGATTAGGTTTGTAAAGTGCTGCGGAATATGTCAGTGCTATATAGAGTATCTCACAAAAAGGAGTACACCCCTCACATTGTTGTAAAGTGTCATGGTTTGGGGTTGCACAAGTGCTGCCGGCTGTGGGAAGTTACAGTTCATTGAGGGAACCATGAATGCCAACATGTCATACTGAAGCAGAGCATGATCCCCTCCCTTTGGAAACTGGGATTCAGGGGCAGTATTCCAACATGATAATGACTCTCAAACACACCTCTAACGACCACTGCCTTGCTAAAGAAACTGAGGGTAAAGGTGCTGGACTGGCCAAGCATGTTTTCAGACCTAAACCCTATTGAGCGTCTGTGGGACATCCTCAAACAGAAGGTGAAGGAGCGCAAGGTCTCTAACATCCACCAGCTCCACGATGTCATCATGGAGGGTGGCAGAGGCTTCCATTGGTAACCTGTGAAGCTGTAGTGAACTCCCAGCCCAAGAGCGTTAAGGCAGTGCTGGAAAATAATGGTGGCCACACAAAATATTGACACTTTGGGCACAATTTGGCCATTTTCACTTTGGGTGTACTCACTTCTGTGGCCAGCGGTTTAGACATTAATGGCTGTGTGTTGAGGAGGGCACACCAAATTTACACTGTTATACAAACTATACACTGACTACTGTACATTGTATGAAAGTGTAATATCTTCAGTGTTGTCCCATGAAAAGATGTATAATAAAATATATATTTACCAAATTGTGAGGGGTGTACTCACTTTTGTGAGATACTGTAAGTGCGTAAAATAAATAAATCTACCAGTCAATAAAAAAAGTCAGATTGAGATACAAAAATTTTATTTAAAGAAATATGTAATCAACCGGACGTACATTTATGAATTGTTAAAAAGGAAAAGCCATAATTGTCCTTAGCAAAACAGATCAGTAATAAACAGACAACTGATTTATGCCGCTTGTGTAAAATAATTTAACTACATAGACAAATACTTAAATAAGTATAATAAATCATGCATATTCACCTGATATCCACAAGTTTATCTGGAAAACTGAAATCATCGCCATGCTATAAAATTCCTTCACATAAAGGAATTACTATGAAATTTGTGCAAATTAATACAAACCACATCATAAATAATCATTGATCCATAAGTTATATTTTTTCTATAAAAACATTTGGCAATGCTTTTTCCACAACCCCCCTCCCAATACCACTGACCAGATCACGTGGCATTTTTTTTTTAAATAGGCATATAAAAAAAATACAACTCTAGGACTGTGCCAAATATAAATAGTGCAGTAACCCAACAGTTGGACCGCTTTGAAGAAAGCAGCAATTACAATTATACAGTACACGTATGCACAGACATACACACACAGTTTCGATTTTATTCACATAGCTGAAAAAAGCATCCTCGTATGTGAAAGTATGACCCCTAACATTCTAGCAATGTAGATTCCAAAAAGAGATACTTCACTATAAAGTCTAGTCCACCAAATACACGTCACTTGAAATCCTTCTTTGTACAGACATCCTTTAGTCAACCGTGGTCAGCAAGAGCTGGATGACATGAAAGCAGCTTTTTTTTGTCACAGTTGGGAAGCAACAATTGTGTGAACAGATTTCACAAACCGTATCAAAATCCAGACATCTGCTGCTCAATACAGAAGAGCTCAGAGCAATACTTCAACCTAGGGTAATCTTCGGTGGCTGCTGTGCTTTACTGCAGATGAAAAGCCTCTATTTCGTCTGCCACAGCTTGCAGTCACAAGCCAGGAAGTAATACCACACTTCACTTTATACCCGCGCTGTCTGAAGACGTAAGCTCAGATCATAATGGCTTATCAATAACTGTAACACCTACGGAGAAACGAGAAGACACGCAATACATTACATACGGAGAGAAAAATACAAGCATTCCCAACACTGTATTCTTTTTGTGGTACGTTGTGCATTTTGCGGATCATCACGTCCTGCCTTTTATTAGAAATGCCTATTCTTGTCTGCAAAATGGACAAGAATAGGACATGTTCCTTTTTTTCCGGGCCACTGCATCTTTTGTGGCCCCATTGAAATGAATGGCTTCACATTCTATGGCTATGTGAATGAGCCCTAACACTGGAAAAAAATGGAAACCATATATTCCCATTATCCGACTGTTCAAATGGTTTGTCCTATATATTCTCCAAATTATGCACAGCAGGTTATTCCAAAAATCACCCCAATTCTACATAACTTGACCAGTCAATACACTTCGTACAAGCAGAATGTTAAACCATTTATGGATTTTGTAGAGAAATTTTAATTGAAAGTGGCCAGCGTATAACAACTTTAGCTCAGGCTACAGACTTTAGTTTTTTATTTAGTCAGCAACATAAAAAACATATATCCTAAATGACCTCTATAATTGCAATGGGATTTATACCAGTGTTTCTCTCCAATTTTTAAAATCACATAAAAATGTTTTGGGCGTTTTTGCTCAGGTTTTTAAATGCCGACTTCTTTACATACAGAAAAAAGGAGATTTTTGTATAACTTACCAGTTAAATCTCTTTCTCGCTCTTCCTTGGGGGACACAGACCTTGGGTATAGCTCAGCTCCCTAGGAGGCGTGACACTAAGTAAAACTGTTAAGCCCCTCCTCCATCAGCTATACCCTCAGCCTGGAGATAGAGGCTACCAGTTGCGTGTCCAAGTAGTGAAAGGATAACAACCAATAACGGAAACAACCAGCCAGCAACCCAACGGGGCGCCAGACCATAACCCTGTAACCAAACACAGAAGGGTGGGTGCTGTGTCCCCCAAGGAAGAGCGAGAAAGAGATTTAACTGGTAAGTTATACAAAAATCTCCTTTTCTCGCCCATTTTCCTTGGGGGACACAGACCTTGGGACGTTCAAGAGCAGTCCAAGAAGGGAGGGACCACAAACCCAAGGCGGAACACCACCAGAGCATCAGGAAACCGCTGCCTGCAAAACCAGGCGGCCCAAAGCAGCATCCGCTGATGCATGCGTATGCACCCTATAGAACTTTGTGAAAGTGTGCAGAGAGGACCAAGTGGCTGCTTTGCACAACTGTTCAGCCGAGGCCCGATGCCTCTGCGCCCAGGAAGCTCCTGACTGCTCTGGTGGAATGAGCAGTGACGCCGAAAGGCGGAGGTCTGCCCTTGGCTCGATAAGCCTCAGACACCGCCAGTTTAATGAAACGGGCAATAGCCACCTTGGAGACCGCCAACCCTCTGCGCGAACCCTCCGGAACCACAAACAGGGAGTCCGTGCGCCGAAAGGACCCGGTGACCTCCAAGTAAATCCTCAACGCCCTGACCACATCCAGACGGTGCAGTTCCCGTTCTCTGGGGTGGGAAGGAGAGGGACAGAGCGACGGAAGGACGATGTCCTCATTGATGTGAAAGGCGGAGACCACCTTTGGCAGGAAAGTCGGGACAGGCCGAAGCACAACCTTATCCTGGTGGAAGATCAGGAAAGGTTCGGAGCAAGAAAGAGCCGCTAACTCCGACACCCGTCGGAGAGACGTGACGGCCACAAGAAAGATGACCTTGCAGGACAGAAGGCGAAGGGAGACCTCCCGTAAAGGCTCGAAGGGGGCTGATTGGAGCGCCGAGAGCACCACATTCAGGTCCCAGGAAGGAACTGGAGGGCGGTACGGCGGAACAGAGTGAGCCACCCCTTGTAAGAAGGTCTTAATTGGCCCTAGAGGGGCCAGGGGACGCTGGAGAAGAATAGACAGCGCCGAAATCTGACCCTTCAGAGAACTGAGGCACAGCCCCAGGTCCAGACCCGACTGGAGGAAGGACAGGATTGTGGGAAGAGAAAACCGGAGAGGTGGGATGCTCCGGGACTCACAGAACCCCAGATAGGACCTCCAAACCCGATAGTAGATCCTAGAGGATACGGGCTTACGAGCCCGGATCATGGTGCGGACTACGTCCGCGGAGAAACCCCGTCGCGTTAAGACGGCGGTCTCAATAGCCACGCCGTCAAACGTAGCGAGCCTAAATGCTCGTGGAAGATCGGTCCCTGAGAGAGAAGGTCTTCCCTGGAGGGCAGTGGCCACGGTGCGTCTGCCAACAGCAACATTAGGTCGGCGTACCAAGACCGGCGGGGCCAATCCGGGGCGATTAGAATCGCGGGGACGCCCTCTACCGCGATCCTCCGAAGAACCCGTGGCAGGAGGGGAAAAGGAGGAAAGACGTACAGAAGGGAGAATTCGCGCCACGGAAGGACGAGCGCGTCGGCGCCGTATGCCTTCGGGTCCCGTGCCCTGGCCAGGTATAGGGGGACCTTGTGGTTGAATTTGGAGGCCATGAGGTCCACGTCGGGGCGACCCCAGCGAAGACAAAGGGCTTCGAACACCTCTGGGTGCAGGGACCATTCTCCCGGGTCGATGGTGGACCGGCTGAGGAAATCCGCCGCCCAGTTGTCCACCCCCGGGATGTAAATCGCAGATAAGGCCGGCACGTGCGTCTCCGCCCAGAGGAGAATGAGGGTCACCTCTTGCATCGCTGCAGCGCTGCGAGTGCCTCCCTGATGGTTTATGTATGCCACAGCCGTGGCATTGTCCGATTGGATCCGAACAGGGTGGCCCCTCAGCAGATGGGTCCAGTGTCTGAGGGACAGAAGAATCGCCCTCAGTTCCAGAATATTGATTGGAAGTCTGGACTCCGATAGAGACCAAACGCCCTGGACGGACCGGGGAGGGAAAACCCCCCCCCACCCCTGTAAGCTGGCATCTGTGGTAATCACCAGCCAGTTCAGTGGAAGGAAGGACTTCCCCCTTAGAGGGATATGCAACCACCAGCCGAGGGAAGCCCGAGCCAGGGGAGGCAGAAGAAAGGTCCTGTCCAGACTCCTCGGTGATTTGTCCCAGGCCGACAGAATTGCCCTCTGAAAGGTGCGGGATCGGAATTGTGCGAACGGCACCGCTTCGAAACAGGCAACCATCTTTCCCAACAACCGCATGCTGGATCTGAGGGAAGGGCGGTGATGACGGAGGAGACTGCGAACCGACCCGCGAAGGGCCAGACGCTTGTCCGACGGAAGGCGGACCTCCGCCAACTCTGTATCCAGGAGCATCCCCAGGAAGATCAGTCCGTCTGGAGGGGGTAAGGGAAGATTTGGGGTGGTTGATAATCCAACCGAACCGCGTCAGGGTCTCCAGAGTGAGTTCCACACTGCGGGATGTCTGAGAGAAGGAGGGTGCCTTGACCAGGATGTCGTCCAAGTATGGGAGAAGAAAAACACTTCTTGAACGTAGAAGGGCCAAGACAGGGGCCAGGACCTTGGTGAACACTCGAGGAGCCGTCGCCAGACCAAAGGGAAGGGCGACGAATTGGAAGTGATCGTCCCCCACCGCGAAGCGCAGGAAGCGGTGATGACATGGAGCAACCGGAACGTGGAGGTATGCATCCTGAATGTCGATTGAGGCCATGAAATCCCCTCTTTCCAGGGAGGCCACTGCGGACCTGAGAGACTCCATCCGGAATCTCTGCAGTCGGAGAAAACGGTTCAGGCGTTTTAGGTCCAAGATCGGACGCACTGAGCCTTCCTTCTTGGGAACCACAAAGAGGTTCGAGTAGAACCCCCTGAACCTTTCCGTCGGAGGCACGGGGGCGACGATACCCTTGTCCATTAGAGAGTGAATGGCCGCGAAGAAGGCGGCCACTCGTACGGGATCTCGCGGAGGACGGGATCGGAAGAAACGGTCTGGCGGAATGGACGCAAATTCGATTTTGTATCCGCAAGATACAATCTCGAGCGCCCATGCGTCTGAGATGTGGGCCCGCCATACGTTCCTGAATAGGAGAAGGCGGCCCCCCACCCGGGTGGGTGGGGGCGCACCTTCAGGCAGAGGGCTGCTGGCCTGTGGGAGCCCGTGCAGGCTGGGACTTGCGCCAGGTAGGTTGCGTCCGAAAAAAACGGCTTCTTGCGTCTATCCTGGGCTGGGCCAGAGGAAGAAGAACTGGCCGCGGGTCTAGACCCGGTGGGCTTGCGAAAGGACCGAAAACGGGACGAACCAGCGCGACCACGGGGGGCGCCCATTGGCCTGGACTGGGGGAGGTGAGTACTCTTCCCACCCGTGGCCTCTGATATAAGTTCGTCCAGACGGGTTCCGAACAGGCGGGAACCCGTGAATGGTAGGCCGGCCAAAGAGCGTTTGGAAGCGGCGTCCGCCGCCCAAACCTTCAGCCAGAGTTCCCTCCTGACAGAAACTGCCAGGGCAGAGGAACGGGCAATGAGGGCACCCGCATCAAGGGAGGCCTCACAGACGAATTTTCCGGCCTGAACAATTAGTTGGGCTAAGGAACGGAGGTCCTGAACAGGGACGTCCGACCCCAACTCCCGTTCCAGTTGCAAACCCCATTCAGAGACCGCTTTGCCAACCCAGGCGGAGGCAAAGACCGGTCTAAGGGCCGAACCAGAGGCAGTAAATATGGCCTTGGAGAGGGATTCCGTACGACGGTCCTCAACAGACTGGAGGGAAGATCCGTCCTGTACAGGAATAGTAGTGCTTTTGGACAGGCGAGCCACGGGAGGATCAACCTTAGGCGGGGATGTCCACGTGGTCACAGAATCCGCTGGAAAGGGATAACAAATGTCCAGCTTTTTGGGTGTAATAAAGCGGACGTTAGGCCGAGTCCAAGCCTTGGATACCACAGAAGAAAAATCAGCGTGTATGGGAAAAACCTTGGAGGCCTGTTTGGGGCGGAGAAAGGACACGCCGGCCTGTTCAGAGCTGGGGGGGTCATCGTGTAGCTGAAAGGTATCACGGATGCTAGTGACAAGATACCCCACCGCGGACGCCAATTTGGACGGAAGCTCTGAGTCCATGTCCACGTCCGAATCCGCCAGTTCTCCCTCAGAAAGCGTATCCCTTTGAGAGGATAGACTTGACTGAGCTCGCACGCATGGCGGAGAGAGCGAAGCATCTGGAGAAGATGTGCGCTCAACCCTTGAACGTTTCTGAGTATGCCGGGCCCTGGAAGATTCGCTGGGAGGCAGGGAACCAGTGGGGGCGGCAGAAACGGTAGTCCCAGCGGGTGCGACAGGGATTGTGGCAGCCTGCGGGAGAGGCGGTCTATCCACGAGACGGCCCACTACGTGTGTAAGGCTTTCCACCGCCTGAGACAGAGACCTAGCCCAGTCAGGGGGTTCAGAGGCACCGGGGGGCGCAGCGGGAAGCGGGCCCTGCACCGGGGCCTGACATGCAAGGCAATGCGGCTCAGATTGCCCACGCGGAAAAAGTTCCTTACAGGCGGTACAGGCATGGTACCAGGGTTTGGGGGCACCTGTGGGATCTGACATGCTGAAGTGTGGTTGTACTCTAATATAGAGACCACAAAGGGTTATAGCAGCTATGACCAGGAGGGTTAGGAGAGGGTTAACTGTCCTACCAGTGCCTCAGAAGAACGTCAGGAGATGGCCCAGATCAGCAGCAGCAGAGAAGCAGTGAACAGCAGTGAGCAGCAGAGAGCGCCCACAGAAGCCGAGCGATGTACACAGGAGGTTAGAGTCCCCCACCGTGTCCCAGCTTCCTGTCAGGAGTGAGGAAGCGCGGGAAACCTCAGCAGAAAGCGCGGGGAACAAGCTCCGCCCCCTCCAGCGCTTGAAATGTCTCCTGTGAAGGAGAACGTAGCTCCGCCCCCAAAATGACGCGCGCGTAAGCCCCGCCCCCTGCCGGGACCGCTAAGCCCCGCCCCCCGTTCTCGGCGGGAAGGGGGGAGAGAGAGAAGAGAAAAATGGAGTCAGCCCCGAATGAGGGGGGGGGGGGGGGGGGGGGAGAAAGATAGCAGCGTGGGGGGGGAACGGCGTGGGGGTGCTGAGGATGCTACTGTGCTGCATTGTCCTGCAGATGAGCGCTCAGAATGAGCGACCACGGGTGCCCCCCTTACCCAGAGGGGTAGATGCTGCAGATAGGGACGGGGTATGGGCTGGAATAGCCATCTCACCGTCCGACGTCTTCACCCTCAGTCCTTTCCAGCAGGGTCGCCCCTTCAGCCACTGGCACCGCAGTGGCAGGAAGCTGGAAGAGGGGCTTGGCGTGCGGGCGACCCCCTAGCTGGCGGGATGTAGGGGAGCCATTGCTGCCCAGATCCTCCTATTGCTTCTGTGGGGGAGGCAGCAGTGCAGATAAGTTGGCACTGGCGCAGCTCAACCCCGGGAGAGCAGAGAGGTCTAATGCGTCTCTGGTATCCCTAGGAAAAAATAAAATAACAAAATTAGAAGAAAAAGTAAAAATAACAAGGAGAAAACAGCCCTGCAGTAGCAGGGAGTGTCTTGCCTCCTTGGACACTAAGCTAAAACTGGTAGCCTCTATCTCCAGGCTGAGGGTATAGCTGATGGAGGAGGGGCTTAACAGTTTTACTTAGTGTCACGCCTCCTAGGGAGCTGAGCTATACCCAAGGTCTGTGTCCCCCAAGGAAAATGGGCGAGAAAAGAAGATGTATTCAAGTCAGGCTGGGTTCATGTTTTGATCCTTTAGAACAGGGATCAGCAACCTTCGGCCCTCCGGCTGTTCTGAAACTACAACTTCCAGAATGCTCCATTCACTTTTAAGCTACTTTTACATCTGTGTTTTCCTTTCCGGTTTTGAGATCCATCAGAGGATCTTAAAACCGCAGGAAAACGCATCCGCATTCATTCAGAACGGATCACAGTTGTATTATATCGAAAATGAATATGAAGGATCCGGCATCATATACCATTGTAAGTCAATGGGCACCAGTTGCATTTTTGTGTCTGAAAAAAAACAATCCGGCAGCATTTTGAGCTTGAAGCTGTTTTGTGTCCGGCATGGGAATGCAACAAACCGGAGCAGAATGCATTCCGGTTTGTGTTTGTTCAGTTTCATCTCCATTGACAATGAATGGGGACAAAACTGAAGCATTTTCCTCCGGTTTTGAGATCATCTGCCGGATCTCAAAACCAGAAAGGAAAACACAGATGTGAAAGTAGCCTAATAGGAGTTAGAAGAACAGCCGAGCATGTTTGCATACTAGGATTTATAGCTGCACAGCAGCTGGAGTGCTAAAGGTTACTGATTCATGCATTAGGCTACTTTCACACTAGCGTTCGGGCGGATCCGTTCTGAACGGATCCGCTCATAATAATGCAGACGGAGGCTCCGTTCAGAACGGATCCGTCTGCATTATATTAGCAAAAAAAAGCTAAGTGTGAAAATAGCCTGGGACGGATCCGTCCAGACTTTCAATGTAAAGTCAATGGGGGACGGATCCGCTTGAAGATTGAGCCACATTGTGGCATCTTCAAACGGATCCGTCCCCATTGACTTACATTGAAAGTCTGGACGGATCCGCACGGATCCGCACGCCTCCGAACGGCCAGGCGGACACCCGAACGCTGCAAGCAGCGTTCAGCTGTCCGCCTGTCCGTGCGGAGGCGAGCGGAGCGGAGGCTGAACGCCGCCAGACTGATGCAGTCTGAGCGGATCCGCCTCCATTCAGACTGCATCAGGGCTGGACGGCTGCGTTCGGGTCCGCTCGTGAGCTCCTTCAAACGGAGCTCACGAACGGAAACCCGAACGCTAGTGTGAAAGTAGCCTAAGAAGAACAGAAAGATACTAAATAAAACGGATCCTTTATTTTGAGAATTCGTTGCGCTCAGTTTGCATCAGTTTTTGTCAGTTTCCTCTGAGATCCGTTATTTTTGCACGACTTTTTCTCCAGTCTAAAATGACAGATTATATAAGAATGATTATAGCAAGTTCATTATTTTCCATTGTTTGTACAAGAGATTGTCGCCCGCTCTCATCAAAGACTTCTCTCACACAGCAGTGGGGGGGAGATCCATGTAGATAAAATATATGTCCACTATAATTTTAAATAATTAGAAAGCCCCATGCATCCTGCAAAAACCTGCAGCAATACTAGAGACGCTTGCACAAAACAGAGGATTTCCTTCACCAGCTCCACAGGGCAGAGGCTTCACAAACACTTCGGACCAGAAGTGACATGGCGAGGCAGAACTCCAACCAAGTGCAAGAAAAAATATAGTATAATTTTCATGGGACAAACCCTTTAAAGACTACTGCGGTCTCATAATTATTCAACCCCCTTTATGACAAGTGTCTCTAGTATAAGAAAAAGGATCCAGCACTGCCGTATTCATAAAAATGAAATCTTTATTTCATATCAGGATACCAACGCAGATAAAACAATAAAATAATCAACGTTTTCTATCTGCGTTTGTATCTGGATATGAAATAAAGATTCTGGTTTTATGAATACGGCAGTGCTGGATCCTTTTTCTTATATTAGAGACTTGTCATAAAGGGATTGAATAATTATGAGACCGCAGTAGTCGTTAAAGTGGTTGTCCCATGAAAAATATACAATATTTTTCAAACAGCATCTGCATCTGAATGCTTCTGCAGTTTCATGCAATTAAAAATGTATTATAGCTACCGAGTTATTCAATGAAATCTATCTGTATAGCGCCACCTTCTGTTTGCTCTTTTTCTATTCTCTCTGTCCTACTCACCGATACGTGAGCACATGTTCAGTTCCATCCAGGGCTGGTTCTAGCTTTGTTAGGACTCATGCACACGGCAGTTGCCCGGCCGTGCCCATAATGCAGCCCGCAAACAGCTTAAACGGGTCCGCAATCCGGAAGGAGCAGTGCGGAAAGGAGGCATGGAACCCCATGGAAGCAGTACGGAGTACTTCCGTGGGGTTTCTCTCTGTGCCTCCACACTGCAAAAAAAAAATAGAACTTGTTCTATTTTTTTTGTGGTGCGGACAGAACACGGATCCATTAAAGTATATGGACACAGAATTTCATTTACCTGCATAACTTCTCCCTGTGCTCATACAACATGGCAAAAGCGTCCATTTGTCAGTTGCTGCATTGTAATACTCCACCGATGCCAAATTACAAGACCCATCATCACCTCCGACAACATATAACATGCCGTCTACCGCACAAACACCTAATAAAAAAAATAAAAAAATGCAATTAAGGTCGAGTTCATACGTGGTGGCGGACTCTAGACAAGTACAAAGTGCAGACCACCCCATCCGACGTAGATGTTGCTAATCTATTTTTAGAGGCAACATTAGGATAAATTCCGCATTTTACAGCAAATTTCCACAGAACGGACAAGATGGAGCCTGATCCTTATGCACTGAAATCTCAGGGACCGACTGCATTGTACGGATAGTGCATATCTACAATGACATGTCTGTACAGCGAGTCTGACATTTACCCTAGTTTTAGCATGTGTCTGAGAGAAATTAGATTGTGAGCCCACTTGCAGACAGGGTAACAGCACTACGCACTGTGTTGTATACAAGAAGCTACTTTCACATATATGTTTTTGCTGACCGGTTTTGAGAGGGGATCTCAAAACCACAGCAAAACGCATCCATTTGAATAATATCTGGTTGTATTATACTGAAAATGAAGAAACCGGATCAAGAAACCATTGTAAGTCAATGCTGGATCTGTTTTTTTCTGTTTGAAAAAATAAAAAACGGATTTGACACCATTGACTTTTGGGTGCCAGATCCAGCTTCTTTCGTTTTCTATGCCGCACACAAAAAACACTGCTTGCAGCGATTTTGGTGTCCGGCATGGGAACGCCACAAACTGTCATGGAATGCATTCTGGTGCACTCCGTTCCAGTCTGTCCAGAATGAATGGGGACAAAACTGAAGTGTTGTGCTGTGGTTTTGAGACCCTGTGTCAGATCTCAAAACCGGACAGCACAACAGAGATGTGAACGTAGCCTAAGGCTTTTATTCACATGTCAGCGTTTTGGTCAGTGATTGTGAGCCAAAACCAGGAGTAGAGCCTTCACAGACTGACATAAGGTATAAGGGAAAGATCTGCTCCTGTTCTGGGTTTAGACCTGCACCTGGTTTCAATCAATCACTGACCAAACACTGCTTGCCTGTATTAATAGCCAAAAGACAGAATGAGCCGGAGCTACACCTGAACAACTGATCGGCATGGGTGTCGGGTGTGGCCCCCTGCCAATCAGCGAGTGATGCCATATCAGTTTCTAAACGCTGGACAACCCCTTTGAAGGGATGAAATCTGCTTCACAAATCACATATTGAATGGCTATCTTTTCCACATGACCAAGTTATTAGATGTATGTCCTAGCACTGTTAGCCTGGTCATGTAGCATGTCATAGAACATACCTGCGTTTCTTCGGCACATATTCATGTCGGCAACTTGCTTCCACACATTAGTAGAGGGGTCATACATCTCAACACTTTTTCTAACTAGTGGACCATCATGGCCTCCAACTGCATAAAGCCATCCGTTTAATACTCCCACACCTACAAACAAAAAATATTAATGAGGGGTTTAACAAATGTACAGTGGTGTACATGCTTTTAATTTTTCAACAGGGCCTAGGCTGTTTCCATAAATAAAAAAATGGGGAAAACCCCTTTGATGCCCTCATCACCTATCTGTAACCATGCACACCTAATCTACGGTCTCTGTATTATTTGGTAGAAGCTCAAATCAACAAGCATTGTAATCACATGCCTTTGAAGTCTACCTGCTGTTTCAGGTGACCGTCCAGAATAAGCTTCTGCATATGAAGAGTAGGAGCACCACTAAATCTGACCATTACACGACTTGTATTCTGTATTTTTCACCAGCTTTCCCCCTCTGAGGAGACTATCCCCTATGATGTCTCCCATACATAGCGCACATAGAGAAGAGGAGATCCTGCTCTCCCTTTCTCTCTGCAGCAAACTCTCAGAAGCAGTATAGAGGACATTATACACAGAACAGAAAAGTGTAGCTGTAAATCTAGCACTGGGGTGAGACAGAAAAATGACCAGAGGTGGCAGCATCTCCGTGTGGCTGTGCCTTCTACTGTGCAGCATGTTCTTCCCCTCTCCATAGACTTTTATGAACAAGTAAACTAGTCCCTTAGTGAACAGATATCTCCTCTCAAGACAGATATTCGCAATGAACTGGGGATGAATGATTAGTAGAGTAGGTGTGGGGTGGGGGCTAATAAAAGTAGCTCATAAGTGTAGAAAGAGGCATTTTACTATAATAAATTACAAAGTTTCTTATATTCTCTTGCAATACTGATTTACGTAAAGTTTGTTTAAAGTATAGCCTCTTTAACCCCTTGAGTCCCAGAGGATTTTGTGTTTTAGTTTTTCCTCCCTGCCTTCCCGGAGCAATAACTTTTTTTTAATGTTCCATTCACATAGCCGTATGAGAGCTTGTCGTTTGTGGGACAAGTTGTACTTTCTAATGACACAGCTTAACTACCTCAGGACCGCCGTACTCAGGATTGCGTCCTGCCGGCGGCCCTGCTCTTCTGGGTGGACGCATATACGCGTCCTCCCGCGAGAGCCGAGATTTCCTGTGAACGCGCGCACCGCTCACAGGAACGGAAGGTAAGCGAGTGGATCTCCAGCCTGCCAGCGGCGACCGCTCACTGGCAGGCTGGAGATGTGATTTTTTTAACCCCTAACAGGTATATTAGACGCTGTTTTGATAACAGAGTCTAATATACCTGCTACCTGGTCCTCTGGTGGTCCCTTTTGTTTGGATCGACCACCAGAGGACTCAGGCAGCTCACTAAAGTAGCACCAAACACCACTACACTACACCCCCCCCCCCCTGTCACTTATTAACCCTTTATGAACCACTGATCACCCCTGATCACCCCCCTGTAAGGCTCCATTCAGACGTCCGTATGATTTTTACGGATCCACGGATACATGGATCGGATCCGCAAAACACATGCGGACGTCTGAATGGAGCCTTACATGTTTTTGATCAATGACTATGGGGTGATCACGCATATAGACTTCCTGATCACTTCCCTGTCATTGATCACCCCCCTGTCATTGATCACCCCCCTGTAATGCTCCATTCAGACGTCCTTATGATTTTTACGGATCCATGGATACATGGATCGGATCCGCAAAACACATGCGGACGTCTGAATGGAGCCTTACAGGGGGGTGATCAATGACAGAGGGATGATCACCCATATACACTCCCTGATCACCCCGTCATTGATCACCCCCCTGTAAGGCTCCATTCAGACGTCCGCATGTGTTTTGCGGATCCGATCCATGTATCCATGGATCCGTAAAAATCATACGGACGTCTGAATGGAGCCTTACAGGGGGGTGATCAATGACAGGGGGGTGATCACCCATATACACTCTCTGATCACCCCCTGTCATTGATCACCCCCCTGTCAGGCTCCATTCAGACGTCCATATGTGTTTTGCGGATCCGATCCATGTATCCGTGGATCCGTAAAAATCATACGGACGTCTGAATGGAGCCTTACCAGGGGGGTGATCAATGACAGGGGGGGGTGATCAGGGAGTCTATATGGGTGATCACCCCCTGTCATTGATCACCCCCCCTGTAAGGCTCCATTCAGAAATTTTTTGGGCCCAAGTTAGCGGAAATATTTATTTATTTTTTGTTTGTTTTTTCTTACAAAGTCTCATATTCCACTAACTTGTATAAAAAAATAAAATCTCACATGAACTCGCCATACCCCTCACGGAATCCAAATGCGTAAAATTTTTTAGACATTAATATTCCAGACTTCTTCTCACGCTTTAGGGCCCCTAAAAAGCCAGGGCAGTATAAATACCCCACATGTGACCCCATTTCGGAAAGAAGACACCCCAAGGTATTTGCTGAGGGGCATATTGAGTCCATGAAAGATTGAAATTTTTGTCCTAAGTTAGCGGAAAGTGAGACTTTGTGAGAAAAAAAAATAAAAAATCAATTTCCGCTAACTTATGCAAAAAAATAAAAAATTCTATGAACTCGCCATGCCCCTCATTGAATAGCTTGGGGTGTCTTCTTTCCGAAATGGGGTCACATGTGGGGTATTTATACTGCCCTGGCTTTTTAGGGGCCCTAAAGCGTGAGAAGAAGTCTGGGATCCAAATGTCTAAAAATGCCCTCCTAAAAGGAATTTGGGCACCTTTGCGCATCTAGGCTGCAAAAAAGTGTCACACATCTGGTATCGCCGTACTCAGGAGAAGCTAGGGAATGTGTTTTGGGGTGTCATTTTACATATACCCATGCTGGGTGAGAAAAATATCTTGGTCAAATGCCAACTTTGTATAAAAAAATGGGAAAAGTTGTCTTTTGCCAAGATATTTCTCTCACCCAGCATGGGTATATGTAAAATGACACCCCAAAACACATTCCCCAACTTCTCCTGAGTACGGCGATACCAGATGTGTGACACTTTATTGCAGCCAAGGTGGGCAAAGGGGCACATATTCCAAAGTGCACCTTTCGGATTTCGCAGGCCATTTTTTACAAATTTTGATTGCAAAGTACTTCTCACACATTTGGGCCCCTAAATTGCCAGGGCAGTATAACTACCCCACAAGTGACCCCATTTTGGAAAGAAGACACCCCAAGTTATTCCGTGAGGGGCATGGCGAGTTCCTAGAATTTTTTATTTTTTGTCGCAAGTTAGTGGAATATGAGACTTTGTAAGAAAAAAAAAAATATATAAAAAAAAAAAAATCAGCATTTTCCGCTAACTTGTGACAAAAAATAAAAAGTTCTATGAACTCACTATGCCCATCAGCGAATACCTTAGGGTGTCTACTTTCCGAAATGGGGTCATTTGTGGGGGTTTTCTACTGTCTGGGCATTGTAGAACCTCAGGAAACATGACAGGTGCTCAGAAAGTCAGAGCTGCTTCAAAAAGCGGAAATTCACATTTTTGTACCATAGTTTGTAAACGCTATAACTTTTACCCAAACCATTTTTTTTTTTTGCCCAAACATTTTTTTTTTATCAAAGACATGTAGAACAATAAATTTAGCTAAAAATTTATATATGGATGTCGTTTTTTTTTTGCAAAATTTTACAGCTGAAAGTGAAAAATGTCATTTTTTTGCAAAAAAATCGTTAAATTTCGATTAATAACAAAAAAAGTAAAAATGTCAGCAGCAATGAAATACCATCAAATGAAAGCTCTATTAGTGAGAAGAAGAGGTGGTAAAATTCATTTGGGTGGTAAGTTGCATGACCGAGCAATAAACGGTCAAAGTAGTGTATTGCAGAAGTGTAAAAAGTGGCCTGGTCATTAAGGGGGTTTTAGCTAGCGGGGTTGAAGTGGTTAATATTGGACACAATATTTTGGGGAGCTGGAAAAAAAAAATCAAAATAGGGTGGAATTGGAAAAAGAAATTCTGCCATAATTTTAGGGGTTTTGTCTCTACAGCATTCTCTATGCACTAAAACTGACCTGTGGCCTTCATTTTCTGGGTCAGTATGACTAGAACGTTACTACATTTGTATAGTTTTAATTTGTTTTAATATTTTAAAAAAACTTTGGAAGAATTTTTTTTTCACCTCCATATTCTGACCCCATAACTTTTTTATAGTTATGCCTATGGAGCTGTGAGTGTGCGTGCGTGGGGAAAGGGCGATCTAGTTTTCATTGATACAATTTTGTTTGTTTTAAAATTGTTTTTATTGGTTTTACAACAGTGAGACGTACATTCTTAGTTTGCCTTCATAGGCGCAAATACAAGGATGCATTTGAGACAGTACTGTCATATGATAAAGTGCAAAAAACACATAATAACAAACAAAACAATAATAAGGGGGGGGAGACAAGTACGTAGGAGGGTCAGAGGGGAGGAGGGGGTCAGGAGGGAGGGGGGGAGAGAAAAATCCCCATGTTGCCACACGTATGGACTATTACCAAACACTAGTTGTTTTGCTACTGTCAATGTTTGCGATAACCCTACAGCCGTACAGGTCAGATCGAGAAACCTCTATAGTCTTTCCAGGGTTTCCATATCAATTCAAATCTGTGCGGTGTTCGGGCTTCCCAGTGAGCTATCTGCTCAAGGCGGTATAACTGGTCACATCTGGTGATCCATTGTTTTAATGGGGGAATCTCCGTTTTTTTCCAATAAACTGCAATGAGTAATCTGGAGGCCGCCAGTAAAATTTGACTCAACTTTCGCGTGTCTCTAGGGCACCTGAGATCCCCGAACACCCCAAAGAGGCAAACTTTCGGAGAGACCGGGAATGGTATCTTACATATTTCAGACAAGATTCTACATATTTTCTGCCAATAGGGAGTAATCTTTGTACACTTCCACCATAAATGGCTATGATTGCCTATCTCCTGTCCACATCTCCAACAGTTTGGGCTGCATTCAGGGAACATGCGATTAATTCTTTGTGGTGTATAATACCATTGAGTGAGTAGTTTATAGCTATTCTCTTGTAGTTTGACACACCTGGACACTCCATGAGGAGCCATTAATACGCAATGCAATTCTTTCGCTGAAAACTGAATACTTAACTCACTCTCCCACTTAGATATGAAAGGAAACTTGTCTGGGCGGGATAAGGCGGTTAGCAGGCTATACAATTTGGATATTTTACCCTTTGAGTCTTTTAATTGTAGAGCCATTTTTTCAAAAAGGGAGTTTTCTAAAGGGGCACTTAAGTTTTTAAGATGGGATCTCATGGAATGAAGAAAGTGTGCTTTCTGGAAGTCCGATAGGCACGCTACTGTCGGGTGGTTTTTCAGGTCTTCAAAAGTTGGGACATCATTATTTGGGCATAACGCCAAAACCGGAGTGGTAATAGCCTTGGCTTTGTCTGACACAGTTTCCCAAAACTGGGTCGAGGAGTGACAGAGTACATCCCGCACCTGCATTAGAATGAGGTAATTAGTCAGTAGATGTTGTGTCCATTTGGAATCTTTCCATATGTCCAAAGCGTATTTAGTGATGCTGCTACACGTTTGTAATCTGGCGTGTTTTGGGGAACGATCCAAAAAAATGAGAGAGTGAAGTGGGAGATTTAGCATATTCTCCTCTGTATTCAGATCTAATCGCTCTGCATAAGGTCTCAACCACTCTAGGCATCTAAGTGCAATCACTGCTTTATGATAGATATACAGATCTGGGATACCCAAACCCCCATTTCTAGGGTGTTGCACCATGAGAGTGAGAGGTAATCTAGCTCTCTTTCCACACCAGAGGAACTTGGACAGAATTCCCTGCAGTTTTACAAAATAAGCTTTGGGGATCGGAATCGGCAATGCTTGTAGGTAGTATAGAACTGTGGGCAGCATTATTGTTTTAATTAGTGTTCTTCGCCCGAACCATGAAACAAAAGGTATATCCCAAGAACCCAGAAGATCCTCTAAACGTTTTGGCAGTGGTTGGAAGTTATCCCGAAACAAGTCCGAAAAATTTGGGGTCAAAGTTATCCCCAAGAAAACTATGGATTCATTGGTCCACTGGAATGGAGTGGTTTTCTTTAATGAAGCCATAGTTTTAGCCTCATTGATACAATTTTGGAGTGTGTGAGAATTTACACACAGAGTGATCTATTTCGAGTGTTTATTTCTTTTAATGTTGATGATCATGGTGTCACACTCTAATCAGCTGATCAACACAAAAAACTTGCAAAGGTTTCCAAAGCCTTTAAGTGGTCCCTCAGGCTGGTTCAGTGGGCTAAACAATCACGGGGAAGACTGCTGACTTGGCAGTTGTCCAGAAGACAGTCACTGACATCCTCCACAAGGAGAGTAAGCCACAAAAGGTCATTGTTGAAGAAGCTGGCTGTTCAGAGTGCTGTATCCGAGGATATTAATGGAAAGTTGAGTGGAAGGAAAAAAAGTGTGGTAGAAAACTGTACACAAGCAACAGAGTTAGGTCTCATGCACACGAATGTCCTCAATACACGGGCACCGTGTGCCCGTCGTTTGCAGATGTGGACCCATTAACTTAAATTGATCAGTGATCCGCAAGATTCAGTCACCACAAAAAAATTGAAAATGTTCCTTTTTTTTGCGGTGTGGATAGACTGAAACGCATGGAAGCGCTCCATAGTGCTTCCGCTCCATATCTTGCAGATTGTGATGTGCCCACAATACGGGCACGGGTCGCACACGGTGTACATGAGCCCTTAACCACAGCATTGACAGGACTGTCAAGAAAAGGCCATTCAAGAATTTGTGGTGATTTACAAGGAGTTGACTTTGGCTGGAGTCAGTGCTTCAAGAGCCACCACACACAAACATATCCAGGACATAGGTTACAACTGTCACATTCCTTGTGTCAAGCCACTCATGACCCAGAGACAACATCAGAAGCGTCTTTCCTGTGCTAAGAAGAAAATGGACTGGACTGTTGCTCTGTGGTCCAAAGTCCTGTTTTCAGACAAATATTTTTTTTGCTTTTTATTTGTAAATCAAGGTCTTATAGTCTGGAAGAAGAGTGGAGAGGCTCGCCAAGTTGCTTGAATTCCAGTGTGAAGTTTTCACAGTCCACAGTGATAGTTTGGGGAGCCCAGTGATCTGATGGTGTTGGTCCAGTGTGTAATTTCAAGTTTAAAATTTCCTGGTAGACAGCTCACTTTAGAGCACTTTATACTTCCTTGGAGATGCTGCTTTCATTTTCAGCAGGACTTGGCACCTGCCCACACTGCCAAAAGTACCAATACCTGGTTTAATAAACACAGTATCATTGTGCTTGATTGGCCAGCAAATTTTCCTGACCTAAACCCCATAGAGAATCTATGAGTTATTGTCAAGAGGAAGATGAGAGACACCAGACCCAACAATACTGATGAGCTAAAGGCCACTATCTAACCAACCTGGGCTTCCGATAACACCTCAGCAGTGCCACAGGCTGACCACCTCCATGCCATGCCACTTTGAAGCAGTAATCGAGGCAAAAGGAGCCTCAACCAAGTGTTGAGTGCATATACTGTACATACTTTTTAGTAGACCAACATTTCTGTATTAAAAATATTTTATTTTTATTGGTCTTATTTAATATTCTAATTTTCTAATATACTGACTTTTGGGTTTTCATTAGCTGTAAGCCATAATCATCAACATTAAAAGAAATAAAGACTTGAAATAGCTTACTCCTAGGAGTTCCGTCCTATTGGCTCAATACCGGAAAAGAACTGATCAGTTTTATCCCCATACATTCCTATTGGAGAGAAATCCGTTCAGGATGCATCAGGATGTCTTCAGTTCTGTCTTTTTCACTGATCAGGTCGGAGATAATACCGCAGCATGCTGAGATTTTATCTCCGTCCAAAATTCCGGAACACTTGCCGCAATATGTCTACAAATGTTGTCCGTTTGCACGCAGATCACTCTGCCGCAAGTGTGAAAGTACCCCAAGCCTGGTTTGCTATTATCCTATGGAGCCCTGGCATCTGCAAGCATTATTATGAACTACAGCATTGATACACTGGGTTTCTTCAGGCAGACCTTTTACTTTCCTTCCTTTCTGGCTTTGGCTCAACAACTGCATCTCAAACAGTATCAAAAAGTGCATGGCATTCAACTAAACTGGTTTTCTACTACAGTAGACTCCATCTACATCATCTTTTCATACCTGCTCCACTCCGTCGTGTGCCCATTTCGGAAATGTAACTCCATTCATTTGTACTTGGGTTATAACATTCAACTGTGCTAAGACACTGTCGTGATGCCCCATCATAACCTCCAACAGCATAGAGCATACCTGAAAAGTACAAAAAAGAATAAGGTTAAGACATTAGTGAGATCTCAAATACTTCCTTGAATTGTGAATGTTCCTCACTGACCACTACTTACCTCCAACAACACCAACTCCTACACTACTTCTTCTAGTGTTCATTGGAGCTACATGAAACCATTCATTTGCCTTTACATTATAAGCTTCAACGGTTGCCAAACCTGCAGACACATGATTAGAGTCCTAAATTCTTCATGAATTTATTACAATGTTGTGATAGTGGAGAACTATACCAATATTACATTATTTGCTTAGAACTGGAAACTTTCCTTGATTTATCAAAGGCGAAGCACACCCACACTGCTCTGCTAGTCACACTAGTACTAGTACTAACAGTACTAAGGTCCCTTGTGCAGGGGTTGCACAGCTCCCTACTAGGAATACCGGGCGGTGCAGAGAGACTATTCTAGGGGAGAAAAGCTCTGTATGTACTTGCATGTCTCATTTTTTTGCTGGATTAGTGTGGAATCAGACTGAAAAAATTGTGTATAACTCCATATGAAATCAGAGGAAAAACAATGATCACACTGCCCCATAAAAACAGTCTTCAGAACTTTCAAATTGTTGGACTATCCTCAGGTCACGCCAAGGATTTGATTCCAATGATTTTTTTGTACTAAAATTGTCACTTTTTGAAATATAAACAGTGTTTTTGTTTTGCACCATTTTCATTTGAGCTGCCATAGCCTACAAACATGGACATGTATATATGTAAATGAACTTTATCCACTAGTCTATACAAATACACTTATTGACAAAAAAAAATGCATAACACACCAAAAGGAGTTGTTGGAATCAAATTAAACTTTTATATGTTTGAATGTGATGATATATACCAACAGTTTAAAAGTCAAAAAAAAAAAAAAAGACATGTTATCCTGAAAAATTGATCCAGAGGAAGGCAAAAACCCCTCATTAGGTCAAAGCCAAATTTCCTCATTTTAGGGGAAAAAATTTCCTTCCCAAGTCCAACCAAAAAAATCTGAATAACTCCCTGGATCAACAACCTCACCAAAAACTATACCCTGAAATATTATTACACTCCAGAAATCCAGACCCCTGTTCTATGTTTGTGTACAAACCTTCTTTCCTCCAGACGCAGAGAATATCCCCTCGTCACAGTCACAGTCCTGGGGATAAATAGATGATGGAAGAGATCTCTGTACTGACCCCTGATATATTTATACATAGTTATTAGATCTCCCCTCGTCGTCTCTTTTTTTTTTTTTTTTTTTTTTTTTTTTTAAGTGAATAACCCTAATTTTGATAATCTTTCATGGTACTGTAGTTGCCCCATTCCAGTTATTACTTTAGTTGCCCTCCTCTGAACCCTCTCTAGCTCTGCTATGTATGCCTTGTTCACAGAAGGCCAGAACTGTACACAATACTCCATGTGTGGTCTGACTAGTGGTTTGTAATGTGGCAGGACTATGTTCTTATCACATGTATCTATGCCCCTTTGACGCACCCCATAGGGGGCCAGAACTGTACACAGTACTCCATGTGTGGTCTGACTAGTGGTTTGTAAAGTGGCAGGACTATGTTCTTATCACATGTATCTATGCCCTTGTGACACACCCCATAATCTTCTTGGCCTTAGCAGCAGCTGCCGGACACTGGTTGCTACAGTTAAATTTTTACATCATTAGGCCTTATGAGCATGACTGTGGGGCCACTGTGCCCTTGTTGCGCAAACTGCAGGTCTGCAAAACTGAGGCACTGGTCGTGCGCACTCTATCACGGTGCGGACCAATTTACTTCAATTGATCTGTGAGATGGGGTGAAAGATAGGACTTTTTCAGTCCAGAGGCACGGACCTGGAAGCCCACGGAACCCAGACACAGAGGCCCCACGATTGCTTGCATGAGGCCTTAGAGAAAGGATAAGTATATCGGAGAAAACTGTATAATTGAAAGGAGGATCTAGTACCTGTTGGACCACCTCTAACCTGAATAAGTTTTGGTATGGAGCCTTACAGATGTTACAGCTGGGCCTATAAATCCTGCACACTGATAAGAAGCTAAAGCTGGTGTCCCAGCTAGTTCCACATGTGCTCAATTGGTGGTGAATGGGCTGGCCAAGAAAGTGTTGTAATCTGGTGGAGACATTCCTGGGAAACCCTTGCTGTGTGGGTAAGCATTATCCTGCTGAAAAATTCCAGTTGGAATCCCCGCCAAGAGAGACAACACATGTGGCCGCAGGATGTCCTGCACATATTGGTGATCTGTTAGTGTCAAAAAATCTCGGAGAAAAGTTAGATATATTGCAGTAATATAGGTGTCCGTGAAGTAAGTATTAACCTAGAGGGTTAGGCCACTTTGATGGGTGCTGGGGATGATTCTCTCCCTGTACCCATCCTAGGTTAACCTTTGCCCAGGGATGATCCCCGATGGTGGGATCTCCCTGTCACCGTACCTGCCCTGTCTGGCCCTGAACAGTCCTGTACGTTGGGAATATCACACAGATAATGATGTCAGTAATATTTTTAACACTGACGCGTTTCCCCACCAAGGATCATCAGGGGGTCGGTTGGAGGAAGATAATTATTGTACATAACATCATAGATCAAAGCAGGATAAATAGATAAAAAATGCACTATGTCCTGGATGAAACAGTGAGGCAGACCATGCTTGGGGCTGGATAAATCACACAGGCTCCCCTATTGGTGAAGAGGGATGTCACTGGTGATGTGTCCCAACGAAGTCCGGACTGCCACCTGCTATATGGGACATCGTTGGGGCACATCACCAGTGACATCCCTCTTCACTAATAGGAGAGCCTGTGTGATTTACCCAGCCCCAAGCATGGTCTGCCTCACTGTTTCATCCAGGACATAGTATTCTAGTTTTTAATGGAACCAATAAAAGCTATATTTTAAAGGGTCCAAAACTCTAGGTTAATGATCTGTTAGTGTCCCTTGTATCACTACTAGAGGTGAGTGACTGTCATGTGCGATGTCTCCACACATCACACCAGCAGTTGGAGTAGTGTGTCGCTCCACAGCAATGTCAGGATTAAAGCACCCACCACTAGGCCTCCCCTCCTCGAACCCAAACAGAACCTGGATTTGTCGCTAAAAACCAGGGTTGATGAGATACCAAAATTTTGATTCGATTTCGCGTTCCTTCTCACTGGCTGTAGAGCTGTCCAATCAAAGCGCAGCGCGTCACAGCCAGGGAGGTGAAAAAAAAATGTTTTTATTCGTATTTTTTCTCCCTGGCTGTGATGCTCTGCGCTTTGATTGGACAGCACTACAGCCAGGGAGAAGGAACGCCCATTGAGAAAAAGGGCAGTCTCCTCCCCATTGCTCCGATGCCAGCAATTAGCAAATTAGCATACAGAGCTGGAGAATATACTGGGGGCCACAGCGGGCAAATGGAGCGGTGCCCAGGAATAATATTAAGTTCAGAGAGATACCTGGGTGCCGCTCTACATGTCCTGATAGTTTGTTTATAATGTTTGGACCCATGAAAGGTCCTCTATCATCATTGGTGGCGCAGTGTGCCCGCCCCTCCTCCTTCAATCTCTCCCGTTGTTGGTGGCAGCGGAGGCACGGGGGGGGGGGGGTGGGTGAGAGAGTGACTTCTTCTCCCCTGTGCTGCTGAGGGAACATGAGCGCCCTGACAGCAGCACACTGTTCTCTGATGCTAGGCTGCGCAGTAGGGCAGCCTAGTATCGATAAATGTCAAATCCCGGTATCGTATCGTTACCGGGACAAAAGTATTGATTGGGTATCGATATTTCGATACCCGCAACAACCCTACTAAAGACAATATGGTTCCAGTCTGTAGCAGTCCAGATTTTTTGTTCAGGAGTCCACTGCAAAGGCGACCATGGCTAGATGTCAATGGCAGGACATGTAATGGGTGCCGTGACACCAAATTTCCTTCTGCTGAGCACCTGTAAATGTTCCGGGCAGAAATAGTGTGTAGTGAAGGTGCCACCTATGTCTGGATGGTGGACAATGAAACTGTGTGAGCTGCTTGTGCTTTTTGGCAATCCTCTCTACTGGTGATCTGGCTGGGCCGTTTGCTGCATGTCCTCATGAAACCACTGCTCCCATGCCCCCAATAGCTAGGTTAGAACAGCCTACTTGGTGGGCAATTCGGTAAGCTGACCATTCTGCTTCTCTCAGTCCAGTGATGTGCTCCCTCTTAAAAGTATGTCAACTGGTCAAAATGTCTGAGTGTGTCAAAGAGGTATGGCTAGCAGTCATTAATTTCTCACCAAGAGGTACACTACCCTAAGTAACCTCTGAGAGCCTTTTTATAGGGCAGTGGAGGAAGCAATTTCAAAACCTCCCAGTGTCTAATCACACCAAATCTGTAATCGTTTATTTATCTGCATGTCAAGTTTTTCAGCAATTCAATATTTGTCTGGGTGTTTTTTTCTTTCGATGAGTGTATATTAACACATGAAGTTGAATTCACACTACACTGTGTTCACAGCATTCACCAGTTCAGTTCCTGACACATACTGTTTGTCAAATGTATCCATATAGCAGGCTGGTATACGTCGGTGTACAGACCACTGCAGTTTGTGATTTCATACAGAGGCATCTGACAAAAAGTATACCCTGTATACCAGCCTGTGGAGATGTATACCACTGTATAGCTATACATACGCGGAGACATCTCTTAAGAAATAGATTCTAAGCATGCAGCATTTAGTTCTAATAAAAGACACACAATTACAGTAGAAGGTCTATACAAGTACCTGGATGCAGCCATGACAACCAAAAATTAAAACCTCAATTATTGACATTGCTGGCTGCATAGAGAGAAATTAAAATGGTACAAAACAAAAATGAGGTGTATATTGCAAAATGATAACTTCATGACTAAACAATTTACAATATAAAATGCCACATGGCAGCACAAAATGCCAGCACTAGTTCATAAACACTTACCTGTACTGCCATCAAATCCTCCAACAGCATACAAAAGTCCATTGAGGACTGCAGCCCCTAGAGTGCTTCTCCTGTCCTGCATGTTTGCCACACTTATCCATTGGTCCTTCACTGGGTCATACGAATCTACTGTACGAACTCTGAGAGAGCCATTGAATCCACCAACAGCAAACACATGTCCGTTCATATACACCACACCTAGAAGTACAGCCATTATTAAATGTGCAGTTCCATTTCTTTCCAAGTACTAACACTGGCTATACACAGATCGTAGGTAGGATCTCATAATTTATCGCTATTACGGGCAGAGTTCCTGCTATTCAGTAGAATGTAATGATGTGAAATTGGAAAGTGGACACAACAGGCTCTACAAGTGGACACAACCCTTCCTATTTACATCATAGGATGGGCTGCTTGTAGGCATTCTAAATAATTTCCAGACGACCCCTTTAATATACTGCATTTTTCGTTGGTTGCTTTTAGAGAAGGTCTGTCAGCACTCCTGACAATGCTAAACTACTGACAGCACCAGATGGGGGCTGGGAAGAACATCAGCAGTAGTGAGAATATGAAGTTTTATTCTGACAAATTCTACTCTCTCAAGTGCCCAAGGAAGGAATTCATTGTAAAGTTGCTTCCCAGCCTGTAGGCCGCTACAGCTGTCACTCAGAGCAGAGGGGAGGGGCTGTGAAACAGCCAATGCAGGGTGCACTTTACAGTAAGCCCCGCCTTCCTGGTGAGAAAAGCTCCAGCTTTTCTTAGTCCCTCCCTAGTGCTGTCAGCAGTTTATCAAGGTCAAAATTGCTGACAGACTCCATTTAAAGTGTCAGTTCATTTTTACTCTGTAGTAAAACAAAAAAAAAAAAAAAAAAAAAAAACAGACCCTTGCACTGAAACCCTAAACCTGTAAATTTTTGCATGGTCAAAAAAAGAAAAGTTGGACTTTAAATTATTACCAGAAGGGAAGCCCTGAAAAACTTTTTCAGTAATGGGGAACCCCTACTACCGCCACTGAGAAGCCTGGTGTAAGTGTGGGTAAAGTATGCTAAAAGTCTATGGGCAGTATTTATCATGACTAGGTCAATGATATCCCCTGTTCTGCTGAAATGGAGCTGTCGTAGATCTCAGTTTTATTTTAAGCCAGAAAATTAGCGTAAAAGAAGAAATATTTGCCTGCCCCACCTCCTTCCCCTTTTCGGTAAAGTGGCGAGGGCAGCATAGAAACGCCACTTACGCCTAGATTTAGGCCACTTCCACAATGGCGTTAGCCTTTTCCATCAGGGGAACAGTGTGCAGCGGTTTTCTGGCCAGTCCCCATTATAGAGAATGGGGCCAGGCGGACTTCTGGCAGCGCACGTGTGTACGGATCCGGCAGGCTGTTCCCTTGCTGGAAAAGTCTGCCGGAAAAGCTTAACGCCAGTGTGAAAGGAGCCTTAGTCACAAGGTTTGTTACCTTTTTATGCCAGAAAACCTTTGTAAAGCATCTTTGTGCAGCCTGAAATCAGTTTGCCTTCGCTACTGTAAAAGTGACAGGTCTTGTTGTTGCTCTGTTCTGGGGTACCGCTGAAAGGGTTATCGTTTGTGGGAGCACCAATCTGTGGAAATCTCAGCACTGGAATCCATGCCCATAATCTAATCAATGATAGTTGTTAGGGGAAGAAATTCATAATCTTTGTCAGTGCTGCGGCTATAGACATCGCTAAAAGTGTAGAACTTTCTTTAACTGCACACAAATCCTTTAGGTTCTGACTGCAGTTAGCCTTTCCTGAATGTTCACATTAAGGATCCCTACACACATGAATTTTCTCAAAAAAAAAAAAAAATATATATAAAATAAAGGTGTTTTTTTTTTTTTCATACCATGTACAAATGTGTACATGGATTTTTTTCCCCTGGGATGAAAAATGCATGACAAATGGCAAAAGCTTCAATGTGCTGTGTTAATAAAAAAATAAAATAAAAAAAATAAAATAAAAAACTGACACAAAAAGCGCCACTGAATAGAAAAAACATTGGGCCAGATTTATCATTAGCTCAAGTCAGAATAATGGAGTGAAAAAGACGCAAATTTTTGCGCAATCGCCTAAACTGCGCAAAAATTTGCGACTTTTATTGGCTCTGCACTATGCTCCCCAGTTTTTGAAAGTGGGTGTGTTTTTTTATGTAAATGAATCTCAAGACAGATTTACAATTGCGACTATTTAAAAAGTCGCAAAAAAGTCACACAAAAATGCGCAATTTCACTCCAGTGAGGACCATGCTTATCTTATGAGACTTTTTAATAGAACATGCAACTTTTTCGTAAAGACGTGCTACCGTCAAACCACATTAATTAGTCTTAAAGGGCTGATCATAAATCTGACTTGGCTAAAACTGACTTTAGCCATATGTGAAAATCGAGTGAGCTGTCCGAGTAATGATAAATCTGGCCCATTAACTTGACAAAAAACACTTTTCTGCCATGCTTTTCACATTTACCGTAGACTTTCAGCTACATATCTCGAGATGGTGTTTTTACTTAAAAAACAAAACAAAAACAACAACACTAAACAGCAAAAGTGACATGCTATGATGCATCTTTGTGACGGTATGTACGTGTGGTGTGTGTGTGTATGTATATATATATATATATATATATATATACATACATATACACACACACACACACACACAGAGGATATAAAAGGTCTACACACCCCTGCTAAAATGTCAGCTTTCTGTGATGTAAAAAAAAAAAGAGACAAAGATAAATAACTTTTTCCACTTTTAATGTGACCTATAAACTGTACAACTCAATTAAAAAACAAACTGAAATCTTTTAGGTAGAGGGAAGAAAAAAATATCAAAATAAAATAATATGGTTGCATAAGTATGCACACCCTTAAACTAATACTTTGTTGAAGCACCTTTTGATTTGATTACAGCACTCAGGGCCAGATTTATCATGACTGACAGCTCACTCCACTTTAACATATGGCTAAAGTCAGTTTTAGCCAAGTCAGATTTATGATCGGCCCTTTAAGACTGTAACAAATGTGGTTTGACGGTAGCAGTTTATCCATCAGTAAGCAGCTTTACAAAAGTCGCACATCTTTACGAAAAAGTCGCGCGTTTTTATGAAAAAGTCGCATGTTCTATTAAAAAGTCTCATAAGATAAGCCTGGTCCTCACTGGAGTGAAATTGCAACTTTTTAAATAGTCCCAATAGTAAATCTGTCTAGAGATTAATTTACATAAGAAAACACGCCCACTTTCAGAAAACTGGCGAGCATAGTGCAGAGCAAATTTGTGAGCAGTTTTAGTGTTTGGGACTTTTTCACTCCATTATTCTGACCTGAGCTAATGATAAATCTGACCCTCAGTCTTTTTGGGTATGAGTCTATCAGCATGGCACTCTTCTTTGCAAAACCACTCCAAATCTGTCAGATTGCGAGGGCATCTCCTGTGCACAGCCCTCTTCAGATCACCCCACAGATTTTCAGTTCTGGGCTCTGGCTGGGCCATTCCAAAACGTTAATCTTCTTCTGGTGAAGCCATTCCTTTGTTGATATGGATGTATGCTTTGGGTCATTGTCATGCTGAAAGATGAAGTTCCTTTTCATGTTCAGCTTTCTAGCAGAAGCCTGAAGGTTTTGTGCCAATATTGACTGGTATTTGGAACTGTTCATAATTCCCTCTAGCTTAACTAAGGCCCCAGTTCCAGCTGAAGAAAAACAGCCCCAAAGCATGATGCTACCATCACCATGCTTCACTGTGGGTATGGTGTTCTTTTGGTGATGTGCAGTGTTGTTTCTGCGCCAACCATATCTTTTGGAATTATGGCAAAACAGTTCAACCGTGGTTTCATCAGACCGTAACACCTTTTCCTAGACTTAGATGTGTTTTTACAAAATGTAGCATGGATGTTTTTCTTTGTAAGAAAAGGCTTTCGTCTTGCCACTCTACCCCATAGCCCAGACATATGAAGAATACGGGAGATTGTTGTCACATGTACCACACAGCCAGTATTATTATTATTATTATTTATTATTTAAGCGCCATTCATTCCATAGCGCTGTACATATGATAAGGGGTGCACATACATAATACAGACAATTGCACTAATCATAAACAAAATGGGTTACAAACTGGTACAGAAGGAGAGAGGGCCCTGCCCGTGTGGGCTTGCAATCTACATGGTATGGGAGAAGGACACAGTAGGTGCGGGACTTGCCAGATATTCCTGCAGCTCCTTTAATGTTGCTGAAGGCCTCTTTGTAGCCTCCCAGACCAGTTTTCTTCTCGTCTTTTCATCAATTTTGGAGGGACGTCCAGTTCTTGGTAATGTCACTGTTGTGCCATATTTTCTCCACTAGATGATGACTGTCTTCACTGTGTTCCATGGTATATCTAATGCCTTGGAAATTCTTTTGTAACCTTCTCCTGACTAATACATTTTAACAATGAGATCCCTCTGATGCTTTGGAAGCTTTCTGTGGACCATGGCTTTTGCTGTGGGATGCGACTAAGAAAAATTGTGGAAAGACCAACTAGAGCAGCTGAACTTTATTTGGGGTTAATCAGAGGCACTTTAAATGATGGCAGGTGTATGCTGACTCCTATTTAACATGATTTTGAATGTGATTGCTTAATTCTGAACACAGCTACATCCCCAGTTATAATTATGCAACAACATTATTTTTCTTCCCTCCACCTAAAAGATTTCAGTTTGTTTTTCAGTTGAGTGGTACAGTTTATAGGTCACATTAAAAGGTGGAAAAAGTTCTAAAATGATTCATCTTTGTCTTATTTATTTTTTTACATCACAGAAACCTGACATTTTAACAGGGGTGTGTAGACTTTTTATATCCACTGTACATACACACACACACACTCTCAGACGAAGTATTAGCTATACTATACAAATCTTAAAGTGCAGAATTCGAGCACAGTATTCCAGAGTACACAGATCAGCCGTCATCCATAGGTCAATGTCAGTAGGAAGCGGAGTAAAGGTGAACAAACCTGATCTGCATCTCCTCGAGGGTAATTCAGCCACTTGGTGCCACTGTTCCTCTTTGAAATCGTAGCACTCCACACTGCGGATGGCCTTGGGTGCCTGGCCTCCAACCACGACCATTAACTGCAGAGAGAGAATGAAATTCAATTAGAAACCTTACTTCGAAAAAAACTCATTTTACATGCTTTGACAAGTGCTACTTCATATCCATTATCATATACCACTTTGATTGTTAAAATTCATTTATCTACAGACTGTATACAAAGTTCATGGACACTTGCCTACAGATAAGATACAAATACATTGTACAGTATTCTCTGAGGTTTTACGGTATTACTAGGACATCAGTGCCCCCTAGTGGAAAGCAACGAAACAGCCTTGTGGGGGCCACAGTGCTTATGAACGTTGAGTTATATGGCCTGTTTTCAGGTGTTCAAATTAAAATCTTTCGGGGGTCAGTTATGTTGTCCACTAGGGATTCAGTACTTGATGAAATAAACCTGTTGTTAATAATGTGTTACCCGCACAACACCCAGGTATTAGATAATGGCACATTGCTGAGTACAATACACAATCCTTTTGTAGTCATGACAGACAGGCACATAATCGTCCACGAATGTGACATACTGTACCCACACTATTGTTACTCATCCCTTCCCCAGCGCTATGTAGGTGTCCTGCTCATCACTGCCATCATTTTGAAGGGAGGAGAGATCTGTAAATTGCTCCAGATCTTCTTGTACATCTTGTCCTGTCTTCTATCCCACACCAATTAACAAAGCTGCTCAGGTCTGATTTACTAAATGATTAAACGATTCTGCAGCATCTTTTCATATAAGGCCTCTTTCACACGAGCGTGACGGATGAGGTCCGGATGCGTTCAGGGTGCGTTCAGTGAAACTCGCACTATTTTGCAAGCAAGTTCAGTCAGTTTTGTCTGCGATTGCGTTCAGTTGTTCAGTTTTTTCCGCGCGGGTGCAATGCGTTTTGATGCGTTTTTCACGCGTGTGATAAAAAACTGAAGGTTAACAAACAACATCTTTTAGCAACCATCAGTGAAAAACGCATCGCACCCGCTTGCAGATGCAATGTGCTTTTCACGCAGCCCCATTCACTTCCATGGAGCCAGGGCTGTGTGAAAAACGCAGAATATAGAACATGCTGGAATTTTCACGCAACGCAGAACTGATGTGTGAAAAACAACGCTCATGTACACAGACCCACTGAAATGAATGGGTCAGGATTCAGTGCGGGTGCTATGCGTTCACGTCACGCATTGCACCCGCGCGGAAAACTCGCTCGTGTGAAAGGGGCCTAATGTTCTGTTCCTCAGTTATTGCTGCAAGAAGTTTATGAATGGATTTTCAGCTGGCTGTTACCAGTTGTGTGTATGGCGGGGGGGGGGGGGGGGTCATTGCACAGTCTGACCATGTCCAATCAGTGCTGCCATTGGTTGACTGGACAGGGTCATATGATCAGACGGAACCCCCCACCTAACTGGTAACACCAGATTGTAAATCCATGAATAAACATCTAGTAGCAATAACTGAGGAATGACAAGATAGAGATACAGAATCATTATATGGGTGGGGAACACTAAAACCAGACGTCAGAAGAGGGGACATGCGGAAACTGCATAAGGTTTTTTACGATGCAGTTTTTTTATGTGGATTTGACATGGATTTACATTCCTGAGAATGACCTGTTCCTTCTGGTCTTAGGAGTCCAGTGGGCGGTCCCATTCAGTGACTGACAGCTCTCTCTGTATGCACACAGATACAGGGACGGCTCTGTAGAAACATACACTGGACTCCTAAGCACAGAATCTGCAGAGATTTAAATTATGAAAGGGGTCCTTTACCTTTTTATTACTGACGATCTATACTTTGGATAGATCGGCAGGGGTCTGACACCCAGGACCTTGCCGATCAGCTGTTTGGAGAAGGCAGTGGTGCTTGCAGTAGCGCTGCGGCCATCTCGCTCTTTCCCGCAGGCCTGTGACGTCATGACCTATCACTGGCCTGGCCGCGGCTCAGCCCCATTCACTTCAGCTTATACTGGTTATACTGAACCTTTTTCCACAAAACTATGCATTAGTCTTGCTCTATAGCATTTTCTGACAGATTGGACTGCATGTTCAATGCGGCAGGTTCCCTTTGAAAAACTTCTATTACAGATTTAAGTTTCATCAAATATGCATACTTTATAGTAAATTTTTTCTACATCCACAAAAAAAAAAAAATTAGATGGAAGCATGAGATTGCCATTTATCATTGTAATTTCATCATTTTTATATTTAAAAAAAAGTGCAATTTGAACCATTGATAGCATATAATTATTAGTTTAAAGGGCATCTGTCAGCAGATTTGTACCTATGAAACTGGCTGACCTGTTACATGTTAATATGTGCCCACATTGTCAAGAAAAATGAAGTTTTAATATATGCAAATGAGCCTCTAGGAGCAACGGGAGTGTTACCACTATCCCTAGAGGCTCCACTTTCTCTACACACCCTCTGCACTTTGATCAGCCATGTAAACATCATCATGCCTGGCCCTGTGGAGAGAGAGCTGAGCCTCTAGGTGCAACGGCAACACCCTCGTTGCTACCAGAGTCATATTTTCATATTTAAAACTTCATTCTTTTCAGCAATGCGGGCACATATGTGGACACAGAAGCCTTCAGCTGCCAAGTGCACATGTAACAGGTCAGCGAGTTTCATAGTACAAATCTGCTGACAGCTGCCCTTGAGCATCAGTTGAAACTTCAGAACATCCACGGCTCTAATTATCGCTCACCCATAGAGTTTTAAGCATGCTAAACCCGGTTAGGAAATAAGAAACTGACCAAATCTATGCCCCCATTTGTTTCCCAATCTGTGACTGACCATCCTATGGCGAAGTTACACAGGTTAAAAGGGTTGTCCGGGTTCAGAGCTGAACCCGGACATATCCCTATTTTCACCAAACCAGCCCCCTGACTTGAGCATCGGAGCAGCTCCAATGCTCTCCTTTGCCCTGCGCTAAATCAAATTTTCTGGAGTTCCGGTGACGTACCGGTATCTCCATAGGGCTGCCAGGCGGAGGCTTCCGCCCAGCAGTGAGCGCAGTGACGTCACCGGCACTGATGGGCCAGCTTTCGCTCTGCCCTAGCCTCTAAAACGCCTAGGGAAGCGCTAAAGCCCACCCATCAGAGCCGGTGACGTCACCGAACACACTGCTGGGTGGAAGCCTCCATCCGGCAGTGTATTATGGTAAATAAAAGAGTCCTTCTTAAATAAAAGCACTTCTGTGCAGTTATTCTCCTGACCTGATAGATATATCTACCTTGTATCCGCAGGCACAAAACACTAAAATGTCCTTTAAAAGACCACACTGAGATGCTAGACAGACATGCCAAAAGTGTAAAAAAAAAAAAATATATATAATAATAATAAAATACACAAAAAACCCACAAGAACAAACTTCTTTATTTTTAATTTTTTTTTAAAATGGACTTCAAGCAACAATATATTAACATATGCACATTTTTAAACAATACTGAAAATTACAAACGGACCCATGAGAATGCCATGCTATGAAATGCCCAATTAGCTCATAAAGCCAAACAAAGTAAACATTACACAAACTTGCAAATCAGCTTTGCAAGTGATAATTGGTTTGAACAAAATAAGCCAATTGGTTAAATAAATCATGAATTGAAATTTTCAACGGATCTAAACAAAACTAAAACATGAACATTTTCAGATAGTACTGCCTGCAAAGATAAAAAAAAAAAAAAAAAAAGTCAAGCTATCCTTCATATATCTTCAGCTGGATAGTCTGAAAAGTAAGAGCCGGCATGCTTTCATGGTGGGTCTGGGAAAAATCGCGCCTAATCACATATACAGGTATTGGGATTCTGCTTGCGGGCCCAGAAAATCCACGAGCCAGTGATTCCAAAGTGGCACTGCGAAGAAATCTGTAAAGATATAGAATAGGAGTGAACTGTTGTAGCGCAGTGTACTCAATACGGATTTCATTCACAAGTGTATATGGGTATTGAATTACAGCATTTACAGTAGAGGTGAAATCACACATGACAATTCTGTTGTAAAAGTTTCTGCGACTGTCCATTTCATATGAAAGGGGCTAGAGAAATCCATGTGTGTTCTGTGGAAATTGCCCCATTTAGATGGATGGAACTGATTTGCAGTTACAGAAATTTCTCCACAGAGTAAACCTGACAACTGACTTGTTCTAACGGTAGCAAATAAATATAAGATTAAAAAAACAGGTAAAAACAGGCACTACAAAAGAGATAAAATAAACTGAATATTTTATTGGTACAACTCCAACATGTTTCAAATACCTGCTGTCTTCTACCTCAGGCAAGTACCATATTGGTAAAGGCAAGGAAATTAGCATTTTATGGGAGTGTACAGGATAGGACATCAGGAAGTTTAAGAAGGAAAAAAGGGGAAGGGATACTCAATTGAAAAAAAAGATAAACACAAGATAAAAATACAATACAAATGAAACTAAATACTGAGGTAAAAATAACCCCTTGACTCTTTCAATGAAATAAAGTGCTTCCTAGAAAACCTGGGGTCATTTTTAGGAGAAGTCCTAGCCCCAGACCTTGTCCAGTTTTCCACCATGCTGGTGCCTGGTTTTGGTTCTCACTCTTTTGGTTGCTTTAGATGGAATGGAACCAATCCTATTCTGACATTTGATGGACAGCCACATCTTTCTACTGTTACTAAGTAGATTTGCTCATAAAAAGCCCACGTAGACTGTACATCCCAATATGTGGAGTATTTGAGGAGTCCAAGTGCAGTCTTGGGTATGTCAGGAAGAACATTCAATCCATGAGGCAAAGACTGAATAAACATCGATCAAAAGTTTAAAAAAAAAAAAGGATTGGTCATAACATCTCTCCCAGCATATGACCAGGATTTCTCATCTTTAACACTTATGATAATTAATTTCCTTCCAGTCGCTACACGCAATAGGTTCAACACTCAAATTGTGAATGTCAAAACACTCCACGGCATGCATGAAATCACTGAAAGAGTCGATGAGTTATTGTTACCTCAGTATTTAGTGTCATTTTTATGTCTGTATTTAATTTTTTTTATCATGTTGATGTACAGCCTCCACCCCCTGTATTGAGGTCACTATTTACCATACACAGGGACACAGTTATGGGGGATATATATATTATAGCATATATTATAAGCATAATATATAGGATGCTATATACGGTATGTGCCATCCACAGATCAACATTAGTTCAAAACCTACCAAAAGCACACCTTTTGGTTCAAAAAAAAGGTTTTTCTTATTTTCCTCCTCAACAACCTAGGTGTGTCTTATTGGCAGGTGCGTCTTATAGGGCGGTATTTTCCAATTGTGTATCCCTCCAACTTTTTTCCTTTTAAATTGTCTGATGTTGTATGCTATATATGCCTATAAAATGCCATTTTCCTTGCCATTACTAATATGGTACTTGCCTGAGGAAGAAGGCGGCAGGTTTTTGAAATGCACTGCAGTTATACTAATAAAATATTCTGTTTCTTTTATCCTTTACACTATGACCCTTTTTAACCAGTTTTTTTTATCTTATTTATGGGACCCTTAGTGGACCCTCTGCCCAGGAGGGAGCAGCTGCCCATCTCAAGTAGTTACGAGACTGTATTCGGTTCAAAGCTACATACAGTGCCTTGCAAAAGTATTCACTCCCTTGACTTTTTCGCATTTTGGTGCCTCACAACCTGGAATTAACATGGATTGTTTGAGGATTTGCATCATTCAATTTACAGAACATGCCCACAACTTTGAAGATTATTTTTTTATTATTGTGAAGCAAAACAACAAATAGGACAAAATAACAGAAAAAGTCAATGTGCATAACTATTCACCCCCCTAAAGACAATACTTTGTAGAGCCACCTTTTGCGGCAATCACAGCTCCAAGGTCGCTTTGGATAAGCTAAGCTATGAGCTTGTCACATCTCACCACTGGGATTTTTGCCCATTCCGTCTTGCAAAACTTCTCCAGCTCCTTCAAGTTGGATGGTTTGCGCTTGTGAACAGCAATCTTTAAGACTGGCCACATTTTCTATTGGATTGAGATCTGGGCTTTGACTAGGCCATTCCAACACATTTAAATGTTAAAGTGTCGCTTTAGCAGTGTGTTTGGGGTCATTGTCCTGCTAGAAGGTGAACCTCCATCCTAGCCTCAAATCACGCACAGAGTGGTACAGGTTTTGCTCAAGAATATCCCTGTATTTAGCACCAGCCATCTTTCCCTCAACTCTGACCAGTTTCCCAGTTCCGGCTGCTGAAAAACATCCCCACAGCATGATGCTGCCACCACCATGTTTCACTGTGGGGATGGTGTTCTTTGGGTGATGTGATGTATTGGGTTTGCACCAGACATAGCGTTTTCTTTGATGGCTGAGAAGTTAAATTTTAGTCTCATCAGACCAGATCCCTTTCCTCTATACATTTTGGGAGTCTCCCACATGCCTTTTCACAAACTTACAACGTGCCTTTTTGTTTTTAGCTAAAAGTAATGGCTTTTCTCTGGCCACTCTGCCATAAAGCGCAACTCTATGGAGCGTACGGCTTATTGTCGTCCTATGTACAGATACTCCAATCTCTGCTGTGGAACTCTGCAGCGCCTCCAGGGTTACCTTAGGTCTCTGTGCTGCCTCTCTGAATAATGCACTCCTTGCACGGTCGGGGAGTTTTGGTGGGCGGACGTCTCTTGGCAGGTTTGCAGTTGTACCATGTTCTTTCCACTTGGTTATGATAGATCCCCAGGAGCACAATCAAATCTAAGATTTGGATATATGTACTTCTCAACAACATTGTCCCTTAGTTGTTTGGAGAGTTCCTTAGTCTTCATGGCAGTGTTTGGTTAGTGATGCCTCTGGGGCCTTTCAAAAAAGGTGTGCATATGTAATGACAGATCATGTGACACTTACATTGCACACAGATTGACATCATTTCACTAATTATGTGACTTCTCAAGATAACTGGTTGCACCATAGATTTTTATGGGCTTCCTAACAAAGGGGATAAATACACGCACATGCCAATTTTCTGTTTTCTATTTCTAAAGAAAAGTTTTATTTATATATTTTTCTCATTTCACTTTACCAACTTAGACTATTGTGTTCTGATCCATCACATAAAATTCAGATTAACAAAACATTGAACTTAAGGCTGTAATGTTCCAAAATACGAAAAAAGTCATTGTGAATACTTTTGCTAGGCACTGTACATGAGCATCTCTGGTAAGTGCACTGCACCAGAGCCTCCTATGTACTCTTTTTTTTTTTTCTTTTTGTTCTAAGGGTGGCATTGTATAACAGTGCTAATTTCAGAGTTACTCTGTGCTTCAGTGCAATCCATTCTGATGTTACCACTTGTCTACGGGGATTGCAAGGCTGTTATGCTTTAACTTATTGTGCCTGGTCACAACAGAATTCAGAGAGGTGACAACATACTTTATGGCGAACAGCACAGTTGCTTGCAACTGCAATCCTTAGAGGCCTCCAGCACTAAGTCCATGGTACCGTTAGAGTGAGGACAAAGATTTAATGTGCGACTCCTATGGGTAGTCCATCGCTCCTGTTCCTCACTTGGCTCTCTTAATATAGTAAAATCATTGAAAGACGTGCATTTATGTGACATAACCCAAAATAAGAGAGACCAATCCCATTAAAAGTTTTGAAAACTGTACTAATAAGTCCTATGTTACAGCCATAACCAATGCCAGAAATATATGGGCACACCACGTTATAGCCGATGCATCCCTACAGTTTCTCAATACAGCAAGGGGACTATGATCGATCTATACAAATACCAAACTAAGGCTGTAAGACTGCACATACAGTACTTACAGAAAGTTAGGGATGTTTGATTTTCGGGGCGAAATATATGGAAAAAGTAAAACAGTGATATTAGATCATGAAAGTATGGTATTTAGGTAGAAGCGTGCAATGGTGATTTCCTCATCTCAAACAACTTATTGAAACAAAAGCCAACAACAGTGGTGGGTATACCCCCACAAAAATGTCAATGTCTCAAAAACTTGTCATGTGGCCTTGAACATCAATTACAGCTTGACAACGACGTCTCATGCTGTTCACAAGTCGACTTATTGTCTGCTGAGGCATGGCATCCCACACTTCTTGAAGGAAAGTCCTCAGGTCATTAAGGTTCTGGGGAACAGAGTTAAGAGCCTCTAGAAAGAGTAAAAGTCCAGCTCACCAGTAATCCACAGTGCACGGACAAGCCAAGGCTGGCTCAGTATAGACACTTAAAACAGAAGAAACGTCCAGCATGTAGTATGTTAAAACACTGCATCATCTTTATTCCATTGTAGATACAGTCAATGTACAAAAGCAGTGGTCATCACCTCCCACCAGACCGACATGTTTCGAACCAGACGGTTCCTAATCATGAGCCTCTACACACGACTCAGCTGATCCCATAGGTTTTTAATTGGATTCAGGTCTTGAGAAGTGCAGGCCACTCCATGAAGATGAAATTAGGCCTGTGTTGCTCATGTAGAGGCACAATGACTGGATTAATGAGGTTAATCAAGTAGTTAGTCAAGTAGTATGGGCTTGTCACTGTACCAGTCACAGTCACAAAGTGGTGTTACACCTGCCCACAGTGTAACACCACCACCAAAAGCTCGTCTGTTTACAACAGTGGCTGATGCATAGCGCTCTCCTTGATGTGTCCAACATCGTTGGCGGTTATTATTCCTGCTCAGCGTGAATTGACTTATCAGTGAACAGCACTGAGTCCCACTGGTCCCTCATCCAGTGTAGATGCTCCCTGGCCCATGCAAGACGATGACACTTGTGGTCAGGTACCCTTGCAGGTCGTCTAGCACACAGACCACGCTGATGTAAACAGTTTTGAATGGTCCAACATGACACTTGGGTGCCTCTCACCGCCCTTAAATGTGCCTGGAGTTGTGTGGCATTAATCATCCAGTTCCGCATTGTTCACAATGAAGCGGTCATCAATGTGGGATGTGGCCAAAGGACATCCACTTCTATGCCTTTCTGTGAACCTTCAGTCTCACTGTAGCAACCTGCTGATGACACTCTGTGACACACTAAGCTCAGTGGCCACTTCTGTCTGAGAACATCCTGCTTGAAGCCTCGGAATGGTGAGGTACTGTTGATCAATTGTTAGGTGTCGTCTTGGTCCCATGATGTAAAAATGAGAACAGCATGAGGAGGAGGCCTGTTTAAATACTAATTCTAATTGAATCAGGAAGCTATTTGGGCGATTCATGGATCAAACACCTGTTGTGAATTTAAGTTTCTTGTTAGAGAAAAGCAAGTTGTGCAAATAGTACTTAAACAATGAACAGTTGGACAGATGGATTTAAAAGTTTAGAGAAGGTCACATTAAGTTCACCTGTAAAGGTTAGAGTGCATTTTAGGTTAATCCTGAAATTTCACCCACAAGCCAAATATCCCTAACTTTTTGTGAGTAGTGTATTCATTTACAGTAACCCCATCATTGAGGTCCACTTGCCTCCATATCCTAGTGTTGGATATTTAATCTTAATCCAACTCCTTCAGCTAATGGTAGATGTCAGCTGTCTATTAATTCAAATACAGCTAAGGGGTCAATATCACCCTGGACCTCAACAGTCAGTCACAGCACCACTACTACCTAGTGCAGATGCTGGGAGTTGAAATACATGAGGGTGGAAGCAACCTGGCTGTGAGCGTTATGGTTCCTCCTCCTGCACATGGTAAACAGGCACATTGCCATCCTATTATATAGCAGTATTGTTTTGAGAAGAGTTTAGCTATGTCACTGTTAACCACCAGTACTGAAGTTGGGGACATTGCACAGCAAACTCCAGATATGAGTCATGGCTGGAAGAACCATCATAGTGGCATGGGCTGAATAGAGAGAATGCAGAAAGACAACAATTCCAATAAGGAGATGTCACCTTTGGGTTACTAGATGTAACTTAAAAGGGGTTGTCTGACTTCAGTAATTGGCATTTATCATGTAGACAAATACAAGGCACTAATGTATTGTCATTGTCCATATTGGCTCCTTTGCTGGGTGGATAAATTTTTCCATCACATTATACACTGCTCGTTTCCAGGGGTTATGACCATCCTGCAATCAAGTATTTATAGCCGTGCTTGCACAGTATAGTAAAATACCCTGGCCTATGTGCACTCCCGCACCTTTTCCTATAGTATGTAAGCATGGCCATTGCTGCTGGACTGTTAGGTGGTCCAGCCATAACCTTTGCAATTGCGCTAGAATTTAAGACAGCTGCAGACAAATTATACAAGCGTAAATAAAGCATTGTTGTCTAATCCCTTTATCCTCTCTATAGCCAACTAGCTCGCCACCCCCCCCCCCCCCCCCCCCAAAAAAAAGATAAAATAATATACAGTAGACAAACTTACTTTGCCTTTTCATTAATTAACTCCTTATTTGATTTGTATTTTAAATCCGTAAGGCTTCAGGTAAACATTCATCCCTGAAGCTTTCCTCCAAAGTAACACACTTGACTTCCCTAATGTATCTTCTTACGTTGCCCACTACATAACAACAAACAGATTCCTCTTTAGCCGGCAGAGAGATACAGTTTGTGCACTGGCACCCTTGTCATGGCCTTTGTGGTCATTAACTGGATGTGGAGGTCTGACTTCGCCTTCAGCCCACACTGGGTCATCTTGGAAACTCCGCTTTCTTCTTGGCTTACAAATGTTCCAAAAGTTCTTGGGAGCTCCTGCAGATACATAAAACACCAAATTTTATTAGTAACCAGAATGTACACCCAAACAAGAGTTGTAGTTATGTCACCATACAGCGCCTTCATACACACATAACTGATACAAGATAAAATGGATTGTGGACGCTTAAAGGGAATCTGTGATCAGAAAAGATCAGAAGGTAGTGACAGACACCCCTGACTATATCACTGAGTCACTTGCTGCGTTTCATGCCACAGCTACCAGAAAATCACTTTTATTAGCAGCAGTGTGAGTTGAATATAAAGACTGGTGTTCACATACATCTTGATACCTGTGTGCCGGAGTGATGCATCTCTGGTAGTCTGTGCGTCAGAAGTCTACACCAGCTGGGGGCTGGCGTATGCCTCAACTATAACTTACAGGAGTTTCTGGCTCAAGTTATATTAAATTCGGCGGGCCCCGCCTCTTTGCTTGCCACCAGAATGGGGTCAAGAAGCTTAAAAAGATGCAAATTATGGCGCCATAATTAGCAACTTCTTTACGTTACAGCTTTAGTAAATGTCCTCATATTTTGTGCTCTCCCTGTCCCCCTGGAAATGATTGATCGCTTTCTCCCTATTACTGTGCGTAGAGAGAAAGCAGTCAATCTGCGGCTGGTGGACAGGGAGGCGCAACTCAGGAACACTGACTCCAGAGCATGAAGACCTCATTGAGAGTACTCCTTGCTCGGCTTGCGTTGCACCTAACAGAGCATGAGTTTATGGACAATACTGCCAGAGAAAAAATAATAACGTGGCATCCAGGTATAATCAGGATGTCTATCACTGTTTAAACAGCCCTCAGATACAGCAGCATAAACCTGATGACAGATTCTCAAACTCACAAGATTTACTTATTGTTCAAGTTTGACACAGGTGATCGTCCATGTAAGCCGCCTCAAAGTTAGGGTAAGATCGGGGGCATGGAATGTCAACACCAAATCCTTTTGTTCTCCCCGGATATTAGCGGATTCTCGGCCAAAAAAAAGAAGTGTGTATGTGAATGGGGGAGTGGGGCGAGATAGCTGGTTAGCCCACCGCTGCTGAGATGATCAGCAAGCTGTTATGTGCAGACCATTGCACACCACATACTGAACCGACTGGACTCAGGATTCACAATGCTATCACCATCACATTGCATTCCTTTAACGGAAATATCATTTACAACGATTACTATTAGCAACTACATAAATTTGACGCATTCTGCGTCGATAGAATTTGTACTAAGACTGGTGTTTGTATATCTGCCCCATTACAGCTACATAAACCTTTATATGGATCTGTTGTGGCTCTATTTTTGGTTTCATTAACGAATTGCATCAAAAGCTGCACCACGGCTGCAATGTGTGACTAAGACCTTGAAGGTCAAGACAGAACAAACCCACATAAAGCATTTACTGGAACATTTGACTCCAGTTGGACCTTTATTGCAGATTGCTGGCAAGTCATTCACAAAGTTGGAGAGGAACGGCACAGCATATGAAAATATGCTCCAGAATTGTTATCATACAGGGAATGTAAGTAGTTGGTAAAACAGATATGTAAGCGGAGGTGGCAGGTCCAATTCCACTTATATAACGGGAGGTCTATCTGATTATGTGGTACACAAGAAACACACCTGCTTGGCATTATTCGAGGCTCAACAGTATCTCTATTATCGACAAAACTAGTCATGATGTAGGAAATTTTCTGAGACACTAAATAATGAATATATACAATATGCTAAGATAAAAATCACTTGGAGTCACTTACCACATCACTGCTCCAGTATATAAGTTCCTCTTCAATGATCGAGTCACATTCACTATGGCAACTTTCAGTTGGAGACTGACATAAAAGCATAATGAAAGAATTTGTTTTTTTACAAAATAACATGGTTAAGATACAACATATCAAATCTCTGTAAATGTGAAGGCGCAACACTGTACAGGGAAAATCCTTTCAACCAGAGCTTTCGACTCCTTACCAATCTGTATCTGAATCTCTCAAACTACTTCAGTTTTGTAGTTCTTTACTGGGAGGCTTCTCTTTAAAATGTTAAAGGGGTTGTTCTTTTTGAAAGTCCCCTAGCAATGCTAATAGATGAGTATCATGATCGGAGAATCTCATAATTCAAAATATCTAAAAGAGTAGAAGTGTAGAAACTGTACTGTGCAAAAGTTGCAGGCAGATCAGGAAAATTATTGCATAGTAAGAATGCAAAATAGAAGTATTAATAGTTTATTTGTATCAATTAAGCGAACGTAAAGTGAATAAACAAGAGAAATCTAATTCAAACCAATATTTGGTGTGACCACCCTTTGCCTTTAAACCAGCATCAATTCTTCTAGGTACACAATGATGCTTGCACACAATTGTTGAAGGAACTCGGCAGAGAGGTTGTTCCAAACATCTTGGAGAAGTAACCCCAGATCTTCGGTGGATGAAGGCTTGCTGAAATCCTTCTGTCTCTTCATGTAATCCCAGACAGACTTGATGATATTGAGATAAGGAATATGTGGGGTTCATATCATCATCACTTCCAGGACTCCTTGTTGTTCTTTATGCTGAAGATAGTTCTTAATGACATTGGCTGTATGGTTGAGGTCGTTGTCCTGCTGCAGAATACATTTGGAGCTAATCGGACGTCTCCTTTATCATTGTATCTGCCTGTACTTCTCAGCACTGAGGACACCATTAATCCTGACCAAACCTCCAACTCCATTTGCATAAATGCAGCTTTAAACTTAATTTCAAATTTTGACTCCGTTCAGAGCACCTGCTGCCATTTTTCTGCACCTTAGTTCCTTTGTTTTCACTTGTCCTTGTTTCCATGTCGAGCTTATGTCTGCAATTCTTCCATGAAGACCACTTCTGGTTTCTCCTAACAGTAGATGGGTATACCTGGGTCCCATTGGTTTCTGCCAGTTTTGAGCTGACGGCACTGCTGGACATTTTCGATTTCAGGCAAGTATGATGTGCCATCTGCTGCACTAAGTTTTCTTGGCAGTCCACGGTCCTCAATGTAACCCGTTTCTTTGTGCTTTTCTAAAATAACTTGAACAGCACATCTCAAAACCTGATTCTGCTGTGAAATCTTTTCCTGGGAGAGACCTTGTGATGCAGTATAGCTACCTTGTGTTTTGTAGCTGTGCTCAGTCTTCTCATGGTGCATAATCACTGACCCAATTAGGGGGGAAAAAACAAAACTAAATTTCTATTGCTGTATACAGATATGGTTCCTACAAAATACAGCTTAAACATGGCAACTAATGCCTTAGGAACAAAAGGGCAAAGGCTCAAGATATAATTAATTTAAAGGAGAACGCCACAGGATCTTAAAATGACACACAGAAAAATAAATAAAATCACACAGACATTGTGCAGATACTCAGAAAAATGTGAGGCCGGCTCAAACAGGTGAATCCGATAAGCCGGCGTCTCCCAGCAGGGTCTGGATGCATTGCTCCAATGTCAGGGGACAGTTACAAGGACAATATGTACATTCAAAAATGCATAGCTTGAAATAACCATATATGGAAACCACACCGACTAATAGACCCACTAGCTTCATATAGCTTAGGTGCTCATTCCTTAGTAGTATAGTCCATAAGTCAATAGGTGTAGGTCCAAAAGTGTTTACTGTAATAGAAAACCAATAAGAAGTAACTTAATTCAAAGTATAGTCCGGACCTGCAATGAGACATAGGTACACATAAGATATTCTGTCCTCTTCTAGGAACGTTGACATAGATAATACCATTCGATGGATATTCACAGTATGGACGTCATTTTAGATATAATAATCAGATGAACTGCTGAGTAGAAAAAAGGAACCAGGACATTTTAGCTGTACATTCAACGATGCAGTCATTTCAGAGAGACAGTGGCCCAAATGGGCATAAGGAAATGAAAAAACATGGTTATTTGTGGAAGACTAGATAAACAGTCTCCATAACGGGGACATCACTCCCCAGCAGACCAACACTTTAGGCTGTGGCTCAGATAAAGGATAAGCCTGATGCCTCACATGAGAAACACTGCTCTTAGCTCCATGGTGTATGACCTGTGACACGAAACAGTCTTCCACAACCTCACCTTTGTAACAGAGTTTGGCTGTTCCTTACCCAGTTTTAAGACTCATACACAACTGTTTCTGTTTTAGGTAATGACTGTGTTTCAACATACTGTACATATGGAAATGAAGAACATTATCATGTTTAGTATAATTGGTTAATCCTACACCCGACTATAATCCGACAAAATCCCTGACTTTGTGCAAGTGTACCTAGAAGAACTGATGCTGTTTTGAAGGCAAAGGGTGGTCACACCAAATATTAATTTGATTTAGATTTCTCTTTTGTTTATTCACTTAGTTTATTTTTACCTGTTAACAAAATCAATTTTGGAACGCACTCTTGCCTTGCTTCATTTTTTCCACGCCATAAAAATAAAATATTGTTTTTACATGAACAATAGGAATACTGGTTTACAGAGGAAAAAATATCTCATTTAGCAATGTTATGGGCCAATTTTGCCTCTTAAAGTTACATTCCCAGAATGAACTTATTACTCATCTACATGACTATGCTATCTCCGGTAGTTTCATGAAGTGTAACTAGAGTAGCAGTATGCCTGCTTGACTGCTGGTACATTCAAATGTGGGTGCCCAGCCCCCCATCCTATTCTCATGTTTAAAGGGCTTCTGTCACCCCACAAAAGTCATTATTATTATTTTTTGGCTAGTTACATTCCTTATAGCACAATATATGAGAATATAATGTTGTCACTTACTTTCATGCGGCCGTTTCTTGAGAAAACAAAGTTTTATAATATGCAAATCTGGTCTCTACCAGCAAGTAGGGCGTCTACTTGCTGGTAGCCGCCGCAGAAAACCGCCCCCTCGTCGTGTTGATTGACAGGGCCAGCCGTGATCTCCTCCTCCGGCCGGCCCTGTCAGTATTTCAAAAATCGCGCGCCTCTGTTCATTCGGCGCAGGCGCTCTGAGATGAGGAGGCTCGTCACCTCAGAACTCCCTCAGTGCGCCTGCGCCGATGACGTCTTCTCTTTCGGTGATGTCATCGGCGCAGGCGCACTGAGGGAGTTCTGAGGTGACGAGCCTCCTCAACTCAGAGCGCCTGCGCCGAATGAACAGAGGCGCGCGATTTTTGAAATACTGACAGGGCCGGCCGGAGGAGGAGGAGGAGATCACACTGATCAGACCCTTATCACTTATCCTGTGGATATTTGAAAAGTGATCATTCTGGGATTACCACTTTTACCTTAAAGCCGATCACACTGCTCAGATTAACACTCAATTATTAAAAGTATTCAACATAAAAACACTCCAAATACAGAACAGACAAATACTATATTAATACTATAATAAATAATATGGTTCAGCAATTGGACAGGTCTAAGGATAATAAAAGAAAAAAAAACTGACAAAATCAATGCACTAAAGCATCTTTTCATTACATGTTTTACAGAAACAAAAAACATTTTTGTGGGTGTGGGAAAGTAGGGATTCTCGTACAAGAAATAACACAGGACACATTAAAAGGCAAACAGTTGTACTCTACTTTATTTGTGAATGCAGCAGCTCCTTGGTCCTCTTCCCGATTCAGCTATGTGTGACTCTTCTTGTATACTGTAAAAGTGGTCTTACATCCTTTAAGCAAGCGTTTTTCTTTCTTCTGAAAAGTTAGATACCCCTCTAAAGAAAATCCCATATGTTCATCACCCGTGGCTATTTTCAGGATTCAACTGAAGACATCTTCATTGCGTCTTGTGTTGGTACTATTGGTTAAGCATCTAAGTGGTGCCATATTTTACACGAACATGTGTTTTCTTCAGGCGTTCACGACGTGATAGGGCAAGCCGCAGTGTACTACACTTGCTGGGACAATACTATAATCTCATCTGATTTAATATCCACAATGTAAATCATTTATGTAAAAAATAAAATCCAACATGGAAAATACTGAAGTTAAAGGAGTACACAAATATTTAAAGCAATTATTGTTTCTTTTTAGTGTGTAAGTTATTTAATTTATTTTAATAGAAACATATGGTGAAACAGGTTAAATATATGAGCTTAAACCACCTGAAAGACAAGACTGCTGTCAAATGTGGCCATGGGTTATAACTGCATGCCAATCTGCGCGTGGATATATTCCTGCGGCAGGAAGATGAGATTTATTATCTCATTCACTTTAGTGCTTACGCATGGAGATCCCTCCCATAGTACCTGCAGAAACCCTTGTAATAATGTGGCCTAGTGGGAGTGGGTTCCTGCAGGAACAAAACAAGGTCTGAAGATAAACGCCCTCTTCTGTGTATCTGAACAGCCGTCCGTTCCATCAGACATCAAACAGATTAAAAATGATACAGGATTCTTCCAAACCGGTCTCTCAGTTTGTACAGTGCATCTCACAATGTCTTCTGCAGGCTGGAGTCTCTTCAACTTCACCAGTACAAATATGAGCTACGACATGGTCATCGCAGACTGATTCCAGCTAGTCAAGCCACAAAGACCTTTCTATTGAAGGGAATCTGTCACCAGTTTTATGGTGTCCTAACTAAAGGGCAATATAAACTAGTGACAGATATCCTTGGCAAAACAAAGCTCAATTTTAATTGACCAAGCCGTTTTGCTAAAATCTTGTACTAAACAGCATGCTGAACGAGTCCTCATATTCATGAGCCCATGGTTTTCCCTGCCCACCTGCTGCTGTTTCATATAGTTCATACCTTGGAACCGAATCAGAGTTTGGGAAATGTTTTTTAACAGTAGAAATTAATTTATGAAGTTATTACATCTGAGCAAATACATTCTAATACTGTAAGGAGTATTATGCTCATCCCTAGCCCTTATATAGGACAGCATAGGCTCACAACATAACTCCTTTAAACAGCTCTGGCATGTTACATGACCCTACAAAGGTCTATACAAACAATTAAGGACTTTTTTTTGTTTTTGTTTTTTCAACACAATTTAGTGATGTTTGGTACAGTTTAGTGTTGAGATATATACCTGTATCTACGGTATACTGCAGTATTGAGAAAAGGTGATATTGCCGTTTCTTAAGTACAGCAGTATTTTTGTGATGTCACGCCCACTTGTGCCCCCCTCCCAGGGGGGTGGCAGTTTGCGTAAAGGCACAGGAGCCTCTGGCTCCAGTCCCCGCCGCTCAGTCTCATAGGCCTGAACACTATGAGGCAGTAGAACGGCACAGATGGTCACAATAACCATCGCAACCTCCTGCGACAGGTCACTGGCAGTGCAATGGCGTAGGCACGTTATCATGTCATCGCGCCGCCAGTGACCCGGCACAGGAGGTCGCAGTGTTTACATTGTGACTGCCTGTGCCGGGAAGCGGAAACTCCGGTCTCAATCTGATTATTTGATAAGACTTATTATTTTTTTATCGCAAGACCAGCGCATCTTCCAAGTATCTCTTACCTTGATTGTAACAGTTTGCCGCTGTATGCTTGCCATACACATTACATGTGTTTTTGGCTGACAGTTATGTATCTCTCTCCTGACTGTGCCATACTGGGTGGAGGGGAGAGGGCTGCACTGCTAGACATATCTGGTGGTGGCTTATCGCCCCAATAACAAAAAAAAAAACGAGCAGTTGAAATCTAAGCGCCTAATCATTTTCTCCCCCTGCCATCTGGGAGGAGTTGAGAGGCTCTATACACATAAGATGATAGGCCAGTCCCATAAAAAAGCTTGTGGTTTTGGCCGATGCACATCTGATGTGTATAACCAGCTTTAGCGATGTGTTAAACCCAACAACTCCCCTCCTGTCACCAGCACCAGTCACTTGATTACACTGTTGGTAATGTGTAGACAATAGAGACACTGTCCTGGCAATCAAGTACAGTAGAAGACATCCTTGTCTTTTCTTACAGGTAGGACACCAAGCTGTAGCTGGACGATCACTAATGGTTCCACTTTATATTGCAGGCTTAGAAACACCTTATTGTTGCATTCCAGAAGCCAGAATTTTTTGGTTGAAGTAGCTGAATGACAGCTTCCGGGAGTTATTTCCTATGGTACCATTTTGGGTTACATATGATTTAACTCTTTCTTGTGGCAAATGGAAAACAAACAGCAATTATGCCCTTGTTTTAAAGGGCATCTGTCAGCAGATTTGTACCCATGAATCTCCCTGACCTGTTACATGTGCGTTTGGCAGCTGAAGGCATCTGTGTTGGTCCCATGTTCATATGTGTCCGCATTGCTGAGAAAAAGATGTAATATATGTAAATGAGCCTCTAGGAGCAATGGGGGTGTTGCTGTTACACCTAGAGGCCCTGCTCTCTCTGCAACTGCCATGCCCTCTCAACTAGGATTGACAGAGCCAAGCAGGCGTGATGTTTTCACTGCCTGATCCTGTCAAAGTGGAGAGGGAGCAGCAGTTGCAGAGAGAGCTGAGCTTCTAGGTGTAACAGCAACGCCCCCATTGCTCCTAGAGGCTCATTTACATACATTACAACTAGGGTTGTTTCAATACCAAAATTTTGATTCAGTTTCGATACCATGCGAAAAAAGTAAAACACCAAAAAAGCCGTGTGCATGCTGCATTTTAACAGTTCTATTTTTTTAAATTTATTTTTCCTAAAAAAAAAATTGAGTTTTTTTTTTTTTTTTCTGTTATGGCATTCATCGCATGGGAGTTTTTTTTTTATATTTTAATAGTTTGGACTTTTTAGACGTGGCGATATGTAATATATTTATTTATTGTTTATATATTTTATATGTAAAATTTGGAAAGGGGGCGATTTATACTTTTGGTGTTTTTATTTACTTTCTTTTTTTTTTTTTATAATTATTTCCTTTAGGGGCTAGAACCTGGGATCTTTTAATCCCTTGTCCTATTCACCCTAATAGATCCCTATTAGGGTGAACAGGACTTCACACTCTCCCTTCTGCCCTGTGCATAATGCACACGGCAGCAGTAAGCTTACCATGGCAGCCAGGACTTCAGTAGTGTCCTGGCTGCCATGGTAACCGATCAGAGCCCCAGGATTACACTGCTGGGGCTCTGATCAGAAGCTGCCACCAATGAGGAGGGGAGAGGGGACTCTGTGGCCATTGCCACCAATGATTATACTTTATAATACTGGGGAGGGGGGTTGGGGGCACTGCGCCACCAATTATTTTAAATACTGGGGGGCGCACTGCACCACCAATGATAATTAACCTTTAATGCAGATACAAGAGGTGAGTACTGCCAGTACCCGCCTCTTGTATTTGTATTAAAGGTTAATTATCAATGGTGGCACAGTGGCCAGGCACCTGCTATGCTGGCTGCTTGACTCTGGGGAGGACACTCAGGAGGAGGAGGCTGCTGCCGTTCCCCGAGCTCACTAGCTCAGACGGCGCAGCAGTGCATTCCCTTCCCGCCTCCTGCTTTAATTAATAGTGGCACATTCATTGGTGGCAGTGGTGCGGGCAGCTTCGGAGCTCGCTCACTTCATTGAGCGCAGCGTGGGCACGTCCTTCTCCACTGTCTGTGCACGTGCCGAGCACCATACGAGGAGAGTCTAATATCGAAAAAATGAACATCCTGATACCGTATCGATACTGGCATAAAAGTATCCATTAGGTATCGAAAGTTCGATACCTGAAACAACCCTAATTACAACATTATTTTTCTCAGCAATACGGGCACATATGATCATGATGCCTTTAGCTGCCAAGCACACATGTAACATGTCAGTCAGTTTCATTGGCACAAATCTGGTGACAGATGCCCTTTAAATTTCTGTGCTGTTCACAGTGTTGACCACATATTGTCGGTCTGCAGTAGGTGCAGGTTCTCCGCCACAAGTCGGCTCTACTCAGCTAGATCCTGGCTCAGCAGATCTCTTGCACCGTTGTGCTATGTAGAGCTTTTAGCTGAGCGAAGATTCCAAAACATGATAGACACTCAAATTCGGGTGCCTATTTGTTTAGTAAAACAGTAAAAATCCATAAATGAAGTAAATTAAAAATAATAATTTCTAAGAATATTTCACTGAAGATCTATGGAGTGCTGCTTCCTTCCCAATCCATCTATAACTGTATATTAGGGTACTGTAACAAGAATTTATGATTTTTTTTTCTTGCAATATGTTAATAGACTTGGCCAGGGTATTTCAGCGCTATAGTGCCACAACAGAGGTGGAAGAGAAGTGTACAGAGATAATACTTCACAATGCTTCATAAAAGCTTCAGAAGACTGTACATTTAATAAAAAATAATAAAAAGCATAGTGTATAAAAGAAAAAATTGGTATGGCTTATAAGTAGGGATGAGCGAATTTCATATTTTGAAATTTGTCTGCGCTTCGTTTGGCGGTAAAAGCAGAATTGTGTTATGGATTCCGTTACCACGGACCATAAGGCAATTCTATGACTGAATGCATAACGGAAAGCCTTTAGAGGCATTCTTTTATTCATTCCGTCATAATAGAAGTCTATGGGCTGCATAACGGATCCGTCCCGTTTCCGTTATGCAGGGGAGTCCTCTCCTGCATAACGGAAACGGGACGGATCCGTTATGCAGGCCATAGACTTCTATTATGACGGAATGAATAACAGAATGCCTCTAAAGGCATTCCGTCATAGAATTGCCTTATGGTCCGTGGTAACTGAATCCATAACGCAATTCTGCTTTTCCCACTAAACGAGGCGCAAACGAATTTCATAACATGAAATTTGCTCATCCCTACTTATAATGAATATAACTCTCTGAGAAGAAGCTAGACATAACATTTCATCATACAAATACAATGGGTGCATTGAAGTCAAACAATAACTAATATTTTACTACATAATAAATCGGCTACATAGGCTTGCCGTCACACAAGCTGGCTTCACAAATTGTGCAAAACTGCTGTGTTTGTCTGCAGTTCTGTCAAAATCACTGCAAAAACAAACCAAAAATTTGGCACATATGAATGCACTTATAAAGGGGTTGTTTGGGTACAGATATTGATGACCCTTTGTCAGGATAGGATATCAGACTGGTGGGAGGCGGCGGTGCTTATGAGGGTGCTGCAGCCTCCTAAATGCTTACCTACAGGCCATATGTGCTCTCATCCATGCTACGCGGTTTTCCAGGGCTCCTACTTTTCTTCCTATTAGTGACTGTGACCAAGGTCCACTTTAGGACTGAAACAGACTAAAGTCACTTGGCCACACATTGCCATTGAAATTCTTCACTGTGGATTTGATTAAGACTGTCCCTGAAATAGCATCATATATACAGGTGAAACTCGAAAAATTTGAATATGGTGCAAAAGGAATTGCATTAATGCAGCTTAAAATTCGAATTTTGTGAAAAGGTTCAATATTCTAGGCTCAAAGTGTCATACCTAGTCAACTAATTACTTCATACCCCCTGAGCAAAGGGTACCTAAAAATTGTGACTTTGGGGTTTCATAAGCTATAAGCCATAATCATCCAAATTATAACAAATAAAAATATCTTGCTTTGCATGTAATGAGTCTCTCTCAATTGTTATTCTCACCTTTTAAGTTGCATTACTGCAATAAATGAACTTTGCACGATATTCTTATTTTTCGAAATTCACCTGTAGGAGTGCACTTTGGTATCTTCACCACAGTGCAGGACATTGGAGTCCTCTCCTCGCGGCATCTCATCTAGGACACAATCATGCACAGAGCAGCAGCAGTGCACAGTCAATACAGCTTTGTCCTGTTCACATGAATGGGACTAACCTATCCAATGAAGTTTATTTGTCCAGCGACAGTAAAAGGATAGGTTAGTACCACTAAAGTGAGCGACATGAAGCTGTAGAAGATCTACTACATGATCGTGGTCTATGGGGTGAGCGGTAGCCTTCACTTACTCCATTGATAGGTTATCAATATTAAGAAGCCAGATTACTCAAGTCTAAAGCAAGCTTTTCCTGTCAAAATATTAATGGATTACAGTCTACAACTGAATGCACAACCTGAATGAGTGCTGCCCTCCATTCTTCATCTGCTTATTGACGGAGGATGGACTGAGCCCACTAGGGGGCGTGCACCAATATTCATTTACATGCTTAGGTATGCTGTTGAGTGTTTTTGTTCTGTTTATTACTAATTTACACACCACCACTTCTGTAATTTAGCTTTGGAGAAACGTGCTGCATTGACAGGCCCCTTTAAATTACCTTCCAAGCAGGACCACGTGGCAGAATCAGTGTACTAAAATGACCAAAGTTAAAGGGGTTTGTCCTGGTGACAGATTCCCTTAAAAGCTTCTGCCAGTGTGTCTCTAAATTGTCCCTCCGTTGGAACGTCAAGTACTTATTATTTAGTGGTCTAATCTGATACTAGGTAGCACCTCAAAGAATATTTGAAAGTCATGGGGAGAACCTGTTTAAAGGTAAGGCTTTGCTTCTAGGGTCTACTTCCATCAGTACACACATTCATGTTGTGAAGGCAGAACACATTGATTGAAATAAAGTGCACGAGGTGCCAAATGTTGTAAGAAAATACAGAAGAACATCCTACCTTGGGAAGACTGACGGGAGTTCTCTGCCTTGTCCGTGCACTCTTTATCAATGTCCGCTGGTCTCCAGGAAGTAAGTGGTACTTCATGGCTTCGATGAGGTAATCCTTGCAGGCACTGCTGTTTTTCACTAACGTCTCTTCTTCTACTCTCTTAAAAATAAAAACACATGGGGGAAGATTTATCAAAATGGTGTCCAGGATAACTGGCGTAGTTGTCCATAGGAAAAAAGTGATATTATACACGCTCAACCATCGGTAAGCAGGATTATGGTGCTCTTGCCGTAATTGACTCATCCAATCAGAATTTAGGATATACAGTTAGACTAGTAACGACAGGCACTCATTATCTGAGACCACCCAGAGACAGTCGGTAGAAAATTGATATTTATTACATCCAATATTGGCATAAAAACACAGACACTAAAAGCTAGTAAAAAATAAACTAAAATTAAAATAGGCTTATTGACACTCTTGATGTGCATTTCTTATATACCATAATTGATCACAACCAAGGCATAGAGGCGATGAAACTACAATTAGAAAGTAGAGGTAGATTCCACATAGAACAAATTGAATATTTAGCAGAGGGAGTACAGTTCATATTAATGCACAACTATTTTTATTTTAAATCAGATTTTTTCCCTCCAAATTAGAGGTACTGCCATGGGGACCAGGTTTGCCCCCAGTTATGTCAATTTATTTATGGTGCAATGGGAATTGGAAAACATCAATTCCAGACTGGGGACAGACTTGGTCCTCTGGCACCAATATATTGATGACATTATTTTCATCTGGCAGAATGGGGAAAGTGAACGCCAAGCATATAATTTACATTTTACAATGAATATTAGTAGATCACTAATTGAGTTTTTGGACATACAGATCACAGTAGATCAAGACAGGCCGGTATGTAGCACTTCTCAAAAACCTGTGACCTAAAATGGATATATAATGTATTTGAGTTGTCATCTACCAAGATGGCTCCTCAACATTCCGTCAGGTCAGTTTCGCCATATTAAACGCAACTGTACCATCAATGAGCAGTTTAAAGAAGAGGCTAAATTAATGAAAGAACAATTTGTAATGAAAGAATATCCACTAAATGCAATTGAATCATCTCCGTCTAAGGTGAGGGAATTAGATAGACAATCTTTTTTCACAACTAGTAATACTACGATAAAGAAAAATCGAGAGGAGGAAATTATCAGTATTATCTTACCTTTCAATTTGCAGTACAAAAAATTTGAACAAATTATTAAAACAACATTAGGATTTTATTCTGAAAGATAAATTGATAGGCCCCCTGGTAACTACCACTCCACAAATTACATATACTAAAGCCCCGAATTTAGGCCCGAAATTAGCACAGTCAATTAAATCATTTAAAAAGGACAGACAAACCATACATAAATGGCTTAATCTGAAAGGGTTCTACCGTTGTGACAAGTGTAGTAACTGCAAAACTGTAGCATTCCCAAAGAAGAATAATCTCTACACAAAATGATTTTACACATGAGATTGGGGAATTTTTGACATGCAGCTCCACCAACATCATATAGATCATCCAATGCCCATATGGGAAACAATATGTAGGACGAACCAAGAGAATTTTGGAAAAAAAAAAATCAAATTGCGGAACACAAATATAAAAAATGGATATGAGAAACATACGCTATCAGATCATTTTAGACAGTGTCACAATCAGAGCCCTTAAACATCAATAACATTAAATAGTGTAGTTGGGGTGCCATATGAGGGATTTATGGTGAATTATGATTCTATTTTGCCTCAGCTGTACCTTTTAACATCATCATGTGTAGCCAAAGAATGCCTTTAATAATGAAGAATATAAATTTGTTGGCATAATCCTTAACCCCTTAAGGACACAGCCTTATTACACCTTAGGACCAGGCCATTTTTTGCAAATCTGACCAGTGTCACTTTAAGTGCTGATAACTTTAAAACGCTTTGACTTATCCAGGCCGTTCTGACATTGTTTTTTCGTCACATATTGTACTTCATGACACTAGTAAAATTTAGTCAAAAAAATTATTATTTTTTGCAGCAAAAAATACCTAATTTAACAAAAATTTTGAAAAATTAGCAAATTTCAAAGTCTTAGTTTCTCTACTTCTGTAATACATAGTAATTGACTTTACTAAGTGATGACTTTACATTCCCCATATGTCTACTTCATATTTGTAGCATGTTGGGAATGATATTTTATTTTTTGGGGATGTTACAAGGCTTAGAAGCAAATCTTGAAATTTTTCAGAAATTCACAAAAACTCAATATTTAGGGACCAGTTCAGGTCTGAAGTCACTTTGCGAGGCTTACATAATAGAAACCACCCAAAAATGACCCCATCCAAGAAACTACACCCCTCAAGGTGTTCAAAACTGATTTTACATACGTTGTTTACCCTTTAGGTGTTGCAAAAGAGTTATTGGCAAATGGGGATGAAATTTGAGAATTTCATTTTTTTGTCTAATATTTAATTTTTACCCATTTTTTCCACTAACCAAGCAAGGGTTAACAGCCAAACAAGACTATCTTTATTGCCCTGACTCTGCCGTTTACAGAAACACCCAATATGTGGCCGTAAACTACTGTACGGCCACACAGCGGGGCGTAGAGTGAAAGGTGCGCTGTATGGTTTTTGGAAGGCTGACTTATGGACTGGTTTATTTACACCATGTCCCATTTGAAGCCCCCTGATGCACCCCTGGAGTAGAAACTCCCTAAAAGTGACCCCATCTAAGAAACTACACCCCTCAAGGTATTCAAAACTCATTTTACATACGTCGTTAACCCTTCAGGTGTTGCCCAAGAGTTATTGGCAAATGGGAATGAAATTTGAAAATTTCATTTTTTTGCCTTATTTTCCATTTTAACCCATGTTTTCCACTAATAAATCAAGGGTTAACAGCCAAACAAGACTGTATCTTTATTGCCCTGACTCTGCCGTTTACAGAAACACCCAATATGTGGCCGTAAACTACTGTACGGCCACACAGCAGGGCGTAGAGTGAAAGGTGCGCAGTTTGGTTTTTGGAGGGCTGATTTTTATGGACCGGTTTATTTACACCGTGTCCTGTTTCAACCCCCCTGATGCACCCCTGGAGTCGAAACTCCCTAAAAGTGACCCCATTTTGGAAACTACGGGATAAGGTGGCATTTTTTTGGGGAGTATTTTTAGGGTAAATATGATTTTTGGTTGCTCTATATTACATTTTTGTGAGGCAAGGTTACCAAAAATTGAAATTCTGAAATTTCATCTCCATTTGCCATTAACTGTTGAGGAACACCTAAAGGGTTAATAAAGTTTGTATAATCAGTTTTGAATACCTTGAGGGGTGTAGTTTCTTAGATGGGGTCACTTTTAGGGAGTTTTTACTCTAGGGGGGCATCAGGGGGGCTTCAAAAGTGATATGGTGTCAATAAAAAAGGCCATCAAAATCGGCCTTCCAGAAACCATGTCGGTCCTTTCCTTTTGCGGCCTCCCTTTTACTGATACAGCAGTTTTCAAACACAAATGTGGCATTTCTGTAAACTGCAGTATCAGGGTAATCAATTTTAACTTTTGTTTGGTTGTTAACCCTTGTTTTGTTACCGGAAAAAACGGACTGAAGTGGAAAAGTGCCAAAAATAGCGGTTTTGGCACCGTTTTTTTTTTTTTTTTTTTTTTTTTAACCGTGTTAATCTGGCTAGTTAGGTCATGGGATATTGTTATAGAGGAGATTCTTACGGACACGGCGATACCTAATAAGTCTACTTTTTTACAATTATTTAGGTTTTAGACTACGGATGATCGGGGCATGTGTCGCACTGAGTAGTGGTGTCCTTCCGTATCCCCCTCCTGCGACACACTCTGCACTTTTTTTGGGTTCGTCCCTTCTTTCCAGTATGGGGGACCACACCTGGAAAGTGTTGGCCAGGGACGATCCGGGCGCCTACAGTTCCCGCATGGCGTTATATGGCTTGAGGACTTGATCCGAGAGATCAACTCCTCCCATATACCGATTGCAGGCGACGATACAATCGGGCTTGAGGACCGTTGCCGCGGTACCTCGCACAGGGACAGGGGTGATGCCGTTACCATGAATTATGGACAGCATAATGACATCCCTCTTGTCCTTATACCTGACCAGCAACAGGTTTCCAGTGGTAAGGGCACGGGTCTCACCCCTGGGGATAGGTACCTGGAGGGGGTGGGCAGGGAGGCCGCGTTGATTTTTCCGCACGGTCCCACAAGCGGACATGGATCTGGCGGCAAGGGACTGGAACAATGGGATACTGGTATAAAAGTTATCCACGTACAGGTGGTAACCCTTATCCAGCAGTGGGTGCATAAGGTCCCACACAAGTTTCCCGGTAACACCCAGAGTGGGGGGACATTCTGGGGGTTGAATCCGGGAATCTCACCCCTCGTATACACGAAATTTGTAAGTGTACCCTGAGGTACTCTCACAAATTTTGTATAGCTTCATGCCATACCTCGTCCGCTTGGAAGGCACATACTGGCGGAAAATGAGTCTCCCCTTGAACGCAATGAGAGACTCATCAACCACGACCTCTCTTCCAGGTACATAGGCCTCCATGAATTTGGCCCCAAAGTGATCGATGACCGGCCGTATCTTATACAGACGCTCATGAGCAGGATCACCTCGGGGGAAGGGGGGGCATGCTGCATTATCGGAATAATGCAGACATTTCCGGATGGCCTCAAACCGGGAGCGTGTCATGGCTGTACTGTAAAGTGGGGTCTGGTATAGGACGTCCCCACTCCAGTACAGCCTGGCACTGGGTTTCTTGACCAGGCCCATATGCAGCACGAGGCCCCAAAATGTCCTCATTTCGGCTGCACTGACCGGCGTCCAGCCACCGGGTCTGGCCAAAAAGGAGCCCGGGTGTTGAGCGACGAACTGTTGGGCATACAAATTCGTCTGCTCCACCATCAGATTTACCAGTGGGTCACTGAAAAAATGACAAAAAAAAGTCATATTCAGTGTAGCCCACTGTGGAAATCTGGATTCCTGATTGGCCTACAAAATCAGGAATCACGGGCTTGTATCGCTCTGGGCTACACCAGACTAGTTCACCGGCAGGGTGCTCCGGTGGATTTAACTGGTGGGCCGGGAAACCAGTACGAGCCCCAGAGCTGCTCGTACTAGTGTGGGCCACAGGGTCCCTAACATGGCGGTCCCCTTGCTCCGCCTGGCGGCGTCTCCGCCGCCTTGGGGGCTCATCATAATCGCTAGATGATGAGGAGGATGCGGATGACAACAGGAATGTGGGGTCAACCGTCCGAAGTTGATCAGCGGTGGGGTGTGCGATGCGCTAACAGTGGCCGGACGCTAAGTGTCGGCCACAGTCAGCGTACACTTCTGTCACAAAGGGGTAACTGTGTAGCTGTGTGAATAGTACTTTTACTTTGTGAAATATGGAGCTGTTCTGTCACAAAGTGTTAACTGTTTGTCTAGCTGTGTGAATGGTACTTTCACTTGGGGCCAGCCATCTAATAAACTAAAAGGCAATAAACAGTAATCAGTAAGATAAGAATTGAGCTATAAGTGTTTAGGAGGTCAGAGGTTAGATATAAGGAGCCGTCAGTTGAGCTGCCTGATGGGAAACAGTAAAAAATAAAGAGCCTGCTACTAGAGAATCTCAAGGCTGTACAGAGAAAGAAGCTCAACATTTTTAACAATGACCAACTGAAAGAATTATTTTCTTTATATCAAAATGAGTGCAATGCAATATTAAAAAACTGCCCCCAAAAGTGTACATAGTCTAAGTTTTAAATGTAGTTGTACAGATAGTTGCATTACAAGGACTAAATTTCATAAAAGCGCCCCAATCACATCTAAAAATACAGTTGCCCCAAATGCATCAGAAAGGCTGTTTCAATATTATGCACATGGCACTGCTGGTTTATTCGAGTACAAGCAACAAAGCTATGGGAATAAACCAGGAAACCTTTTTTGTTATGGCTTTCCCTGGTATCATTGATATGTGCCAATCTATGTCTACATATAATCACATATACTTCTGTTTAAGGTTTCTTGGATGTCAATGCAACAAGTTCTACGGTATATAGAAACCCTTTTAGTGCATTCTAAAACGCATCAAAGAAGAGCCTCTGTATGTTTACCTCTAGCTCAACACTTCTGGCTACCTGTTCATCAGATGTTCAGTGTTGTCATGGGGCAATGGGCAGATCCAAATCGCCATTCACATAGACTGTGTGGTCTTTGCCTCTAGGCACATGCTCAAAAAAGAGCCTGCATGCACTGTGTACATAGAAGTTAGTAGGTAAAAGTACATTTCTTAGAGTCAATTGCATTCTGCTACTTCAATATAAAAGGTCTTTTGTCTTCTTCATAAAACAGCAGCCATGACAACTATTTATTTCAGTAAGTTCTTCAGTAAAATTTTAGATTTGCCTTTGATTACCTGTACTAAATAATCTCTTGAGAGTAAAGGAAGGCGTACGTGTTCCATTAGATGTGCCATGTGCTCCTGGCGCACATCTTTGTCGTGGTTTACCCAGGTAATGACAGCTTCAAATACCTTGAGAAAAAAAAAAAAAAAAAAAGGTAATGATAAATTATTAATATAGAAATGTAACACTCTTCTGTTATGCAGTATATCTACTAATCCTCCCTTGTTCAAGACCATGAGAACAAAGATCTAGCCATGATCCACTACTCTGATAAACTTCACATCCAGGCATTTGGTTAAGACCACAAAAAAAAACCATCATTGGAACGAACGCAGTGCAAAAAATCAAATACATACACGGTCAATATTAATTAACCACTATGGATTTGTTCATATCCACATCCAGAAACCAGGACGCAGTGCAGTATCCATCACATGAGAGACACCAATCATTTATAATGGATTGAGTCAGGTTCCTTCTGTCGTTTTACCAGAAAAATAGCACTGCATCACTATTTTTTCGTTCAAAAGTGATGGGATCTGCAGTGGAGGCTTTAACTGGAGCTTCAGATGCAGATGTGAGCCAAGCCTAAACTAAATAACACAGTAAATAACTTTAAGGGGTTAAAATAATAATAAAATTATTCAAGAGACTCAACAATCTCATAGTGTAGGGATCAGCAACCTCCGGTATTCCAGCTGTTCTTTAACTACAAGTCCCAGCATGCACACTTGCTCAAGCTGTCCTCAGAATGCCCATATAAGCGAATGGAACATACTGGGAGTTGTAACTTCCCAACAGCTGGGGTGCCAGAGCTTGCTGACCAGTCACAGTGTGGTAGAAACTGCGTATGAAAACAGAAATCCCATAATAAAACGGCAGCCTACACAACGAACAACTGGAAATATAAAGGGACTATAACAAAGGTACACAAGTTTTTCTAAATACATTTCCGGTATCCATTTTTTATGGTTTTCAAGATCTCTGCTTGCAATTGTTCATTAGGAGCCTTGATTGTTTCTGAAAGGCTACACTTACAAGACCATATTTCAGGTCTGTATCCAACCCGCATTTTCCTATGGGGCTGCAAAAAATGCGGACGGCACAAGGATATACGGTAAATGGGAACCACACCATGCATGCATGGCCACCTCTCCATTTACCTCTATGGGACTGCTATTTTTGGAACTCCCACAGCAGTGAATGGAGGGTGGCTGTGTTTGCACGGTGCACTTTCCTTCACTTCGGGGGAAGATAGATGTGGTCCTAGAGATGGCACCCACATCTACCTGACAACGTATCGTACCAATATGCCATCAATGTCTGAGATGAGACAACCCCTCTAAATAATGGACTCTCTATCAGACACCATTTTCGTCAATGAGGTCTGGCTGGAAAAGTTAGTTTCGGTTCTGTGCCAGCACTACTGTTATTTCCATTATTCTGCTCCCATAACAGAGCAAAATTATTACTGCAAATATGAAAACGGCCTAGGACATAACTAAACTTTTTTTTTCATAACTTAATAGTATAGATATAAATAGTGAACTCTGTTTAGTATATTTTTACTAAAAGGGACCTGTCACACTCTTTGCTGCCCAAATGGTCACAGTAGTTGATGGAGCTCTAGATGCCGTCTCCAGTAGTCCCTTTCTTATGGCCAATCGTTATCTCATTCACATAAAAAGACATATCTTACGTAAATGAGACGATTCAGGTCAGGCTCTGCATGCCCCTATTCCGGCCTCTGTCTCGACAAATGTACCAGAGCAGTGGGAATGTCCGTACAAGCCTCTACAAAATCTTAACGCATGTACTATTACGCACTACACTTTCTTACTCCTTAAATCTGGCACATGTGCCGTACAGCTCTGAAGCTAGTGTAAATTAAGCAGGGTACAGTGCGCAGGTGACAGACCTGTAGAGTAATGGTACATAACAGTGCATGCGCAACATTTTGTACAGGCCTACACTGACGCTTCCACTGCTCTGGGACATCAGTCAAGGTCGGAGAGGCCGGATTAAAAGTATGGAGAACGTGACTTGAACTGCTAGCTCTCCACCCCATTGACTCGTGCCAGCCGATTTATACTGTATATAAGCTTTAAAAGGACTTTTTACATGACAATGAACCATGAGGGTCCATTGCAGGCAGCATCAAGAGCACCATAAGGTACAGGGGCCATTTGAAAGTTTTCTTTAAAGGAAAGTGCCTGTTCCTGCCCTTATTTCCCTTTCCCTGCACTGTCTCTGAAATGACTGATCCAATCTATAAACCGAAAAGTGGACACAGGAGAGATCAGCATATACAGACACAGGCCAAAGTGGCTACAGCATCTAGTAGGTGGCTTATCTTGCAGCAGAAACTGATATTTTTCATCTGATAATCTAGATCTGGGGTGCAATAAATCACTTAACAATAACTGCAGCCATTTCCCTTTGCCTTCTGTCTGCCTCAGCAGCTCATCCTTCCCCCTTCCCCTCTCCACAGACTTCAATGGGATCTATAGATTTCCTTCTACAGATCTGATCAGTGAAAAAAAAACATTAAAATATTATAAACTGGAACAATACTCCTTTTTATTTTTTACTTCTGTTATTAGTCTCACTATGTGATCCTTCGATTGTTTATATAATATATTGCATTTCATACGTAGTGCAGTGTATTGTGCCTGTCCTGTCAGTCAGCCTGTTATACCCTGCCTCTGGCAGGACCTATTGGGCTAATGTAATGGGGCGACCTGGAGGCCATTACAAAACCTTGGGATGCCATAACCTAACTATAAATACCCTGTAACTGCTTTGCAGGGGGGCTGGGGAGGGGGAGTGAATGGGTGACAGAGAAAACCCTCTCCCTCCGTCTTGCTATCTAAATGCCACAGGCCAAACAAAAATAGAAAATCCAAAAGGGGACAAGACAAAACACTAAAAGTTAAAAGGACTTAAAAAGGAGTGAGCCTGAATAAACACGTCCCCAACCTTATGATTGGATCTAGGGACCCCCACATGACCTAATATGTATAATGGCTTCATAAAAAGGGCCCTTTACGGCTTCATCAGGGGTAATCTCTTCCAGGGGTTTGACCTAAAGTAATAAATGCAGTAGGGAGGTCAGTCACTGTATGATCTGTATGCTGATTGTAAAGAAAAAACATAACCAATGATTACCTTTTCCTCTGAAAGAACGGTCAGCTTATCACTGGCTATTAAGCTGCAAACTTGTTCTATGCCAAGATTCAGGAACTCTTCCCCTTGGACAATATCTGAAAAGTGTTGTTCTGTAAGGAAAAGAAAGATGGTGATCAGAATACATGAAGGAATCAAGATGCCCGTGAAGAGAGACCCTGAAAACCAAACTCTAGGAGCAGTGGGTGATTTCTCATCTCCTATGCCTCTCCGGATCTAAGTGCAAAGCGGAAAATGTCTGATGTCTTTCCTATACAATGAATGCATAGGGCAGCTCACATCAGGATATAAAGTGATCGTGGAAAGGAAAGTGATTGTTTTTATCTTCATTTCTTCAAATGGGTTATTTTGAGCACGATCTGTGCTCTGTTTACAGCAGTGTGCATCAGTTCTACCAGGATTCAGTTATTTTTGATGGGAGAAAAAGTACAACCAAATGAGGTACCGTATATACTCGAGTATAAGCCGACCCGAGTATAAGCCGAGGCCCCTAATTTTACCCCAAAAAATGGGAAAAATTAGTGACTCGAGTATAAGACTAGGGTGGGAAATGCAGCGTGTATGTGTATATAATGCACACACTCTACATTATATACACACATCTGCAAGAGGGTGACTCAGATTGATGGGAGTCTGACTCTGACTCCCTGTATTTAATGCAGAGTGTGTGCATTATATACACACACACACTCTGCATTAAATACAGGGAGCCATCCACAGATCTCCCCCCTAAACAGTGCCATCCACAGATCCCCCCCTCCCCTAAACAGTGCCAGGATGGCACTGTTTAGGGGAGGGGGGATCTGTGGATGGCACTGTAGGGGGATCTGTGGATGGCACTGCCATCCACAGATCCCCCTACAGTGCCATCCACAGATCCCCCTCCCAGACGCTCACAGCAGTACATTTATAAAGTATAAAGTATAAGCAGTATATTTATCAGTATTCTTTATTTATCAGTATTCTTTGGATATCTTACTTTATCGTTGCTCCGGTAATAGCAGGCAGTGCGGGGAGCGGCGCTCACTCACTGACGTCACGCGCCTGCTCCCACTAGGCGGCGCAGGCGCGTGACGTCAGTGAGTGAGCGCCGCCCCCCGCACTGCCTGCTATTACCGGAGCAAAGACAAAGTAAGATAGACTCGAGTATAAGACGAGGGGCCTTTTTGAGCACAAAAATATGTGCCCAAAAACTCGTCTTATACTCGAGTATATACGGTATATATCTGTAAAGAATAAATCAAGGCAACTGGACGTACTGTAGATTTCTTGAAAACGTTTCACTCGTTCTTCCAACGAGCTTTCTCAATTCACTCGTTCTTCATTGGAAGAACGAGTGAAATGTTTTCAAGAAATCTACACTACGTCCAGTTGCCTTGATTTATTCTTTACAGATATATACCATGACCTGGATAAATGAGAACCTTCACAGACAAATGAGGAATGTTTGAAGTAGAGATTTTAGGCTGTAGTAGTTGAGAGTAGCTTTTAGGCTTATTGTTATTGGGTATATATCATGACTGTGCAGGGAAAACCACCAAAAAACACATATTGAATTTAACTGGGTGACTTACAAATAGTTTAAGGTTACCACAGTACTTCATTGAAAACTGAATGCGGACTAAAATAAAGAAATAAAAAAATGCAATGCTGAAATACAAAAATCAAAAAACAAAGTTGTATCAGTTTTGACAAGACTGCAACTAAGATGTAATAAAAACCACCACAGAAACCACGACAAGAACGAAAATATCCTGGACTAATTTTCAACTGTGTAGTACAATAGTCGTGTTCAACAACTGAGAAAGAACCGGGCACAATATGGGCAAAATCACATACCACATGCAAGACTCTCCTGTTTCGCGGTCCACTGGGGCCCCCAGGAATTCTCGTGGGGCTCGGCCTGCGGGGGACCCCATTGGAGTAGCAGGACAGGTCACACATGTGCCTGCGGAATCTTTGGTTCCGACTCCTTTGCGGGCAGACTCTGTTCCGGCATCTGTGCCAACGCGATCGTGTATCCATGCTGGGCCGCTTGAGCGTCCACATGCACGCTTGAGAGGAGGTTTGCAAAGGGTTACGCGGCCGAACGTACACGCGTCTTATTCGTTATGCCGGCCGCTGACTGGGAATATACCTGTACATAAACTATAGTAGATTAGAGGGCAGGCATGGGTTAAGTGATCAATGACCAGCCAAGGCCGCACTAGTGTCAGGGATTAGGATAAATTGACAACCCGGGTGTATGTTGCTGTTCACATTCTTCCAGACTACCTGTGCATGACCTCTGACTTCCTCAATCCATCTCTAGAGACTGCCTATAGGAAACTTCTATGCAGAACAGTTTGTCTCGTGTTGGACCTCGGATCGGACCCTGAAAATGTCTCGTCCCTAGGTACTACCTTACACAGACTATTTCTGTGCATATGAACTTTGGCCTGTCTGGCTGTCCCTTGTGAGTTTTCCTGCACAAGTTATTTGGATTGATTACCTGCATATGATTTCTGGTCTGGACTGTACTGCTGTCATTTAATAAATCCACCATTGTTTAAACTCTGTCTGGTTGTTTGGGGTTCTGCACCATTACACCACACTTCAAATAGTGAGGGAAAAACCTGGAAACTATCTGAGACATGTACATAGCACCTGCATTGGCTTCATCCTGTATTTCTTTTTAGTGCAAAAGAAAGAAAATTACAGAGAGAAACGATGATTGAGTCCCCAGTTGATCTGTTACAAGCAAGTTACTTTTTAGCCGCCATTAGCCATTCCCACTACATAAACTACCCACTCAATCTAAAAGCAGATAAGAAATCACAGAATGAGAGATAATCTTTAACAAATGCTGCACTAGAAATGGTCTGGCTCCAGTACAAGCTCTGAAATGAAGGGGGTGGAAGGTGGATGCCTGGAAGGCACATCACCACATTATTAGGGGTTAGCACAAACCTGACATTCTCCCGAAAATGCTGCATAGCATTGGAGCCAGAACAAAAGGCGTGTTAGATATGGCTTTAGCCAGACCGCCATATGAGTAGCAAGCAAAGTGATTATATAACATTACTGAACCATCGGCAGACCAACCTACACATAACAGCACACATTGTAGGCCAGCATTCCGCTACCAGCGGTTAATGGGGTTATCCCATAACTTATGTTAAAAAATAAATAAATAAAAAATTAAAATCAGCCCTGCACCTCACATGGATCCAGAGATCTCCACATTTATTGCTCTGCTAGATTTATATCAAGCTGAAAGCTCAAGGGGAGGGTCTTATCTGCTACAGCTCAGGAGGCGTGTCTCAGCTCTCCCTATCACAGCTCAGGAGGCGTGTCTCAGCTCTCCCTATCACAGCTCAGGGGGCGTGTCTCAGCTCTCCCTATCACAGCTCAGGAGGCAGTTGAAGGATGCAACTGAGCACATGCAGCCTTCTCAGTGAGCAGGTCAACGAAATAAGAAAAGAACAAACAGCAGGTGGCGCTATACATATACATTTTATTGAATAACTCAGTGGCTATCCAACATTTATTATTACATGCAATTACAAAAGTATTCAGATCCAGGTGCTGGTTTCAAAATTGTAGAATATTTTTTTAATAGGACAACCACTTTAACCGCCTCCGGACCATGTAACGCACGGATGCGGATGCGATTTCGGACTGAGCCGGCCAGCGCATGCGCATCGCGGGCCGGCAAAAGAACAAGCACAATTTCGTCACCAGCCTGCCAGCCAATGATCGTGGCTGGCAGGCTGGCGATTTTTAAAATGACAAATCAGAAGCCATGTTAACACATTATATTAGTAAATATGATGGTGTTAAATGGCTTCCCTGCTCCTCTGCTGGTCCTTTTGGTCGGTTAGTTCCAGCAGAGGAGCAGGCATCACAGTGAGTAGCACCAAACACCACACATAGCCCCAGATCACCCCCCTGCACCCCAATTAACCCCTTGATCACCCCTTCTTGCCCCTGTCAACCACTAGTGAAAAGGAAAAAAGTGATCAGTGTAAACTGTCAGTTTTTTTTTCACTGGTATTGACTGTTAGGCTTTAGGGATAGTTTAGGTCCCTTGGTTAGGTAGTTTAGCGATCGTTTAGCGCCCAGCCCACCGCAGTCACTTTTTCGCTGATTAGCGTATCGCTAATCAGCATTTGTACTTTTACAGTATCTGTAAGTGATCAAAACTGATCAGTCAGATCTATAATAGTATTAGTGTCACCTTAGCTCGCCCTCCACCCAAAACGCAGTGTTTGCCCGATCATGCCTGATCGGTCGCCCACACGTGCGTTCACCCACGCCCGCCCCGCCACAGTGACAAAAAAATATATATATTTTTTGATCACTGCACAATCACTTCACAAGCGCTGCGGCGATAAAAACAAAAAAATCAGTTTTGATATTTTTTATCAACCGCAGCGGCCTCCGGTACTTCGCTTGCCTCCCATTTGTAAGACAGGCTTGCTTTTTCTCTTGGGTAATCTCAGGGAATACCCCTAAATTTAGTAGCCCAAATATCAAACACGGGGTATTCTTCTGAAGAGGCCTACAGACTTCTGACCCAGTCGGATGAGGAATGGGAACCCTCATCTGACGAATCTAGCGGGTCAGAATATGAACCTGTAGAAAGCAGTGGCAGTCTGACTCAAAGTTCGGCGAGGAGGTTGAGGTCCCTGATAGCACCAGGCGTACCCGGCCCGTGTCGCTAGACCACAGGTTGCGCAGGATCCGCTTCAAGGGCAGCAGAGTGGGGCTGGCGCTGTCGGATTACGTGGTGAGGCATACACCAGCAGCGCAGCCCATCCTGGTCCTAGTACCAGCACTGCCGTACAACATGGTGAAGTGGCGAGCACCAGAAGGGCAGTTGAAGCTGGTACGGTGGCACATGCAGTAGTTACCCCGTCGTAGCCACCGCACAGACAGGCCCGTAGAAACCCTAGAATCCCTGAGGTGCTGGCAAACCCCGATTGGCAGTCCCCAACTTCAGCCGCACCTGTAGTCCCCCCTTTCACCGCCCAGTCTGGAGTTCGGGTTGAGACAGCTCAGATCGGTTCGGCCCTGGGATTTTTTGAGCTGTTCTTGACTGCGGAGCTCTTGGACATAGTCGTGGCAGAAATAAAATCGGTATGCCACTCAATTTATATCCGCCAACCCGGGAAGCTTTTATGCCCAGCCTTTCCAGTGGAAACCAGTCCAAGTTTCCGAAATTAACATTTTTCTGGGCCTTCTCCTCAACATGGGTCTAACCAAAAAGCATGAATTGCGGTCATATTGGTCCACGAACCAAATTCATCACATGCCCATGTTCTCTGCTGCTATGTCCAGGACACGATTTGAGACCATTCTGCGTATCCTGCACTTTAGCGACAACACCAGCTCCCGTCCCGGAGGCCACCCAGCTTTTGACCGGCTCCACAAAATTCGGCCCCTCATAGACCACTTCAACCAGAAATGTGCAGATTTGTATAACCCTGAGCAAAACATCTGCGTAGACGAGTCCCTAATACATTTTACCGGGCGCCTTGGCTTCAAACAATACATCCCAAGCAAGCGCGCCCGGTATGGGGTCAAATTGTATAAGCTCTGTGAAAGGGCCACAGGCTATACCCACAAATTTCGGATCTATGAGGGAAAAGATCAGACCCTGGAGCCGGTCGGTTGCCCTGACTACCTGGGGAGCAGTGGGAAGACAGTCTGGGACTTGGTGTCACCCTTATTTGGCAAGGAGTACCATCTTTATGTGGACAATTTCTACACAAGTGTGGCCCTCTTCAGGCATTTGTTTCTAGAACAGATTGGCTGCTGTGGCACCGGGGGCTTCCCCCAACGGCTTGTTACCACCCGTCTTGCAAGGGGGGAGAGGGCTGCCTTGTGTAACCAAGAACTGCTCGCGGTGAAATGGAGAGACAAGCGTGACATTTACATGCTCTCCTCCATTCACGCAGACACGACAATCCAAATTGAGCGAGCAACCCGTGTCATTGAAAAGCCCCTCTCAGTCCACGACTATAACCTTCACATGGGAGGGGTGGACTTCAATGACCAGATGTTGGCTCTGTATTTAGTTTCCCGACGCACCAGACGCTGGCATAAGAAGGTGTCTGTATATTTAATTCAATTGGCTCTGTATAATAGTTTTGTTCTCTACAGTAAGGCTGGGAGAACACGATCCTTCCTCAAATTTCAGGAAGAGATCATCGAGAACCTCCTGTATCCAGGAGGTTCCGTGGCCCCATCCACCAGTGTAGTTAGCCGTCTACACGAGCGACATTTCCCCAATGTCGTTGCTGGTACCTCAACCCACCCGTCACCCCGAAAAAGATGTTGTGTCTGTAGCAGGAGTGGAATAAGGCGTGACACCCGCTATTTCTGTCCTGACTGCCCTGACCACCCTGCCCTATGCTTAGGGGAGCGTTTCCGGAAGTACCACACACAGGTACACTTAGCATAGGGATCACATCTCACAGGACAGGTACACAGGGCTATTAGGGCCCATTCACACACAGAGCTGCTGCAAACCTCTCCTTTCACCTGGGACAAAGTGCATAATGCACTTCGCCACATCTTTGGGCGATTTGCGCTTTGCACATTGTCCCATGGGGAAGGAGAGGTTTCTCCTATAAAAGGTAAAAAAACACAAGCAAAAAAAAAACAAAAAAAAAACACCAGTAAGCAAAAAAGTTAACGTTAAGTTCCAAAAGTTAAATAAAGTTTATATGTTCTGTTCAAAGGTTATTATAAAGTTAATAAAATTATGGCGTTGCGGCCTGGTTTTTTCTTTTTTGTTTTGTTTTTTTTACCTTCCAGGTGGACCAACCGATCGACCAGCTGCAGCACTGATGTGCATTCTGACAGAAGAATTGGCTGCTGTCAGATTACACACAAGTCGGTGTATGGGGCGCTGCAAGACGAGATTTCTCCTCTGCAGTAAAAGATACGTTTGCCGAGGCATAAGAGCTGAGGAGGTGGCGGTGTTCATATGCTTTGGCAAAACACTTTGAATATAAAAAAAAATATATAATAATCCCGGCAATGATTTATTCATCCACATCGATTGATGTGAATGGAGAAATCTGGTTTGCCAGGGCATACGAGCTAAGTGGGTATGGATGTTGGGCGGAGCTCTTATGTCCTGGCAGACGCCTTTTCCCCTCTTTTTTTTTTTTTGGCAGAGATTTTTTCATCCACATTGATCGATGCGAATGAAGAAATCTGTGCCGTTCATTTTTTCTTTCAGCCCAGAGGTTGAACGGAAAAAAAAATCTCATTACCCGTATGCTCAATATAAGGAGAATAGCAGAAACTCCTAATGCTGGCCATACATGTAATGATTGCGGAGACCCTCAAATGCCAGGGCAGTACAAACACCCCACAAATTACCCCATTTTGGAAAGAAGACACCGCAAGGTATTCGCTGAGGGGCATATTGAGTCCATGAAAGAAAGATTGAAATTTTTGTCCCAAGTTAGCGGAAAGTGAGACTTTGTGAGGGGGGGGAAAAAAATAAAATAAAAAAAAAATCAATTTTCGCTAACTTATGCCAAAAAATAAATAAATTCTATGAACTCGCCAGGCCCCTCATTGAATACCTTGGGGTGTCTTCTTTCCAAAATGGGGTCACATGTGGGGTATTTATACTGCCCTGGCTTTTTAGGGGCCCTAAAGCGTGAGAAGAAGTCTGGGATCCAAATGTCTAAAAATGCCCTCCTAAAAGAAATTTGGGCACCTTTGCCCCAAAAAATTTTTTGAAAAGTTGTCTTTTGCCGAGATATTTATCTCACCAGCATGGGTATATGTAAAATGACACCCCAAAACACATTCCCCAACTTCTTCTGAGTACGGCGATACCACATGTGTGACACTTTTTTGCCGCCTAGGTGGGCAAATGGGCTCACATTCCAAAGAGCACCTTTCGGATTTCACAGGGCATTTTTTACAGATTTTGATTGCAAACTACTTCTCACGCATATGGGCCCCTAAAATGCCAGGGCAGTATAACTACCCCACAAGTGACCCCATTTTGGAAAGAATGATTGATTGATTTTTTTTATTTTTTATTACAAAGTCTCATATTCCACTAACTTGCGACAAAAAAAAAATAATTCTAGGAACTCGCCATGCCCCTCACGGAATACCCTGGGGTGTCTTCTTTCCAAAATGGGGTCACTTGTGGGGTAGTTATACTGCCCTGGCATTTTAGGGGCCCAAATGCGTGTGAAGTAGTTTGCAATCAAAAGATGTAAAAAATGGCCTGTGAAATCCGAACGGTGCTCTTTGGAATGTGGGCCCCTTTGCCCACCTAGGCTGCAAAAAAGTGTCACACATGTGGTATCGCCGTACTCGGGAGAAGTTGGGGAATGTGTTTTGGGGTGTCTTTTTACATATACCCATGCTGGGTGAGATAAATATCTTGGTCAAATGCCAACTTTGTATAAAAAAATTGAAAAAGTTGTCTTTTGCCGAAATATTTCTCTCACCCAGCATGGGTATATGTAAAAAGACACCCCAAAACACATTTCCCTACTTCTTCTGAGTACGGCGATACCAGATGTGTGACACTTTTTTGCAGCCTAGGTGGGCAAAGGGGCCCACATTTCAAAGAGCACCTTTTGGATTTCACAGGCCATTTTTTACAGATTTTGATTTAAAACTACTTCCCACACATTTGGGCCCCTAAAATGCCAGGGCAGTATAACTTCCCCACAAGTGACCCCATTTTGGAAAGAAGACACCCCAAGGTATTTCATGATGGGCATAATGAGTTAATGGAAGTTTTTATTTTTTGTCACAAGTTAGTGGAATATGAGACTTTGTAAGGAAAATAAATAAAAATCATAATTTTCCGCTAACTTGTGACAAAAAATAAAAAGTTCTATGAACTCACTATGCTCATCAGCGAACACCTTAGGGTGTCTACTTTCCGAAATGGGGTCATTTGTGGGGGGTTTCTACTCTCTGGGCATTGTAGAACCTCAGGAAACATGACAGGTGCTCAGAAAGTCAGAGCTGCTTCAAAAAGCGGAAATTCACATTTTTGTACCATAGTTTGCAAATGCTATAACTTTTACCCAAACCATTTTTTTTTTACCCAAACTTTTTTTTTTATCAAAGACATGTAGAACAATAAATTTAGTGAAAAATTTAAATATGGATGTCGTTTTTTTAAAAAAAAATTACAACTGAAAGTGAAAAATGTCATTTTTTGCAAAAATTTCATAACTTTTTCAATTAATAACAAATAAAGTAAAAATGTCAGCAGCAATGAAATACCACCAAATGAAAGCTCTATTAGTGAGAAGAAAAGGAGGTAAAATTCATTTGGGTGGTAAGTTGCATGACCGAGCAATAAACGGTGAAAGTAGTGTAGTGCAGAAGTGTAAAAAGTGGCCTGGTCATTAAGGGTTTTCTGGGACTGTTGATGACCTGCTGTTGCTAATCATCAGTAGCTCCAGGACTCGGACCCCCGACTCATCTACTGTTTTCAGGAGCTGCTGCTCTGGAACTACATGGCTCCGTAGACCATGTAGTCCCAGTGTCTAGTTCTGGCACAGCACATCCTGAAAACCATTGACCCCCACCCACTCTGATATTGATAAGATATTCTAAGGATAGATCATCAGTAGTAAAGTCTTAGAAAACTCCCTTTAAATATATGTTCATAATCTCAGAATTAAGAACCATTATGTGCAGCACCAGTTTAAAATGGGGGAGATTTCATCAGTGTAAAACTCCTGGAAAAAACCCTTTAAAGTCAAGTTTTTAAAAATACTGCATGCCGTTATCCATGAACAGAAAACAAGGGCAGAACTGTGGACCTTTGGACTTATGGTATTAGAGGTCACTACTACAGTCACTACTATTTGTACAATCCATTAGTGATGAGACGTACCATATAACTGTGTGTGTGATAAAACCGCCCAGTAATAAATGACAAGGCAGAACTGGATGAGTCAGTGTCACTAAAGCTTTGGCTTGCAATGTGTAAGTAGAAGGGATCTGGCAGCCATTATTCATGCTCACGGTATCACAATTTCATTGTTCCCGGACTGTCGTATAGTTTAAGGAGAAATATAAATGTGAAAATAACCATTCTTAATGTGCAAAATGCTAAACTGGGAGCTATAGCTGCCAAGGATAGCAGATGGTGAGGAGGAAGACCAGAGTGAACAAGCAGTCCTGAATGTACTCTGCATATAAAAAACAGCAGCAAAGAACCTGATGATTCACTCTTATTCCACATCATACATCCGTTATATAGCGTCTATACAAACTCTACACATCGGCTCAATACACTAACCTGCTTTCGGCTGAAGGACAAGTTACCACTGTGATGTGGTCCAGAAAGTATTACTTTTCATAACTAATTCGCTAAAACCGGAATACCCCCATGGGTACGTATAGGGGGTGGGCAATGATAAACAGAACTCTGTTTCCCTTGTGTGGTCTGTACTGGATACAGGATACTGGTTTCCGCCAGTGGCTACACAAAGTTGTACCCATCTTATCAGGTTCAGTAACACCCTACATTTCATACCCCGGACAAGAACAATTTGTTGCTCTGTTTGGAGATTAGTTCCATAAACCCTACACTTCAGGTAACCCTACAGATAAAAGTTGTACACTATCAGGTCTGATGACATGGAGGCCACAACACTTTGGTCACCTTACATTCTATGTGAAACTTAGCACAGGGACGTGGGCAAAGTACAGCAAGTCTCCTTATCTTGCTGAAAGATACAATACTCCTGCTCCACTTGCTGGAACATGTATACGGCTCTGTTCACATTTTCATCAAAGAATATTGGACCTGCATGCCCATAACCACACACCCAAGCCGATTTCTGGATTATCAAGTGGATGCAGATGCTGCTTGTCGGAATTTTCTGTGTGCCAGTACCTGTACTGTTCTGAAATTCACACACCTGGTCACATGGACCCATGCTTCATTGGACATTATGTATCGTAACGGTTCCACATGCTAGGATTACATCTAGTAACCCAGGCATTCTCAAACTGTGGCCCCCCAGCTGTTGTAAAACTACAACTTCCACAATGCCTTGCTGTAGGCTGATACCTGTAGGCAGTTCGGGCTTGCTGGGAGTTGTAGTTTTGCAACAGCTGGAGGGCTGCAGTTTGAGGATGCCTGTAGTAATCATTCACTTCTGTTTATGCCCCTCCTTTAATGCTTGCACATCTGCCACAGTATGGCTTCAAGGTAAAAACTTCAGGACAGGTCGAAATGTTCTTCTGCTGATGTGAGCCTGCTGAGATAATTTTCGCGCCAATTTTCTCAGACTTCTCACAATTTCCTCCGGGTGTCCAAACACATGGGGTGAGGGGGTATTTATCATGAGTGTAATAGCTGCACTCAGTTTTGCTCGAGTCTGCATTGGTGTATTTTTGCGACTCCAGTTTTTTCTTTTTATACCACCCCCTTACTGAAGTGAGTTTGCGCCCTTTTCTGCAATGTTTTAAAAAGGTCTCGATTAATCTGGTGTGAATCTAATTCATTCGCTAACCACAGCCACTTATGAAAAGTGAAGTGATGGGGGAAACATTCAAAAAGTTGTGAAACCTTTGCACAAGTCCAAAATCTTACAAAGTCGTATTTTGTGACTTTTTGAAGCCAGATTTCTGGAGTGTAGGGCTTGATAAATTTCCCCCCCCCCCCCAAAGATTGTCTACTTGTTGGCCACGGATCCTGTGTTCTGCCATTTCCACACCAAACCATGTATACCAACTTTTGGTGGAAAGGGAAGGTCCAGAAACTGTCCAGCAAAACAGTCTTGTTTTTCTGTGAACGAGTCTGTGTGTACATAGGCCTCCACTATTAAAACCGAATACGGCACTTTGGGCGCTCGAATGGCAGGTAAAGATACGATGGGGCTCATTCATTTCTTAAAAGACCTCTCCAGGTAAAAATAAAAATCAGCTATCACTCGATATTTATATGTATTCCCTAATGTTACACTGTTCCCTATTACAGAGGTGAAAAGGTAAAATGGAGTTAGAAATGATACGTCATGGAGCCCGAAACACAGAAACCTGAGGTAGTTTTACATCTAAACATTATCCTAGCCTTGTCATCCCTGGTGTCCTGTTATTATCCTGAAGGAGTCTGTGTATATTCCTTATACTGACTGAGGTGACTCAGGCTTCAGCTGCGGCCTAGCAGGGGATCTCTGTAATGGCAGCATTCAGGTGAATGAAACTTTGGGAGCACGTACCGCTTCATGGCTTTGGCCAAAGGATGAATTTTTATTTTTTCCTGAAATAACCCTTTAAACTGCTCTGGCAAAATTAAAGTTGAGCTCTGATTGGTTGCTATCCTTTCAGCATACATATGGCCGCAATGTACAGGAAGGCAGAGAGGCAGCTAACGCGTTTTTTGTGGGACACTGGTATTAACAGCAATCACAAGAATGGTCAGCTAAGTAGGACAAGTAATATTTACCCCCATGTAAAACATCAAAGAAAACTGCACATGGTAATCTATGAAAATTAGAAGGAGGAATTACCTGCAAAGGTGTTAGCTTGGTGTAACAATTCAGAACATGCATGCATGTCCGCAAAAGCTCGGATCCCTAAACAGTTGGTTGGGTGAAGCTGGCCTTCTAGGAACTCGCAGCAGGTTTTCCTCACATCTTGAAGCTGCAAGAGACTGGCTGCTGGCAGAAGCACCTGCAAAAAACATGGGCAAGATGTCAAGATATACTTTATATGTACTCATTAAATGAGCTGTCCCAACATTAAATGTTAGTCTAACATAATTCGGCATGAAAATACTCCATTTGCTGCTTAAAGTTCAATTTGAGTAGTAATGTGCATGTCCTGCTCCTGAGCTGGACGAGCAGGTCACACATGCTCACTTCAATAATAAGTATCTGATCAGTGGGGATACAGCAGTCCCACAGAGATTAAAGGGGTTGTCCATTCAGCTGTCACCTTGTACCTCCGGTGCCAGAAGTAGACACTGGAACTACACAGCTGGAAGAAGCGCTGCGGTCACCAGGTCCGTCTACTACACAATGGATGGAGTTACAAGGTAATAGATGACTGGTAGGGGTGCAGGTAGGGACCTCCGCAGATCAGATACTGATGGCCATCAATATCCTGGACAATCTCTCTATTACAGAGGCAGCGCACATGCATGACTGTCGCACCATGCACTTTGTGGAGTCAGGGCCCACTTTTCTCATAGTTGTGGAATTCCAGCAGTCAGGTACTTACTAACTATGTTGACAGGTGATAAGTTGCATCATGGGACAAGCCCATTAGGAGAGAACCCCTTTTAACCCTTTAACAGTTTGGGCCAAGCTCTACTAGGGCTTTTAGAAAATTACAGTGCAGCCAGAACAGAGGTGAGGGGGAAGGTTTGCTTTAACCCCCTCACACCTCAGCAGCTAGAGAAATGACAATCTAAGCTTTAAAACAAGCCAAAAATTACAACATTATCTCCTCTACATCAAGAGACATAGCTGGTAACTCAGGTCGGGGGTTGATAGAAACTGAAAGTGTAAACAGATTCGGGCTACTTTCACCTCCGACCGGACTTGTAACCGATATATCTCCAGATGTAGAGGAGACAATGTTGGGATTATGGATCCAGTGATTCTGGACTTGTTTTGAAGCAGCTCTCCCACCTTCAGTTGGCTGCAATCTTAGCCAGTGTAAAGATGGAAGGGGAGGACAGTGAGGGAGCCGACAGCTTGCAGTTTAGGAGAGAAAAATATTAGCAAAAAATGAATTTGGTATCATCATGATTATAGAGACCCACAGAACAAAGTTATCCTGTTATTTACACCACATAGTGAACTCTGTAAAAATAAATCCCATAAAATAATGTTAAAATGCTAAAAATAAAGTAATAAAAGTTATTAAATACACTATATATATATATATATATATATATATATATATATATACACACACACACACACACACACACACTCACATCACACACACACATATATTTTTTCCAAAGATGAGGCAGCACTCCAATGGAAGTAAAAAATGGATCCTTTATTCCCCTCTGTGCAACGTTTCAACCGTCTCAATGCGGTCTTTCTCAAGCATATCAAAATGGTGTCATATAGGGGTATATATACCCACAATACATTGCAAATAACAAACGTGACAATTCAATTTAAGATAAAATAACATAAATAGTATATTATATAGTGCAAAGAAACACCCATACTAGGTGATCTATATAGCATAGTGTTCATCATAATTCAATACAGTGTACAGACACAATAATCATTGTGACAGCATCAAAATAAGTTAATTGACCAGTATCAAATTCATCAATAAAGTGTCATATCACCTATGTATAAAAAGTGCATGTAGCTTAAAAACAAACTCACACCGGGGCGTATAGATCGGAGCGCCAGAAATCCGAGTCCTCACCGCCAGACTGCGCATGCCCAGAGCACCCGCCACGTCACCGAAGAAACGCCCCAAACCCCGGAGCCAAGCGTCATCACCATGGAGATGTGTGAACACATGACCAGAGCGATAGACCCGTGACTCCACACATCTCCATGGTGTCATATAGGGGTATATATACCCACAATACATTGCAAATAACAAACGTGAATAATGAAATTGCAGTTTTATGCAGACTGGTTGCTAAGGGCTGAATCTTATTAAATATGGGGTAAGTCAGTCTAATAGTAACTGATTCTGGAATATCATGTTATTAGTAACTACATATATGAAAATTGAAATTAGGGTCTAAGTGTGACAGTTATCCTTTAAATTAGTTGTGTCAATAAGGGGTTAAAAATGCACTTGTCCCCTGAGCCATGCGCAAACTATACTTATTCAAATTCAAAATCTTCAATAAAAAACAAACAAAAAAAACAAAACAAACAAAAAAAATGACATATTTGGAGGATTTTCAATTTTAACATTGCAGGGGGTTATATAGTTGTCAGACTTGTTTTGTAGAAACAGGATGCGAGACTATAAACATAAAGGAGTGAAGCCGGCCACAGCCATCAGACACTTTTTGGCTGACCCCCCACTTACATCCCCCCTTCCAATTAACATGCCCATTCGGCTGAAAGGTCATGGATAAAGAAAAGTTCTGCCAGACTCCTGTCTCTGCTGTAGCTGATTTTTGGGCAAAAAAGGATCAGATGAAAATCAGGTGAAAATGGAACCATCACCGTTTCCCTCAAAGACTGTAGGTCATCTGTGAATACTCTGATAGGACACTGGTAGGTACAAAAACTAAGGTGGTACAAACATAATTTTTTTTTTTCTAGATTTTTGGCTGTTCTCTGGTGTAACTGCAGTTATTTAGGTCAGACAATCAATGAGTCAAAAGAAATATTTTTATTTTTTTATTAACACGAAAGAACAACTCCCAATAAACAAGCTATAAAAGCAAACCAAACCAGATCCCCAAGTATCACTGGAAACAAGGCCGCAAGGCTCTGGATACATTGCTAATTCATTTCTTACACACTCACGGGGAGAAAATGTGGTGCATAGTTATGACACATGCTGACTCCATCATCTTCATGCATTCTAATAACTAGAAATGAGTGATTATATCCGGTCTGTTTATAGGTTTATTAAGAGGGTTTGGAGGCCTGTGTCACACGGTCAGTATTTGTAAGCCAACATCAGGAGTGGAACCTACAGAGGGAAGGTATTTGTGCCTCCTCTCTGTTTTAGACCCAATCCTGGTTTTGGCTTACAAATACTGATGCAAAAATACTGACCAAATACTGACCGTGTGAAAAAGGCCTAAGGGCCCTTTTACTCGGACTGATGTGTCAAGTTTTGTTGATTTCAACCTTCATTAGCATTTGGCCATGCAGATCTGCCAGAACTCCACAACTGCAAACGGTGCAGATTTCATTGTGGAATTCCTCATGGAAATGCTGCGAGTTTGCTGCAGATTACAGCAGATACAACAGGCATAGGATGACCTGGTCGTCTGTGCACAGGGCTCTCACCACTCACATAGCTCAATAGACGCCTCTTCACTGCTTTACTTCCAATACCTAATACAACACTTCAAAAGTGGCAAATATCCATACAAAAATATCCCTAACCATATTTGCCATCAGAGGCAAAGCTTACGGTATGCCTTTCTCTCCACTGAGGACACAAGCCAAACTGAACACGCATGTGTATGGTGGTGGTGGAGGCGGCCAGGAAGAGGACATGTCAGCTGAATGCACCACATCTAAGGAGTATGGTCACATTCAAAGGTGAAAAGAAGCTATCAGACTAAATTAATGAATAACCAATCCCACTGAATTCAATCAGAGAATTAATAGAAATCAAGTTCCATAAAAACAATTCAGTGTAAACAGAGTCCTATTTCACACTAGACCTTATGCTCACTCCACTGTTTAACTGTCTCACAGTATAACACCACTTAAAAGGGTTTTCCGAGACTTGAATATCCTCTGGATAGGGCATCAGTGCCATACATTGTATAGTGGCTGTTCTTGGTATTGCACTCAGCCCCATTCACTTCTATGGGGCTCAGCTGCAGCTAGGCCATGGGATCAATGAACACGTCATCACTGACCTAGGAAAAGCTGTAAGAAGGCCAGAGTGCTACTGCCATCTCAGCTGATCGTCGGGAAACCCGGGTGTCGGACCCCCATCCAAGAGATACTAATGACCTATGCAGAGCATAAGTCATCAGTATATAAAAGTCTTGGAAAACCCCTTACTGACCACCCATACGTGTTTTTACCGCAATCACTAAGGGGCCTTAGGCTGGGTCGCTGTTTTTTTTCCAGCGGCCTAGTCTAAGCACTGCAAGGGTCCCCCATGCAGCGGAGCCGGGCTATCACATGAGAGCCGCGGCCCTGCTCTATCAGCCCGGACCGGCAGGAGTGCTGATCCAGGCTGTTCAACACTTTACATGCCGCAGGCAATGCCGCATGTAAGGCTACTTTCACACTAGCGTTCGTCGGTCCGCTCGTGAGCTCCGTTTGAAGGGGCTCACGAGCAGACCCGAACGCAGCCGTCCAGCCCTGATGCAGTCTGAATGGAGCGGATCCGCTCAGACTGCATCAGTCTGGCGGCGTTCAGCCTCCGCTCCGCTCGCCTCCGCACGAACAGGCGGACAGCTGAACGCTGCTTGCAGCGTTCGGGTGTCCGCCTGGCCGTGCGGATCCGTCCAGACTTACAATGTAAGTCAATGGGGACGGATCCGTTTGAAGATGCCACAATGTGGCTCAATCTTCAAGCGGATCCGTCCCCCATTGACTTTACATTGAAAGTCTGGACGGATCCGTCCGAGGCTATTTTCACACTTAGCTTTTTTTTTGCCATTTTAATGCAGACGGATCCGTTCTGAACGGAGCCTCCATCTGCATTATTATGAGCGGATCCGTTCAGAACGGATCCGCCCGAACGCTAGTGTGAAAGTAGCCTAAAAGTGCTGACAGAGTGAGCAGACTCCCTTTGTCTCCCATCGGCACCTCGCAAATGCGGGGTGCCAATGTGTGAGAAGGCTGGCTGGGGTCTCATGTAGGCCCCAGACTAGCCATGAGTAATTTCCAGCAGGCTGTGCTTCTCTGGCGCAGCCTGCTGTTCAATGTCAGAATAGCTTTGCCATTAAAATGCAATGCACTATAGGGATAGTGCATTGCATTTTAAAAGCAATCAAAATACTCTGTTATAGTCCCCTTGTCAGACTATTAAGTGGTTAAAAAAAAAAAAGAACTCTGTAAAAAAAATAAAAATAAATGAAATAATGATTTAAAAAATAAAATAAAAAATAAAATAAAAATAAAGACAGAATTAATGAATTATTCTTAGCTGCCGCCAAAAAAACACTTAACATGTGATCAAAAAGCGTAATTTACTTCAAAATGATACCAATGAAAAATACTAACGTAAAAAAAAAAAAAAAATACCAAATATATATATTTGGTATTACTGTAATCGTACCGACCCAGAGAAGATATTATTTCACTTATACCGAAAAATGAATGACTTAAAAACAGTGGCAGAATTGCTGTTTTTCCCATCTCCCTCCCAGAAAGAGTTAATAAAAGTTAATCAGAAAGTTTTATGTACCCCAAAATGGCCACATTAAAAACTACAACTTTTACCGCAAAAAAAAAGCCCCTATACAGCTATATAGATGGAAAAATGTATAGCTCTCGGAACGAGACGATTAAAGAAAGAAAAACGCTTTGTCGGTAAGGCCAAAAACAAGCTGGTTACTGAGGGGTTAAAGGTGCTGTTGCAAGTTTTAAACTTTCATTCTGTGGATAAGGCTACTTTCACACTTGCAAACTACCTGCCGGATCTGGAAACCCATGCACAAACAGATAGCATTTGCAGATAGATCCGGATGCGGATCAGTCTCACAAATGCATTGCAATACCGGATCAGTCTCTCCGGAGTCCTCCAGAAAAACAGATCCAGTATTTTATTTTTTACATTTTTAAAGGTCTGCGTATGCGCATTTTCCCCGAAACACTTGGTGCTGGATCCGGCATCAATGCATTTCAATGGAAAATAATGCCGGATCCGGCATGTGTTCCGGAATTTTGGCCGGAGAAAATACTGCAGTATTTTCTCCAGCCAAATACCGTAAGAGGGACTGAACGGAAAACATCCTCAAGGATTGCTCCATTCAGAATGCATTAGGATAAAACTGAAGAGTTTTTTTTCCGGTATGGAGGACGGAACACAATACCGGGGTCTTTTGTCCCCCATATGAATGGAGTGGCAGAGCGTGCACACTGATGCTCCATTCAACTCTATGGGATTGCCAAAGAGGAGCAGAGTAAAACACTTGCCAATCTCTGGCAGTTCCACAGAAATGAATGGTGCGCCAGTACATATGTTAAACCTCTGTTCTATTCACACCAAAGACACAGGACCTCCCCAGTTGTGATCTGTGGGGGTCCTATCAATCAAGCACTTCTACTCCTACACTATGGATGGGGGATAAGTTAAAATCTTGGGATAATGCACCTAACAAATGTGATTGATAGTACAGACAAGCGGCGCTCTGTTGAGGTCTGTACAGGAGCGCTCCCGATGCAGTTTTTTGTTCAATTTATGACATGACAACCAAATGTACAATTAAGTGTTGCGGCTACAACTATAATACAACCAGGACAAACCTGCCCACTACTCCTTTTTATAGTGTTGGGTTACACGTGCAGAGAACAGGGTGTCGGTGCCGGTGTGCTACAATACCCGTGATAACATTATCAGGTTTTACAGCAGATGCTCAAGCTTGGCATTGCTGTACTGAACAGCTCCTGGGCTTCAGCGCATGCGCAGAAACCGGTCAATTGATTTTTATGGAGCTGGCCAGAACGGGAGGTTCTGCACATGTGCGAATGTGCGCTCCCAGCCAACGCTGGCCAGAAGAAGCAAAGGAAGACACAGCTCAAGTGTGGCCCCTGCGGCAGTATTGGGGAAAGAAAAGTTAGGATTAGGAAGGAGAAGGCCATAAAAAAAAAGACCTGCTTTGTTCCGATAAGAAATTACTACTGTACAGTATTAGGCTACTTTCACACTGGTGTTTTGGCTTTCCGTTTGCGAGATCCGTTCAAGGCTCTCACAAACGGTCCAAAACGGATCACTTTTGCCCTAATGCATTCTGAATGGAAAAGGATCCGCTCAGAACGCATCAGTTTGCCTCCATTCAGTCACCATTCTGCTCTGGAGGCGGACACCAAAACGCTGCCTGCAGCGTTTTTCTGTCCGCCTGACAAAGCGGAGCCGAACGGATCCGTCCTGACACACAATGCAAGTCAATGGGGACGGATCAGCTTTCTCTGACACAGTATGGTGCAATAGAAAACGGATCCGTCCCCCATTGACTTTCAATGGTGTTCAACATGGCTATGTTGAAGAGAATACAAACAGAACCGTTCATGACGGATGCATGCGGTTGTATTATTTGCAGATCCATGACGGATCCGCCCAAAATGCAAGTGTGAAAGTAGCCTAAAGGAATATGGGGCGTTTCAGTCACCGGTCTTAATAAAACCCTAAGCTGGCGGTGGTTCCGCTGTAGTTATGTAGAGGCGCCGCCGTCTTACATTTAGACCATTTTCTATACCTAAACCAGGTGTAGAAAATGAAGAATGAGACAGGCCTGCTGGCCCTCCCCCTTCCTTAGCCCTGGCGTGAGCAAGGAATATGAGACAGATTCAGTGCCAGACATACGTCACAAAAGTGGTGGATATCTGGTCATAAATGACCCCCTATAAGTCTAAATTTATAAATATACATATATAATAATCATAATAAATATTAAAATAGAAAAAATATATCTATCAAAACAAATATGGCGATAAGGTGAACAAGGCACTGATCCCTAAAAGGGAACCAATATTGTAGACTACCGGATTCAAATAGAGGTTTCTTAAAGGGCCAGTGTATTAACTATTCGGAGTACGTGGGATTGGTGAATCAGTTACTTGCACACAAACAAATCTAAGCAATAAAATGACTGCACTTCTCACACAAGCTCTTCAACATGTAAATTAACATTTTCCAAAAGGAAAAAAACCAAAACGCATCATTTCACATTGCCAGCAGGCGCCTGTTATTCATATCTGCACTTTTATAGCTAGCTCATAGGTTTAGCTACTGGTGCTGTTTACCCAGATTCATTTAGCAGTTGAAAAGGATAAAATCTGTGGGTGAATGACATAAGAACATGCTAAAAATATACATACATTCATAAAAATATCAGCCGCTCACCAAGTTATTAAAGTCAGTGCTCATAGAGGAGACAATATGGGATGTGTATTTATCCAGGAAACCTACAGGCAGGGCTGTATGTCCAACTATTCACAGCTAGACACTGGTGGTCCGGGGGCCTGAGCCGGACTGGGCAGGGGCACACTAGCCGTTAATGTCATTAAAGAAAAAAGTCTTCAACCCCTCGATTTCCTCCCTACAAATTAGGAAAACTAGCACTTCTTTATTTATTTTTTTTAGAAAGAAAGCACTGCTCCAACTGCTGTGATGTCTGAACCTTCAGACTCCCATAGCAGGCAGAGCACCGCCACGTGGTGTGCTTGTTGGGAGGGCGCTCCATGCAATGGATGCTTCACATGTATATCTAATAGCCGCTGAGTCTGGAGAAAACCTGACACCCTGGGCATCTATGTCCTACCAGATGACACTCTACTGTGTTTCTGATCACTGGCCGCTAATCTCATACCCAGACTTAGAGGTAGTAGAAGCAGGATGTGCCCACGTGTGTGGTATCTGATCACTATTCAGTCTTAAGTATGGTGGTAAGATTTACAGTATGGCGGTCATTTTAGTATTCTCATATTGATTTTTATTCAGTCCCTGCATGGTGGTATTACTCCTCAGTCCCTGCATGGTGGTTTTATTCACTCACAGTATTGACAGATAGGCCTGTCACTGTCCTGCTATATAGAGAAGATCTGCTGGCTTCCAGAATAGAAGGGCATTAAAGGGGATCCCCGAGCTTTTCATAAAATCCCAGCATCTTGTGTAGGAAGGATAATTTTGGTTGTACTTAAACAGTCATCTCAGCAGCACCCTAGATGGTTAAGTATTGACAAAACTCTCTCCTACAGACTACACAGAAAAAAGATGGCAGGATTTATGTACAGTCTGGGGAACCCCCATAACAATCCTTGAACACGGGCAGATGATCTCGCCATAACGAGCGCTGACAGAAAGTCTATCGATGCCCTTTTACATTTATATGACGTGTTTACACAAGGGGATCTGCTGCAGCCAGTGATTTTAGGTCATACTGAATGATGTGATCAATGACAAATGAGAAAATTATCATTTGTTGCTCCTTAAAGGGGTTGTCTCATCACAGACAATGGGGGCATATTGCTAGGATATGTCCGCCTTGTCTTATAGGTGCGGGACCCACACCTACAGGTCCTTCTAAAAAAATTAGCATATTGTGATAAAGTTCATTATTTTCTGTAATGTACTGATAAACATTAGACTTTCATATATTTTAGATTCATTACACACAACTGAAGTAGTTCAAGACTTTTATTGTTTTAATATTGATGATTTTGGCATACAGCTCATGAAAACCCAAATTTCCTATCTAAAAAAATTAGCATATCATGAAAAGGTTTTCTAAACAAGCTATTAACCTAATCATCTGAATCAACTAATTAACTCTAAACACCTGCAAAAGATTCCTGAGGCTTTTAAAAACTCCCAGCCTGGTTCATTACTCAAAACCGCAATCATGGGTAAGACTGCCGACCTGACTGCTGTCCAGAAGGCCATCATTGACACCCTCAAGCAAGAGGGTAAGACACAGAAAGAAATTTCTGAACGAATAGGCTGTTCCCAGAGTGCTGTATCAAGGCACCTCAGTGGGAAGTCTGTGGGAAGGAAAAAGTGTGGCAGAAAACGCTGCACAACGAGAAGAGGTGACCGGACCCCGAGGAAGATTGTGGAGAAGGACCGATTCCAGACCTTGGGGGACCTGTGGAAGCAGTGGTCTGAGTCTGGAGTAGAAACATCCAGAGCCACCGTGTACAGGCGTGTGCAGGAAATGGGCTACAGGTGCCGCATTCCCCAGGTCAAGCCACTTTTGAACCAGAAACAGCGGCAGAAGCGCCTGACCTGGGCTACAGAGAAGCAGCACTGGACTGTTGCTCAGTGGTCCAAAGTACTTTTTTCGGATGAAAGCAAATTTTGCATGTCATTCGGAAATCAAGGTGCCAGAGTCTGGAGGAAGACTGGGGAGAGGGAAATGCCAAAATGCCTGAAGTCCAGTGTCAAGTACCCACTGTCACGAACTATGGATCCGATCGCTCCGGATCCCACAGCTGTGACGTAGTGGTCTGTGACGGAGTCTGCGCACACACAGAGACCTCACGTGACCGGGGTATTACCATTCGGCTAACACCCCCCACTACACTTCGGTAACTGCCACCACGTGGGTTCCCGGTCCACGAGCAGACTATCCGGGTCATTCACTATCACACAGATCAGTGGATGAACCGGATATCACTTACTGACTAACCGCAGTCAATCACCCCCAGCTACAATTCCTAAACGCAATTTAACTAACTACCTGGTAACGTCTCTTCAAAGGCAAGGTACGTTGTTCAGCAGCTTAGAATATGGAAGACTTGGCTATTTAGATTTTATAATCTTTAATAAGCGGTAAAAAGCAGTGCATACAAGTCTAATGAAAATGACTATAAAACTACAGAATAATAATAACAATATAAATAATCACGACAGTTCAAATGAAAGGGAAAAAGATGAAAGAATACTTAGTTTCTCTGGAGGGTTTCAGATGGTCGTTCATATGTCCTTTTTGAATCCTTGCAAACCCCTTTTCAGTATGTATCAGGGGAGACCCTCAAAGTTCTTCTGATACAGGGATATGCCGTCAATGTCCAATTAAGTGTCTGGTGATGTTCCATGGGTCTCTCTCCTCTGTCCTTGTGCATGGATTTTTATGAACTCTCCCATGGGCAGGAGACTTACTCCTGTCAGCCAATGGCAGCAGAGTGACTGTGAAGCCTAGGGATGGCCCCCAAGTGTTTTATGACCCCATCAAAGTTCAGTTCCTACAATGAGGATTATACTTAAGCCCGTATCTCCTTGATACATCGGCATATTGTTATACAGAATACATATTTGCGATCCTTATTTATTTACCTACAGAATGAGACCACACACGGTAATGCTGGGACCTGTAGTTCTTCTACCACCCATAGGTCAGCTACAGAATCACATCCTCTAGTCATATTTGATACCCAATTAACCACAATACTCTGTAGAGCCTGGATCTGGATTCAGAAAGGGCATAAGTTGATTCATAAATGAAATATGAAAGTGGACTGGTTTTATGCCCAGAGCTAATTAAGGGCTATTAGCTCTCCTCAAACCAGACCTGGAAATTAATGACGTCACGCTCCAGCCAGGCTTGACAGCGAGCTGATCTTATCTTAATGGACAGGATGAGCTGGGCCTGGTATAGCCTTTATGACCTTTTTATAGCTGGCCTCAAAGAGTAGTGGTAATAAAAGTGTCCATCTATATCATAGGCGACCCAGGCTTCAGGAAGATGAGAGTTCTTTTTTTTTTTTACATATGCCAGAAGCATATAAGATGGCTACCCAGAGGAATTATGTATGTATGCCGGCACACCCACAGTCAGTGATGGTCTGGGGTGCCATGTCAGCTGCTGGTGTTGGTCCACTGTGTTTTATCAAGGGCAGGGTCAATGCAGCTAGCTATCAGGAGATTTTGGAGCACTTCATGCTTCCATCTGCTGAAAAGCTTTATAGAGATGAAGATTACATTTTTCAGCACAACCTGGCACCTGCTCACAGTGCCAAAACCACTGGTAAATGGTTTACTGACCATGGTATTACTGTGCTCAATTGGCCTGCCAACTCTCCTGACCTGAACCCCATAGAGAATCTGTGGGATATTGGGAAGAGAAAGTTGAGAGACGCAAGACCCAACACTCTAGATGAGCTTAAGGCCGCTATCGAAGCATCCTGGGCCTCCATAACACCTCAGCAGTGCCACAGGCTGATTGCCTCCATGCCACGCCGCATTGAAGCAGTCATTTCTGCAAAAGGATTCCCGACCAAGTATTGAGTGCATAACTGAACATAATTATTTGAAGGTTGACTTTTTTTGTATTAAAAACCATTTTCTTTTATTGGTCGGATGAAATGTGCTAATTTTTTTAGATAGGAATTTGGGGTTTTCATGAGCTGTATGCCAAAATCCTCAATATTAAAACAATAAAAGGCTTGAACTACTTCAGTTGGTGTGTAATGAATCTAAAATATATGAAAGTCTAATGTTTATCAGTACATTACAGAAAATAATGAACTTTATCACAATATGCAATTTTTTTTAGAAGGACCTGTATATCGAGAATGGAGCCCCCAGTGTTGGAGGGGGCACTGCACATGCGCCCTACATGAACCTTTTATCTTCACTTTTGCTGGTGTTTCAAAACAAGGTGCAAAAAAGAAAAAGCTCAGGATCATGGTATTTAGAAAATTATATTGAGCACACCAAGCCAAAATGAAAAGAAAATCATAAGGTCTGAACACATTTTTTACCTACTTTCCTATGATTTTTCTATTTCCTCCATAGCAGCTAACCATCCTTCTGGCAGATAACTATACAGCACACTTTTATTTTGGCCTTATGCACACGACCGTACCGGCCCTGCAAACTGCGGTCTGCAATGCATGGACACAGACCATGTGGCTGCTGTCTATGGACCCATTCACTTGAATGGGGTATGCGTTCCACACAACAAAAAAGCAGTGCATGTGGTGCAGAGGCACAGACAGAAAACCCGCAAAAGCACTCCGTGGTACATAATACAGTGCACACATGGCTGGTGACCATATATTGGACCCGCTGTTTACGAGCTGCAATACGGGCAAGGCCAGCACACAGTCATGTGCCTGAGACATTTGTCTGATTTTTCAAGGCAACTCTGGCCTTAATGAGGTGTAGGTGGTCATATCAAGGACATGATGCTCCTAAAGCTTACATTAGACGTGCAGATTCTGCAGGCGAATGTCGGGAGGGAAGCGTTCCTTCCTGGCAATCACCTGCTCGCTAGTTATTACATGCAGTAATCTCCTCCTCAGTATGGGGTGGAGTGATCGCTAATGCCATATATTGGCATTCCCATACAGAATGGTGACGTGTAAGGATGTGAATAAAGCACTTGGGCTTGTAATTGGGCTGAGTAATACCACCATGCAGCATCCCCATATAGAATCACTGTTTCGGTAACCGATTCCAATTACCGATGAACAAGTGTTTGCTCGTTCATTGGGCAATCGGCGGAAGTATTACACTGCCAGATCATCGCTACATGCATCCTGAACACACTGAAAGAAAAATAATTATAATCCTCCTTAAAGCAAAAAGAATAATAAATGCTATATAAGTCCTATGTAGTCTAAAAATTGTACCAATGAAAACTACATCTCATCCCAGAAAAAAAGGCCACAAAGCTTAAATGAACAAAATTACAATTCTAGGAAAGTGGCAAATGATTTTTATTTATTTTTTTGCATAAAATGTGCCATCATTGTGGTAAAGAAGTAAAACATAAAAGCAGCACATATTTGGTATCGGTGTTGCTATTCTGCATGGTCAACAGTGTAATTTAAGATGCAAAAATTAGCGGCAAAATTGCTGTTTTAGTTCAGTCACCCCTATTAAAAATATACCGATACACTGACATACAAATAATAAAAAGTTATAGCTCTTGGAATGCGGTGGCATAAAAAGTTTTCCCATGCCAGGTTATTACTGTGCAAAAGTAGTAAAACCTAAAAACACTATACATATTTGTTTTTTTAAATAACTGGACCTTCACTTGGCAGACCCAGGGAAGTGGACCTTTTCTAAACGCAGTTGAGTGCTCCTGCTCTATAATTTCAAGATACTTCACAAGCCATGATCACGAACCTCACCTGCACGTTTTCCTCAGTCACTTTAATTTCCGCAGTGTAAACATAATCTACAAGCAATTTTAGTGTCCACCCATCTACCTCTTTAATTCGGACTCTTTTTGCTCGACTTTCACTCATTTCACCTGTGGCAAAAAAGGGAAAAACATAGTGATTAGTAACCATATTCACTAATTAATGATTATAAGGTTGATGTTAATGGTGAAAATACCTGTACAGCGCTGCGGAATATGCTGGCGCTAACTAGTATCAGAGCAACTTAAACACGACGCATGAACTATGACAGTCCAAAGATCCCCACTCCCCACTGCACGCAAACAATTAAAGCAGGACCCGTGTATAAATGTATTACAACACATAGATACGGTCTCTGCGCGCTTCAGAAAACATTTACACGTTAACCAGGTGCCCTATGAAAGTTGTATTAGCTCAATTCCTTTAGCCTATGTTCACATCTGTGTCAGTGCCTCTCCTGCATATTCTAGCATGTCTGACAGCAATATTTTTCCTATCAAAATTACGGACACTGTGGCTGAACCCTTTGGGGTGCGTTGAGGGTTGGTGGTACCCACTGTGCGAGGGATGTGGCACTGCAAAGTTGGCTGAAAGGTTAGGTATGGATGTCATCCGTGTGCTGTCCGCATCTGTGCAGCCATTCCTCGAATTATAGAACATGTCCTATTCTTGTGGACAATGTGGCATTCATGCGACTGGTATTTGTATCATGGTTGTGTACATGAGGCCTTACTGTAACCTTTAAATGGTCAGGACACCACCATAGAATACCAAAAAGACTGCTGCAGCTAAAAAGTTAATATGCAAGCCCAAGTGCTTTATTCACATCCTCACACGTCACCACTTCTCTGTAATGTCCTCCATGATCCTGGGGCTGCTTTTGAGTGAGTAAAAGAAAAAGTTTTCCCCATCTGCTTTTTGTAAGCAATGGATGGTAGCTAGTGTCCACCCATCAGATCTGGGCGAACTGCAAACTGGAGATCTAGCATACAGATAAAAAAATGGCAGGCACAAGTCATAAAGTGGCCAGAAATAGTGTTATTCCTTGTATACACACATTGTACTATAGAATAATGCAATGCTTTTTGAAAGGTTAGGTACACTTTAAATGGAGTCTGTCATCAGGAAATTCACTGTTAAAGCAGGCACAATGCTTTGTAGAGCTAGCTCAGCCCAGGAGAGGGTTTACTTTAAGCAATTATTATGTGCCACAATACTGGCGCACAGAAGTATTCAACAAAACCATGCCACCTTTAAGACACTTTAGATGGATGTACCTTGCTAGACGCTTTCAATTCTTTTTGGCAAAAATGAAAAAAATTGTCAAAAAAAAATGCGCAACGTATGTCAGAATTTTGGCACAAGGACCTAAAAAACATTTTACACAGACCAATGATTGAGAACAAAGTACACAGTACACTCTCTCCAAATCAGTGGCCTGTGTAAACTTGCCGACGACAACCTAAAAAAAGGAGCAAACATTTGTTTGTAGAGTGGGCGCATCCTGGGACGAACGATTGTATCAACAATAGCACGTCCCCGTAATCCTGACGATTGACGCCTGCAAATAGTTGTTTTCCTAAGTCTTTCTTCTCAGTACTTCTAGGTAATAGTTACATAAGAGGTTCTCTCTTGTGCAACATTATGTACATGCCTGCCACTCTGTCTTTAGTCCCAGCTCAGCATTGGCTTCATAAAGCAATTAGGAGTTCATACAGTTGTGTTACATTACACTGGGGTGCGGTTCTGGAAACAGCTGACGGACACAGTCGGCTGCCAACAGCAGAATTCCACTGTAAGGCAATACGGGAACTCTCCTGGACCAGAAGGAAGAACTCCCGCAGGCAGGGACTCTTACAGCTGTTGTTGAAAAATGACACCATGTAAAAAACCAGGGAAGCAAAGCCATGGACACAGCACTATAGAATAGGGAAATGTGCTGCCACAGGTTGCGGCGAGGCGGTGTTCTGGATGTGGGAAAAAATACGCATGCAACAATATATCCACATTTTCAGCCAGCAAAGGAAAAGAAAAACCTAATCACACAGAGCACAATTGAATCATTTGGTAAATCTACTGCATTTAACAGGACCAACAAAGTGGATGCGAATTTCTGAATTCCCATCAGACAGGGTAAATTGACCTGCTGTGTGGATGCTAGGTGCTCGCCATAAGGAGAAGTGGTACCCCCGAATTAAAAAGAACGAAGAAATAGAAGACGGTGAACGTGATGACTGCGAACCACTGCAAACCGTGCAGTAAAGTCAGAGTGAGAGCACAGCCAACGTTTTACTGTTAACATTTCTGAAGCCACAGACATTCAAGAAGATAATAACCAGATGACTGGAAGACAGAGCTGGAGAACATTTTCCTGAGCAAAAAAACATGCAGATCCATATCTTGTCTGCCAGATAAGCACAAGAACCAATTAACTGTTCATGGTGATTTGTTCATAGACCAGCAAATTGTTGTTCATAAACTTTAAAGGGGGCATATGCCCATTTTCACCCAGGCAGCCCCCCCTGACTTGAACATCGGAGCAGTTGACACTCCGAGACTCTCCTTTGCCCTGCGCTAAATCGCGCAAGGCAAAAGGCATTTTCTGGAGTTCCGGTGACGTACCAGCTCTCCTTAGGGCTGCCAGACAGAGGCTTCCGCCCAGCAGTGAGCCCGGTGACATCACCGGCACTGATGGGGCGGGCTTTAGCACCGCCCTAGCCTGTAAAACTCTAAAGCCCGCCCATCAGAGCCAGTGACGTCACCGAACACACTGCCGGGCGGAAGCCTCCGCCCGGTAGTGTGTTGTTGTAAATAAAAGATTGCTTGCCCTGCGCGATCCATCGCAGGGCAAGGGAGAGCATCAGAGCATTTCATGGGGGGGGGGGGGGGGATGCCTGGGTGAAATTGTTGGTATGTCCAGGTTCAGCTCTGAGTTTTCAGGACGGAGATAATACCGCAGCATGCTACGGTTTTATCTCCGTCCTAAATTCCTGAATACTTGCATTTTTCCTATTGAAATGTATTAATGCCGGATCCGGCCCCGAGTGTTCCGGCAAAACAGATCCGATTTTTGCGGGCATCGCATGCTGAGACCGCAAAAAATGTGAAAAAAATATTAAATTCCGGATCCGTTTTTCCAGATGACACGGGAGAGACGGATCTGGCATTTCAATGCATTTGTGATATGGATCCTGGATTTCTGAGCAGATCTCAATGTGATTAGGGCTGCAGCTAACGATTATTTGAATAATCGATTAGTTGCCGATTAATTTCTACGATTAATCGATTAATCGGAAAAAACGACAAAATTACCAAACAGAGAGGTTTATATGATCTTACTTGAAAAATTATGTTTAAAGGCCATATTAAAACAAATTGTGGACGACACTATTATGGGGGATCTGTGGACGGCGTAGTTATGGGGGATCTGTGGACGGCGTAGTTATGGGGGATCTGTGGACGGCGTAGTTATGGGGGATCTGTGGACGGCGTAGTTATGGGGGATCTGTGGACGGCGTAGTTATGGGGGATCTGTGGACGGCGTAGTTATGGGGGATCTGTGGACGGCGTAGTTATGGGGGATCTGTGGACGGCGTAGTTATGGGGGATCTGTGGACGGCGTAGTTATGGGGGATCTGTGGACGGCGTAGTTATGGGGGATCTGTGGACGGCGTAGTTATGGGGGATCTGTGGACGGCGTAGTTATGGGGGATCTGTGGACGGCGTAGTTATGGGGGATCTGTGGACGGCGTAGTTATGGGGGATCTGTGGACGGCGTAGTTATGGGGGATCTGTGGACGGCGTAGTTATGGGGGATCTGTGGACGGCGTAGTTATGGGGGATCTGTGGACGGCGTAGTTATGGGGGATCTGTGGACGGCGTAGTTATGGGGGATCTGTGGACGGCGTAGTTATGGGGGATCTGTGGACGGCGTAGTTATGGGGGATCTGTGGACGGCGTAGTTATGGGGGATCTGTGGACGGCGTAGTTATGGGGGATCTGTGGACGGCGTAGTTATGGAGAGGGGGATCTGTGGACGGCGTAGTTATGGAGAGGGGGATCTGTGCACTGTTATGGGCATAACAGTGCACAGATCCCTTTCCTCATAACAGTGCACAGATCCCTTTCCTCATAACAGTGCACAGATCCCTTTCCTCATAACAGTGCACAGATCCCTTTCCTCATAACAGTGCACAGATCCCTTTCCTCATAACAGTGCACAGATCCCTTTCCTCATAACAGTGCACAGATCCCTTTCCTCATAACAGTGCACAGATCCCTTTCCTCATAACAGTGCACAGATCCCTTTCCTCATAACAGTGCACAGATCCCTTTCCTCATAACAGTGCACAGATCCCTTTCCTCATAACAGTGCACAGATCCCTTTCCTCATAACAGTGCACAGATCCCTTTCCTCATAACAGTGCACAGATCCCTTTCCTCATAACAGTGCACAGATCCCTTTCCTCATAACAGTGCACAGATCCCTTTCCTCATAACAGTGCACAGATCCCTTTCCTCATAACAGTGCACAGATCCCTTTCCTCATAACAGTGCACAGATCCCTTTCCTCATAACAGTGCACAGATCCCTTTCCTCATAACAGTGCACAGATCCCTTTCCTCATAACAGTGCACAGATCCCTTTCCTCATAACAGTGCACAGATCCCTTTCCTCATAACAGTGCACAGATCCCTTTCCTCATAACAGTGCACAGATCCCTTTCCTCATAACAGTGCACAGATCCCTTTCCTCATAACAGTGCACAGATCCCTTTCCTCATAACAGTGCACAGATCCCTTTCCTCATAACAGTGCACAGATCCCTTTCCTCATAACAGTGCACAGATCCCTTTCCTCATAACAGTGCACAGATCCCTTTCCTCATAACAGTGCACAGATCCCTTTCCTCATAACAGTGCACAGATCCCTTTCCTCATAACAGTGCACAGATCCCTTTCCTCATAACAGTGCACAGATCCCTTTCCTCATAACAGTGCACAGATCCCTTTCCTCATAACAGTGCACAGATCCCTTTCCTCATAACAGTGCACAGATCCCTTTCCTCATAACAGTGCACAGATCCCTTTCCTCATAACAGTGCACAGATCCCTTTCCTCATAACAGTGCACAGATCCCTTTCCTCATAACAGTGCACAGATCCCTTTCCTCATAACAGTGCACAGATCCCTTTCCTCATAACAGTGCACAGATCCCTTTCCTCATAACAGTGCACAGATCCCTTTCCTCATAACAGTGCACAGATCCCTTTCCTCATAACAGTGCACAGATCCCTTTCCTCATAACAGTGCACAGATCCCTTTCCTCATAACAGTGCACAGATCCCTTTCCTCATAACAGTGCACAGATCCCTTTCCTCATAACAGTGCACAGATCCCTTTCCTCATAACAGTGCACAGATCCCTTTCCTCATAACAGTGCACAGATCCCTTTCCTCATAACAGTGCACAGATCCCTTTCCTCATAACAGTGCACAGATCCCTTTCCTCATAACAGTGCACAGATCCCTTTCCTCATAACAGTGCACAGATCCCTTTCCTCATAACAGTGCACAGACCCCCCTCCCCATAGCAGTGCCATAGACAGATCCTCCCCCCCTTCCCATAGCAGTGCCATAGACAGATCCTCCCCCCCTTCCCATAGCAGTGCCATAGACAGATTCCCCCTTCCCCCTTCCCCCTTCCCCCTTCCCAACAGCCCCGGCCCCGATGCTTGCATCTTTATTTTACCTTTTTACAATGACGCTCCCGCTCCTGTAACAGCCAGGCAGAGCGGACGGCGGCGTAACGTCACTCAATCACGTGACGCGCCTGCTCCGCCCACCTCATGAATGAAGGAGGCGGAGCAGGCGTGTCACGTGAGTGAGTGACGTTACGCCGCCGTCCGCTCTGCCTGGCTGTTACAGGAGCGGGAGCGTCATTGTAAAAAGGTAAAATAAAGATGCAGCGACCGCCCGCCCGAATAGCAACGAATCGGCGATTATTCGATAACTGGATTCGTCGACAACGAATCCAGTTATCGAATATAATCGATTACATCGATTAATCGTTGCAGCCCTAAATGTGATGAAACTATAGTACATAGAGTACATGATATGTACATGCCAGGACACAGCTCTGCCCTCAGCACGTGATGTCTAGCCCTGTCAATCAAGGGCACGGCGGAGCATGCAGAGCAGAGGGGGAGTTACACAGCAGTGCTCACAGGATTCATCCTGGAGCTTAAACTTCTCATTTACAAATAAATAAAAACACTGATTTCTCTGCAGCCATTTATCATACAGACAAAGGAAAGGTATAGTTTTAATCAGCATGATGAGCCCTACTAGTCGGTATGTCTGGTTTAATAGGGTTGATCCTGATGACATATAACATATAAACGTGCTTTAAACATTAGGTCATTTTCAGGTGACACATTTATGATAAGCTGGAAATACACATTCAGTAGTTGGACAAACAATTTTTTGGCACACAGCCATGTCTCCTGACTCCCTCATACACACACGTGTATGTGTATTCAATGGGAGGAGAGGAGAAAGACACTGCCAGAGACTTCTGGTGGCGGCTTATCTCCCGAGAGGACAAAAGGATCAGGCAAAAATATTCACTTTGCCTGATCCTTCTCTACCAGCAGTCGTTTAGGCCAGAAGGTCCCTATACACATTTATGTGTTGGCTGAATCCACTGTTCTCGGTGGGCTCGCCCCACAAAACAACTACTCTAATGTGCACAGGGGCTGTAGGGCTTATTCACACATCAGAAAATCACAGACAGCACACATATCCATTGATTTTAATGTGTTTATTCACACGTCCTTGTTATTCAACAGCCATCTACGGAAACATGCACTACTCCATGTTACGGACCGAAGACACCCACTGATGTTTATAGGTCCGTGATGGCATCTGTGTTCTAACAGTGGTTTTCACCGACCACTGGTAGGAGATGCTCTGGAAATGCCCTGTTCAGTGTAGCAGTGCAGAGGAAAAGTGGATGACACATGGAGAGCAAAAAAAATGGACATACGGGCCAATTTTTTATTTAAAATAGTTTTAAATCTCCACCCACCCAGGGGTAACTGTGAAAGGTATGTACTTACCTACTCTCCGCTGATGTGTTCATGGATGAAACGCTGACCGTTTTGTCACGGACGTTAGAATAAGGTCTTATTCACAACTGAATGTATAATTGTGACAGTGGAAGAAAGATCAGTGTCTCACCCATTAAAGGGGTTATCCCATCTTAGACAATGGGGGCATATCGCAAGGTCCTCTAGGACCCGCACCTACAACGAGAACGGAGCCGGGGAGAGTTGTGGCTGGAGGACCCCGGGTTTCCCAGGGTCCGACCACCACCAGGCACAGCTCCCCGCCTCTCCCATTGAAGTGAATGGGAGCGCACCGCACATGCGCGGCCAACGCTCCCATTCATTTCTATGGGGCCGACGGAAATAGCCGAGCCAGCGCTCGGCTATTTTCGGCGGCTCCATAGAAATGAACGGAGGGCGGCTGCGCATGCGCAGTGCGCCCTCCTCCACTTTCTCTGCTCCGTTCTCCTTATAGGTGCAGATCCCAGCGGTGGGACCCGCACCTATCAGACAATGGGGGCATATCCTAGCGATATGCCCCCATTGTCTAAGATGGGATAACCCCTTTAAGGGTCTGTTTTTGGTCTGTGTGTCCATGCTGTGTTCGCCGTGTTTTATCTATTTTCCATTTGCAAGTGGGCTGTATATGGAAAATGTTTTGGTGCTCCTGAAGATCCAAAGCCAACATTGCCCTTTAGAGGGCATCTGTCAGCAGATTTGTACCTATAAAAATGGCTGACTTGTTGCATGTGCTTTTGGCAGCTGTGTTGGTCCCAGACTCCCATGTTCATATTTGCCGGCATGGCTGAGGAAAATGAAGTTTTATTATATGCAAATGAGACTCTAGGAGCAACGGGGGCGTTGCAGTTACTCCTTGAGGCTCTGCTCTCTCCAACTGCCACGCCCTCTGCACTTTGACAGGGTCAGGAGGTGAAAATGTGAACACGACTCGCCCCGAATCAAAGTGCAGAAGGCGCAACAGCTGCAGAGAGAGCAGAGCCTTTAGGTGCACCGACAATGCCCCTTTTGCTCCTAGAGGCTCATTTGCATATTGTAAAACATTTTTATAGGTTCCATAGGTACAAATCTGCTGCCAGATTTCCTTTAACAATATCGCCCTCCAGTCTATATGGATACCATATGTGTAGTGTCCTGGTTCTTGTAAATTACACGAAATGCCATTTACCAGATACGAGACATGCAATAGTAAAAATGCTGAATTTCCTTAATTGCCATCTTCCTTTTGAAGATTACTACTCTTTGACTCGGCACAAGACAGTCTTCCATTTCTCTAATGTGTGAAATGAATATTCATTATCCTAAGATCCAGCAGCACAGGAAGCATCCCAGTACCATCAGAGAAAGTCAATCTGAGCAGCGAGGCAGGGAAACAAGCAGGTCACGGCAGCGTTCCAATGGACGTCCCGCTGCTAGATTTAATGACATGGCCGTAAAAGTCATTGCACACCAAGCATCTCATAACCTCACGTTAGGGCACCAAAAGACAAGTCTGGGACTCTGAGACGTTAGTGCCTAGCACATGGACAGCTTCTATTTACATGGCGTATCGGAAGACACCAACCAGACACGCATCAGACAGTATCCCGTCAGCAACTAACAGAAATATCAGGGTAAGGCTACATTCACATGACCGTATGAAATTATGCGGAACCGTGTGCTGTCCGCATCCGTGGTTCAGTTCTGAGGCTCCACGAAAAAGATAGAACATGTCTTAGGCACATGGCCGGTATCAGTGTTTTGCTGATCCGCAAATTACTACGGCCGTCTGAATGGGCCCCAAGTGTGACAAACCTTAGCAAGTGCAGAACCTTAAAAGGATGGTCCTGGTCAGAAAAACATAACCGCTTTCTTCCCAAATCAGCTCCCCATGGATTGTGTCTGGTACTTCATCTCAGCTTCGCCGTCGCGCATCTGGCTGAGCTGCTGTACATCGGTGATGAGATGAGGCACCGTTTTTAAGCCCTTCAGGACATTACAATTTTCTGTTTTTGCGTTTTCATTTTTTACTCCCTGCCTCCCTGCCTTCCCGAAGCCATACGTTTTTTTAGTTTTTTTTTTTTTAGTTTTTTTTTTCACATAGATGCATGGGGACTTACAGGACAAGTTGTACTTTCTAATTACATCATTTAATATTGCATACTATGTACTGGAAACATGGGGGGGGGGGGGGGGGATTACAAAATTTGGTGGCAATGGAAAAAATAAATGCCATTCTGCCATAGTTAACCGTTTCATTTTTTACGGCGTTCCCTTTACAGTAAAGCTGACCTGTTATTTTCATTCTCCCTGTCTGTATGATTACAGTGATACCAAATTTTATTTTTTCTTGTGTTTTAAGATAAAAAACTTTGAAAAAGACTGTCACCACATTCTAAATCCCCATAACTGAGTGTTCACGATCTGTCGTTGTTATTGATATCATTGTGTACGACTTCTTGATCACTTTTTAATTAAGAAACAAAAAAACTAAAAAAAGTCAAATCAGTCATTTACATTTTTTTTTTTCAATTAAGACTTTTTGGGGCACAGTGGTGCAAATAATCTTTATCTTTTTTTTATTATAAGGAAAGGGGGCGATATGAATTTTTTTATTGTTTTAAAAACTTGACTTTATTTTACCCTTTTTTTTTTATTTTTTTTTTTAAGTCCACCAGGGGACCTTAACATACGATCATTGGGTCGCTTTTCACATAGACTGCAATGAGTTAGGAACTATCGCTTTAGAAGGCTGGAGGCTACCACAGGGAACAAACCGCTTCCCCGATCTCTGCGTGAGGGAAGTCGTTAGAAAGCCGCCTCAGATCCAGTGATCACAATTGGCCACGGCATCTGAGGGAGTAAATGCCGGGTGTCTGCTGGCTATGGCACACAGTCTGCTCTGGAGTCGGCGCCATCTTTAAATACCGGACTTCTGCCATACATGTATGTTGGAAGTTGGGAAGGGGTTAAAAGAAAAAAAAAGAAAATAGAAAAAAAGTCTCTCGGAAACCAGTTTAAAAGGGGTTCTCCAGTCCCAGAATAAATTTTTATCTTCCCATTACTCAAAACACTTTCCTTCCCCTATTCTTTGCATTACAGCATCCTGGCTGGATGTTTACAGGCAGAACTTCCTATTTTCATCAGCTTCCAAACCCAGCAAGCTTTGATATGTAATATTTCTCAGGGCTTGCTCTCTCTACCACACGTCTGCCCCCTACACCTCTCCTCTCCATGGTAGCTAGGTAGAGCAAGCTCAATGATACATTATAGCGCAAAGCATATTGGGCTTGGTTAGAAAACCCAGTAAGAGTGTAATAAAAAACAGGAGGCTCTGTATGTAACCATCCTGCCAGGATGCTGTGATGCGCAGAACAGGATAAGAAAAGTGCTGAAAAACTAATATATAGGGAAAAATATGTTTGGGGTACTCTGGGCAGATAAAAATCATTATGATACCAGAGAACCCCAATAAGGACAAAGTACCATTCATCTAAACTTATAGGGGCTATCAAAGTGGACTGGTCAGATTTTTTTTTTTTATCGCCTCAGGCCTTAATGTGTCATCAGTAAAATGACCTATTGTTTAACGCCTTCAAACAGAAGACAGTTTGGACCAAATGCAGAAGCCCCATTTTTCAAATCTGATGTGTGTCACTTTATGTGGTAATAATTTTGGAACGGTTTTACCTAATGAAGCGATCCTGAGAATGGTTTCTCGTGACAGATCGTACTTTATGTTAGTGGCAAATTTGAGTTGACCTGTTATATCTTTATTTATTTTAAAAAAAATGCAAAATTTACTGAAATTTTTTTTAAATTATAATTTTCTGCAAAACACTGATATGGCCATGTGCATTTTGCATTTTGTGAAACTGAATGGCCAGCCCATAATAAAACTGTCCTATCCTTGTCTGTAATACGGACAATAATAGGACATGTATTTTTCATTTTATTTTTGCAAAACGGCCGTGCGGACATACAAAAATGGAATGCACACAGAGTAAATTCTGTTTCTTTAGGCCTCTTTCACACTTGCGTTGTCCGGATCCGGCGTGTACTCCACTTGCCGGAGGTACACGCCGGATCCGGAAAAACGCAAGTGAACTGAAAGCATTTGAAGACTGATCCGTCTTCAAAATGCTTTCAGTGTTACTATGGCAGCCAGGACGCTATTAAAGTCCTGGTTGCCATAGTAGTAGTGGGGAGCAATATACTTACAGTCCGTGCGGCTCCCGGGGCGCTCCAGAATGACATCAGAGCGCCCCATGCGCATGGATGACGTGCCATGCGATCACGTCATCCATGCGCGTGGGGCGCCCTGACGTCACTCTGGAGCGCCCGGGAGCCGCACGGACTCTAAGTATACTGCTCCCCCACTCCCCGCTACACTTTACCATGGCTGCCAGGACTTTAGCATCCCGGCAGCCATGGTAACCATTCAGAAAAAGCTAAAGGTCGGATCCGGCAATGCGCCGAAACGACGTTTATCTTAAGGCCGGATCCGGATCAATGCCTTTCAATGGGCATTCATTCCAGATCCAGCCTTGCGGCAAGTGTTCAGGATTTTTGGCCGGAGCAAAAAGCGCAGCATGCTGCGGTATTTTCTCCGGCCAAAAAACGTTCCGGTCCGGAACTGAAGACATCCTGAACGGATTTCTCTCCATTCAGAATGCATGGGGATAATCCTGATCAGGATTCTTCCGGCATAGAGCCCTGACGACGGAACTCTATGCCGGAAGAAAATAACGCAAGTGTGAAAGAGCCCTTAGATGGGTCCATTAAAGTGAATGGATCTACATACAGGCCACACAAAAAAACAAACAAAAAAAAAACCCAAAAACAAACAAACCCCAAAAAAAGGCACGGAAACAGGTACAAAATACGGTTGTGTGAAGCATGAGCCCTAAATGTCATTTTAATTTTTTGGGTGTGTTAGAAGGCTTAACATTTTCAAGAAAGTTTTTAAAAACTGACTGAGGACCAACTCAGTTAGGCCTTTCTCACACATCTCTGTTAGTATATCCAACAGGCTGTTCCACCACAGAGAAGCCTGCTGGATATCGCAGGATCTAGCATTTCCGGATTCGCTAAATCATCACCGGATCCCCATTGATCACTGAAGGTGATCCAGCCACTTTCCGGGAGAAATGCAATGGTTTATTGTCCGGCCGACAGCCTGAATTTGCACTGGATCAAGCTGCTGGAAATCCTTAATGGAGATGGAAACTAGGTCTTATGAAGTCACTTTTTAGGGCTTACATGATAGAAACCACCCATAAATATCCCATTTTAGAAACTACACCCATCAAATTACTCAAAACTGATTTTTTTTAAACTTTGTTAACCCATTAGGTGTCCCACAGGAATTAAAGCAAAATAAAGGTTTTTTTTTCTTTTTTTTAATCTTTTGTGCGGATTAAGGTTCAACAGCAAAACAAACCGCAATACTAATTACCCAAATTCTGCAGTTTACAGAAAGGCCCCATATGTAGAATTTACAAACATTTGACTGGGAAAATGAAAAATTATATTTTTTCCAACAAAATGTTGCTTTAGCCCCACATGTTTCATTTTCACAAGGGGTAACAGGAGAAAATGCACCCCACAACTTGTTATCTATTTTTTCCTGAATACAGCAACATCCTATATATGGTTGTAAACGACTGTTTGGGGACACAGCAGCGTTCAGAAGGGAAGCAATGGCATCTGAACTTTCTAACATAGAATTTTCTGAAAGGTTTTTAAAGGCCATAACTATTTTATTGTCTGTAGACTGAGCAGGGGGCTAATTTTTTGGTACATATGACTTTTTTTATTGCTTTTAATTTTATTTTTTAGGAGGTGCGGTGGGCAAAAATTACAGTTCTGTCTTTTAAAAAAAATAATTTTTGGGAGGTGAGGTGACAAAAACAGCAATTCCGTCATTAATTTTTTTGACTGCATACGCCATGTGGGATAAGTTATTATTTTATAGATAAGCTCACTTATTTTTATTTTATTTTTAATCAATTATAAATGAGAAGATATCGGAAAAAGCAATTTTTTCATTGACATTTTTATTAAATTTTTTCATCAAGTCCCATTTGATTCTTGAAGATCCAGTGGTTTGATGGCTGAACAATACACTGCAATAGTCATCTTTTGCAGTGCATTGTAATGTCAGTGTTACACTCACATTTGGCCTGATCAGACCTGCCTCTGGTAGTGCCTGGCGGGCTTCAGTATATGGCAAGCCTGGAGGCCTTCGTAAGGCAGTGTGGCGACCAAATGGAAGACACAGTGAGCACCGCCTTTCTGTTAACCCCATGGATGCCACAGTGGCTACTTACCGTGGCATCTAAGGGGTTACATGGCTGCGATGGGTACATGCACTGATCTCGGCCATTGCATTAGAGTGTCAGCTGTATGTTACAGCTGACACCCGCTGCCAATAGAGATAGTCCCTTAGCCGTTGCCATCAAGAATCTCTGATGGAGTGGGTGACATGGAAGAATGAGGGGGCTGCAAGGGGCACAAATGGGTAACTTCTTGCAGGCTCTGATCTCCATAGTCTAAGTATGCTCTGATTAGTTAGTCTATACAGATTAACCAATCAGGGCGATTGCTGACAAAAGACCACTCTGACTGGTCCCTTGGCAGCTGCTCCAAAGTCTTCTCTGTCTGGAGAAATTGAGACTAAAATGCTGTGATAATGTCTAGTGTGGACATGCAATCTAGACGTATATAGTTACGTCCACGTGCATAAGTAGTTAAATGATGCTTTTATGTTGTAAATATCTTGTGAATAATCTTTATGATGTTATTTTTAATTGTTCATGTCCATACCTATATTAAAAAATATATATAAAGCATGTAAAGCATATCTCTAAATGCTGTTAAGAACAGCTGAGACAAGATAACAGCCCCCATAATGATGTTTAGGAAGCAGGAAAAAAAATAAAAAATTCAACCAGCAAATAAAAATAGATTAGAAATACAGGATGTGTTTTGCTATCTGGTTTTAACTGGCAGAAGAAAAATTCAGCGACACATTTCCTTTGGGCCATCTGCACATGTGTGAACGCACATCAGACCTGCACGAATTTCTGTGTGGATTTATGTAAGTTTCTGCAGCATATCCGCAAGTTCTAAACAGCTAAAACCGCAAACATAACCGACATGCTGCGGATTTGGAAATCTGCTGCGCAGGTCAATTTCTGCATGGAAACAATCCACAAAGTGTACATGAGATTTGTATAACCTCATACACTTTGCTGGTACTGTGCTACGCTGCGGGTTTTCGGCAACATGTGCAGGTGGCCTTAAAATGTTATTGTCTGAAATAGAGAGGTGGTCCTGTTTGTGTACATGCATTAAATACATTAAAAGGATATTCAGGTTGCTATTTTTGGAACGAAGCCAGACTGGTGAGCACCACAGACCCAGCTCCAAAATCTCCTGGTGATCAGATGTCATGCATCTGAATGGCCAACCATGACACTCACAGTAGACTATTCTACTATATACATAGGTACAAGATTTTAAAAAAATAATAGGGGGGGAAAGTACATATTATGCTTTTTTTTTTTTTTGAGAGCCTGCTCACACCATATCCTACTGTATGCACACCCGGTAATATGTTGCAGCCATCCGTCGGACACATCAGGAGATTCCTCCTATGTACACCTCCAATGATGGCCGAAACCCTGATGTCTTCCTATCACAGCGTAAAGTATAAGTAGGACCTTTTACAAAAACTAATATAATGCTCACTTTTTATAATGGATTGTAAAGGACAACTGCTACCATTTTTGTCTGCGCTAGTCTTTACACATTAGCCGAAAGTATGAAATGAATAAAGTTAATAAAATAAATAAAAGCCTAGAACATTATGATATTGTCCAATGTACATGAATTGTTCAATGAAGAGCACAATCAGATACGAATGCCGGGACACACATAAGCCTGGATCAGATGTGTCCAGACTTTTCCACCTCATTCCCGTGACGGCTGCCTGGCAGTAAACGCTGGCACCACACCCATGCGCGGCACAGGAAGCCAGTCATAAACGGGAAGAAATGCCAATACTGGATAGAAAGCTGGTACCTCATATGTATATTCAGCACAAAATCATAAAACATTCAGAAATATCTTCCATCAAAGATGGGCAGTACCTGTAAACATGGCATGGAAGTAAGGACTGCATGCTGCCAGAACCACCTTGTGAGCTGCTATCTCCACATCTTCCGCGACAATCGTCACATCACATAGCAAATTCTGACTGCAAGAAAACATAAAATCAGCACTAAATACTAGATGAATGTATTTCATACGCATCTATAAAGCAAACATGGGGCTGGACAGAAAAGTCCTTTAGCTTCCAGAAGACTTGTCAAGAACTCAGGAAGCTTTGTCCAAGTTAGGGTTTATTCACATGTTGCACTTCTACCACAATTTTTTCAAACCCGCAGAAAAACCCTAGCTGCAATTTAGGAAACAATTGTGGCAAAAAGCGATAACCGCAACGTATGAATAGCCCAGTATAAGTACCTTGGGGCTGAAAACTTTGGCCTTTACCTTAGAGGGAACCTGTCACCGGGATTTGATGTATAGAGCTGAGGACATGGGTTGCTAGATGGCCGCTAGCACATCCGCAATATCCACTCCCCATAGCTCTGTGTGCTTTTATTGTGGAAAAAAAACGATTTGATCCATATGCAAATTACCCTGAGATGAGTCCTGTACGTGAGATGAGTCCAGCGTGAAGGAGCGCAGCACCGGCCCGCATCCTCAGAATCTTCTCCTTGCTCCTCGACGTCAGACAGCCAGAGCGCCGTAATCTCGCGATGCGCGAGCTAGCGCATGCGCAGTGTCCTCATAGTGTTCCCTCCCTGTGCTGGCATCAGCCTCAGGGAAGGAACAGCGCATGCGCTAGCTCGTGCATCGCGATATTACGGCGCTCTGGCTGTCTGACGTCTGCGAGCAAGGAGGAGATTCTGAGGATGCGGGGCGTCGCTGCGCTTCTTCATGCTGGACTCATCTCACGTACAGGACACATCTCAGGGTAATTTGCATATGGATAAAATCGGTTTTTTTCCCACAATAAAAGCACACAGAGCTATGGGGACTAGGTATTGCGGATGTGCTAGCGGCCATCTAGCAACCCATGACTTCAGCTCTCTACATAAATCCCGGTGTCAGCGATTTTTGATACTGAAATTCTACTGCAGATTTCCCACCAAAAAGCCACCACCCATTGTTCCGAGCGGGAAGCCGGGGGTCGTTTCACGCAGGCAACGGTTTATAAAGCGCTCCAAAATTTCAATGTCAAAAGGCGCAGTGCGAACTAGGCCTTAGGCCTCTTTCACACAGGCGTCCCGGATTTGCTCCAGATGAATCACGTGTGCATTGCGGGAAAACCCGCGCGAGAAGGCACGCAACTGCGATTGCGTTCCGATGAGTTTTGCACATGCGTGATAAAAAACTGAATGTGGTACCCACAACCTGGACTTCTTCACTGAAGTTCGGGTTAGTTGCTCTGTATATTTTATTATTTTCCCTTAAACCATGGTTATAAGGGAAATTAATAGCATTCTTAATACAGAATGCATAGTAAAATGTGGCTTGAGGGGTTAAAAAAATAAATAAAAAATTAACTCACCTGATCCTCTTGTTCACGCAGCCGGCATAATCTTCTTTCTTCATCTTTCAGCACCTGCAAAAGGACCTTCTATCTTCATTCAGCAGGACCTGCGCTGACGTCACCACGCTCACCATGTGGTGAGCGCGATTACGTCAAAGTTCCTTTTGCAGGTCCTGAAAGATAAAGAAAGAAGAGGATGCCGGCTGCGAGAACAAGAGGATCAGGTGAGCTATTTTTTTTTAACCCCTCAAGCAACATTTTAGTAAGCATTCTGTATTAAGAATGCTATTTTCCCCTAAGCGAAAATACAGTAAATTGACTTATCAATTTACTAACATCATCTCCTAGCAACCATGTGTGAAAATCGCATTGCATCCGCACTTGCTTGCTGATGCTATGTGATTTTCACGCAGCCCCATTCATTTCTATGGTGCCTGCGTTGCGTGGAAAACGCAGAATTAGGAACATGCTGTGATTTTTGCAACGCACAAGTAATAAGTGAAAATCATTGCTCATCTGCACAGCCCCATTGAAGTGAATGGGTTCGGATTCAGTGTGGGTGCAATGCGTTCACCTCACGCATTGCGCAGAATTCTCGCCTGTGTGAAAGGGGTGCGATGCGTGATGTGAACGCATAGCACCCGCACTAAATCCTGACCCATTTCAATGAGTCTGTGTACTTTTTTTTTTCACGTATCAGTTCTGTGTTGCGTGAAAAACGCAGCATGTTCTATATTCAGCATTTTTCACGCAGCCCTGGCCCCATAGAAGTGAATGAGGCTGCGTCAAAAACACATTGCATCCGCAAGCAGGTACGGATGAAATGCGTTTTTCACTGATGGTTGCTAAGAGATGTTGTTTGTAAACTTTCCGTTTTTTATCACGCACATGAAAAACGCATCAAAACGCATTGTACCCGTGCTGAAAAAACTGAACAACTGAATGCAATCGCAGACAAAACTGACTGACCTTGCTTGCAAAGTGGTGCGAGTTTCACTGAACGCACACTGAATGCACCCGGACTAATCTGTTATGCTCGTGTGAAAGAGGCCTTGGGGTTTATTGAAATGTCACAGACTTTGCAGCATTTTATTTCAAAATCATAGCAAAAACACAGCGTCATGACCATGACAAGTAACAATCCCTTAGCCGGGAATAAGGCAACCAACCAAACCCAGGAGCAGATACAAAAAGCAGTAAAACAAAAAAACAAAAAACAAACAAACAAACACACAATAAAAGTGTATGCAGACCTCTCCATCAGTACACAGCAGAAGGGCGCCTTACCCCTATACACTGAACACGTTTAATACTACAGGACGTGCTCTGGCAAGGCCTACGTGACAGCGGTTTCTAGGAATACATTTGGAGTGCATGCAGATGTAGCATTTTCTGGGTTCCTCAACGTTCTCCTTATCTGATCATTTCTATAAACCTACACGCAGTTCCCCTGACATCACCTCTAATGAGCGACACATATAGAGCTGCGAAAAAAGGCGTTTTCATTCCCGTGAACACGGATCTCCGCTGCAATCACACCCAGACAGCAGCCTCTAAACAGGATAATTACATTAGGATCCCAAACTGAAAGAGCGCGGGTGTGTGAGAGCAAACTGCTTTATACCGCCGGAAACATGACCCTTCTTGTAGTCAGACGGCTGTAGGAAGCAGAATCCGCTTCATTAGGACTTTTTATACAAGCTTTAAGACATAATGGGGGAGATTTATCCAACTGGTAGAACTGGTTTAGTTTCCCACAGCAACCAATTAGATCACAGCTCCTTTGAAAAATGAAAGGTGGAATCTGATTGGTTGCTATGGGCAACTAAGCCAGTTTTACTTTACACCAGTTTGATATATCTCCCAATATCCACGGCCCTGATTTATCGTGCCTTCACTCCAGAATTCTGGCTCCAAAAAGTCGCAAAAAATAGGGCTTTTGCAACCTTTTGAACTCACTTGCACAATATTCTGCAAACTTTTGCTGTGTTACACCACTAAAGTTTAGTAATGTGGGTGGAAAAGTGTGTATGGCTAGCTATGTTAATGAGTTTCACTCCAGATTGATCATTGAGACTTTTTTTAAAAGTCACAACCTTAGGCCTAGTTCACACAAACGTTTTTTTTGCGGGTGTACGGGCCGTTTTTTTGTGTTCCGTATACGGTCCGTATACGGAACCATTCATTTCAATGGTTCCGCAAAAAAAACGGAATGTGTTCCGTATGCCTTCCGTTTCCGTTTTTCCGTTCCGTTGAAAGATAGAGCTTGTCCTATATTTGGCCGTAAATCACGGGTCGTGGCTCCATTCAAGTCAATGGATCCGCAAAAAAAACGGAACACATACGGAAATGCATCCGTATGTCTTCCGTTTCCGTTCCGTTTTTTCTGAACCATCTATTGAAAATGTTATGGCCAGCCCAATTTTTCCTATGTAATTACTGTAAACTGTACATGGCATACGGAAAAACGGAACGGAACAACGGAACGGAAACGGAAACACAACGGAACTCAAAAACGGAACAACGGATCCGTGAAAAACGGACCGCAAAAAACTATAAAAGCCATACGTTCGTGTGAACTAGGCCTTACTCCAGTAGAAGGATGGAGTAGGAAAACTAGAGGAGCTTTTCTAGACAGAAGTGTTAGGTTTAAGGATAAGCCAAATTTATCAAACATGAGACATTTGATAAATGTGGTATAAAGTACTCCAACACAGACCGAAGCAAAACAGACTTCAGATATTCCCCTCATGATAAATTCCCCCCTTAGTCTCTTGCATGTTCTGCAGTAGTTAGTAAAGGGGTAGTGATGCCATACTTCTCCCAATCTCACATAGGGCGTGGAGAGATAAGGTTGCCAAGGCAACAGGTCCGTTCCCAAGTGAAAAATCAGTTGAAATTGGACCAGCGCAAAATACTTGCTGGATCTCAGACAGATCCCTTGGCAACTGTAGCCGCCCAGCATGCAGTTGTATCTCCACACTCCAAAGACCAGACCAGGCGGGAGACCATGTGTGGACAACCTCTAACAATTCAACTGTTATAAAGAGTTATAAAGAGTACAGCCATTCTTAGCGACTGTTCAACATCTCGTTTTTGCTGTACGTCAAGCAGATAAACAAGACAAATATATAGAAACGCATGACTTGACCTACCTATAGACTATAATTAGGCAAACAGTTCAAAAGTGCATACTTTTGACTCACTTTGTCATGGTTTAGGTTAATGGACTTTTTTATTTTTGCAGGATAGAATAACATAGCATACCACACTTTTCTGTCCTGCAAAAAACATTAAAATAAAAATAAAAAGGCTAAAGAACCACAAAACTTTATACGTTTCTAAACGTCTCCACCTGATGTACAGCCCCTTACATGAGTTCTGATGTATCACACCGCTGGTGATCGATGAAACCCCAAATCTACCCAGTCCTCTTCCACTTCATTCACCCCCAAAAAAAATCGGGAGTGAGATGAAAAGGTTCAATGTTGCTTTCCTGCTAGGACGTGACCTGGAAAACATCTGGATGCACGCTCGTCACGGAAAATGTGCTCTGGTGACCAAAGGACATCCTATTTCCAGGCTCTACTCCCCCCCCCTGACCTTGCTAGAAACCTTTTACACCTCAGACATCTATAGTACTAGACAGAGCGGAGGTGCCTCATGGGGTACAAATACGTCAGGGAGTCCACGGTGAGCCGGCATTAAATGTACACTGATTAGAGCTGTACTTTAGAAGCTTTAAAATATCCATTGACCAAAAACCTGGCATCTAGGTGGCATCCTATCAGACACTGGATCTCCGCCATTGAGATGAAACTGCCTTCTTCCATGAAGTCACGCCCTATTAACCACTTTAACCCCGCTAGCTGAAACACCCTTAATGACCAGGCCACTTTTTACACTTCTGCACTACACTACTTTCACCGTTTATTGCTTGGTCATGCAACTTACCACCCAAATTAATTTTACCTCCTTTTCTTCTCACTAATAGAGCTTTCATTTGGTGGTATTTAATTGCTGCTGAAATTTTTACTTTTTTTGTTATTAAATCGAAATTTAACGATTTTTTTGCAAAAAAAAATGACATTTTTCACTTTCAGCTGTAAAATTTGGCAAAAAAAACGACATCCATATATAAATTTTTCGCTAAATTTATTGTTCTACATGTTTTTGATAAAAAAAAATGTTTGGGCAAAAAAACAATGGTTTGGGTAAAAGTTATAGCGTTTACAAACTATGGTACAAAAATGTGAATTTCCGCTTTTTGAAGTAGCTCTGACTTTCTGAGCACCTGTCATGTTTCCTGAGGTTCTACAATGCCCAAACAGTAGAAAAAACCCACAAATGACCCCATTTCGGAAAGTAGACTGATAGGCATAGTGAGTTCATAGAACTTTTTATTTTTAGTCACAAATTAGCGGAAAATGATGATTTTTTATTTTATTTTTCTTACAAAGTCTCATATTCCACTAACTTGCGACAAAAAATAAAAAATTCTAGGAACTCGCCATGCCCCTCACGGAATACCTTGGGGTGTTTTCTTTCCAAAATGGGGTCCCTTGTGGGGTAGTTATACTGCCCTGGCAATTTAGGGGCCCAAATGTGTGAGAAGAACTTTGCAATCAAAATGTGTAAAAAAAAAATGGCCTGCGAAATCCGAAAGGTGCACTTTGGAATATGTGCCCCTTTGCCCACCTTGGCTGCAAAAAAGTGTCACACATCTGGTATCGCCGTACTCAGGAGAAGTTGGGGAATGTGTTTTGGGGTGTCATTTTACATATACCCATGCTGGGTGAGAGAAATATCTTGGCAAAAGACAACTTTTCCCATTTTTTTATACAAAGTTGGCATTTGACCAAGATATTTTTCTCACCCAGCATGGGTATTTGTAAAATGACACCCCAAAACACATTCCCCAACTTCTCCTGAGTACGGCGATACCACATGTGTGACACTTTTTTGCAGCCTAGATGCGCAAAGCGGCCCAAATTCCTTTTAGGAGGGCATTTTTAGACATTTGGATCCCAGACTTCTTCTCACGCTTTAGGGCCCCTAAAAATCCAGGGCAGTACAAATACCCCACATGTGACCCCATTTTGGAAAGAAGACAACCCAAGGTATTCAATGAGGGGCCTGGCGAGTTCATAGAATTTTTATTTATTTTTTTGGGCATAAGTTAGCGGAAATTGATTTTTTTGTTTTTGTTTTTTTTCCTCACAAAGTCTCACTTTCCGCTAACTTGGGACAAAAATTTCAATCTTTCATGGACTCAATATGCCCCTCAGCGAATACCTTGGGGTGTCTTCTTACCAAAATGGGGTCATTTGTGGGGTGTTTGTACTGCCCTGGCATTTGAGGGTCTCCGCAATCATTACATGTATGGCCAGCATTAGGAGTTTCTGCTATTCTCCTTATATTGAGCATACAGGTAATTAGATTTTTTTTTTCCGTTCAGCCTCTGGGCTGAAAGAAAAAAATGAACGGCACAGATTTCTTCATTCGCATCGATCAATGTGGATGAAAAAATCTCTGCCAAAAAAAAAAAAAAGAGGGGAAAGGCGTCTGCCAGGACATAGGAGCTCCGCCCTACATCCATACCCACTTAGCTCGTATGCCCTGGCAAACCAGATTTCTCCATTCACATCAATCGATGTGGATGAATAAATCATTGCCGGGATTTTTTATTTTTTTTATATATATACAAAGTGTTTGCCAAAGCATAGGAACGCTGCCTCCTCCTCAGTTCGTATGCCTTGGCAAACGTATCTTTTACTGCAGAGTAGAAATCTCGTCTTGCAGCCCCGCATACACCGACTTGCGTGTAATCTGACAGCAGCGCAATGCTTCTGTCAGAATGCACATCAGTGCTGCAGCTAGTCGATCGGTTGGTCCACCTGGAAGGTAAAAAAGAAAAAAAAAAAAAAAAAAAAAAAAAACAGCCCGCAACGCAATCATTTTATTAACTTTGGAACAGAATATATAAACTTTAACTTTTTGAACTAAACATTAACCTTTTTGCTTACTGGTGTTTTTTTTTTTTTGTTTTTTTTACCTTTATAGAACAAACCTCTCCTTCCCCATGGGTCAATGTGCAAAGCGCAAATCGCCCAAAGATGTGGCGAAGTGCGTTATGCACTTTGTCCCAGGTTAAAGGAGAGGTTTGCAGCAGCTGTATGTGAATGGGCCCTAATAGCCCTGTGTGCCTGTCCTCTGAGATGCAATCCCTATGCTAGGTGTACCTGTGTGTGGTACTTCCGGAAACACTCTCCAAAGCATAGGGCAGGGTGGTCAGGACAGTCAGGACAGAAATAGCAGGTGTCACGCCTTATTCCACTCCTGCTACAGACACGACATCTTTTTCGGGGTGACGGTTGGGTTGCGGTACCAGGAACGACATTGGGGAAATTTCGCTCGTGTAGACGGCTAACTACACTGGTGGATGGGGCCACGGAACCTCCTGGGTACAGGAGGTTCTCGGTGATCTCTTCCTGAAATTTGAGGAAGGATCCAGTTCTCCCAGCCTTACTGTAGAGAACAAAACTATTATACAGAGCCAATTGAATTAAATATACAGACACCTTCTTATACCAGCGTCTGGTTCTGCGGGAAACTAAATACGGAGACAACATCTGGTCATTGAAGTCCACCCCTCCCATGTGAAGGTTATAGTAGTGGACTGAGAGGGGCTTTTCAATGACACGGGTTGCTCGCTCAATTTGTATTGTTGTGTCTGCGTGAATGGAGGAGAGCATGTAAACGTCACGCTTGTCTCTCCATTTCACCGCGAGCAGTTCTTCGTTACACAGTGCGGCCCTCTGCCCCCTTGCAAGCCCGCGCGACTAGTTCGTGCGGTGCCACAGGCGCCAATCCGTTCTAGAAACAAATGCCTAAAGAGGGCCACACTTGTGTAGAAATTGTCCACATAAAGATGGTACCCCTTGCCGAATAAGGGTGACACCAAGTCCCAGACTGTCTTCCCACTGCTCCCCAGGTAGTCAGGGCAACCGACCGGCTCCAGGGTCTGATCTTTTCCCTCATAGATCCGAAATTTGTGGGTATAGCCTGTGGCCCTTTCACAGAGCTTATACAATTTGACCCCATACCGGGCGCGCTTGCTTGGGATGTATTGTTTGAAGCCAAGGCGCCGGGTAAAATGTATCAGGGACTCGTTTACGCAGATGTTTTGCTCTGGGGTATACAAATCTGCAAATTTCAGGTTGAAATGGTCTATGAGGGGCCGAATTTTGTGGAGCCGGTCAAAAGCAGGGTGGCCTCTGGGACAGGAGGTGGTGTTGTCGCTAAAGTGCAGGAAACGCATGATGGCCTCAAAACGTGCCCTGGACATAGCAGCAGAGAACATGGGCATGTGATGAATTGGGTTCGTGGACCAATATGACCGCAATTCATGCTTTTTAGTTAGACCCATGTTGAGGAAAGGCCCAGAAAAATTTTAATTTCGGAAACTTGGACTGATTTCCACCGGAAAGGCTGGGCATAATAGCTTCCCGGGTTGGCGGTTATAAATTGTGTGGCATACCTGTTTGTTTCGGCCACAACTAAGTCCAAGAGCTCCGCAGTCAAGAACAGCTCAAAAAATCCCAGGGCCGAACCAATCTGAGCTGTCTCAACCCGAACTCCAGACTGGGCAGTGAAAGGGGGAACTACAGGTGCGGCTGAAGTTGGGGACTGCCAATCAGAGTTTGCCAGCACCTCTGGGATTGTAGGGGCTCTACGGGCCCGTCTTTGCGGTGGCTGCGACGGGGTCACTACTGCTTGTGCCACCGTACCAGCTTCAACTGCCCTTCTGGTGCTCGCCACGTCACCAGGTTGTACGGCAGTGCTGGTACTAGGTCCAGGGAGGGCTGCGCTGCTGGTGTATGCCTCACCACGTAATCCGACAGCACCAGCCCCACTCTGCTGCTCTTGAAGCGGATCATGCGCAACCTGCGGTCTAGCGACACGGGGCCGGGTACGCCTGGTGCCATCAGGGACCTCAGCCTCCTCGTCCGAACTTTGGGTCAGAGAGCCACTGCTTTCTACAGGTTCGTATTCTGACCCGCTAGATTCATCAGATGAGGGTTCCCATTCCTCATCCGACTGGGTCAGAAGCCTGTAGGCCTCTTCAGAAGAATACCCCCTGTTAGACATTTGGGCAACTAAATTTAGGGGTATTCCCTGAGACTACCCAAGAAAAAAAAGCAAGCCTGTCTTACAAAGGGGAGGCTAGCGAAGTACCGGAGGCCGCTGCGGTTGATAAAAAATATCAAAACTGATTTTTTTTTTTTATCGCCGCAGCGCGTGTAAAGTGAATGTGCAGTGATCCAAAAAGAAATTTTTTTTTGTCACTGCGGTGGGGCGGGCGTGGGCGAACGCACATGTGGGCGACCGATCAGGCCTGATCGGGCAAACACTGCGTTTTGGGTGGAGGGCGAACTAAAGTGACACTAGTACTATTATAGATCTGACCGTGATCAGTTTTGATCACTTCCAGATACTATAAAAGTACAAATGCTGATTAGCGATACGCTAATCGGCGAATAAGGGACTGCGGTGCGGTGGGCTGGGCGCCAACTGATCCCTAAACTACCTAACCAAGGGATCTAAACTATCCTAAAACCTAACAGTCAATAACAGTGGGGGAAAAAAAAGTGACAGTTTGCACTGATCACTTTTTTTCCTTTCACTAGTGATTGACAGGGGTGATCAAAGGGTTAATTGGGGTTCAGGGGGGTGATCTGGGGCTAAAGTGTGCTGTTTGGTGTACTCACTGTGTAGCCTGCTCCTCTGCTGGATCCAACCGATGAAAAGGACCAGCAGAGGAGCAGGGCAGCCATATAACAGATCATATTTACTAATATGATCTGTTATCTGGCCTTTGATTGGATTTTTTAAAAATCATCAGCTTGCCAGCCGCGATCATTGGCTGGCAAGCTGATGACGCGACCCCCCTTGACGAAATGCCGGCCCGAACTGCGCATGCGCGGGCCGGCAAAGCGCGTCATCTCGAGATGACGCGTATATGCGTGACTCTGCGCAGCGCTGCCGCCTCCGGACCGCACATCTGCGTTAGGCGGTCCGGAGGTGGTTAACATGGACCTGGAAGAAGTCAATAGCTAATCACTCTTCCAATCCCTCCATCCAATCCCTCCCTGTGCTGGGAAGTGTAGTGCAATTCGCCTGAACGTATAGGCCCTGATTTATCATACCTCCACGCCAGAATCCTGGCTTTAAAAAGTCGCTAATTTGCCTTTCGTGACTTTTAGGGCTCATTTGGGCAAATATTTTGCGACTGCATTTTTTACACCCTTCACTCCAGTTTTGAAATGAGGGTGGAGAAGTGGGCGTGGTTAGTTATGCTAATGAGTTTCACTCCAGATTGATCACTGATACTTTGTTAATAAGTTGCAGTCTCACTCCAGTTAGGAGGGTGGAGTAGCTTTCCTACACAGAAGTGTTCTCAAACAACATGCGATATTTGATAAATGTAGCATAAAGTACGCCAACGCTGGCTCAAGGAAAACGGACGTCAAATATTCCCCTCATGATAAATTCCCCCCATAGACCTGTCCCCACAAAATGCAGTTTAAATCTGCAGGCGGCAGGAGGAGCTGAGCATATTGATATGGGGGCAGTCCTCCCAATAAATGTATAAATTACAGGTTTTACTGATTACTTTATATCAATCTGGCTCATCATCTTCCATATTACACGTAATCTGCTGATTCGCACCTTTAGGCACTTACACTTGTCCACTGTTAAGCCAAAATTTGGAGGGTAACACAACTGTGCCTCTTCTGTGTTTCGGACCCACTTCTGATTACAGTCATACAAAATACTCACCAAAATAAGGGAGTTTTAATTGAGGCCTTAGGCTATGTGCACATGTGTACTGGGGGCTGACGACAAGAATAGCAATGCACTTTCCTTGCCATCTAAACTGCTGACACAACAGAACCCGAAGCCATGATCCAGATGAGAACGTGCTATATTATCTCTTCTGCCAAAAACGGTAATCAAACACATTAGTGATGTTCGACCGCTATTATTTTGCACAGAACTGTATATATTTTTTTAAAGAGACACCTAAAACGTGTGTATTTTTTGTTGTTATTCCAAAGTCCTGGTGTCGAGAGTAGTGATGAGCGAAGCTACATCCGAAGTCACGTCGCTCAACACTTTGGATTAATGCTGTATGGAGAGATCAGTCTCCGTACAGTATTGAAAATGTACAGGAAAACCACTTTAAAACTTGGAACCGAACTCTGCTTCGAGGTACCAGTCGGATTCCACGTTTTAAAGTGGTTTTCCACTTTAAAAATCAACTACCAAAATTATTCAACAAAATCTTGTGCGATTTCGTGAATAACTGACTTTGGCTCATCAGAACCAGTACATTTTAATGCTGTACGGAGACTGAGCTTTATACAGCATTAACCCAAAGTTTTGAGAGAAGCTACTTTGGATGTAGCATTTGAAGCTCACTTCGCTGAACACTAAGGCTACTTTCACACTGGCGTCTTGGCTTTCCGTTTGCGAGATCCCTCATGGGCTCTCACAAGCGGTCCAAAACGGATCAGTTTCGCCCTAATGCATTCTGAATGGAAAAGGATCCACTCATAATGCATCAGTTTGCCTCCGATCAGTCTCCATTCCACCCTGGAGGCGGACACCAAAACACTGCCTGCAGCGTTTTGTTGTCCGCCTGACGAAACTGAGCCAAACAGATCCTGGCACACAATGTACGTCAATGGGGACGGATCCATTTTCTCTGACAATAAAAAAACGGATCCGTCTCCCATTGACTTTCAATGGAGTTCATGACAGATCCGTCTTGGCTATGTTACAGATAATACAATTTTGCAGATCTAAGATGGATCCGCCCAAAACGCGAGTGTGAAAGGAGCCTAATACAGAGATGTATCTGTAGACATCAGTACATTGTACATTAATACTAATGAAGGCTTTTAGTAAGGGAAATCCTTCCCATAGATAACAGTACACTTTGTAGCACAACTGGTAAGTCTTCTGTCTCTGAAGCAGAAGGTTGCGAGTTCAAACCCCTCTGGTTACAGATTAAAAGGTAGTAGAAAATTATTTAACCCCTTCCAGACTGGGCCCATTTACCCCCTTCCTGACCAGGCCTAATTTTGCATATCTGGCATGTGTCACTTTATGTGGTAATAACTTTGGAACGCTTTTACTTATCCAAGCGATTCAGAGATGGTCATCTCGTGACACATTGTACTTCATGTTAATGGTAAATTGGAGTCAATAAGTTTTAGAAAAAGAAAAATTCACAGATTCATCTAAATTTTAATCTCTCTGCTTTTAAGACAGATGGCTCCATGCCCATAAAACATTAATGAACATTCCCCATATGTCTACTTTATGTTGGCGTCATTTTAGTAATGTAATTTTATTTTTTTAGGACGTTAGAAGGTTTCGAATTTTAGAAGCAATTTTTGAAATTTTTAAGAACATTTCCAAAGTCAACTTTAAGGGACCAGTTCAGTTCTGAAGTCACTTTGAAGGGCTTACATAATAGAACCAACCCATAAATGACCCCATTTTAGAAACACCCTCAAGCCATTTAAAACTGGTTTTAGAAATGTTGTTAACCATTTATGTATTCCACAGGAATTAAAGCAAAATAGAGGTAAAATTTCAAAATGTCACTTTTTTTGCAGATTTTCCATTTTAATAATTTTTTTCTGGAACACATCAAGGGTTAACAACAAAACCTATTACCTTAATCTTGCAGTTTGCAGAAACACCCCATACGTGGTCGTCTACCGCTGTTTAGACCAGGGGTGCACAACCTTTTTTGGTCTGAGGGCCGCATTGTCACATAGCTCTATTTCAAGGGGCAGCAAATTAAAATATATATATATATATATATATATATATATATATATATATATATATATATATATATATATATATATATATATATATATATATATACACACACACACATATATATATATATACATATATATATATACACATACATACACACATACACAGGGCCGTCTTTACCAAGGGGCAAAAGGGGCAGCTGCCCTGGGCCCAGTTGCTCCTGGGGGGCCCAAGGCAGCTGCCTCTTGAGCCCTGCTAGCTACTGCCCCGGGTGTCAGGCTGTCGGCTACACAGGCATCATGATCGTGGCTGTGCTAATGATCTTAATTCTAGGACCTTAATGAGTTTTGCTTTAGGACCTTAATGACATCATTACCATGTGACCAGTAACCTAGCAATTACTGGTCACATGGCTATGAGGTCATCACAGGTCCTACAGAAGTTAACTGTGGAGCTTTTTTGTGTAAAGATTACATCAGAAAAAGGTGACAGGGGCTGTTATGTTAATATACTGTAAACTACTGTATAGTGGGGTGCTGTATACTGTGTGGTGGGCTGTATATTGTATATTGTGTGGTGGGCTGTATATTGTGTGGTGGGCTGTATATTGTATATTGTGTGGTGGGCTGTATATTGTGTGGTGGGCTGTATATTGTATATTGTGTGGTGGGCTGTATATTGTGTGGTGGGCTATATATTGTGTAATGGGCTGTATATTGTGTGGTGGGCTATATATTGTGTAATGGGCTGTATATTGTGTGGTGGCCTGGGGGGGGGGGGGGGGGGGGGAGTGCTATACTGCTGTACTGTATAGTGTGGGGGGCTGTATCGTGTATAGTTTGGGGTGCTGTATACAGTGAGGTGTTGTATACCATGAGGTGTTGTATACTGTGGACTGCTATACTGCTCTACTATATACTGTGGGGTACTGTATAGTGTGGGGTGCTAAACTGAATACTGTGTGGTGCTGTATACTATAGGGTGCTATACTGCATACTGTGCGGTGCTGGGGTGCACTGTAACACTAGGGTGAGCCGAGCCCTGGTCTCCTTCCTGCAGAGCGGTGCCCACTTCCAGCCTGAGCCCAGCTGCCCAGAGCACTGATCCTGAGCCGCTGGAGTCTTCAGAACTAGAAGTATTTACAGTCATTCACTGGACTCTAGCAGATGTGTGGATTTTTTTGTGTGTGTGTTGTGGTGGAGAGCGAGATTGCCTGCTAAGGTGTGGGAAGGCGGGATCCAGGGGGCCCAAGTAAATTTTTGCCCGGGGTCCAATCAATATTAAAGACGGCCCTATATATATATATATATATATATATATATATATATATATATATATATATATATATATATATATATATATATATATATATTATATATATATATATATATATATATATATATATATACATATACATACACATATACATACATATACATACACACATACACTCACCTAAAGAATTATTAGAAACACCTGTTCTATTTCTCATTAATGCGATTATCTAGTCAACCAATCACATGGCAGTTGCTTCAATGCATGTAGGGTTGTGGTCCTGGTCAAGACAATCTCCTGAACTCCAAACTGAATGTCAGAATGGGAAAGAAAGGTGGGCTACAACAGCAGAAGACCCCACCGGGTACCACTCATCTCCACTACAAATAGGAAAAAGAGGCTACAATTTGCACAAGCTCACCAAAATTGGACTGTTGAAGACTGGAAAAATGTTGCCTGGTCTGATGAGTCTCGATTTCTGTTGAGACATTCAAATGGTAGAGTCCGAATTTGGCGTAAACAGAATGAGAACATGTATCCATCATGCCTTGTTACCACTGTGCAGGCTGGTGGTGGTGGTGTAATGGTGTGGGGGATGTTTTCTGGGCACACTTTAGGCCCCTTAGTGCCAATTGGCCATTGTTTAAATGCCACGGGCTAGCTGAGCATTGTTTCTGACCATGTCCATCCCTTCATGACCACCATGTACCCATCCTCTGATGGCTACTTCCAGCAGGATAATGCACCATGTCACAAAGCTCGAATCATTTCAAATTGGTTTCTTGAACATGACAATGAGTTCACTGTACTAAAATGGCCCCCACAGTCACCAGATCTCAACCCAATAGAGCATCTTTGGGATGTGGTGGAACGGGAGCTTTGTGCCCTGGATGTGCATCCCTCAAATCTCCAACAACTGCAAGATGCTATCCTATCAATATGGGCCAACATTTCTAAAGAATGCTATCAGCACCTTGTTGAATCAATGCCACGTAGAATTAAGGCAGTTCTGAAGGCAAAAGGGGGTCCAACACCGTATTAGTATGGTGTTTGATCGGCGCTTATCTGCCTATTACATAAGCCAGTGCAAAGTGACTGGGGAGAAGTGATCGCTGCCACAGTCATTCCACCTTCATTTAGATTACACAGGGAGATGTGCTGCAGATAATCGGACATCTTTCATCCTGATAAAATATGCCAATCAGCCGACAAATGAGCGATTCCTTGTTTATCGACTGATAAGCTGCACGATTATACTGTTCCCAGTAATTGTCCCAAATATTGTGCTGCAGCATAGCCCCTGAAACCAAAGAGTTGGGCTGGTTTCACATGGGCGTTGCGGGAAAAGGTGCGAGTGCGTTGCAAGAACATGCACGATTTTTCCGCGCGAGTGCAAAACATTGTAGTACGTTTTTGCTTGTGCGTGAGAAAAATCAGCATGTTTGGTACCCAAACCTGAACTTCTTCACAGAAGTTCGGGCTTGGGATCGGTGTTCTGTAGATTGCTATTATTTTCCCTTATAACCATGTTATAAGGGAAAATAATACATTCTGAATACAGAATGCATAGTACAATAGCGCTGGAGGGGTTAAAAATGTATTTTATTTTTTTAACTCGCCTTAATCCACTTGCTCGAATAGCCGACATCTCTTCTGTCTCTTTCTTTGCCGATTGCAGTCAAAGCACCTGTGGTGACGTCACTCCGGTCATCACATGGTCCGTCACATGATCTTTTACCATGGTGATGGATCATGTGATGACCGGAGTGACGTCACCACAGGTGGTCCTTTGACTGCAATCAGCAAAGAAAGAGACAGAAAAGATGCCGGCTACGCGAGCAAGTGGATTAAGGAGAGTTAAATTATTTTTTAGTTTTTTTTTTAACCCCTCCAGCACTATTGTACTATGCATTCTGTATTCAGAATGCTATTATTTTCCCTTATAACCATGTTATAAGGGAAAATAATAAAATGATCGGGTCTCCATCCAGATCGTCTCCTAGCAACCGCACGTGAAAATCGCACCGCATCCACACTTGCGTGAAAATCACAGCTCATATGCACAGCCCCATAGAAATGAATGGGTCAGGATTCAGTGCGGGTGCAATGCGTTCAACTCACGCATTGCACCCGTGCGGAAAACTCGCTCGTGTGAAAGGGACCTTATACTTACCTGCTCCCCACCGCTCCAGTCCTTCACACTGCCCCCGCTGTTTACACCTGGCAGTGCACCACCCCAGCCAATGACTGGCTTACAAGGTAATGTGGCCACAAGCAGCATGTCAATTCTGAAGCCAGTCATTGACTGGAGCCGTGCAAGTGACCATGGCCATGCACTGTCAGGTGTAAACAGCGCGGGGACCAGTAGATGGAGGAAGCGGGGGCAGAGGCGGAGGACCAGAGCGGCGTGGAGCAGGTAAGTATAAATCTTTTATTTCATGCTGCAGGAACTTGTTAAAAATCGTTTTTACTAGTGATAAACCGATATTAATTTTTTAGAGCAGATTCTGATAACCTGTGAACTTTCAGGCCGGTAGCCGATAACCTATACCGATATTCTGTGCATTTTCATTTTAGAAAAAAAAAAATCTTTTTTCTGTTACAGCGTTCACCACAATTTTTTTTTAAAATATTTTAATAGTTTGTACTTTTTGGACGTGGCAATATGTGATGGGTTTATTTATTATTTACATATTTTATATGTAAAATTGGGAAAGGGGGTGATTTATACTTAATATGTTGGTCAATGCCACTAATGACTAATACTTTGGGGGGGCGCACTGCGCCACCAATGATATTTAACGTTTAATACAGGAGGCGGGTGTGTCGGCGCAGAATCACACAGCCGGTGTTCTAACAAATTTTCTTCCTGTTGTGACGCGGCCGCATCGGGCATGACGTTCCCAGCTTTGGAAGGAGGTGTGCTCGCGCCATGCAGGCGCACAACGGCGGGGTAGGGAAATTTCACACCACTGTTGGGGAGAAGGGACCACCTAATGCGCTTGCGCCTTACCTCTCTTTTTTTTTTTACTAAATATTCTTTATTATTTTCCACATAAATTTTCATTTACATTTAATTTATCCATTTTACAATACTTTTCATTCATTCCCCTATATCAAAACAGCTCATCAGTAGTATGCTTAAATATAATATTTTCACCCTTCCCATTGCTTGTATGTTAAAACAAAAAAACAAAACAAAACACGGAAAAAATTAATAATAATAATAATAATAATAAATGAAAACAAAGAAAAAAAAAAAGGATTTCTCTCTCCCCCCCCCCCCCCCCTCCTCTAACCGCTTCTGAGGCTCCCGGCACATGCGCAGTGTCGGCCGATGTCCAGCTGAGAGTTAAGGAGCAAGCACATTAGGTGGCCACTTCTCCCCAGCTCTGGTGTGAAATTTCCCTACCACGTCATTGTGTCCCTGCGTGGCGTGGCACACCTCCTTCCAAAGCTGGGAACGTCATGTCCATTTGTATTAGACGTTAATTATCATTGGTCTCTCCTCATTGGCAGCGCAGCACAGAGGGGAGGGAGAGAGTGACTCCTTCTCCCCTGTGCGGCTGAGGGAACATGGCGCGCTGACAGCAGCACGCTCATGTTCTGTGATAGCGCGCTGGACGCATTATCGGCAAGGTTAGATGCCGATACCGATGACTTTAAAAATAATGAATATCGGCCGATAATATCGGTAACTCCGATAATCGGTCGATTACCCATTTTTACCAGAAAAGTGGCAACATTTCCTTCCATCCTGCCTCCTATTCAGAAATCAATCAGTGCTTTCCTTCACTACAGAAGATAGCACTCACTGGTTATTACCATCTCCTGCCAATCCAGTTATAGGCGCCCTGCAGTAACCAGTAAGCACTTTACCTTGCTAGTGGGTAAGGAGCTTATTGGTTAACGCTTGAATGACCAGACACTTTTTTGTGGATTTAGCGCGCGTGGTGGTTCAAACGCTTGTAACCATCTTATTTGTTGGACTACCAAAATCATTTTTGCAACAATTTTTATTTGGCGGAAACTGTACAAAACATTTTCAAAAAGTATATATTTTTTCAAACTATAGCTCCTTATTCTTTAAATATGCAAACTGTCACCAAAATAAATTATTATAAATTAGTTCCCTATTTTGTGTAGGCTGTTTTGTTATATAATATGTATAGTTTCACGTGAAAGGGGCGGTAATGGTGATGGTTTTTATTGGTGTGGTTGTTTTTTTGAATAAAAAATAAATAAATGTAACTTAATTTTTTATATATTTCGGCTACAAAATATGTCCCCCAAGAGGTCATAAAAAGACTGCTGGAGGACAATGAACACTTTCCCTTTTTATATTTTTATTTTATTTATTTTTTTAGAATTTTCTATTTTTTTTATATATATTTTTGCCACATAATATTATGTCCCCCAAGGGGTCATAAAAAGACTGTTGCGGGACAGTAAACACACATTTATTTAGCACTTCTTCCTTTCTATTGTATATTATTTTTTTTTATAATTTTCTATTTTTTGTGCCACATATTTTATTTCTCTTTTATTTATATTTTATTATATTTATTTCGTTTTCAAACTTTTTAAAATACATTTTTAAACATTTTTTTTTAAATATATTTTTACCACAAAATTTGTCCCCAAGAAATCACTGAAAGACCTTTGGGAGACAACAAGTTACTTTTTTTTTTTTACTATTTCCACTGTAACTGGAGCATCCAAAGGAGCTTTGTACCAGGGCACGCGATAGCCAGGTCCACACTGCAGAGCGTTCATGGAGAAGGCAGAAGCACTAATAAAGTGCTTCTGTCTACTCCTCGGCTTTCCCGCTCTCACTAATAGCCGGGGACCCTTTCCACTCCTGCTACAGTGCTCCTGTGATCCATCCGCTGTGTGGTGCCCCGAGCAGCAACACAGGACAGGGCACAGAAGGCAAGGAGCGCCATATGGTTTTTGGAGGGTGTATTTTGCTGCAGTGGTCTTTGGGCACCATGTTGCATTTGAAGAGACCCTGAGGTATCCCCTCAGTGAAGGCCCCCAAAAAGTGACCACATTTTGTAAACTACACCACCCAAAGAAATTTTAAAGGGGTATAGCGAGCACTTCACTCAACAGGTGTTTCATAGAATTTTTAATAATTAGGTGTTAAAATGAAAAATTTTAAAAAATGTTTACAAGAAAATGATGCTTTAGGCCTAAACTTATTTTTTCACAAAAAAATTACAGGAGAATATCCCCCCACAATTTGCTACCCACTTTCTCCTGAATACAGCAATACCCCAATTGTGGTTGTAAACTTATTTGGGGATACGCCAGGGCACAGAAGGAAAGGAGCGGCATCTGGATTTCCTAACATGGAACTTTCTGTCATGGTTTTGAAGAGCGATACCTTTTTCTATTTTTTGCTGAATGAGCTGCACGAGGGCTTATTTTGTGCGAGACAAGATGTAGTTTTTATTTGCACCATTTTGGAGTACATTTGGCTTTCTAGTTGCTTTTTATCCCATTTTTTGGGAGGTGAAGTCACAAAAAAAAAAAAAAAAGCAGTTAGGTGTCATTTTTCAATAATATTTTTTTTTTTTTTTTTTTTTTTTTTTTTTTTTTTACACACACCTTTCACTTGATGGGGTAGACCATGTGATAATTTTATAGATCCGGTAATTACGAACGCAACGATACCAAATAACGAACGCAACGATACCAAATATACCTAATGTTTTTTTTTTGTTTTTTTTTATGTTTTACAGAATAAAAACATTTTTAGAAAAAAAAATTATGTTTTTGTGTTGCCATTTTCTTAGAGCCATATTTTTTCATTTTTCTGGCTATAGTCTTGTGTGAGTTTTTTTTTTTTTTTTTGCGGGACGAGGTGACATTTTTATTGCTATCATTTTGGGGTACATACTACTTTTTGATTGATTGATATTATGTTTTTTGTGAGATGAGGTGACTAAAAGAAAGCCGTTTTGTAGGGATCGACTGATATTTTTTAGAGCCGATACCGATAATTAGTGACATTTTAGGCCAATAGCCGATAATTTATACCAATATTTTATATCTTATAATATATATTATATTAGTTGGTAGTCACTGAGATGGTGGAAATTAGCATTTGGCAAAAGTATATTATAAATGTAAATTATAAACTAAATCAACCCCTTAGTTGGTAGTCAATTTATAATTGACATTTATAATATACTAGTGCCAAATGCCAATTTCCACACCACCACCACTCCTTCCCCCCTCCTTTATTACCCCCTATCAGACCTCAGATCAGCCCTTTATTAACCCCTATCAGACCTCAGATCAGCCCTTCAGGCAGGGGACTCCTAAGCAGAGGCTGAGTTGATACCATGTTCTCAGGCTCACTGCATGTGAAAAGGCAATCAGCCCACCGGGAAAATTCCTGGTTAGATACACTGCCAATCTGCCTCTGGGCATGTTGGATTTTAACTGCCCAAATTTTGTCCTCCCTGTCCCTATTCACTAGATATGCATGCGCCGCCAAGCATGCATATGTATGGGAGGATTAGGAAAGATGGCCATCAGCCTAATGATTCCAGTCCAAGTTTCAGTCTGCAATCTTCATTCTTTATTCCTGTTTAAACTTCCTGATATTCGATATTCAACCTGATCCTAGTTTCAGACTCTAATGTAGAGGTGTTCCTCCAGTAATACATGCTGGATCTGTGCAAACTGCCTTGTGTGTGCGTTCCCCCCCCCCCCCCTTAAAAACTTACAAGGGAAAAACATCCACCAAAGTTCACCAACCGGGCAAAGAGGGAATTGATCAACAAAACACCAACACTGAAGGAACACCAAAGAACCACAGTGGGGATGGAAGTATCTGTCAACAGGTCCACTATAACCTGTACACTCCACAGAGAGGTGCCAACCCAACACTTCCCATCACCCATTTGAGACCGGGATAGAGGTTCACCTTTCAGCAGGACAATGAGCCTAAACATACTGCTGCTAAAGAGACACTCGGGTGGTTTAAGGGGAAACAAATGTCTTGGAATGGCCTAAACAAAGCCCAGACTTCAATTCAGTTGGGAACCTGTGACTGCTGTACACCAACACAACCCATAGAACTTGAAGGAGTTGGAGCAGTTTTGACTGGAAGAATTGGCAAAAATCCCAGTATCTAGATGAGCTATGCTAATAAGCATAACCCAAGAGATCTGCATCTGTAATTGTGGAATAAATGAAAGCACAAAACACAAGCTCACCTCATGTTAGTGCACAGAATAAGGCCTCATGCACATGACTGTTTTTTTGCGGTCGACAAAACATGGACCCACAAAATATGGAAGATGTCTGTGTTGCATCCGTTTTTTGTGGACCCACTGGTCTGAGGACTACATTTTGTGGCCAAGAATAGGACATTAGGAGTATTGTGTTTAGGATTGAGACTTGCTTTTGAATCCCTGTTTTTTTATATTTTATCATATTAAATATTTTAATACGATTATTGTGTTTCCATATATGGGCCTAGAAATTAGGTGTGCCCAACATACATTACTTCAAAATTTCTATGTTGCAATAGACAGGGTGAGTCTATGGTAGTTAGAGCACCCTATTACATATTACCTAGAGGGTGAGCCATTCTGATTCAACTAGAATACAAGAATAGGACATGTTGTGTCTTTTGTGAAACGGACATATGGATGCAGAAAGCATATGGATGATCTGTGTGCTTTCTGTATCCGTTCCATTAAAGCAGGCATCCTCAAACTGCGGCCCTCCACCTGTTGTAAAACTACAACTCCCACAATGCCCTGCTGTAGGCTAATACCTGTAGGCTGTTTGGGCATGCTGGGAGTTGTAGTTTTGCAACAGCTGGAGGGCCGCAGTTTGAGGATACCTGCATTAAAACATAGAATACGTCTACTGATGAGCGAACTTGTGTTTTCAAGTTCGGCGTACAGGTTATCTAAGAATCACGTTATGGAGTCCGCTACCACGGACCATAACAAAATTCTATGACTGTATGCACCATGACAGCCTATATGCTCGGCATAGACTTCTATTATGACAGAAAGCAACACGGAATGCCTCTTATAGGCTTCTGTGGCGCATACAGTCATAGAATTCCGTTATGGTCCGTGGTAGCGGAATCTATAATGTGATTCTTAGATAACCGGAACCTGTACGCCGAACTTGAAAACACAAGTTCGCTCAACACTAAACACGTCCTACACAAAATGTAGATAAGGGGCCCTTTGAAGTCAAAGGGTCTGAAGAGAAAAAAATAAATAAAATGGATACACCCTGGACGTCATACAGACATCATCTGTATTTTGCGGGTCCGAGTTCTGCCGACCGAAAACTACATACAGTCGTGTGCATGAGGACCAAGGGTCAGCTCCAAGAGGCCTTGCATGTATAGTTAAGTAAGGGGATATGCAATCCCGCACCTGATCTGTAAAAAAAAAAAAAAAAAAAAAAAAAACCTTGACTTGGCTCCACAAAGCACAGACTTAGGCCTCATGCACACAACCGTTGTGTGCACCCGTGGCCGTTGTTCCGTTTTCCGTGATTTTCTGCGGACCCATTGACTTTCAATGGGTCCGTTGAAAACTCTGAAAATGCACCGTTTGTCATCCGCCTCCGTGTATCCTGTCCGTCCAAAAAAAAAAAAATAAGACCTAAATAAGTCCTATTTTTTTTTGACGGACAACGGTTCACGGACCCATTCAAGTCAATGGGTCCGTGAAAGAACACGGCTGCAGACAAGATTGGCATCAGTGTCCATGATCCGTGGCCGTAGGTTACTTTCATACAGACGGATCCGAAGATCCGTCTGCATAAAAGCTTTTTCAGAGCGTTCCCATAGTGTTGGGGACGCTTCTAGTTAGAATATACAACGAACTGTGTACATGACTGCCCCCTGCTGCCTGGCAGCACCCTATCTCTTACAGGGGGCTGTGATCCATACAATTAACCCCGCAGGTGCTGCACACTGTGCCGGCAACATATTAATACAATAGAGGGAGGAGGGGGGGGGAGGCCGCACACTGGCCACCAATGTTATTATTACAATAGAGGGAGGGAGGGAGGGGGGTCTGCCCCCTGCTGCCCGGCAGCCCAGATCTCTTACAGGGGGCTATGATACGCACAATTAACCCCTTCAGGTGCGGCACCTGAGGGGTTAATTGTGCTGATCACGGCCCCCTGTAAGAGATCAGGGGCTGCCAGGCAGCAGGGAGCAGTCATGTACACAGTTTGTAGTATATTCTAACTAGAAGGGTCCCCATCACCATGGGAACGCCTCGGTGTTAGAATATACAGTCGGATATGAGTTTTCACGATGTAACTCAAATCCGATGGTATATTCTAACATAGAGGCGTTCCCATGGTGATGGGGACGCTTCAAGTTAAAATATACCATCGGATTGGAGAAAACTCCGATCCGATGGTATAAAAGGGACTCCTGACTTTACATTGAAAGTCAATGGGGATGGATCCGTTTGCAATTGCACCATATTGTGTCAATGTCAAACGGATCCGTCCCCATTGACTTGCATTGTAATTCAGGACGGATCCGTTTGGCTCCGCACGGCCAGGCGGACACCAAAACGACTTTTTCCATGTCTGTGGATCCTCCAAAAATCAAGGATGACCCACGGACGAAAAACCGGTCACGGATCACGGACCAACGGAACCCCGTTTTGCGGACAGTGGAAAAATACTGTCGTGTGCATGAGGCCTTAGGCACGTTAAAGTTCCACGTTTTTTGTCTCAATTATTAATAGTGTGTCACAGTAACAATTGTTTGCACCTTCAAAGTGTTAGGCATACTGTGTAAATGAAATGCTACAAACTCCCCCAAAATCCATCTTAATTCCAGGTTGTAATGCAACAAAACAAGAGACACACCAGGGGGAACGGGGGGGGGGGGGGGGGGGGTGGATTGGTTTTGAATTATTTCGCAAGGTCCTGTATATGAAGAAGGACTCACACATACTTTGCAAAAACAAAATGGTAAGACATTTTAAATAAAAGGTTGACTCATTCTGCATTTAGAAAGCAAAGGAACAATAAATAAAAAATTCCAGTGCACGTCTCCGTGACCTTTAAAAATCAAGTAACAAAAAGAATTCCTACACAAATAAGAATGTGAACAATCTTAATCCACTCCCCAGTAATCAAGACAGAGATTTCAAACCCAACTGAAGTTTAGAATTCTGCTTGAAGTACATAGAACAACACAATAATGTAGGCTCTAGTACAATGTTATAAACACATCAGTATAGAAGCAAAGCCATGAATTACCCGGCACGTGAAAAACATAACTGGAGATGCCGCACTTGTTCTGTCCCTACGTAAATCTCTCCAGATCCCACGCTTATTATTATTCACGGCACAGTCATTTAATGCTTAGGTAAATTGAAAGCACTTTGCAGCTGATGAAACCTTGGGATGAAAGACATCTTTGAAGATGCTGCGTCACCACATGTTCAAGTCCATGAAAAGAAGCGAGGTGCTAATTAGAAATGTACAGATAAAGCAAAGACAATACCTGCGGAGTTCATTCATAACCTTGAAAGCCTTCCTGGTGTGCCGCGGGTTCATAGTCACTGGACAGAACTTCTCAGTGTTCTCCTTCACTTCCACAGGCTTCTGGTGGCCTACCTTAGCGCCCCTGTGCAGAAAACATACACGTTACCAAACTTATTAAATTCCAACAGCATAATGCAGTTCTTTTAGACTCTGTTCATATTGCCATTTGGAGTCCCTTGGGAGGTTCTGTCACTTTTGATGGAAAGAAAAGCCCAACAATAAAGCACTGTTTTTGTTGTTCAAATGCCAAAATGTCACCAGGATTTGGTGTATAGAGCTGATGACATGGGTTGCTAGATGGCCGCTAGCACATCCGCAATATCCAGTCCTGCTTTTATTGTGTATAAAAAAAACGATTTGATACATATGCAAATTACCCTGAGAGGAGTCCTGTCCCTGACTCATCTCGCATACAGGACTCCTCTCAGGGTAATTTGCATATGTATTAAATATTTCTTTTTACACACTAAAAGCACACAGAGCTAAGGGGACTGGGTATTGCGGATGTCCTCAGCTTTACACACAAAATCCCGGTGACAGGTTCCCTTTAAAGAGGTTGTTACCGCCCCTCTCCGCCAGACCTGTGGAGGGAGGCATTCTTACTTACTGCCAGTTGCTCTGTCCATTGCTGTGTTTGCTGCAGTCCGGGCCCCACTTGCAAACTTCTGGCTCAGACAGCGTGCCGCTGCAGCTAATAATGACTAGCCACGCCGGCAATATGTCCCCCAAACAGCGCGTTACTGGGTCATGTGCTGCCAGAGAGACATGTTACCGCTCCAGTTTATAAGCGGGGATCGGGGCAGAGGGAACCCAGTGGTGGCTGAAAGAGCAGTAGGGAGTAAAGGAGAGTACGGTTCCCTCCACAGATCCGGAGAGGGGTAACAAAAAAGTGGGATAACCCCTTTAAAGGTTGGCCTCTTTGTACCTAAATAACAGTAATGCCATACTGTAATGTATAATGGCCAAAGTGCTTCTGAGATTACCTTAACCTACATAGAGTGGCCCCCTGGTAACCCCTGGGTAGCAGTGTAAACAGGCACTTATTGTCCTAAGTGTTCCAAAGATGGCACTTCTGTCATCTACTGTGTTGGACGTGGTCCAGGAAAGCGATGGACATCCTGTATCTGCGCCTGCGTTGACTGCTTTCTTAACCTTATATATTGTACTGTGGTACCGCGCTATACACTACCTACCCGCCTTCACTGTTGTCAGTGCCTTGAAGACACAGTATACAATTGCTTTAGACTCCCAGATTGGTATTTACCTGTTTCTGAGTTCTGCTTGTTCGCGTTTTCTCCCTTGCTCTCCCATCGACATGAGGGGGATTCGGGGGGCTACACCCTATTGCTGTTGCTTTCACTGAGCTTGCCCCGGCCAGTGGCACAGCTCTAGTTCAAAGCTTTCTAGCTCGCGCTCACACGGAGTTATTGAGAGGTGGAAGCGCCTGTGTAATAAAGTAGAATACGGAGTGCTTTCTGAACCTGTTCAGTAGAAAGCAGAGGCAACATCTTAGAAAGATAGAGAGAGAAAAAAAAAAGACAATGCAACAGCACTCTGCAAACCTGAAAAAGTACAATAATGCCATAGTCACAAAAATTATAGTGCTAATGCTATGCTTATTTATAAAGTGAGAGTCGTGCACTCCTGATCAGCCTGTCTGCCCCATAGGCTGATTGTAATTAGTTTCAGTACAAACCTGTGGCCTGCTCTCATTACATTCATTGGAAGCCGTCTGGCGCCAGGAGAGGTTTGGAGTGGGCTCGGCATGCATGTTGGTACCTGCATTCCCTGGAAGTAATGGGGGCCTTTATGGCACCAAAAATGGTAAAAGGCAGAATGGATCCAGCATGCATGTGGAATCAACACTTCCTAAACTTTATGGCCCATATCAGGTAGTATTTAGTGTTAGGACCCGTCTAACAGAGATCGCCTCGACGTTTGGCAGATTGGTTTTGTACAAAATGCATTTGCCAAGCATCTCACTTTATAAATAAGCGTAGCATTAGTACTATAGCATTTTTTGTGACTGGCATTATTGTACTTTATCTGGTTTGCAGAGTGCTGTTGCATTGTCTTTTTTCTCTGTTTCTAGCCATGGCAGCGTGCACCTGCGCATTGGGATGTGCTGACTAACCCCCTTTTTTTGTTGTTGAAAATCTTAGAAAGGCGATGGACCAGTTTGCATTACCAATGATGGACATCAGGGGGCAACTTGGAGGCCATTTAGCAGTCTATGTTATTACACACAAATCGGATCCCTTGCTAAACACTTGGATCTGTCAAATTTCTGATCTAGTGCAGAATCTTAGCTTCAATTCTAAATAGAAGCAGAACACCAACTGAAACAGCCAGCCTGAGAAGAGATCTTCACAAGAGTAAGGAATTCTTATATCTATTCTTTGTCAGGCAGAGGGGAGGGCTCCTGCTGCAACCAGCTGCCTTACAGAAAGGAGCAGTTCTGGTGTGAGGTTTGTGAGAAACAGGAAAGAAAAAAAAAAAAAATTAGGCTACTTTCATACCTGCGTTCAGTGCGGATCCGTCTTGTATCTGCATTATCGGTGCGGATCCGTCTGTGCAAACGCTTGTATCCGTTCAGAACGGATCAGTTTGCATTATTCATTTAAAAAAAAGTCTAAGTCAAAACGGATCCCTCCTGACTTACATTGAAAGTCAATGGGGGACAGATCCGTTTTCAATTGCACCATATTGTGTCAGTGTCAACGGATCCATCCCCATTGACTTACATTGTAAGTCAGGACGGATCCATTTAGCTCTGCATCGTCTGGCGGACACCAAAACGATGCAAGCTGCTTTTTAATGTCCGCCTCAAAAGCAGAATACAGGCGCACCGGAGCCAGACTGATGCATTCTGAACGGATCCTTATCCATTCAGAATGCACTGGGGCTGAACTGATCCGTTTTGGGCCACTTGTGAGAGCCCTGAAACGGATCTCACAAGCGGACCCAGAAACGCCAGTGTGAAAGTAGCCTTACCGTTTGGCTCCAAGCATATTCTATAATGGGGTTAAAACTAAGCACAAAATTATACCCACTCACGACTTGCCTACAACCAGTTTTTTTTATATATATCTATATCCCACGATAGTGATCTATAATGCCTCATTCACACGTTAGTGTTTGGTCAGTGATTTCCATCAGCGATTAAGTCAAAACCAGGTGCGGCTCTAAACACAGAACCTTATATCTGTGGAGGCTCCAGTCCTGGTTTTGGCTCACAATCACTGATGGAAATCACTGCCCAAACACTGATGTGTGAATGAGGCTTAAGGGCTCATGCACACAACCGTTGTTGTTTCACGGTCCGTTTTTCACAGATCCATTGCTCCATATCGGAGGTTTATTTTCTCTGATTTAAGCCCTATTCCGTTCCATTATTCCACAAAACATATCCGTATGGTTTCCGTATGCGATCTGTTTTTTGCAGATCGGAAACAGTAACTTATTAATCACCAAACACATGAGAAATAGGACTTGAATGGGGCCTCGGACCGAGATTTGGGGACAATAGGACATGCAGTACTTTTATGCAGAACGCCCATAGGGAAATACGGAAACGGAATGCACACGGAGTACCTGCCGTCGTTTTCGAAGACCCATTGAAGTGAATTGTTCCGCATTCGGTCCACAAAAGAAAAAAATGGAATGGAAACGAAAAGAAACTATGTTCGTGTGCATGAGCCCTAATGCTGTGAGTTTCAGTCAGACCATGGGTCTAATGTCTGGGACTCGCAGCAAAGACGTCTTCAGGCTCTGCACTTGCTAACACTAGGTCTTCCTCAGCCTGCATAGAAAATAGTCTCACCCCAACAATTCCACTAATACATAGCACAATGGTATGTATTCCCCCATTCCCCCCCCCTTAATTTCCATCTCCACTGTCTAGAGAGACAGAACTGTATATTGCTAGGAATTTAAAAGCCATGACGAATGAATGAAAGGTATCTGGACCAAATCCCCTGCCCCGCCATAAGGTCACTATGTCAGCCCAAGAAGAGAGGAGGAAAGCTACTGAGCATCTGTCCACCAGAATTTTAGGCACAGGAGAAACAGCAGAGGGCACTACCAAAGAGGAAAATGCAATGTACATATAAAAATGAAAAGCAATATTTTTATTACATGTATATTGCAATAATACTTAATCTGAAATGCTGTAGTCATTACATAGTAATGGGGATTACCCCGTTAAGGATAGTTTAACGCTTGCGTTGTTTGATTCCGGCAGGCAGTTCCGTTGCCTGAACTGCCTGCCTGATCAGGCAAACTGTATGCAAACGCATGTCATTTTTTCTGACGGATCAGGCATTTTTCAGACTGATCAGGATCGGGGGAGCCAGTGTGTGTGCGCAGCAGCAGCCCCTGTCTTTCTGAGTGACAGGAGGCTGCTGCACTTTAGTTACTATAAATTCAAATCGCCCCCCTTTTCCCAAAATGTAAATAAAAATTAATACCTCACATGTCAGTACCTGCTGTATATACTATATACCTGTACACACTGCATATATTATACCCCGTTAGGGTTGTTGCAGGTATCGAAATTTCAAAACCCAATCGATACATTTGTCCCGGTATCAATACGATACCGGGATTAACATTTTTTCGATACTGGCCTGCGCTTCTGCGCAGTCTAGCATCTCTGAACATGAGCGCACTGCTGTCAGCACGCTCATGTTCCCTCAGCAGCACAGGGGAGAAGGAAGCAGTCTCTCCCTCCCCCTGTGCTGCTGTTGCCGCTGCCACCGATGGGTAGAGAGGGGCGGGCGCACTGCGCCACCAATGATAGTACTTTTCATGGGTCCGGACTTTAAGCAGCAGGCTACACAGAGCGGCGCCCAGGGATGTCCCAGCACTTACTATTATTCCTGGGCGCCGCTCCGTTCGCCCGCTGTGCGCCTGTGCCCCATTACTGTTCCCTGCAGTCCTGCTCCATATGCTAATTACTATGGGAGCAATGGGGAGGAGACAGCAGCTTCTCTAGTGGGCGTTCCTTCTCCCCTGACTGTAGTTCTGTCCAATCGCAGCGCAGGGAGAAGGAACGCCCACTAGAGAAGCTGCTGTCTCCTCCCCATTGCTCAGATAGTAATTAGCATATGGAGCAGGACTGCAGGAAACTGTAATGGGGCACTGCGCCACCAATGATAATTAACCCTTAGAATCGCATAGACGCCATCCTGCCTCTGACAGGGAGCTGTGACCAGCGGCAGTTAACCCCTCAGGTGCGGCACCAGAGGGGTTAACTGCCGCTGATCTGCTGCCAGTACCCGCCTCCTGTATTAAGGGTTAATTATCATTGGTGGCGCAGTGCCCCCTCCCCCCTCAACCCCCCCAGTATTATAATCATTGGTAGCAGTGGCCACAGAGTCCCCTCTCCCCTCCTCCTCATTGGTGGCAGTGGCAGCTTCTGATCGGAGCCCCAGCAGTGTAATCCCGGGGCTCCGATCAGTTACCATGGCAGCCAGGACGCTACTGAAGCCCTGGCTGCCATGGTAATCTCTGCTGCTGTGTGTACTATGCACAGGGCAGCAGGAAGAGTGTGAGGTCCTATTCACCCTGATAGAGCTCAATAAAAAAAAAATGCCGGATCCGGCAATCAGGCAAGTCTTCAGTTTTTTTCGCCGGAGATAAAACCGTAGCATGCTACGGTTTTCTCTTTTGCCTGATCAGTCAAAATGACGGAACGGAAGACGTCCGGATGCATCCTGAATGGATTACCTTTTTGACGGAACTTAGTGCCGGAAAAGAAAAACGCAAGTGTGAAAGTACCCTTAGCCCCCTCAGAGCCCAACATACAGAATATGTATGACATTCAATTCGCATTGGGCTTTTTCTCTACTGTAGATAATAAAATCTGCTCATGTTTTTTATTATTACTTTGAAAAAGGTTTTTCTGTTCTCCTGGGACCCAATCTCATCTTATATATGGGGTCAGAATACAATCATCTAAGTGAGTAAACTGGTCCTTTACGCACCCCTTGTCCAAACCCTAGCTGAACATGAGGGCCCTTTCTGATGGGATCGGGGGAGGATCTGAGGCCCCCTCATAAGGCAGGTTGACTACCACCGCTCTAAATGACGTGCCTGAAGACAACATACAAAGTAGTGGCTTACAACAGATCCTCTTGATAAAAGGTCATTTTGAAATCCACGAGGACTGAGAAATGACCATGGGTATTTATCACGGGCATTGAGCCAGCCTGGTTTCTCGTGCCATCTACAATATCCTCTATGTTACTGTAAGTCACTGATTAACATGCTGCAGCTTTTCTAACCGCATGACTGCTCACTTGACAAACAAGCCACTAAAACCTGCACTGCATGAAACCGTGATATGACAATGTACAACTACCGCTATACATTACTAATGAGGCCTGCTATACCCAAACTAGTACACGACAGTCACTTGGGAAAGAAGCGTGCTACTAATCCATCCCTCGCTGATTCTCAGCACAATAACAGATGGTCTACAGGATCACAGAAAATGTTTTTTATGCATATTTTTATGTTTATTTAGCGTTTATGATTTTAACTATTCCTTATACTTAATTCATGCATTTTCCTAATTCTATAAAAAGATTTACATTTCTGGTGCTTGTAGACTTTATTGTACTGGTGTATGTATATTCAACTACATTCACCACTGTATAACTAAAGGCCAAGAATCTGCCAGATAATCGCTTACACCTCCCCTGTGTCCAGCTATCAGCGACTGACAAGTATCCATGTATAAAACACTTCGGCCTCTTGCACAAGAACGTTGTGCATCCGTTCCGTGCATTGGGGACAGCAATTTGTGGTCCCCAATGCACGGGCAGCGTCCGTGCAGAGGCCGGGACAGCTCAAGACCCATTCAACTTGAATGGGTCCGTGATCTGTCGGCCTGCAGCATTCTGGTGCCCGTCTGATGAAACTGAGCCAAACGAATCCGTCCCCATTGACTTATATTGTGTGCCAGGACGGATCCGTTTGGCTCCGTTTTATCAGACGGACACCAAAACAGTTTTCTATGACACAATCTGGCACAATAGAAAACTGATCCGTCCTCCATTGACTTTCAATGGTGTTCAAGACGGATCCGTCTTGGCTTATGTTAAAGATAATACAAACGGATCTGTTCTGAACGGATGCAGACGGTTGTATTATCTGAACGGATCCGTCCATGATGGATCCGCACAAAACGAGTATGAAAGTAGCCTTAGCCACGGGTGATTGCTGCTTAGGCTACTTTTACACTCGCATTTGGTGCGGATCAGTCTTGTATCTGCGCAGACGGATACGCACCAATAATTCAAACGCTTGTATCCGTTAATAACGGATCAGTTTGCATTATTCATTCAAAAAAAACTTTTACATTACATCCCAAGCCCCTTTCCCGCCACCGAAGTTGGAGCCGGAGCACTAGACAGCGAGACAATGAGAGCACACATTCCTCGGCCCTGATCAGCCTAACGCTCTTTACCAGCATGAAACAACCACAGGCTCGGACAAGTAACTGTAAGGCAACTGCGGGGCATTTTACTGGCAACCAAACCATCCTCAACTGCTGGCATTTCCTCAAAAAAGCTGTAAAAAAAAAAAAAAAAAAAAAAACAACAAGCTGGATGAATTACCATGTGTCATAATTGTGCGTCTTCAAAGGCAGCACGACAAGTACTTGAGATGAGTAATCTCTGCGAGCAGTGGATATATATTGATCTGTTTTCTCACAGTCAGGAGTGAGCTGAAATAATCTGTGCTGCTGTTAGCTCCGAATGATATCATTAACAGCAAAAGGTTGTTCAGTTTAAGTACACTTGATCTCCCTCCACTAGATGACCAGCACACGGGCTCAGTGGGGAGCGCTGGTGCCCTAGGTTGGAATCATGGCATCTGTATGTTCTCCCTGTGTTTCCTCCCACACTATAAAGACACAATGATAGGGAACTTAGAGTGTAAGCTCCACTGGTGACAGCGAGTGATGCCTATAAAGCGCTGTGGAATACGTCAGCGCTATATAAGGCCTTATTCACACGTCAGTCATGAAATCCGTGATAAGATGGTCAGCCATCATCTATGAAGATTTCCATAAAGTGTTTGGTCCGCCTAGCAGTCCTTATGGAGAGCTGGTACGTCACTGGATCTCCTAAAAAAGCCTTTGCCCTGTGCGATTCAGCTCATATTAGGGAGGCTGCCTGGGTGAAAATGTGGGTATGTCCTGGTTCAGCTCTGAACCCGAACAACCTCTTTAACTAGTATTCAGTCCCTGGCATGTTGTGAAAAGCGCAAACTTATCCTCACGCATTCTGAACAAAAAGAGATCCGTTCAGGATGCGTTCCATTCCGTCAGCATTCCGTTTTGTGGCTGTGGCTTTGTATCCGGTCATCAAAACAGAACAAACAGGATCAGTCACTAAAAACAATGCAAGTCAATGGTGACGGATCCAGTTTTTATAGGATAAAAAAAAAAAAATGAAAAGAAGAAAAAACATACGTCACCCACTGACTTTCACTCTATCAATTTCACACAACTGTACCCTAACAGAACAGATGCATACTGTAGTCAAAACGGAACAGTTTTGGTCAGATTTTGAGATCCTCTGCTGGATCTCATAATCTGAAACCAAAGCACATATGGGTTCTCCTGGAAAGAGTTCTCCTAGAATGATTTAAAATGGCTGCCAGCAACCTGTTGTGAAATGTGAGGAGGATTGGTTGCCTCCACTTGCACAGCTGCCTAGGTTGGTGAGAGTCCAGGGCCTAACTACACAGTACACACTGACACTGGCATATACTACGCATTGGTGTGTGTTTCTGTCAGGCTGCTCAGCCATGATGGCATAGGCAGGACCACATCATTACCATCTATTGTAGAGCACTGCAGTCTGTAGGGAGGCTCCTCACCCCCCAGGCAGCTCACATTCTAGAACAGGTTGCTGGTGGGAATTTCTTTTCATTCCCAGAGAACCCCTTTAAGGGTGGGTTCAGAAAAGGTTTTTGCGTTTTTTTTTGTTACGCTTTTTTTACCTTCTGCATTTCTAAGGAAAAAACACCAGCGCCGGTAGTCTACAGGAGATATTAAAGGGTCACCGAGTTTGCATGAAGCTTTTCATATGTCAGAGAGACATATTCCAAAGTTTTTTTTGTTGGGGGTCTGAGTGCTGCGACCTTCTTCGAACGCTAGAACGAGGAGAAAGAAGTGCTGGCATACCGTGCTCTCTTCTCGCTGCAGGAGAAGAAGAAAGACGGACTCAAAAGAAAGTCTATGGGCCTGTCTTGATTCCATCTCCTGCAGTGAGGAGAGAGCGCGTTATGGGAGCGCTTCTCTCTCCTCGTTCTAGCAATCAGTGGAGGTCTCAGCACTTACACCCCCAAGATAAAAACCTTTGAAAAATCAGTGATCCTTTCAACACAAAAGACACTGGTGTTTTTGTGTGGTATTTTTCCACCCTTGAAGTGCATATCTTGATTAACAGTTTTGTGCAAACAGCAGCAATCGTTGAGTTCGGCCTTTCTTCCCACATTGCCCGGCTTCTTCACCCACAGACCTCCGCTGGTTACTTTTGCAGCTTCGAAAACAATATGTGATGTTTTTTTTTTAATGGATTTCACTTTTTACATACAGCTCTCCAGCGGAAGAGACATTACAGGGTCAGAGCGGAGAACATGCTTTCCTCTAAAATAACACTTTGAAAGCACTACAATGCCAGGAAGTGAAACACACTAAACAGGCAGTAAAGACTCAAAAACACATATAAAGTCAGGCATTTTTACCGGGTAAAAAAAAAAAAAAGCCTAAAAAAAAGGTGTGTGTGTATATATATATATATATATATATATATATATATATATATAGTACAGACCAAAAGTTTGGACACACCTTCTCATTCAAAGAGTTTTCTTTATTTTCAGGACTATGAAAATTGTAGATTCACACTGAACACTGAAGGCATCAAAACTATGAATTAACACATGTGGAATTATATACATAACAAAAAAGTGTGAAACACCTGAAAATAATATGTCGTATTGTAGGTTCTACAAAGTAGCCACCTTTTGCTTTGATTACCGATTTGCACACTCTTGGCAGGTGCGCCCTGTCAGGTTTAATAAGTGGGATTTCTTGCCTTATAAATGGGGTTGGGACCATCAGTTGCGTTGTGGAGAAGTCAGGTGGATACACAGCTGATAGTCCTACTGAATAGACTGCTAGAATTTGTATTATGGCAAGAAAAAAGCAGCTAAGTAAAGAAAAACGAGTCAGTCTTAAAAATTGGGAAAACTTTGAAAGTGTCCCCAAGTGCAGTCACAAAAACCATCAAGCGCTACAAAGAAACTGGCTCACATGCAGACCGCCCCAGGAAAGGAAGACCAAGAGTCATCTCTGCTGCGGAGGATAAGTTCACCCGAGTCACCAGCCTCAGAAATCGCAGGTTAACAGCAGCTCAGATTAGAGACCAGGTCAATGCCACACAGAGTTCTAGCAGCAGACACATCTCTAGAACAACTGTTAAGAGGAGACTGTGTGAATGGTAGTATATCTGCTAGGAAACCACTGCTAAGGACAGGAAACAAGCAGAAGAGACTTGTTTGGGCTAAAGAACACAAGGAATGGACATTAGATCAGTGCTTTGGTCTGATGAGTCCAAATTTGAGATCTTTGGCTCCAAACACAGTGTCTTTGTGTGCCGCAGAAAAGGTGAACGGATGGACTCTACATGCCTGGTTCCCACCGTGAAGCATGGAGGAGGTGTGATGGTGTGGGGGTGCTTTGCTGGTGACACTCTTGGGGATTTATTCAAAATTGAAGGCATACTGAACAAGCATGGCTACCACAGCATCTTGCAGCGGCATGCTATTCCATCCGGTTTGCGTTTAGTTGGACCATCATTTATTTTTCAACAGGACAATGACCCCGAACACACCTCCAGGCTGTGTAAGGGCTATTTGACCATGAAGGAGAGTGATGGGGTGCTGCGCCAGATGACCTGAACCCAATCGAGATGGTTTGGGGTGAGCTGGACCGCAGAGTGAAGGGAAAAGGGCCAACAAGTGCTAAGCATCTCTGGGAACTCCTTCAAGACTGTTGGGAGACCATTTCAGGTGACTACCTCTTGAAGCTCATCAAGAGAATGCCAAGAGTGTGCAAAGCAGCAATCAAAGCAAAAGGTGGCTACTTTGAAGAACCTAGAATATGACATTTTCCGTTGTTTCACACTTTTTTGTTATGTATATAATTCCACATGTGTTAATTCATCGTTTTGATGCCTTCAGTGTGAATCTACAATTTTCATAGTCATGAAAATAAAGAAAACTCTTTGAATGAGAAGGTGTGTCCAAACTTTTGGTCTGTACTAATATATATATATATATATATATATATAATACATTAGTTTAGGGCTCATGCACACTAACATTTTTGGTCCGCATTTGTAACTGTGTTCCGTGTCCCCGAAAAAAAAGAGAGCACATCGTAATCTTGTCCGTTTTACAGACAAAGATAGGACTGTTCTATTAGAGGCTGGCCATTCAGTTCTGCAAAATGTGGAACGCACACAGATATAATCCATATTTTGTGGATTTGCAATTTGTGGACAGCAAAAACGCAAGGGACGTGTGTATGAGCCCTTAAAAATAGCCATGCAAAAACACTGCACATATGTTTTTTTAAGGCTGCAAAAACAGTAGTCTATGGAAGAAAAACCCAGGCAATGAGGGGGGACAAAAACCCCACCAGACCATGAGCATGCTGTGATTACAAACAAAAAAAATCGCTATTGACAAAAAAAAAAAAAGCTCCAGCATTTTTTGGACATTCCAATAGACTTCACCCAACATCTGAAATTTGCATTTTTGGGGCTAAAGTGCAGCAAAACACCTTAGACTTCTTGCACAAATTGCAGATTACGCTTGTTTTTCCGTGCGGATTCTTGTGTGGAAAAACTCCAGCATATAGACAAGCAAGTAACACGTGGTTTTTGGTGTGGAAAGGCACAGAAGTCAGCACGGAAATTTGTACGGAATTTCTGTGACACAACCCGCACCCATTTGCCAGTAGCCTTAGGCGGGGTACAGACCTGAGCGTTTTACAGCGCGTTCCTACGCGCTGTAAAACGCTCAACAGGCAAGAACCAATGATTCCCTAAGGGAATGGGTCTCAACCTGAGCGTTTTACAGCGCGTACGATCGCGCTGTAAAACGCCCGACGCCCCAAGAAGTACAGGAGCTTCTTTGGGGCGTCTTGTCGCGCGTTCCTGTACATAGACTTCAGCGGGAACGCGCGACAATGGGCGTTCGCTTGTCTCTGTATGCGCGATTGCAAACGCCCGTACAATCGCGCATACAGAGCGTACGTTCGAGTACGCTCAGGTCTGAACCCAGCGTCAAGGTACAACCAAATGTCGTGGTCATGTCGCTGTTCCAACACGGCTGTACGCTGTGGTCGTATAGGTCGTCTGACACCCAGGGCTGTTGTCGATCAGCTGTTTGAGAAGGTAGTGGCACTCGTAGTAGTGCTGCAGCCTTCTCCCTGCTTTCACTAGGCCATATTGTCTAAGCGCAGCTCAGCCCTATAGAAGTGCATGGGGCTGGGCGTGGGTGGGTGTTGGACCCCCCAATCAGATACTGATAACCTATACAGGGAAAACCCCTTTAAGAGCAAAGTGATGGATAAATTCCCCCCCCCCTTGTCACTCGGATCTTCCATTTGACAAATGCCAATTTCCAAACATGATGTACGAGCATCTGGAAATTCTGTACTAGAAAAAGGTTCTGACTAGCACAAAATATGCTTCCAACCTAGTGATAAGATTCAGGTTCACATGCACACAGCAAAATAAGGCCATAAGTTTTCAGCAGTTTTGGTCATGTTAAACAGTTGACAGCAGTAGAAAGGGACAGAGGAGAGCTTTTCTGATCAGGAGTAGTGTGAATATGAAGTTTTATTCTGCCACATTCTGCTCTTTCATGTGCCCGGGATGGGAGTTCACTGTGAAGTGCTCTCTGCATTGAGCTGCTTCAATGCTCTTCCCCTCTGCTTTGAGCTGTGCCAACCAGGAAGGAACTACAACTACCACTCAGAGGGGAGGGGCCGTGAAGCAGATCACTGCAGAAAGCTCTTCACAGTGAAGCCCCACCCTGGGCACTGGAGCAGAATTTGGCAGAATAAAACTTCATACTCGCACTACTCCTGATCTTTCAGATAGCAATTACAGGTGCAGAAGGGGCCACACTATGTACACCCAACCTATTTGGGTTTAATTAAAAATTCTGCTTCATTTGGCTCCTACAGCTTTCTTGCATATATACTACCACTCAATAACAATTCCCTCAGACCATGAGGCGGTCTGTTGGCTCAGGCCTCCCACCTGCAGGAATAGTGAACGCAACTGTGAACGCATGCCAAGCATATTTAGTCTACTGGCACATAAGTGAAGGCTGTATTGCCAATTTCTGCACCAAAAACCCAAACCACATGTGTTACTTGCGGATTTAAAGCGGTTTTCCCGCAGATCCCAACTTTGCATTGAAAAGAGTGAAATCCGCACAAAAGAACAGCACAAAGAAAAAAAAGAAAAAAAGCCAAGTGTACAAACTGTATTATGCTGCAGTTTTTCTGCGGATAAACCAAGCGTAATCTGCAACGTGTGCAGATAGCCTAAGGCCCAATTCACATGACCCATTCATTTCAGTGGGGCCGCAAAAAAGTCTGTTCCGCAGCCCCGCAAAAAAAAGGTAGAACATGTCCTATTCTTGTTCGTTTTGCGGATAAGAATACGCATTTCTAACACAGGACGGAACATGTAGGACTGCAAAAAGTGGGACACACATGGCCAGTATCCGTAATTTGCGGACCACAAAACGGATATGGCCGTGTGATCGGACACTTATGCTGGATTTGCACACACAAATCTATGTGCAGAAACTGGTCCAAGATGGACGTTCACACAGATATTTTCTCAGGATAGAACTAGTTCTCATCTTCCTCATCTAATTCCCTATGAAAAGGCCTTACTCACAGTGTTCGGTCAGTGATTGTGAGCCAAAACCTGGTGTGGATCCAAAACACAGAAAAGGTCTTTCCCTCATACCTTATGTCTGGGCCGGTTCCGCTCCTGGCTTTGGCTCACAATCACTAAAGGCCTCAAGCTTTCTTTCAGACGCTGTTTGCACATTGCAGTCACTGTGACTGGCAAACAAATACTTACACACAAGATCGGTTTTCTAGCTGATGAGACTCATTTCTATCAGATCAAATGGTCATATTTCCATTTTTTTGTGGAAAACTCCCAGAACCATGCACTACTTTGGTCCATGAAAAGGACCATCCACGCCCATTGAAGTCTATGGATCCGTGAAAAACCAATGACAACATGGATGGCATCTGTGTTGTAGTGGCTTTTCATGGACCATTGGCCAGAGATGCTAAGGAAAGCAATTTTCAGTTGAGCAATGTCCGTGGAATACGGATTACACACATAGGGCAAAATAAAACGGACACACGGCCCAAACACAGATTCTTCATGGACACATTTTCCATGTCAAGTGGACAGAGAGATATAAACGCAACCTTCGGCCTTGTCCACATTTCCGTATCAGTTTCAAATCTGTGAAAAAAGCGTCCTTACTTCATCCGTAAGGACGTGTCACCCGTAATCCACGGACGCTGCTCAGCTGAAAATTTAATTTCCAGAGTATCTCCTATTCAGTGAAAAACGGATGTACCATGAATGCAACATGGATGCCATCCATCCATGTCGTGTCCGTGATTTTCACAGACCCATACACTTCAATGGGCGTGTTTGGTCCACATCACGGTCCAAAGTACTGCATGTCTGTGATTTTTTTACCAACCCATTGTCAGTAAAAAAATTAAAATAAAATACTGATCAGACACATTCAAATCAATGGGTACATGTGCTGTCCGCAGAAAATGCAGACTGCATAGGTCAGTGAAAAATGGAAATATGGATGAGGCCTTAGGCTCCGTTTACAAGGACCGATATCGGGAACGAAGCAGACGTTCCTGATATTTGCCTGATCACCAGTGGAGATGAGGGCTGTATTCACATGCAGCAATCGATAGAGCGATTACTTGTGCCCAGAGAATCATTAGTCGCGTGCCGCAGATAGCGGTTTAGACCGCACAATCTGCTGCACAGTAACAATGATTTGTGGTGACAGCCAGAAGATAACATCACCTGATGGACGAGGGTGTGCCGACCCCTTTTACACAGGGCAGTTATTGGGAACAAGCATTTATGTGAACACTCATCCCTGCTTGATCATTGGGCCGTGTAAAAGGACCTTTAGGGTCCATTCACACTGTCCGTATGTGTTTTGCGGATCCGCAAAACACAGACACCGGCAATGTGCGATGTGCTTTCCGCATTTTGCGGACCGCACATCGCCAGCTTTCTCATAGAAAATGCCTTTTCTTGTCCACAATTGCAGACAAGAATAGGACATGTTCTATTTTTTTGCGGATCCGGAAGTGCGGACAGCACATTCCGGCTCCATTAAAAATGAATGGGTCCACACCTGTTCCGCAAAAATTACAGAACGGATGCAGACCCATTTTGCAGACGCGTTAATGGACCCTAAGGCTAGGGTTACATGGCGGCTTTTTGTCGCTGAAAGGTCGCACAACATTCTTTGTAATGACACTCAATAGTGTCGCACTACAACAGTTGCATCGTAGTCGCAGCATATTGCAGTGCGACACCATTGACTAATTACAAAAAATGTCGCAAAACTTTTCAGCAACACACGTCACACTGTGTAGCTGCACTTTTTTTGTCGTGCGACATGTCACCGTGTAGCCTGAGCCTTACAGAGCTACATTGAAATATATTGTTCTAGTGTGGCACAGCAGTGCCGACTGCGTATTTCAGCGCAGCTCTGAGTACTGACAGAGAAGGAACGGTGGGGGTTAACAGGAAGATAAAAAATAGCGATCTGGACTCATTATGTGCAGCACTACTGATAACAGGCCAGCATCCTGGTGACAGTCCTTCGAAACCATATTTATTCCAATACAGTTTCTACATTCCTGTAAGTAAATCTGCAGTCAGTGTGCATTCAATGAATGAAAAACACTAAGAAATCTATGAATCTATCTTCAGCAAAAGTTAGTAAAGCTCTATATGCATGTCTGGGAAAGTAAAAGAGTCATGTGCAAGTCTGAATAGGAATAAAAGACATGGAAAGCCAAAACGCCAGTGTAAAGTAGCCTTACATTTCTGAGATCCGTTCAGGGATCTCACATGCAGTCCAAAACGGATCAGTTTTGCCCTAATGCATTCTGAACGGAAAAGGATCCGCTCAGAATGCGTCAGTTCAGTCTCCATTCCGCTCTGGGAGGCGGACACTAAAAACCCTGCCTACAACGTTTTGCTGTCTGTCCTGGGATGCTGAGCGAGACGGATCTGTCCTGACACACAATGTAAGTCAATGGGGGCGAATGCGTTTTCTATGACAATAGAAAACTGATCCGTCCCCCATTGACTTTCAATGGTGTTCAAGACGGATCAGTCATGGCTATACAAGACATAATACAACTGGATCCATTCATGACGGATGCATGCAGTTGTATTATTGTAACGGAATTGTTTTTGCAGATCCATGACAGATCCGCAAAAAACGCTAATGTGAAAGTAGCCTAAGAAGGAGCTGCTGTATTCAGTGCTTGCCATGAAAGAGCAGTCCAGGAATAAGTAACTTTTCACAGCCTGCCTCTACTATGGAAGGATTGATATTATCTGCTCCCTGCAGCTTCAGTCCTGTGTACTGGCTCCTGTGTGGGGGACACAGGGGAGTCGGTGCTCAGGGCCAGAACGACGGGGAGTAGGCAAGTATGATTCTTTCCATAGCAGAGGCAGGCTGCAGGCACCTGTGAGAGGTTACTTATTCCCAGACAACACCATAACTGCTGGATTTCTGTTCTGTCTAGGGTTGTAGAGCATGTGCAGAACAGTTTCAGACATTGTAACTATGGGTCTTGGAGCAGCATGAAAATACCTAGTATAAGGAAAGGAGAGAACACAGGAGAGGTGAGAACTGATTATCACCAGTAGAACACCCTGCTCATCACTGTTTACAGTATGAGGACAGGAGAGAACACAGGAGAGGTGAGAACTGATTTTCTATCACCAGTAGAGCACCATGCTCATCACTGTTTACAGTATAAGGACAGGAGAGAACACAGGAGAGGTGAGAACTGATTATCACCAGTAGAACACCCTGCTCATCACTGTTTACAGTATAAGGACAGGAGAGAACACAGGAGAGGTGAGAACTGATTTTCTATCACCAGTAGAACACCCTGCTCATCACTGTTTACAGTATAAGGACAAGAGAGAACACAGGAGAGGTGAGAACAGATTATCTATCACCAGTAGAGCACCATGCTCATCACTGTTTACAGTATGAGGACAGGAGAGAACACATAAGAGGTGAGAACTGATTTTCTATCACCAGTAGAGCACCATGCTCATCACTGTTTACAGTATAAGGACAGGAGAGAACACAGGAGAGGTGAGGACTGATTATCTATCACCACTAGAACACCCTGCTTATCACTGTTTATAGTATAGGGACTGGACAGAACACAGGAGAGGTGAGGACTGATTATCATCAGTAGCACACCCTCCTTATCACGGATTATAGTATAAGGACAGGAGAGAACACAGGAGAGGTGAGAACTGATTACCTTTCATCAGTAGCACACCCTGCCCATCACTGATTATAGTATAAGGACAGGAGAGGTGAGAACTGATTACCTTTCATCAGTAGCACACACTGCCCATCACTGATTATAGTATAAGGACAGGAGAGGTGAGAACTGATTACCTATCATCATTAGCACACCCTGCTTACCACTGTGTTTGATAAACAAGGGTCTTAGATTGATAGAACATAAAATAAATGTATGATTAATATTTCTAAACTTTTCTAAATCTATATGAAAATTCATTAAACTATTAAAGGGGTTGTCCGGGTTCAGAGCTGAACCCGGACATACCCTTATTTTCACCCCGGCAGCCCCCCTGAGCCTAGCATCGGAGCATCTCATGCTCCGATGCGCTCCCGTGCCCTGCGCTAAACCGCGCAGGGCACAGGCTCTTTTGTTTTCAATAACACACTGCCGGGCAGTAACTTCCGCCCGGCAGTGTGTTCAGTGAAGTCACCGGCTCTGAGGGGCGGGCTTTAGCTCTGCCCTAGCCGTTTTACTGGCTAGGGGGGAGCTAAATACCGCCCATCAGTGCCGGTGACATCACCGGGGTTCCTGTCAGCCCCATGGAGAGCCCCGGTACGTCACCGGAACTCCTAAAAATGCCTTTGCCCTGTGTGATTTAGCGCAGGGCAAAGGAGAGCATCGGAGCATGAACTGCTCTGATGCTCCTGTCAGGGGGGCTGCCAGGGTGAAAATGGAGGGATGTCCGGGTTCAGCTCTGAACTCGGACAACCCCTTTAATAATTTTTTTTCTCGCTGGAGTACATTTCTACCGAATCCACAGCCCTGGACAGCAGCAGACTGAGGTGAGAGATGCAGCAGCCAACCTCTATGCATGGGAGGAGGGTTACTGTGATGGCTTCTTGTGCAGATTCATTGCGTGGAGCACGTAACTGTTTACACAGGTCCATGTGCTGCTGACAAATGATTTCATGAACTGCATAAAAAAGGTCTGCTCATCTGCAGGGTGATCAGCGGCACCATTTATACAGGGGGAATTATCTGGGACAAGCGTTTGAATGAACGCATTCACAGCGCGGGCACTTAATAGTCAACAATAGCAAACTGATGAGAAACCTCGTCAAGAAGCTTCACCGATACTAGCTACTAGGCCATTGTGTGCAAACTTCAGCCTGGTGTGACTTGTGACCATCAGAGCGCTGTGGTCTTCACGGACAGTAGGACAGCGGTGGAACATTGTGTCAGTGCTGGGATGCAGGTCATACATCATAGCAGGCGCCTCCTAGAACAAGTCTATGTAACAGAACGGCTGCTGCATACAAATCTGCTGTCTTCTCGATTCACATCCTTCATTCCCACAAAACAGGAAAGGCTGATCTAGAATAGCCAACAGGAAGCACATGGCATATCCGGAGTAATGTTTCATCCAGACACAATACAGAAAGCGCTGGAGATCAGCGGCATGTGTTCATATCGGGACCGCCCATCACAACACCCTCTTCCTGACCACAACATGGTCACACCATATACTAGAAGACATCCCATTAGACACTATAGCAATATATCAAACACCAGCGTTTTACACCTGCATGAATGTTAGTGAATTTACTGGGGCCTGTGCCCTGACCCCCACAGCTGCCCGGTGGCGAGAACAACATAAAAATGGGGTGTGCCTCTAAATTTAGGCACACAGGTGCGACTTTTTTAGGATCGTGTGACTTTACGCCTGAAACTGACGTAAGGGGTCTCATGATAAATGACACCTATGCACCTACTACCGACCCCTCCAGGATACATACTAAGGCCTCACGCACACGACCGTTGTTCGGGTCCGCATCCGAGCTGCAGTTTTTGCGGCTTGGATGCGGAACCACTCACTTCAATGGGGCCGCAAAAGATGCGGAAAGCACTCCCTGTGCTGTCCGCATCCGTTGATCCGTTCAGTGGTCCGCAAAAAAATATATAACGTGTCTTATTCCTGTCCGTTTTGAGGACAAGAATAGGCATTTCTACAATGGGCCGCCTGTTCCGTAATTTGCGGAACGGTCGTGTGCATGAGGCCTAAGAGGTCCAGTCTCCACTGTGCTGTGTCTGGCCTTCCAGTAGATGCGACCTTCTCAGACAGCGGACACCGATCCATCTGGTACTGAAGACCTATCCTGAGAATTAGGCCTCATGCACACGACCGCTCAGTTTTTTTGTGTTCTGCAAAACACGGAAGCCGCACGTGTGCCTTCCGCAATTTGCGGAACAGAACAGACGGCCCATTGTAGACATGCCTATTCTTGTCCGCAAAACGGACAAGAATAGGACATGTTATATTTTTCTTGCAGGGCCACGGAACGGAGCAACAGATGCGGACAGCACACAGAGTGCTGTCCGCATCTTTTGTGGCCCCATTGAAGTGAATAGATCCGCACCAGAGCCGCAAAAACTGCAGCTCGTACGCGGACCTGAAGAACGGTAGTGTGCATGAGGCCCAAGTCATCAATATCAATTTCCCAGATAAACTCTTTAAAGGGAATCTGTCACCAGTGACCTCCCTATTGGACTGGTTGTATATTAGACACATAGCTCTGGTTCATGTGATTAAAACGCTGTTAATCCGAGGCTCCGTTCCCGAGTTAGGATACTTTTTCTTAATATGCAAATTAGGATTTGGTGCAAAGAGGGCGTCACCATTGCTCTTGTTGCACCCAAGCTCCACTCATTTATTTGGCCAACCCCTCCTCCTCTTCTTTGATAGACAGGGCCAGGCAATATTAACCCAGCAAGGGAAGAGCTGGCCACAGAAAAGAGCAGAGCTTGTGTGCAACAGGAGCAACGGTGACTCCCTCATTGCACCAAAGGCCTAATCTGCATAAACTTTAAGGAAAAAGTATAATAACTCGGGAATAGAGCCTTGGATCTACAAAAGAAAAAGAGCGTATTAATCAGGTGAACCACAGCTATGCGAACGGCTGGACAGAGAGGTCACTGTGCAGGAATACACCCAGGGATCGGCGAGTATTGCGTATTAATTGGACCCAGGTACAGGACCCTCTGGCCATTGGATAGTAACCTAGGCGAATGTTTACCTAGCAAGCACGTGGCAGGCGAGCATACCTGTACAACCCCTTTAATAACGCATGCCAATCAAAGAAATATTTACCATCGGTCCACTGAATGGGCGACAAATATCTGATCGCTGGGCACCCAACACTCATGATGCCCATCAACAACCAGTTATCCTTATCAAATTTTGATCACCTACCTACCCTTAGGCTACATTCACATGACGACAGTGGAAATTTTTTTATAAAATACGGAAAAATAGTCCCCCTCAATTGTAGGGACTGTCAGTCCGTGAAAACAGACAATTAGGCCAGGTCCTATTATTTGACGGTCGTTGTTCACGGAAAAAAAAAAAAAACGGCCTCGTGAATAGGCCCATAGACGACCATCATTCTTCAAATGGTTGTGTGAATGTAGCCTGAGGATAGACCATCAATAGTCCTGAAATAATTGGGCGTTATCCATGGCGCTCGGTTACCTCTAGCAATGACAGATTTGGAGGGATCGGTGGCGGTCACCGCGCACTGGCCCCACTGTGCCATGTCTGATGACATGCTGGACAACGTGACCCTATAAAGTAATACAATATGCCATCAATAGGTGCTGGTGATGAGCCCCCCTCTAACCCTCTGTGCCCAACCCCTCAGTGCAGGTGCCCGGCTGAGACCTATGGCACATCCACACCCGAGATGTAAGATGGAGGCAGCTTCTGAGGACATATGGAGGCTTACACTGCGGTGACGGGCGACGTCTCCATGCTGCGGGCAGATGTCAGCACCATTCCACGGGCTGGCAGAGCGGAGATCCCGCGGCTCACTCCATGCCCGGCAGCTCCGCTTCTCCTCCTCCTAGTCCCACCCGCCAGGCTCTCCCGGTAGACGGCAGCAGCAGCACGCGACCCGCAGCGGTCCGGTCTCTAAGTGAGCGGCTTACTACAAGCTAGTGTACTCTGTATCAACATCCTGACCTCGCGTCTCGTCAGCCAATTAGGGCGGTGTTCACAAAAAGCAGTGGCGCCCTCTGCCTGTGGAAGACCGTGTAGTCCTGTCATTAGTGTCACAGCGCTGGGACCAATAGAAGGAAACCTACCGTTACTTGCACCTAGCACCGGGATAACCAGGGTTGGCAAACTTATCCCCAAATCACAGACAGCCAAAAAGAAACACCTTAATGAGTGATAAAACTTAGGGCTCTTTCACATCTGCGTTCTTGTCTTCCGGCATAGAGTTCCGTCGTCGGGGCTCTATGCCGGAAGAATCCTGATCAGTTTTACCCTAATGCATTCTGAATGGAGAGAAATCCGTTCAGGATGCATCAGGATGTCTTCAGTTCCGGAACGGAACGTTTTTTGGCCGGAGGAAATACCGCAGCATGCAGTACTTTTTGCTCCGGCCAAAAATCCTGAACACTTGCCGCAAGGCCGGATCCGGAATTAATGCCCATTGAAAGGCATTGATCCGGATCCGGCCTGCATTGATCCGGATCCGGCCTTAAGCTAAACGTCGTTTCGGCGCATTGCCGGATACGACGTTTAGCTTTTTCTCAATGGTTACCATGGCTGCCGGGACGCTAAAGTCCTGGCAGCCATGGTAAAGTGTAGCGGGGGAGCAGTATACTTACCGTCCGTGTGGCTCCCGGGGCGCTCCAGAGTGACGTCAGGGCGCCCCAGGCGCATGGATGACATGATCGCATGGCACGTCATCCATGCGCATGGGGCGCTCTGGCGTCACTCTGGAGCGCCCGGGAGCCGCGCGGACTGTAAGTATACCGCTCCCCAGCTCCCCACTACTACTATGGCAACCAGGACTTTAATAGCGTCCTGGGTGCCATAGTAACCGTCTTCAAATGCTTTCAGTACACTTGCGTTTTTCCGGATCCGGCGTGTACCTCCGCAAAGTGGAGTACACGCCGGATCCGGACAACGCAAGTGTGAAAGAGGCCTTAGGCTCCATTCACACGTTCGCATTTTGCAGAACAGAATTGCGGACCATGTGCTGTTCAGATCCGGAAATGCAGATCCGCACTTCCGGGTCCGCAATTCCGTTCCCGAAAAAAAATAGAACATGTCCTATTCTTGTCCGCAATTGCGGACAAGATTAGGCCTTTTCTATTATAGTGCAGGCGATGTGCGGTCCGCAAAATGCGGAACGCACATTGCCGGTGTCCGTGTTTTGCGGATCCGTGGATCCGCAAAACACATATGGATGTGTGAATGGACCCTTACACGTTAACCATGTCTGTAGCTCAATGTGCCGTTAACACCTCATTATCAGAATTTACTGTGAGCTGTAAAATGATGATAATTACCACCAAAATCCAGTCAAGAACCACCAGCCTCAAAAAATAAATCACAAAAGGTAAAAAGTTGCCTATTTTTACAGACTGTCCAGAAATTTCTGGATGGCTGAAAACCCTGGTCAGACAGCTGGGACCACCACCGATCCTGAGAATGGGGGCAAGGCCCTGTGACAAGTGGACGGCAGAGCAGGGAGAGATGAGCACTTCCATTGTGGCAGCGCTCATCTCTATAGTCATCTGTATCGCCGTCCTCAGGAGAGCGATATAGATGGATGTGCTGCAGGGGAGAGGCGTCTCGCTTCCCTGTTCCTCTGATGGGCTACAGGCACCAGGCCAGTGACAGTGGCGCAATGACGTCATTGCATCGCTGCCAGCCTCATGGAGGTAAGTATTAGTGTCTTTTTTATATGGCTCACTATGCAGAGAGGAGCACTATGGGGACATCTAGGGCACTCCTTACTGGCACATTGTTGGGGGGCACTATGTGGGTACAAAAGTATTTTATATGGGGGCATCTAGGGTACTTCTTACTGGCACATTATTGGGGGGCACTATGTGGGCACAAAAGTGGTATTTTATATGGGGGCATCTAGGGGCACTCCTTACTGGCACATTATTGAGGGGCACAAAAGTGGTATTTTATATTGTGGCCACTATGGGGAAGGGGTGAGGAGGAACATTATAGGGGCATCTAGGGGCACATCTTATTGGCACATTGGAGGGCATCAACTGAGGGCACAAAGAAGGGGTATTTTATATGGGATCTCTGTATAGGAGCATTTTATACTGGGACACATTATGGGGGTACTATGGGGAAAGAGGAGCACTATGAGGGCATCTACTGGGGGCACTAAGAAGTGGTATTTTATACCTGGCAAATTATGGAGGACACAGAGGGCATCTACTAGGGGGACTATATAGGGGCATTTTTTACTGGTACATTATGGGGGCGCTATGGGGAAGGGTGGAGAGGAGCACTATAGAGGAATTGACTTGGGGCATTATATAGGGGTATTTTATACTGGCACACATTATGAGCGCACTATGGGGACATTAGTGTCACAACCAGACAGCTGAGAAGCTCTGACAGAGGCCTTTCAGAACCTCCTCATTGAGTTCTCTTTGTTGTGCTGTTCAGTTCCTCATCTCGTTAGCCTCTCTCAGCTGTCATGTAGTTGGACTGATTGCTTCCCTTTAAATTCCTCCCCATAATGCTTTACTGGGCGGCTTATACTTCTTCCTGGAGTGTGTGTGCATGCTGATCCTATTTCCCAGTCTGCTAATAAGTTAAGTGCTGTACATTTATCTGTTATTTTCAGTTTGCTGGATCCCAGGTGACCCTGACTCCCTCCGTATCTTGTGTAGGGAGCCGGTGGTCGTGTCCCCTCACTATTGTAGGGTGTTCAGGGGTTATATAGTCGAGGTACGTGGATATGCAACCATCCACCTTTGGGATTTTTGCATAGGCTGAGCAGCCAGGGAAAGTGCCAGGTTTTGTGCAGGGGTCTCCCTTTTGGTTCCTTAGCTTTGGATCCAGTGAGTCATATATGCATGTTGCATTGTCTTGTTTCCTGTACACCGTCCGTGACATTATAAGCCGCCAAAACCGTCTCAAGCATGGATCCGGTTTCACTTTTGGCTGAACGCTTCCAGGGTCTTTCATTGGAGGTAGCTGATCTCCGTAAGACTTTTTCTCAGCTTCAAGTGACCGGTTCAGCTTGCGTTCATGGAGTTTGTTCTGAGCCTAAGATCTCGCTCCCGGATACGTTCTCTGGGGTAGTGAGAATTTTGTGCGTTTTAGAGAGGCTTGCAAACTCCATTTTCGCCTTCTTCCCCATTCCTCTGGTGATGAGGAACGGAGGGTGGGGATCATTATATCGCTGCTCAGGGGTAACGCTCAGTCTTGAGCCTTTTCACTGCCGGAGGGGGCACGGCCTCTCCGTTCAGTGGATGAATTCTTTTTAGCCCTGGGTCAGATATATGATGATCCGGATCGTATTGCTCTGGCTGAGTCTAGACTACGTCTATTATGCCAGGGTAAACAATCCGCAGAGATATACTGCTCAGAATTTCGGAGATGGGCAGCTGATACTGGTTGGAATGATGCTGCACTCCGAAGTCAATTTTGCCATGGTCTTTCAGAGGGATTGAAAGATGCATTTGCCTTTCATGAGAGGCCTATTTCCTTGGACTCTGCTATGTCTCAGGCCGTTCGTATTGACAGGCGTCTTAGAGAGAGAGGAGAGATTTCTCCTTCCTGTCATACTCAGTCCCAGGACAGTGCAGCGGTCTCATTCTGTGCGCAGGGGTCTCGGTCGCTGTCAGCCCCTTCTGAGCAGGAGCCCATGCAGCTGGGGTTGATTGCTAATGACAATAGAAGATTCAGCTCGCATGGGAGGGTTTGTTTTTGTTGTGGAGGTATAAATCATTTGGCAAATGTTTGTCCCTCTAGGAGATTCAGGCAGTTTTCTGGGAGTAATAAAGAAACAAACAGGAAAAAATCTTTTAAAAATGTTCCGTCTGTTACTATTGGCAGGGTTGAGGCGGAAATTGAAGGTTTTCCGTTTGCTTGTAGTTCCCATTTTGTCCTGCCTGCTAGGGTGGCGCTAGAGAGCAAGAGCATTTTTCGTGAGATTTTTGTGGATAGTGGAGCAGCTGTCAATCTCATTGATAATCAATTTGCAATAACTCATGGTTTCCAGGTGCGCACTTTGGGAAAGGATATTCCTGTTTTTGCTATTGATTCCGCTCCACTTTCTCAGAAATCATTAAAGGGCATAGTTCACAATATCCGTTTAATTGTGAGTGATGCTCATGTTGAGGATGTGTCATGTTTTGTCCTTAGCGGTTTGCCTACTCCTCTAGTGTTGGGGCTACCCTGGCTCACTAAACATAACCCCACCATTGATTGGCAAGCGAGGCAAATAAATGGTTGGAGTGACTTTTGCAGAGAGAATTGCCTCACGACATCTGTTTCTGAGGTTGCTACTAAGACTGTACCATCTTTTCTCTCTGAATTTTCGGATGTCTTCTCTGAGAGTGGAGTTCAGGATTTGCCCCCGCACAGGGAGTACGAATGCCCTATTAATCTCATCCCAGGCGCCAAGCTGCCTAAATCTCGTTTATACAATCTTTCCCAACCTGAGAGGATCGCTATGAGTGCTTATATCTCTGAGAGTCTGAGAAAAGGACACATACGACCCTCGAAGTCACCTGTTGCCACTGGTTTTTTCTTTGTTAAGAAAAAAGATGGTTCTTTAAGACCTTGTCTGGATTTCAGGGAGCTGAACAGTATCACTATTCGTGACCCTTATCCGCTTCCTCTGATCCCGGACCTGTTTAACCAGGTTGTTGGGGCTAAAGTCTTTACCAAATTAGATCTAAGAGGGGCATACAACCAGGTCAGAGAAGGAGACGAATGGAAGACGGCCTTCAATACCCCTGAGGGCCATTTTGAAAATTTGGTTATGCCTTTTGGTTTGATGAATGCCCCAGCCGTTTTTCAGCATTTCGTGAACAGCATTTTTTATAATTTGATGGGAAAATTTGTATTAGTGTATTTGGATGACATTTTGATTTTTTTCTCCTGATTTCAAGACTCATAAGGAACATTTACATCAGGTCTTGCTCATCCTGCGGGAGAATAAATTATATGCGAAACTGGAAAAATGTGTGTTTGCGGTTCCAGAAATTCAATTTCTGGGGTTTCTTCTCTCCGCTTCTGGTTTTCGCATGGACCCCGAGAAGGTCCGCGCTGTGCTTGAGTGGGAGCTTCCTGAGAATCAGAAGGCGCTGATGCATTGTTTGGGCTTTGGCAATTATTACAGGAAGTTTATTTTGAATTATTCCTCTATTGTTAAACCACTCACTGATATGACCAGAAAGGGGGTAGATTTTTCTTCTTGGTCAGTAGAGGCGCGTAAGGCTTTTTCTAATATCAAGGAGAGTTTTGCTTCCGCTCCGATCTTGGTGCAACCTGATATTTCTTTACCCTTCATAGTTGAGGTTGATGCTTCTGAGGTGGGTGTGGGGGCGGTCTTGTCTCAGGGTTCCTCTCCTGCCAAATGGCGACCGTGTGCCTTTTTCTCGAAAAAAACTCTCCTCTGCAGAGAGAAATTACGATGTGGGAGATAGGGAATTATTGGCCATCAAGTTGGCTTTTGAGGAATGGCGCCATTGGCTAGAGGGAGCCAGACACCCTATTACCGTATTTACTGACCATAAAAATCTGGCCTACTTGGAGTCAGCCAAGCGTCTGAACCCGAGACAGGCCAGATGGTCTTTGTTCTTTTCTAGGTTTAATTTTGATGTCACGTTCCGCCCTGGAGTTAAGAATGTGAAGGCAGATGCCCTGTCACGTTGTTTTCTGGGAGGCGGGAATTTTGAAGACCCGGGTCCCATTTTGGCTGAAGGTGTGGTGGTCTCTGCTCTTTTTTCTGAATTGGAGGCAGAGGTGCAGGCAGCCCAGTCAGAGGCTCCTGATTTTTGTCCTCCTGGGAGGTTGTTTGTGCCTCTCGCTTTAAGACACAAGATTTTTAAGGAACACCACGATACGGTCCTTGCTGGGCACCCGGGGGCAAGAGCCACACTGGATCTCATCGCTCAGAGATTCTGGTGGCCTGCGCTTCGTAAGTCGGTTGAGGGTTTTGTGGCAGCCTGCGAGACTTGCGCTCATGCCAAAGTCCCTCATTCACGGCCATCAGATCTTCTCCTTCCCTTACCCATTCCTTCCCGTCCTTGGACACATCTGTCCATGGACTTCATAACGGACCTGCCTCGTTCCTCGGGGAAGACTGTGATTCTGGTGGTGGTGGACAATTTTAGCAAAATGGTGCATTTCATCCCTTTTCCTGGTTTGCCCAATGCTAAGACGCTGGCGCAGGCATTTATTGATCACGTTGTCAAATTGCACGGTATTCCTTCAGACATAGTCTCTGATAGGGGCACGCAGTTTGTTTCCAGATTCTGGAAGGCTTTCTGTTCTCGCTTGGGGGTTCGGTTGTCATTCTCTTCTGCTTTCCACCCGCAGTCGAATGGCCAGACAGAGCGCGTCAATCAGAATCTGGAGACATATCTGCGCTGTTTTGTGGCGGAGAATCAAGAGGATTGGTGTTCTTTTTTGTCCCTTGCTGAGTTTGCTTTAAATAACCGTCGTCAGGAGTCCTCTGATAAGTCACCATTTTTTGGTGCATATGGGTTTCATCCGCAGTTTGGGACTTTCTCGGGAGAGGGGTCTTTTGGTTTACCTGATGAGGACAGATTCTCCTCGTCTTTGTCATCTATTTGGCAAAAGATTCAGGATAATCTAAAGAGCATGAGTGAGAGATATAAGCGTGTGGCGTGTGCTTGGTCCGGACCTGAATGTTGGTGATCTGGTGTGGTTGTCTACCAAGAATATCAAATTGAAGGTTCCCTCCTGGAAGTTGGGTCCTAGGTTTATTGGGCCTTACAAAATCCTGTCTGTCATCAATCCTGTTGCCTACCGTCTTGATCTTCCTCAGACTTGGAAGATCCATAATGTTTTTCATAAGTCCTTATTGAAACCTTATGTTCAACCCATTGTACCCTCGCCTTTGCCTCCTCCTCCGATTATGGTTGATGGGAATCTTGAATTTCAGGTCTCTAGGATTGTGGATTCTCGTCTTGTCCGCGGTTCTCTTCAGTACCTTGTTCATTGGGAGGGTTATGGTCCTGAGGAGAGGATGTGGGTCCCAGTGACGGACATTAAGGCCTCTTGTCTCATCAGGGCTTTCCATAGGTCCCATCCTGAGAAGGTGGGTTCTGAGTGTCCGGAGTCCACTCGTAGAGGGAGGGGTACTGTCACAACCTGTCTCTTTGTTGTGCTGTTCAGTTCCTCATCTCGTTAGCCTCTCTCAGCTGTCATGTAGTTGGACTGATTGCTTCCCTTTAAATTCCTCCCCATAATGCTTTACTGGGCGGCTTATACTTCTTCCTGGAGTGTGTGTGCATGCTGATCCTATTTCTCAGTCTGCTACTAAGTTAAGTGCTGTACATTTATCTGTTATTTTCTGTTTGCTGGATCCCAGGTGACCCTGACTCCCTCCGTGTCTGGTGTAGGGAGCCGGTGGTCGTGTCCCCTCACTATTGTAGGGTGTTCAGGTGTTATATAGTCGAGGTACGTGGATATGCAACCATCCACCTTTGGGATTTTTGCATAGGCTGAGCAGCCAGGGAAAGTGCCAGCTCTTGTGCAGGGGTCACCCTTTTGGTTCCTTAGCTTTGGATCCAGTGAGTCATATATGCATGTTGCATTGTCTTGTTTCCTGTACACCGTCCGTGACAATTAGCTCAACTGGGGGCATTAAGAGGGGGTATTTTTTGCACTGGTACACATTATAAGTGGGCATTTTTGTACTGGTACTGATTTTAAGGGGGCATTTTTCTACTGGTGCTGATTTTAAGGGGGCATTTTTCTACTGTCACATTATAAGGAGAATTATTACTACTGGGGGGGGGGCATTTTGTTGGGCTTTATTACTACTGGGGGACTGTGGGGAACATAATTACTAGTATGGGCACTATGGGAGCATTATTACTTCTGGGGGTACTGTAGGGATAGTATTATTACCAAGTGTGCTCTGGCAGAGAATTATTAGTTGGGACTTTTACTATTACCATGGGGGCACCCTGGGTTTATCTGTTTCTGCAGTATAGTATTGGGAAGCATAGCATCACAGTATTGGGGGTGGTAGGATTATTTGACCAGAAGATGGGAGGATGATGAATGGAGAAGATGAGGAAAGAGAACATCTACATCAGCGGAGACGTCACTGGATGTAAGAGGTATGGGGCGCTGTATTACCCTGTATGTTCTGTAGTGATATATGTAATGTTAGGCTACTTTTACACTCGCGTTTTGGGCGGATCCGTCATGGATGTGCAAAAACGGGTCTGTTACAATAATACTACCGCATGCATCCGTCATGAACGGATTAGTTTGTAACATCTGTAACATAAAAAAGACGGATCAGTCATGAACTCCCTTGAAAGTCAGTGGGAGATGGATCAGTTTTCTATTGGGCCGGCACATCCGCATTACCCAGTCCCCATAGCTCTGTGTGCTTTTATTGTGTAAAAAAAACGATTTGATACATATGCAAATTAACCTGAGATGAGTCCTGTCCCTGACTCATCTCACGTACAGGACTCATCTCAGGTTAATTTGCATATGTATCAAATCGTTTTTTTTTTCACACAATAAAAGCACACAGAACTATGGGGACTGGATATTGCGGATGTGCTAGCGGCCATCTAGCAACCCATGTCCTCAGGTCTATACACAAAATCCCGGTGACAGGTTTCCTTTCAGGCAAAACTGATCTGTTTTGGACCGCTTGTGAGAGCCCATGACGGATCTCACAAATGGAAAGCCAAAACGCGAGTGTGAAAGTAACCTTAGGAGGAAAGGAGATAGGTTCAGAATTTGGTATGGAGGGGGCGCTGTTTCAATTTTCGCCTCAGGCAGCAGAAAGGCTAGGTGCACCCCTGAATGGGGGTCCCATTCCCCCTCCTGATGGAGCCGCAGCTATACTTGGCAGTCCCCTAGAGAATGAATGGAGACATGGCACAAACTTGATCTTCCATTCCATCAGATGGTGGGATCAGGACCACCATTCTCGGTATTGCTGGTGGTCCTAGCAGTTGGACCCCCACCCAGGGTTGCCAAACAGAATTTTTCTTTTTTTGGACAACTTATCCCAAAATCACGGACAGCCAACAATCTTTATGGACAAATTGGAAAACCATAATGAATGATAAAGATCATAAGTAATTCATGTCTATTTCTCATTAACAGCATTTAAGTAACATAGTAACATAGTAACATAGTACATAAGGCCGAAAAAAGACATTTGTCCATCCAGTTCGGCCTGTTATCCCGCAAGTCGATCCAGAGGAAGACCCCTCTCTAGTAGCTATAGCCTGTAATATTATTAAGCTCCAGAAATACGTCCATGGCCCTCTTGAATTCCTTTATTGTACTCACCATCACCACCTCCTCAGGCAGAGAGTTCCATATTCTCACTGCTCTTACCGTAAAGAATCCTTTTCTATGTTTGTGTACAAACCTTCTTTCCTCCAGGCGCAGAGGATGTCCCCTCGTCACAGTCACAGTCCTGGGGATAAATAGCTGATGGGATAGATCTCTGTACTGACCCTTGATATATTTATACATATTAATTAGATCTCCCCTCAGTCGTCTTTTTTCTAAAGTGAATAACTCTAATTTTGATAATCTTTCAGGGTACTGTAGTTGCCCCATTCCAGTTATTACTTTAGTTGCCCTCCTCTGGACCTTCTCCAGCTCTGCTATGTCTGCCTTGTTTACAGGAGCCCAGAACTGTACACAGTACTCCATGTGTGGTCTGACTAGCGATTTGTAAAGTGGTAGGACTATGTTCTTATCACGGGAATCTATGCCCCTTCTGATGCAACCCATTATCTTGTTGGCCTTGGCAGCAGCTGCCTGACACTGGTTTTTGCAGCTTAGTTTGCTGTTTATTAAAATTCCTAGATCCTTTTCCATGTCAGTGTTACCCCGAGTGTTTTACCATTTAGTATGTACGGTTGACTTGCATTTTTCCTTCCCATGTGCATAACTTTACATTTATCAGTGTTAAACCCCATCTGCCACTTATCTGCCCAAGCCTCCAGTCTATCCAGATCCCTCTGTAGTAGTATACTGTCCTCATCAGTGTAAATTACTTTACACAGTTTAGTGTCATCTGCGAAAATTTATACTTTACTATGCAAGCCTTCTACAAGATCATTAACCCCTTAAGGACCGGGCTCATTTTCACCTTAAGGACCGGGCCATTTTTTGCAAATCTGACCAGTGTCACTTTAAGTGCTCATAACTTTCAAACGCTTTGACTTACCCAGGCCGTTCTGAGATTGTTTTTTCGTCACATATTGTACTTCATGACACTGCTAAAATTGGGTCAAAAAAGTTATTTTTTTTGCATAAAAAAATACATTTTTTACCAAAAATTTTGAAAAATTAGCAAATTTCAAAGTTTCAGTTTCTCTACTTCTGTAATACATAGTAATACCCCCAAAAATTGTGATGACTTTACATTCCCCATATGTCTACTTCATGTTTGTAGCATTTTGGGAATGATATTTTATTTTTTGGGGATGTTACAAGGCTTAGAAGTTTAGAAGCAAATTTTGAAATTTTTGAGAAATCTTCAAAATCCCACTTTTTATGGACCAGTTCAGGTTTGAAGTCATATTGTGAGGCTTAGATAATAGAAACCTCCCAAAAATGACCCCATTCTAGAAACTACACCCCTCAAGGTATTCAAAACTGTTTTTTCAAACTTTATTAACCCTTTAGGTGTTCCACAAGAGTTAATGGCAGATGGAGAAACAATTTTGAAATTTCTATTTTTTGGAAAATTTTCCAATATAATAAATTTTTTCCAGGAGTAAAATAAGGGTTAACTGCCAAACAACACTCAAAATGGGTTGCCCTGATTCTGTAGTTTGCAAAAACACCCCATATGTGGTCGTAAACTACTGTTTGGCCGAACGGTAGCACATAGAAGGAGGGGAACACCATATGGGTTTTGGAAGGCAGATTTTGCAGGACTGGTTTTGTTTATACCATGTCCCATTTGAAGCCCCCTGTTGCACCCCATGAATAGAAATTTCAAAAAAGTGACTCCATCTAAGAAAGTACACCCCTCAAGGTATTCAAAACTGGGTTTACAAACTTTGTTAACCCTTTAGGTGTTCCACAAGAGTTAATGGCAGATGGAGAAACAATTATGAAATTTCAATTTTTTGGAAAATTTTCCAATATAATCAATTTTTTCTAGGAGTAAAACAAGGGTTAACTGCCAAACAACACTCAAAATGGGTTGCCCTGATTCTGTAGTTTGCAAAAACACCCCATATGTGGTCGTAAACTACTGTTTGGCCGAACGGTAGCACATAGAAGGAGGGGAACACCATATGGGTTTTGGAAGGCAGATTTTGCAGGACTGGTTTTGTTTATACCATGTCCCATTTGAAGCCCCCTGTTGCACCCCTAGAATAGAAATTTCAAAAAAGTGACTCCATCTAAGAAAGTACACCCCTCAAGGTATTCAAAACTGGGTTTACAAACTTTGTTAACCCTTTAGGTGTTCCACAAGAGTTAATGGCAGATGGAGAAACAATTATGAAATTTCAATTTTTTGGAAAATTTTCCAATATAATCAATTTTTTCTAGGAGTAAAACAAGGGTTAACTGCCAAACAACACTCAAAATGGGTTGCCCTGATTCTGTAGTTTGCAAAAACACCCCATATGTGGTCGTAAACTACTGTTTGGCCGAACGGTAGCACATAGAAGGAGGGGAACACCATATGGGTTTTGGAAGGCAGATTTTGCAGGACTGGTTTTGTTTATACCATGTCCCATTTGAAGCCCCCTGTTGCACCCCTAGAATAGAAATTTCAAAAAAGTGACTCCATCTAAGAAAGTACACCCCTCAAGGTATTCAAAACTGGGTTTACAAACTTTGTTAACCCTTTAGGTGTTCCACAAGAGTTAATGGCAGATGGAGAAACAATTATGAAATTTCAATTTTTTGGAAAATTTTCCAATATAATCAATTTTTTCTAGGAGTAAAACAAGGGTTAACTGCCAAACAACACTCAAAATGGGTTGCCCTGATTCTGTAGTTTGCAGAAACACCCCATATGTGGTGGTAAACTACTATTTGGCTAAACGGCAGGACATAGAAGAAGGGGAACGCCATATGGTTTTTGGAAGGCAGATTTTGCTGGACTGGTTTATTTACACCATGTACCCTTTCAAGCCCCCTGATGCACCCCTAGAGTAGAAACTCCATAAAAGTGACCCCATCTAGGAAACTACGGGATAAGGTGGTTGTTGTTTTGGGACTATTTTTGGGGTAAATTTGATATTTGGTTGCTCTATATTACTCTTTTTTGAGGCAATGTAACAAAAAAATTAAAATCTAAAATTGTTTCTACATTCGCTATTTAGTTTTGTATGTTTGTGTACAAACCTTCTTTCCTCCAGGCGCAGAGGATGTCCCCTCGTCACAGTCACAGTCCTGGGGATATTTAGTCTAGGAACACCTAAAGGGTTAACATAGTTTGTAAAGTAACTTTTGAATACCTTGAGGGGTGTAGTTTCTTAGATGGGGTCACTTTTTTGGAGTTTCTAGTCTGGGCTACATCAGGGGGGGCTTCTAATGGGACATGGTGTCAAAAAAAAAACTGTCCATCAAAATCTGCCTTCCAGAAACCGTATGGCGTTCCCTTCGTTCTATGCCCTGCCGTGCGGCTATATAGCCATTTACGACCACATATGGGGTGTTTCTGCAAACGACAGAATCGGGGCAATAAATATTTAGTTTTGTTTGGCTGTTAACCCTTGCTTTATTACCGGCAAAATGGATTTAAATTGAAATTTTGCCCAAAAATAGGTGTTTTGGCACCGTTTTTATTTTATATTTTTAACACCGTTCATCCGAGGCGTTTGGTCAAAAGTTATTTTTATAGCGACGACTTTTACGCACGCGACGATGCCCAATATGTATGGCTCTCAGACTTTGGAGACACTAAGCAGGCATCCTAAAACTGCGGCCCTCCAGATGTTGTAAAACTACAATTCCCACCATGCCCTGCTGATGGCTGTAGGTTGTCTGGGCATGCTGGGAGTTATAGTTTTACAACATCTGGAGGGCCGCAGTTTGAGGATGCCTGCACTAAAACTAATATTTTTGGGGGAAAGAAAAATAGTTTTCGTGTCTCCAAAGTCTGAGAGCCATAGTGTTTTATGTTCTCTAGTGAACTGTTGGGGATTATAAAAATTTAGTACTCCATGGAAGTGTGATACTCCCTGAAGCAATCGATAACGCAGAGGCCCGGATGATCGGGGCACGTGTCGCACTGAGTGGTGGTGTCCTTCCGTATCCCCCTCCTGCGACACACTCTGCACTTTTTTTGGGTTCGTCCCTTCTTTCCAGTATGGGGGACCACACCTGGAAAGTGTTGGCCAGGGACGATCCGGGCGCCTCCAGTTCCCGAGGTACTCCGGCCTGCTCTTTCCCGGTCCGAAAAGATCAGGTCCTTGAGGACTGCCTCATAGAATTGGAGGAATGTCCCTGTGCTGCCAGCGCTTCGGGATAGTACAAAAGAGTTGTACATGGCAACCTGCACCAAGTAGACCGCAACTTTTTTGTACCATGCCCGGGTTTTGCGCATGGCGTTATATGGCGTGAGGACTTGATCCGAGAGATCAACTCCTCCCATATACCGATTGTAGTCGACGATACAATCGGGCTTGAGGACCGTTGCCGCGGTACCTCGCACAGGGACTGGGGTGGTGCCGTTACCGTGGATTGTGGACAGCATAAGGACATCCCTCTTGTCCTTATACCTGACCAGCAACAGGTTTCCACTGGTAAGTGCACGGGTCTCACCCCTGGGGATAGGTACCTGGAGGGGGTAGGCAGGGAGGCCGCGCTGATTTTTCCGCACGGTCCCACAAGCGAACGTAGATCTGGCGGCAAGGGACCTGAACAAGGGAATGCTGGTATAAAAGTTATCCACGTACAAGTGGTAACCATTATCCAGCAGTGGGTACATAAGGTCCCACACGAGTTTCCCGCTAACACCCAGAGTGGGGGGACATTCTGGGGGTTGAATACGGGAATCTCGCCCCTCGTACACACGAAATTTGTAAGTGTACCCTGAGGTACTCTCACAAATTTTGTATAGCTTCACGCCATACCTCGCTCGCTTTGTGGGAATATATTGGCGGAAACTGAGTCTCCCCTTGAACGCAATGAGCGACTCATCAACCGCGACCTCCCTTCCAGGTACGTAGGCCTGCTGAAATGTGGCCCCAAAGTGATCGATGACAGGCCGTATCTTATACAGCCGGTCATAGGCAGGATCACCTCGGGGTGGACATGCTGCATTATCAGAATAATAAAGACATTTCCGGATGGCCTCAAACCGGGAGCGTGTCATGACCATACTGTACAGTGGGGTCTGGTACAGGACGTCCCCACTCCAGTATTGCCTGACACTGGGTTTTTGGACTAGACCCATATGCAGCACGAGGCCCCAAAATGTCCTCATTTCGGCTGCACTGACCGGCGTCCAGCCACCGGGTCTAGCCAAAACTGAGCCTGGGTTTTGAGCGACGAACTGTTGGGCGTACAGATTCGTCTGCTCCACCATCAAATTCACCAGTGGGTTACTGAAAAAAAAACTAAAATAGTCAATTTCAGTAAACCCCACTGTGGGAATCTGGATTCCAGGATTGCCAGCGAAATCCGGAATCTCAGGCTCAAAGTCCACTGGGGGACACCAGCTAAGTTCATCGGCAGGGGTCTCCGGTGAACTTATTTGGTGGGCCGGGAAACCAGTACGAACCCCAGGGCGGCTCGTACTAGGGTGGGCCACAGGATCCCTAGCATGTGCGGCCCCTGGCTCCGCCTGGCGGCGTCTCCGCCGCCTTGGTGGCTCATCGTCATCCGATGATGATGAGGAGGATGCGGATGATAAGAGGAACGTGGGGTCATCCTCATCCTCACTGGGGCTCTCAGAGTCGGAGGCAATCTGGGCATATGCCTCCTCGGCCGAGAACACCCGGCGGGCCATGGGTGTGTGTGCGTGTAGGTGTGCGTGTGTGTAAAACTTTATTATATGTGCGTGTGTGTGGGGGCAACGGGTGTTCGCGTACTAAAAAAAGGAAAAAAGGGCAAGTGTTAGGAAAAAAAAAAAGTTGCTGATTAGCGGTACAACGCTGATCAGCGGTGGGGCAGGCGATGCGCTAACAGTGGACGGACGCTAAAAAGTGCCGACCAGTCAGCGAACGCAGAAAAAAAAGTGGTGGTGAGGGGGCTAGTGGTGGTGGTGGGGGGGGGGGGGGTTGGGGGGAGTGGTGGGGGGATGGGTGGAGGGGGTGGGGGGGCTGGTGGTGGTGGGGGGCTGGTAGGGGGGGGCAAGTGGCAGAGGGGGGTCTGGGGTCTGATAGATGGATCAAAAAAAGTTTTGTGTAAAAGTTAAAAGTTTTTTTTTTTTTTTTTTTTTTTTTTTTTTCCTAACTAACTTTTCCCTTCTTTCCCTGCCTAACGATGCCTCTCCCTCACTGACCCTAACCTACCTGGGTGGCGATGGGTGCAGGAGGGTGATGGATGGCGATTAGGGGGACACAGGAGCTGGTGCTGGACGATGCTGCCGGGTGCTCGTGCAGAACAGGAAGAGGAGGGGAGAGAGGAGCGCAGGAAGTTTGAATCTCGCGCCTCTCTCCCCTGCACCAATCAGCACCCTGGACAGCAGTGTTCAGCACCAGGGCCAGCACCGCCTCCTCAAATCCTCGGACTGCGATTGGTGGTGTATAATTACGCCACCGATCGCAGTCTTTTTCCGGTTCATCGGGTCACCGGACACCCGAATGGACCGGAAACGCAGAAAACCGCAGGTCTGAATTGACCTGCGGTTTTCTGCGATCGCCGATACGGGGGGGTCAAATGACCCCCCCCTGCGTTGTTACGGGATGCCGGCTGAATGATTTCAGCCGAAATCCCGTTCCGATTAACCCCCGCGGCGCCGGAATGCCGATTTTAAGTCAGGACGTACCGGTACGCCCTTGGTCCTTAAGGACTCGGGAAATAGGGCGTACCGGTACGCCCTGTGTCCTTAAGGGGTTAATAAATATATTGAAGAGAATAGGGCCCAATACTGACCCCTGAGGTACCCCACTAGTGACAGTGACCCAATCTGAGTGTGTACCGTTAATAACCACCCTCTGTTTTCTATCACTGAGCCAGTTACTTACCCACATACAGATGTTTTCTCCCAGTCCGAGCATTCTCATTTTATATACTAACCTTTTATGTGGTACAGTGTCAAATGCTTTGGAGAAGTCCAGATATACGACATCCATTGATTCGCCGCTGTCAAGTCTAGAACTTACCTCCTCATAGAAACTGATTAAATTAGTCTGACATGACCGATCCCTCACGAAGCCATGCTGATATGGCGTTATTTGCTTATTTCTGTTGAGATGCTCTAATATAGCATCTCTCAGAAAACCTTCAAACAGTTTACCCACAACAGATGTTAAACTTACCGGCCTATATTTACTGTGAGATATAAAATGATAATAATTACCACCAAAATAATCTACTCAAGTACCACCAGCATCAAAAAAAAATCATGGACACATCTATTTTGTTTTACAGACACAGGAAAAAAGTTGCCTATTTTTACGGACTGTCCGGTTGGCAACTGTTCCCCCACCCATCAGTTAGCTATCCCCTATCCTGTGTATAGGGGATAACTTCAAGACTTGGCACAACCCTTTTAAATTCCCAAAAGGGGTAGGTGGGCCTAGGCTCATGTAGCATAAACTATTTCTAGCATAGCTATGGGGAGCTATTCTATTCATTAAAGGGGCTTGTACAGAACTTGTAAGAAAGGCTCACAATACAGTCATGGCCAAAAGTTTTGAGAATGACACAAATATTCGTTTTCACAAAGTTTGCTGCTAAACTGCTTTTAGATCTTTGTTTCAGTTGTTTCACTTCATACGTTTCAAAGGCTTTTATCGACATTTACATGACATTTATGCAGAGTCAGTAATTGCAGTGTTGGCCCTTCTTTTTCAGGACCTCTGCAATTCGACTGGGCATGCTCTCAATCAACTTCTGGGCCAATTCCTGACTGATAGCAACCCATTCTTTCATAATCACTTCTTGGAGTTTGTCAGAATTAGTGGGTTTTTGTTTGTCCACCCGCCTCTTGAGGATTGAACACAAGTTCTCAATGGGATTAAGATCTGGGGAGTTTCCAGGCCATGGACCTAAAATGTCAACGTTTTGGTCCCCGAGCCACTTAGTTATCACTTTTGCCTTATGGCACGGTGCTCCATCGTGCTGGAAAATGCATTGTTCTTCACCAAACTGTTGTTGGATTGTTGGAAGAAGTTGCTGTTGGAGGGTGTTTTGGTACCATTCTTTATTCATGGCTGTGTTTTGGGGCAAAATTGTGAGTGAGCCCACTCCCTTGGATGAGAAGCAACCCCACACATGAATGGTCTCAAGATGCTTTACTGTTGGCATGACGCAGGACTGATGGTAGCGCTCACCTTTTCTTCTCCGGACAAGCCTTTTTCCTGATGGCCCAAACAATCGGAAAGAGGCTTCATCGGAGAATATGACTTTGCCCCAGTCCTCAGCAGTCCATTCACCATATTTTCTGCAGAAGATCAATCTGTCCATGGTGTTTTTTTTTGGGAGAGAAGTGGCTTCTTTGCTGTCCTTCTTGAAACCAGGCCATCTTCCAAAAGTCTTCGCCTCACTGTGCGTGCAGATGCGCTCACACCTGCCTGCTGCCATTCCTGAGCAAGCTCTGCACTGGTGGCACTCAGATCCCGCAGCCGAATCCTCTTTAGGAGATGATCCTGGCGCATGCTGGACTTTCTTGGACGACCTGAAGCCTTCTTAACAAGAATTGAACCTCTTTCCTTGAAGTTCTTGATGATACTATAAATTGTTGATTGAGGTGCAATCTTAGTAGCCACAATATCCTTGCCTGTGAAGCCATTTTTATGCAACGCAATGATGGCTGCACGCGTTTCTTTGCAGGTCACCATGGTTAACAATGGAAGAACAATGATTTCAAGCATCACCCTCCTTTTAACAGGTCAAGTCTGTCCTTTTAACCCAATCAGCCTGACATAATGATCTCCAGCCTTGTGCTCGTCAACATTCTCACCTGAGTTAACAAGACGAATACTGAAATGATCTCAGCAGGTCCTTTTAATGACAGCAATGAAATGCAGTGGAAAGTTTTTGGGGGGATTAAGTACATTTTCATGGCAAAGAAGGACTATGCAATTCATCTGATCACTCTTCATAACATTCTGGAGTATATGCAAATAGCTATTGTAAAAACTTAAGCAGCAACTTTTCCAATTTCCAATATTTATGTAATTCTCAAAACTTTTGGCCACGACTGTACAAACGTATCCACAGGCAAGGGGATAAGTGTCTGGTCAGTGGGGGTCTGACAGCTGGGACCCCCATGAGAACAGGGGTCCCATCTCCCGGTATGGAGTGTGCGGTTGGTCATCACACTGCTGCTCTATTCACTCTCTATAGGACTGCTGTAAATAGACAACCGCTGTACTTGGGCAATGCCATGGAGACCACTAAAGCTAAGAATCCTAGCTTCAAAACAAGACTGAGACAAACCTGAGAGAGCATATACCCTGCAGCTCTCGATGCCGATCCTGTTACTATAGGCTCTGTCTCAGGCTGTATAGCAGCTAGAGCCTGAGGCAAGATGAAGGACCTCCCTTCAGGGAGAGATGAAGAGGCAAACAGTTGTAAGAAAAAATAAGTACGGTATTTTTCGCTTTACAAGATGCACTCCCCGGGGGGGGGGGGGGGTCAGTGCATCTTATAAAGTGGATGTGCCAAAATCATGGTGGCCAGCACACTGCAGGAGCTTTTATAAGTGAGCTGCCACCTAGAAGGAAGAAGTGTGGGGTGGGCAGCGGGTATGAAGCTCTCTGGAGCTGGGTGGGGCAGTGAAACATTCATCTTAATGCCGCCAGCCTACACATCCTTTATCTGCAGCCGGGGTCCGTTCTGGAGGAGAGACGAGAGCCATTCTCCTTCTCTGCACTGCCGCCCTGCATATCGCGTTGGTTGGTGGTGAGCGCCGGTGGGAACTGCTGCTCCGCCGCCTCCACCAATCAGCTTACTCCCTCCTGGCTATGCGCGGTGCTTCTATTAGGAAGGAAGAAGGGAGGGACTCATACTGGCCTTCCATTGTCCCTAAATGCTGTGCTGTCCACTGGGCCGTTTCCAACTCAAGTTCCTGGGTGAGTGACAGCCAGGATATGAAGGGGAGCTCAGGGGCCCAACTTGGACATTAAATATGACTATAACCCCCCTCATCCATAAGAATGCACCCATGTACTGCAGTACATGGATGTATTCTTAAGGATGAGGGGGGTTATAGTCACATTAAATATAAACAATGTCCAGGAACTCTTTATATGAAACGTGACTATAACCCCCTTCATCCACAGGAATGCACCCACTGCAGTACACAGGTGTATTCTTAACCCCTTTAGGACACAGCCATATTTCACCTTAAGGACCAGGCTATTTTTTGCAAATCTGACCAGTGTCACTTTAAGTGCTCATAACTTTAAAACACTTTGACTTATCCAGGCCATTCTGAGATTGTTTTTTCGTCACATATTGTACTTCATGACACTGGTAAAATGAAGTAAAAAAAAAACTTTTTTATTTATTAAAAAATACCAAATTTACCAAACGTGTAAAAAATTGCAAATTTCCAAGTTTCAATTTCTCTACGTCTATAATACATAGTAATACCTACAAAAATAGTTATTACTTTACATTCCCCATATGTCTACTTCATGTTTGGATCCATTTGGGAATGATACTTTATTTTGGGGGGATGTTACAAGGCTTAGAAGTAAATCTTGAAATTTTTCAGAAATGTTCAAAAACCCATTTTTTAGGGACCAGTTCAAGTCTGAAGTCACTTTGTGAGGCTTACATAATAGAAACCACCCAAAAATTACCCCATTCTAGAAACTACACCCCTCAAGGTATTTAAAACTGATTTTACAAATATCGTTAACCCTTTAGGTGTTCCACAAGAGTTAATGGCAAATGGTGATAAAATTTCCGAACTTAGATTTTTGGGCAAATTTTCCATTTTAATCCATTTTTTCCAGTAACAAAGAAGGGTTAACAACCAAAAAAAATGATATATTTATTGCCCCGATTCTGTAGTTTGCAGAAACACCCCATATGTGGCCGTAAACTACAGTACGGGCACACAGTAGGGCGTAGAGGGAAAGGTGCGCCGTATGGTTTTTGGAAGGCAGATTTTGCTGGACTGGTTTTTTTGACACCATGTCCCATTTGAAGCCCCCTTGATGCACCCCTAAAATAGAAACTCCTTAAAAGTGACCCCATCTAAGAAACTACACCCTCAAGGTATTCAAAACTGATTTTACAAACTTTGTTAACCCTTTAGGTGTTGCACAAGAGTTATTGGCAAATGGAGATGAAATTTGAGAATTTAAATTTTTTTGCAAATTTTCCAATTTAATCCATTTTTCCCAGTAACAAAGCAAGGGTTAACAGCTAAATAAAATGCTATATTTATTGGCCCGATTCTGTAGTTTGCAGAAACACCCCATATGTGGCCGTAAACTACTGTACCGGCACACAGTAGGGCGTAGAGGGAAAAGTGCGCCGTATGGTTTTTGGAAGGCAGATTTTGCTGGACTGTTTTTTTTGACACCATGTCCCATTTGAAGCCCCCCTGATGCACCCCTAGTATTGAAACTCCATAAAAGTGACCCCATCTAAGAAACTACACCCCTCAAGGTATTCAAAACTGATTTTACAAACGTTGTTAACCCTTTAGGTGTTCCACAAGATTTAATGGAAAATAGAGATACAATTTCAAAATTTCACTTTTTTGGCAGATTTTCCATTTTAATAATTTTTTTCCAGTTACAAAGCAAGGGTTAACAGCCAAACAAAACTCAATATTTATGGCTCTGATTCTGTAGTTTCCAGAAACACCCCATATGTGGTCGTAAACCGCTGTACGGGCACACGGCAGGGTGCAGAAGGAAAGGAATGCCATACGGTTTTGGAAGGCAGATTTTGCTGGACTGTTCTTTTTTTTTATACCATGTCCCATTTGAAGCCCCCCTGATGCACCCTTAGAGTAGAAACTCCAAAAAAATGACCCCATTTTAGAAACTACGGGATAGGGTGGAAGTTTTGTTGCTACTAGTTTAGGATACATATGATTTTTGGTTGCTCTATATTACACTTTTTGTGAGGCAAGGTAACAAGAAATAGCTGTTTTGGCACCGTTTTAATTTTTTTGTTATTTTCAACATTCATCTGACAGGTTAGATCATGTAATATTTTTATAGAGCAGGTTGTCACGGACACGGCGATACCTAATATGTATACAATTTTTTTATTTATGTAAGTTTTACACAATGATTTTATTTTTGAAACAAAAAAACATCTCCATAGTCTCATAGCCATAGTTTTTTCAGTTTTTGGGCAAATATCTTGGGTATGGTCAGATTTTTGCAGGATGAGATGACAGTTTTATTGGCACTATTTTGGGGGGCGTATGACTTTTTGATCGCTTGCTATTACACTTTTTGTGATGTAAGGTGACAAAATATAGCTTTTTTTACAACTTTTTTGTTTTTTACGGTCTTCATCTGAGGGGTTAGGTCATGTGATATTTTTATAGAGCAGGTTATTATGGACGTGGCGATACCTAATATGTATACTTTTTTTTATTTATGTTTAGTTTTACACAATTTTATTTATGTTTAGTTTTACACAGTTTTTTCATTTTTGAAACAAAAAAATCATGTTTTAGTGACTCAATATTCTGAGAGCCATAGTTTTTTCAGTTTTTGGGCGATTATCTTAGGGTCTCATTTTTTGCGGGATGAGGTGACGGTTTGATTGGAACTATTTTGGCGTACATACGACTTTTTTGATCACTTTTAGTACCTTTTTTGTGAAGTAAGGTGGGCAAAATTTCAATTTCATCATAGTTTTTTTTTTTTATGGCGTTCACCGTGCGGGTAAAGTAACATGACCGTTTTATCGATCAGGTCGTTACAGATGCAGTGATATCAAACATGTGTAGGGAATTTTATTTTTTTCATTTTTAATCAGTGTTAAATGTGTTTTTTTTATTTTTCCTTTTTTCACTTTATTTTGACCCAGACCCACTTTTTTTTGACCCAGACCCACTTGGTTATTGCCATGGTAACCATCACTCGCTGCCACAGCAGAGCAGTGGGTGATGGGGAGGGAGGGGGGCCCCCTCCCTCTCCCATCGTGGGCTGAAAAGGCCGATGGGAGAGGGAGGGAGCTCCCTCTTAACCTTTTCCATACAACGGTCCCTACGGACCGCGGCATGGAAGGGGTTAAACGCGTGGCATCTGTGCCAGCACAGATGTCAGGCGTTTCAAGCAGAGTGTCAGCAATGTGCTGACACTCTGCAAACCGCTCGGCGATCCTAAGAGAGGGGGCTCCCTGCTTACCCTTCCAAGCACCGCCCTCCCTGCCGCACCACCACCCCCACGCTGCGCCCGCCGACAGATAACAAAGAGGGCAGCGGGGGGGGGGGGGTTAAACATTAAAATAAAGCTTATTTGAAGTTTCTGATCCCCTTGGTCACAGACTGCGGGGATCAGAAACTTCCGAAACCGCAGGTCTGAATTGACCTGCGGTCACAGGACCCCCGGCGCATTTAGCCAAGGTGCCTGCTCAATGATTTGAGCAGGCACCGGGTTCCGGCGGTGATCGGAACTATACATGACGTAACGGTACGTCATGTGTCCTTAAGTACCAGGACAACATGCCGTACCGATACGTAATGTGTCCTTAAGAGGTTAGGGATGAGGGGAATTATAGTCATATTTAATATAAACTCTGTTGAGGGACTGTACCGTAATTGGTGTTTAATGGTAAGTGTATATATTAAATGTAACAATAGCCCCCTCATCCTTAAGAATATATTCATGTACTGCAGTTCCAGAATGCATTCTTAAGGATGAGGGGAGGTATAGTCCCATAACATAACAGTGTGCTAGCCGTAGATCCCCCCATAATAGTGTCATCTGCCGAACCCCCATAACAGTGCTTGCGTCTTCCCCAATTCCCACCCACAATAGTGCATCTTCTGCAGATCCCTTCATATCAGTGCTCAGCACCAGATTCCCCCATAATAGGGTGAAATATTCTGTTATTTTATTACATTTTTTAGCACACCATTTAGTTCAAATGTTTTTTGTTTTTTTCCTTCTCTAAAATCTAGGTGCGTCTAATCATCAGGTGCTTCTTATAAAGCGAAAAATACAGTAAACCCTTTGGAATTACCTGGTCTGGTTGTTACCTAAGTCACAATTATAGACAATCACAATCTAACTAAACTCATGTCTTTTATATAGCACATTGAGTAAACCTCTACAGTTTATTACTGATCAGTGCAGAAGTCCATAAATTTCCAAAGGATTCACTTACTTTTTCTTGCAACTACAGATCCTACGGTCCCCGTATAGCTATAGGTGACCCAAAGGGGATGGATAATATGGACTCTATGGATTATGTATATTATCATCTCCCATCAATCAGAGAGCATAATTGTTCTTTCATTTTCTCATAATATTGTTAAATATATAAATATATATATATATATATATATATATATATATATATGTAAGATACCTTTATTGTCACTGTACAATACAATGAAATGTTGTTTGGAGCAATCCTAGATGCCATGGACAGGGGAACAAGAACTGACATTTAAACTAAAGCATTACACTAGAAAAAAAAAAACATTGCACAGCATATATATAGTAAGTGCTTGTGAGTATATATATATATACACTGATTCAGACACCACTGCAGACAAGAGATCATCATGGGGTCATGAATGCAGCAGTCACTTTCAGTCTGTGGTAGTTTCTATCCTAGGAAGGGGCAATAATCTCCGAGCATTTAGGAGACTGATTGCTTTGGGGTAAAAGCTGTTCTTCAGCCTAGTGGTGCGGGCATGTAGGGCTCTAAGACGCCTACCAGAGGGTAGGGGAGTGAAAAGGCTGTGGCCGGGGTGAGTTGGATCCCCGCAGATAATTTTTGCCCTGTTGCTGCAGCGAGCAGTGAAGATGTCATCCAGTGATGGTAACTGAGTACCAGTGATTCTGCCAGCCATTCTGATGATGCGCTTGAGGGTCTTCTTGTCCTCAGAAGAGCAGCCGGAGTACCACACTGTGATGCAGTATGTGATAACAGATTCTATGGTGCACCTGTAAAAATTGACTAGCAGCTGTTTTGGGAGTTGTGCTTTCTTCAGACTCCTCAGAAAATAAAGCCTTTGAAGGCCTTTTTTGGTAATTTCTGTTGTGTTTTTTATCCATGACAGGTCCTGACTAATATGAACTCCCAAGAATCTGAAACTTTAAACTATCTACACGTTTCCACCATTAATGCTAATGTGATGGTGTCCATTTTGTTTCTTCTTCCTTAAAAAAATAAAAATAAATATATATATATATATATATATATACAAATATAAAAATATATATATACAGGGAGTGCAGAATAATTAGGCAAGTTGTATTTTTGAGGATTAATTTTATTATTGAACAACAACCATGTTCTCAATGAACCCAAAAAACTCATTAATATCAAAGCTGAATATTTTTGGAAGTAGTTTTTAGTTTGTTTTTAGTTTTAGCTATTTTAGGGGGATATCTGTGTGTGCAGGTGACTATTACTGTGCATATTTATTAGGCAACTTAACAAAAAACAAATATATACCCATTTCAATTATTTATTTTTACCAGTGAAACCAATATAACATCTCAACATTCACAAATATACATTTCTGACATTCAAAAACAAAAACAAATCAGTGACCAATATAGCCACCTTTCTTTGCAAGGACACTCAAAAGCCTGCCATCCATGGATTCTGTCAGTGTTTTGATCTGTTCACCATCAACATTGCGTGCAGCAGCAACCACAGCCTCCCAGACACTGTTCAGAGAGGTGTACTGTTTTCGCTCCTTGTAAATCTCACATTTGATGATGGACCACAGGTTCTCAATGGGGTTCAGATCAGGTGAACAAGGAGGCCATGTCATTAGATTTTCTTCTTTTATACCCTTTCTTGCCAGCCACGCTGTGGAGTACTTGGACGCGTGTGATGGAGCATTGTCCTGCATGAAAATCATGTTTTTCTTACCTTGCAGACTTCTTCCTGTACCACTGCTTGAAGAAGGTGTCTTCCAGAAACTGGCAGTAGGACTGGGAGTTGAGCTTGACTCCATCCTCAACCTGAAAAGGCCCCACAAGCTCATCTTTGATGATACCAGCCCAAACCAGTACTCCACCTCCACCTTGCTGGCGTCTGAGTCGGACTGGAGCTCTCTGCCCTTTACCAATCCAGCCACGGGCCCATCCATCTGGCCCATCAAGACTCACTCTCATTTCATCAGTCCATAAAACCTTAGAAAAATCAGTCTTGAGATATTTCTTGGCCCAGTCTTGACGTTTCAGCTTGTGTGTCTTGTTCAGTGGTGGTCGTCTTTCAGCCTTTCTTACCTTGGCCATGTCTCTGAGTATTGCACACCTTGTGCTTTTGGGCACTCCAGTGATGTTGCAGCTCTGAAATATGGCCAAACTGGTGGCAAGTGGCATTAACTTTTCTCAGTTCATGGGCAGTTATTTTGCGCCTTGGTTTTTCCACACGCTTCTTGCGACCCTGTTAACTATTTTGAATGAAACGCTTGATTGTTCGATGATCACGCTTCAGAAGCTTTGCAATTTTAAGAGTGCTGCATCCCTCTGCAAGATATCTCACTATTTTTGACTTTTCTGAGCCTGTCAAGTCCTTCTTTTGACCCATTTTGCCAAAGGAAAGGAAGTTGCCTAATAATTATGCACACCTGATATAGGGTGTTGATGTCATTAGACCACACCCCTTCTCATTACAGAGATGCACATCACCTAATATGCTTAATTGGTAGTAGGCTTTCGAGCCTATACAGCTTGGAGTAAGACAACATGCATAAAGAGGATGATGTGGTCAAAATACTCATTTGCCTAATAATTCTGCACTCCCTGTATATACAAAACTATTTATATACAATTAGACCTTTTATAGATGCCATGACCGAGACGTTGTGTGAATCTCATTGTCAGGTAAGTTGCCCCAAGCAAATCACACACACACACCAATAAAATGTTTAAATCTGGTGACTGCTTTTCTAGCCCTACCAGTAAAGGCCCATTTACACTTGCCGACTCAGCAGGTGTAAATCGTGAAGAAACTGCTCATTCTTGATAATCGCCTAATCGTCAGTAGAGGTGAGAGCTGCATTTACATGAAGCAATCATCTCCCCTTTATGTTGACAATCAGCTGCAGCAGAGAATCATTGTGTCTTGGAAGCAGAATGATCTGCTTCTCAAAAACAATGGTTTAAAGGGGTTAGTACATGGCAATCTCTTTCTAACAAAGCTAGAACCAGCCCTGTACCTCACATGGATCCAGAGATCTCCACATTCATTGTTCCAGTTGCTCTGCTAAATTAATTTCGGCTGGCAGTTCAGGGGCATGTTCTTTCTCAGGGACATGTCCTTTCTGCTGTAGCTCTCTGCCTATCACAGCCGGGAAGGGGGAAGGTCTTTGCTGCAGTTCTGTCCCTGTAACTGTCACAGCATCTAACAATGGCTCAAACTGGTGGCATATGAAGGGTGGTACCAGTGATGTACATAGAGAAGTAAGGGCCCCATAGCAAGGATTAAACCAGGCCCCCCACACAGGACAGAGTGGTCTCCACCTAAACCCCTTTCAGTGACACTTGGACCATTTTTTACTGCCTCATTTGCTAAATTGTTTCTTTAGAGGGTAGAGTCCTGACCAAGTTTTCACCCCAGCAGAAGAGGGGATGATCCCAACTGGGCTCCCTCTTTTCCTGGGCCCCATAGCAGTTGCATGGTCTGCTGCTATGGTAGTTACGCCCCTGGGTGGAACTGAGCGTGTGTGACCACCTTGGTGAGGTTGACAGGGAAATAAGGAAAAGAAAAAACAGCAGGTGCGCTATACATATACGCTGTAATGAAAGGTTAGGGAACAGTGCAGCCCTGTATTCCACGAGACCACTGTCCCTATCTACTTGCACGATCCATCCTAAGTGACGGCCCACAACTAGACGACAGTCCCTTCTTAGCTTCGTGCAGGGGCCTAAACCAAAATGGGTAAATTGTAGTTAGACAGAAAGAGGTGAAAACCAGACAGACAAAACCTGAACCTGATCAGCATCCAAAATCTGACAGAAAATTACACAGCAAAGTGAAGCTAGGAGAAAACAGACAAAAGCAAGAACACAAAATAGCAGAGTCAATGCCAAGCAGTGTCCAATATCAAGCAAGGTCAAAGAACTGTCATGGAACCATGAACCAGACGTACAACAAGAGATAAGTGGAAATAAGAAGGCTTTATTGAAAATAAAGCTGTAAGCAAAAGTCCAAACGGATGGCTAAACCGAAGCAGGGTCTTGCGTAGACAGAGGTCAGGAACCAGAAGGGTAGTCAGACGAAGCCTGGATCAGGAACCAGCAGGGTAGTCAGACGAAGCCAGGATCAGAAACCAACGGGGTAGTCAGACGAGGCCAGGATCAGGAACCAGAAGCAGCAGCAGTCTTAGAAGCATGTGAACACAGGAGGACCAAGCAAGGAACTGAAGCCACAGACCTCCTATATATGAGCTAGGCATCCAGCTCCTCCCAGTGGGAAGGAGAAGCCGCAGGGTGGGAGGCTACAAGAAACCCAGAAACCAAGATGGCCGCCAGCACATGTCAAACGAAGGAGAACAGTAAGAAGGTAAGACCATGACAGTACCTTCCCCTCAAGGGCCCCTCCTCCGCGGAGTAAGGAACGGTTTCTGAGGGAAGCGTGCGTGGAAGGCTCGGAGCAAAGCAGGAGCATGGACATCTGCGGAGGGAACCCAGGAACGCTCCTCTGGACCATAACCACGCCAATGGACCAAAAACTGCAACCGACCGCGGACCAGGCGTGAGTCCAGGATATTGCTCACCTCATATTCCTCACGATTGCCCACTTGGACCGGACGGGGCCGAGGAACCGAGGGAAGTGAAACGATTACACACCAATGGCTTCAACAGGGAGACATGAAACACGTTGGAGATCCGCATGCCAGGAGGAAGCGCAAGGGCATAGGCTACCGGGTTTACCCTGCGAAGCACTCGGAAGGGACCAACAAAGCGAGGCGCCAGCTTGGGAGTGGGCACTCGAAGGTTGAGGTTGCGGGTGGACAACCATACACGGTCTCCGACCTGGTAGGAAGGAGCGGGCGCTCGTCTGCGATCAGCCTGGAGTCTCTGGCGCTGCGCAGAGACCTCAAGGGACCTCTGGATCTGTACCCAAGAAGCACGTAGGACGGAAAGGTGATCCTCCACAGCCGGAATATCCTGGGGAGAGAATACCTCCGGTAACACGGCAGGTTGGAACCCATAATTGGCCATGAAGGGAGACGTCCCAGAGGAAGAGTTCACCGCCGTGTTCCTGGCAAACTCAGCCCAAGGCAGGAGGTCAACCCAATTGTCTTGGTGATCGGAGACATAGCAACGAAGGAATTGCTCCAAGGCCTGATTGGATCGTTCTGCGGCCCCATTGGACTGAGGGTGGTAGGCCGAGGAGAAAGAGAGATGAATCCCCAACTGGGAGCAAAAGGCGCGCCAGAACCTGGACACAAACTGACTCCCCCGATCCGACACAATCTCCTTGGGCAAACCGTGCAACCGAAAGACCTCCCTGGCGAAAATCGTGGCCAACTCTTGTGCAGAGGGTAACTTCTTGAGAGGAACACAGTGGCACATTTTGGAAAACCGATCCACAATCATGAGAATGACCGTATGGCCTCGGGATGCAGGGAGGTCCACAATGAAATCCATCCCCAGGTGTGACCATGGGCGCTCCCCGGTGGCTATGGGTTGCAAAAGGCCCAACGGAAGGTGCCGAGGGGACTTACTCTGGGCACAAACGGAGCATGCCGCTACATATGCGGCGATGTCGGAACGTAGAGAAGGCCACCAGAACAGACGTGAAACAGCCCAGGACAGCTGATTCTTTCCAGGATGCCCCGCGGCCTTGGAGTTATGGTAGGTTCGCAACAACCGAGTGCGCAACTCCTCAGGCACAAAACACCTGCCGTTGGGTCTCCCAGAGGGAGCACCAGATTGAGCCGCCAAAATCTGCTCACCCAGAGGAGAGGTCAGGCTGGTGCGAATGGCGGCCAGGATCTGATTCGGAGGTATGACCGAAGTCGGAATCGACTCCTCCCCGGACAGCTCGGAGTACTGCCGTGATAAGGCATCCGCTCTGATGTTCTTGGAACCGGGTAGGTAGGAGACCACGTAATTAAAACGTGACAAGAACAGAGCCCATCTGGCCTGACGTGGTGTCAATCTCTTGGCCTCAGAAATGTAGGTCAGATTCTTGTGGTCCGTCAGGATGAGAACCGGAACCACCGAACCCTCGAGCAAGTGCCTCCATTCTTTAAGGGCCTGCACGATGGCCAATAACTCCCTGTCACCAATCTGATAGTTGCACTCCGCGGAAGACAGTTTCCGGGAGTAAAACCCACAAGGAAGCAGAGGACCCTCTGGTGTTCTACGCTGAGACAGAAGGGCGCCTACTCCCGTCTCAGACGAGTCCACCTCGAGGACAAAGGGCAACCCAGGGTTGGGATGCGACAGAATCGGAGCCGACACAAAGGCGGACTTTAGAGCCTCAAAAGCTCGGATGGCCTCGAGCGGCCAGACCTGGAAATTACTGCCCTTCCTGGTCAGATCTGTGAGAGGCTTGGCTAGCATGGAAAAGTCCCTGATGAACGTCCGATAATAATTGGCGAAGCCCAAAAAGCGCTGCAGGGCACGGAGACCACTGGGCTGGGGCCACTGTAAGACAGCCGAAACCTTCTCAGGATCCATGGAGAACCCCTCAGCGGAAATGATGTAACCTAAGAAGGTTACCTGGGATCGGTGAAATTCGCATTTCTCAAGCTTACCGAACAGCCTGTTCTCTCGTAACCGTTGCAACACTCGTCTGACATCCAGAATGTGGGCCTCCATGGATTCAGAATATACCAAGATGTCATCCAAATAGACCACCACACACTGCTGCAACAGGTCACGGAAAACATCGTTGATGAATTCCTGGAAGACTGCGGGCGCATTGCACAACCCAAAGGGCATAACCAAGGATTCATAATGACCGGTCCTGGTGTTAAACGCGGTCTTCCACTCATCGCCCGCCTTGATCCTTACCAGGTTATATGCCGCCCTCAGGTCGAGTTTGGTAAAGACCGTGGCCCCTTTGAGGCGATCGAACAGCTCGGAAATCAAGGGTATCGGGTAAGCGTTCTTGATCGTGATGCGATTGAGACCCCTGTAATCGATGCAAGGCCTCAACTCACCGCCCTTCTTTTTCACAAAGAAAAATCCAGCCCCTGCCGGGGACGAGGATTTGCGAATGTGTCCGCGTGAAAGCGCCTCCCTCACGTACTCCTCCATGGCCTCATTCTCCGCTACCGACAGTGGATAGACTTTGCCACGAGGAGGAACGGCACCAGATTGTAACTCTATGGCACAATCGTATGGGCGGTGCGGAGGTAGGGCAACCGCGCGCACCTTATCTAATACATCCCGGTACTCTTCGTATTCAGGAGGCAACAGAGAGTCCGAGGAAGTACACAGCAACTTGACAGGCCCATGGATGCAACTAGCCCCACACTGCGGTGACCACGAGAGGATCTCGGCCGATCTCCAATCGAAAGTCGGATTATGCTTCTGGAGCCAGGGGTACCCCAAGACCACCGAGTAGTGTGGAGACGAAATCACCTGGAGACAGACCGACTCTCTGTGAACGGCACCAATGGCTATCCCCACTGGAAGGGTCTCATGAGTCACGTGTGGCGGCAGAAGGGGTCTGCGTCTATCGCCTCAAGAGCCAGTGGGGAACCTCGAGGCTGCAGAGGAATGGAATTGGCGGCAGCGAACACACTATCAATGAACAAACCACCAGCACCAGAGTCCACCAACGCCTGGGTCATCACCAAGCCCCCGACCCAGGAGAGGACAACAGTGATCAGTGGTTTGTCAACACGGGAAACCGGGGACGAGGAGACTCCACCCAAGATCTGCCCCCGACAGGATCTCAGGTGCGAGCGTTTCCCGGACGGTTCGGACATGCCAACCGAAAATGCCCACCGAGACCACAGTACATGCATCGGCCCTCGCGTCTCCGGAGTACCCTCTCCCCCTCGGACAGGCGAGCAAACCCCAGCTGCATGGGTTCACCCCCAGACAAGTCATCCCCAGGAGGCGTGGGAGGAGAGGGAGGCACGGGTGGGACAGCAAACGTAGGCGCCAATCTGTTAGAAGACCTCCGCAGGCTCTCCTTAAAGGAAGGTCTCTCCCTGAGTCTGGTGTCAATCAAAATCAGGAAAGAAATAAGAGACTCGAGCTCCACTGGTAGGTCCTTAGCTGCAACCTCATCCTTCAAGGCATCCGAGAGACCATGAGAGAAAGCAGCGACCAGAGCCTCATTATTCCAGCCCACCTCTGCTGCCAGGGTACGAAACTCAATGGCGTATTCAGCTACGGATCGTGAACCCTGTCTGATGGACATAAGGAGCTTCGCAGCAGAGGCAGCACGAGCCGGCACATCGAATACCTTCCGAAGAGAAGCAACAAAACCGGAAAATTCGGCAACCACCGGATTGTTGTTCTCCCATAAAGGGCTGGCCCAGGCCAAGGCCTTGTCCGAGAGCAGCGAGATCAAGAAGCCCACCTTTGATCTCTCAGTAGGAAAGGCATGTGGCAGCAACTCGAAATAAATGCCCACCTGGTTAAGGAAACCTCGGCACTGAGTTGGCTCTCCCCCAAAGCGCTGTGGAAGGGGGGCAGAACCGGTCATACCCCGAGACACCGCAGGCGCAGCAACAGGTGTCGGGGTAGACTCTGGCGCAACAACCGGAGCGGCAGTAGGAGCGGGCCCAGAAGCGACAACCGACCCATCGGCAACGGAAGCGAAATGAGCCGTGCGTTCAAGCAGGGTTTGCAACGCCACAGCGAACCGACCCAACAGGTGATCCTGCTGATCAAGTCTGGCAACCAGCGTAGGTAGCGAGGATGGCCCTGTACCGTCAGAATTCATGGCTTGGTCCTAATGTCATGGAACCATGAACCAGACGTACAACAAGAGATAAGTGGAAATAAGAAGGCTTTATTGAAAATAAAGCTGTAAGCAAAAGTCCAAACGGATGGCTAAACCGAAGCAGGGTCTTGCGTAGACAGAGGTCAGGAACCAGAAGGGTAGTCAGACGAAGCCTGGATCAGGAACCAGCAGGGTAGTCAGACGAAGCCAGGATCAGGAACCAACGGGGTAGTCAGACGAGGCCAGGATCAGGAACCAGAAGCAGCAGCAGTCTTAGAAGCATGTGAACACAGGAGGACCAAGCAAGGAACTGAAGCCACAGACCTCCTATATATATGAGCTAGGCATCCAGCTCCTCCCAGTGGGAAGGAGAAGCCGCAGGGTGGGAGGCTACAAGAAACCCAGAAACCAAGATGGCCGCCAGCACATGTCAAACGAAGGAGAACAGTAAGAAGGTAAGACCATGACAAGAACAGGCAGAATCATGAACCAGGAGGTCACGTCAGAGGCAAAATCAGTAATCCAGAGACGCAAATGCACTACAAGCTAGTGAGCCAAGAATACCAATCACAGGCAACTGTGGCCAGCAGCTGCACGCCCTCAGGAAGCATGTGATGCTGGCTCAGAGCCTGATTTGTCCGGTGTCTCCAGATAAGTTGACCAGCCCCACAGTCAGCAGGCCTGGTTGCCGTAGCAACAAAGAAATGCCGCCATAGTGCAGCCAGACTCGCCGTGGGAGAGCAGACAGGTACAGTGCTGCCCATAATTATTCATACCCCTGGCAAATTTTTACTTAAAGTTACTTTTATTCAACCAGCAAGTAATAAGGCACACAAAAGCTCGCTTGGCTTTGCAAAAGCTCACCTGGACAAAAAAGAAGACTTCTGTGTTATGGTCAGATGAAACAAAAATTGAATTGTTTGGTCACAATGATGTTTCCTTCATGTGGCGTAAAAAAGGAGAAGCCTTCAACCCAAAGAACACCATCCCCACTGTCAAACATGGTGGTGGGAACCTAATGCTTTGGGGGTGTTTTTAAGCCAATGGACCAGGGAACCTAATCATAGTAAATGGTAGCATGAAAAAAGAGCAATACATGAGGATTCTCAACGACAACATCAGGCAGTCTGCAGAGAAACTTGGCCTTGGGCAGTGGACATTTCAGCATGACAATGACCCAAACCACACAGCAAAAGTGGCGAAGAAATGGTTAGCAGACATCAAAATTAACGTTTTGGAGTGGTCCAGGCAGAGTCCAGACTTGAATCCAATTGAGAATCTGTGGAGGGAGCTAAAGTTCAGGGTGATGGCAAGAAGACCCTCCAACCTGAAAGATTTGGAGCTCATTGCTAAAGATGAATGGGCAAAAATACCTGCAAAAAGCTGGTCTGCAATTATAGGAAGCATTTGATTGCTGTAATAGCCGATAAAGGCTTTTCTATTGATTGAAGGGTATGAATAATTTTGGACTGGACACTTTTTGCTCAAATGTAAATAAAATATGAGAATTCCCCCCCCCCCCCCCCCAATAATGCCTCTTGTACATCATCTTATTATCTTTTGGGAGACACCAGGGGCGTAACTAGAAGTGACTGGGCCCCACAGCAAATATTTGTAAGGGCCCCCCCAGCGCGCTTCGCACCTCCCTCCTCCTGTGTAAACCCCACTCCTTTGGCACAGTGTAGCGGTATACTGTATATTGTGTGGCACAGTGTAGCGGTATACTGTATATTGGGTGGCGCAGTGTAGGCTATATGTGTATCACATAAACATATTTCATATGAAAACTTACAGTTACTTGGCTTGGCCCTTGGGGATCTCGGACGCCACTTCAATACTTTGGCTTGGGGGCTCGGTGGAGCTGATGTGTTTTATCCTAATGAGAAAGATTTCATAATAAGGATTTGGAGAAGGGGATAGCGGAGCAGGGAGAGGCTGGTGCTGCTACTAGGGGGTCATACCATGGGGGAGTAATAAAGCCCCCCATAATGCCCCCCCAGTAGTAATAATTCTCCTTATAATGTGACAGTGCAAAAAATACCCCCTTGTAATGCCCCCCAGTTGAGCTAATGTCCCCATAGTGCCCCCATAATGTGCCAGTATAAAATACCCCTATATAGTGCCCCCAGTAAATGCCCCCATAATGCTCCTCTCCCCCCTCCCTCCTAGTGCCCCCCATAATGTACCAGTATAAAATTCCCCATATATAGTGCCCCAGTAGATGCCCCTCAGTGTCCGGCCTCTGTTAGGCTGCCGGCCTAGTGTCCCCCATAATGCCCCCCAATAATGTGCCAGTAAGTGTCCCCATAGATGCCCCCCATCATGTGCCAGTATCAAGTGCCTCTCTCCTCCCCCCATGTGCCAGTATCATAGTGCCAAACCCACCCATGTGCCAGTATCAAGTGCCAACCCCCCCACATGCCAGTATCAAGTACCTCTCTCCTCCCCCCCATGTGCCAGTATCATAGTGCCAAACCCACCCATGTCCCAGTATCAAGTGCCAACCCCCCCCCCCCACAAGTGCCTATCCCCCCCCATGTCCCAGTATATCATATTGCCATCTCCCCCCCCCCCCAACAAAGTGGCAGTATCAAGTGCCTCTCTCCCCCCCCATGTGTCAGTATCTGGTGCCAACCCCTCCCCCCCATGTGCCAGAATCAGGTGCCAACCCACCTCCCCCCATGTGCCAGTATCAAGTGCCTCCCGCTCCCCCCATGGCAGTAACAGTCGGGTATTAAAAAAAAATAAAAAAACACTTCTACTTACCTCCATGTCAGCGATGCGATGCAGCCTCTTCCTGTGTCCCGCCCTGTATGTCCATATTTGGAGTCAGTGCTTGTATTTCAGAAACGTTTCTGCTGGGATTCGAACCATAAGTGCGGCCTTGCTGCTGACTGAAAAAATATGAGACTTCTACTGTTATAGCTGGCTAAGTGTACATCTATACACATGACAGCTGCCCTAACACACCCAGCACTGCTATATCTGTATATGACAGCTGTCCCAGCACACTAAGCTCTGCTATATCTCTTTATATGACAGCTGCCCCAGCAAACCCAGCTCTGCTACATCTATGCACATGACAGCTGCCCAAACAAACCCAGCACTGCTATATCTCTATATGACAGCTGTCCCAGCATACTCAGCTTTGCTATATCTCTATTTATGACAACTGCCCCAGCAAACCCAGCCCTGCTACATCTATACACATGACAGCTGCCCAAACACAACCAGCACTGCTATAGCTCTATATGACAACTGTCCCAGCACACTCAGCTATGCTATATCTCTATATATGACAGCTGCCCCAGAAAACCCAGCTCTGCTACATCTATGCACATGACAGCTGCCCAAACACACCCAGCACTGCTATATATCTATATGACAGCTGTCCCAGCACACTCAGCTCTGCTATATCTCTATATATGACAGCTGCCCCAGCAAACCCAGCCCTTCTACATCTATACACATGACAGCTGCCCAAACACACCCAGCACTGCTATATCTCTATATGACAGCTGTCCCAGAACACTCAGCTCTGCTATATCTCTATATATGACAGCTGCCCCAGCAAACCCAGCCCTGCTACATCTATACACATGACAGCTGCCCAAACACAACCAGCACTGCTATAGCTCTATATGACAGCTGTCCCAGCACACTCAGCTATGCTATATCTCTATATATGACAGCTGCCCCAGAAAAACCAGCTCTGCTACATCTATGCACATGACAGCTGCCCAAACACACCCAGCACTACTATATCTCTATATGACAGCTGTCCCAGCACACTCAGCACTGCTATATCTCTATATATGACAGCTGCCCCAGCTTTGCTACATCTATACACATGATAGCTGCCTGTCACGGACGGTGTACAGGAAACAAGACAATGCAACATGCATATATGACTCACTGGATCCAAAGCTAAGGAACCAAAAGGGAGACCCCTGCACAAAACCTGGCACTTTCCCTGGCTGCTCAGCCTATGCAAAAATCCCAAAGGTGGATGGTTGCATATCCACGTACCTCGACTATATAACACCTGAACACCCTACAATAGTGAGGGGACACGACCACCGGCTCCCTACACCAAACACGGAGGGAGTCAGGGTCACCTGGGATCCAGCAAACAGAAAATAACAGATAAATGTACAGCACTTAACTTTAGTAGCAGACTGGGAAATGGGATCAGCATGCACACACACTCCAGGAAGAAGTATAAGCCGCCCAGTAATGCATCATGGGGAGGAATTTAAAGGGAAGCAATCAGTCCAACTACATGACAGCTAAGAGAGGCTAACGAGATGAGGAACTGAACAGCACAACAAAGAAAACTCAAGGAGGAGGTTCTGAAAGGCTTCTGTCAGAGCTTCTCAGCTGTCTGGTTGTGACAGTACCCCTCCCTCTACGAGTGGACTCCGGACACTCAAAGCCCACCTTCTCAGGATGGGACCTATGGAAAGCCCTGATGAGACGAGAGGCCTTAATGTCCGTCACTGGGACCCACATCCTCTCCTCAGGACCATAACCCTCCCAATGAACAAGTGTCACGGACGGTGTACAGGAAACAAGACAAAGCAACATGCATATATGACTGAGTGGATCCAAAGCTAAGGAACTAAAAGGGAGACCCCTGCACAAGACCTGAGACTTTCCCTGGCTGCTCAGCCTATGCAACGATCCCAGAGGTGAAAGGTTGCATAGCCACGTACCTCGACTATATAACCCCTGAACACCCTACAATAGTGAGGGGACACGACCACCGGCTCCCTACACCAGACACGGAGGGAGTCAGGGTCACCTGGGATCCAGCAAACAGAAAATAACAGATAAATGTTCAGCACTTAACTTTTGTAGCAGACTGGAAAACAAGATCAGCATGCACACACACTCCAGGAAGAAGTATAAGCCGCCCAGTAATGCATTATGGGGCGGAATTTAAAGGGATGCAATCAGTCCAACTCCATGACAGCTGAGAGAGGCTAACGAGATGAGGAACTGAACAGCACAACAAAGAGAACTCAAGGAGGAGGTTCTGAAAGGCCTCTGTCAGAGCTTCTCAGCTGTCTGGTTGTGACAGTACCCCTCCCTCTACGAGTGGACTCCGGACACTCAGAGCCCACCTTCTCAGGATGGGACCTATGGAAAGCCCTGATGAGACGAGAGGCCTTAATGTCCGTCACTGGGACCCACATCCTCTCCTCAGGACCATAACCCTCCCAATGAACAAGGTACTGAAGAGAACCGCGGACAAGACGAGAATCCACAATCCTAGAGACCTGAAATTCAAGATTCAATTCAAGGACTTATGAAAAACATTATGGATCTTCCAAGTCTGAGGAAGATCAAGACGGTAGGCAACAGGATTGATGACAGACAGGATTTTGTGAGGCCCAATAAACCTAGGACCCAACTTCCAGGAGGGAACCTTCAATTTGATATTCTTGGTAGACAACCACACCAGATCACCAACATTCAGGTCCAGACCAAGCACACGTCTCTTATCTGCCACACGCTTATATCTCTCACTCATGCTCTTTAGATTATCCTGAATCTTTTGCCAAATAGATGACAAAGACGAGGAGAATCTGTCCTCATCAGGTAAACCAGAAGACCCCTCTCCCGAGAAAGTCCCAAACTGCGGATGAAACCCATATGCACCAAAAAATGGTGACTTATCAGAGGACTCCTGACGACGGTTATTTAAAGCAAACTCAGCAAGGGACAAAAAAGAACACCAATCCTCTTGATTCTCCGCCACAAAACAGCGCAGATATGTCTCCAGATTCTGATTGACGCGCTCTGTCTGGCCATTCGACTGCGGGTGGAAAGCAGAAGAGAATGACAACCGAACCCCCAAGCGAGAACAGAAAGCCTTCCAGAATCTGGAAACAAACTGCGTGCCCCGATCAGAGACTATGTCTGAAGCAATACCGTGCAATTTGACAATGTGATCAATAAATGCCTGCGCCAGCGTCTTAGCATTGGGCAAACCAGGAAAAGGGATGAAATGCACCATTTTGCTAAAACGGCCCACCACCACCAGAATCACAGTCTTCCCTGAGGAACGAGGCAGGTCCATTATGAAGTCCATGGACAGATGTGTCCAAGGACGGGAAGGAAAGGGTAAGTGAAGGAGAGGACCTGATGGCCGTGAATAAGGGACTTTGGCACGAGCGCAAGTCTCGCAGGCTGCCACAAAACCCTCAACCGACTTACGAAGCGCAGGCCACCAGAATCTCCGAGCGATGAGATCCAATGTGGCTCTTGCCCCCGGGTGCCCAGCAAGGACCGTATCGTGGTGTTCCTTAAAAATCTTGTGTCTTAAAGCGAGAGGAACAAACAACCTCCCAGGAGGACAAAGATCAGGAGCCTCTGACTGGGCTGCCTGCACCTCTGCCTCCAATTCAGAAAAAAGAGCAGAGACCACCACACCTTCAGCCAAAATGGGACCCGGGTCTTCAAAATTCCCGCCTCCCGGAAAACAACGTGACAGGGCATCTGGCTTCACATTCTTAACTCCAGGGCGGAACGTGACAACAAAATTAAACCTAGAAAAGAACAAAGACCATCTGGCCTGTCTCGGGTTCAGACGCTTGGCTGACTCCAAGTAGGCCAGATTTTTATGGTCAGTAAATACGGTAATAGGGTGTCTGGCTCCCTCTAGCCAATGGCGCCATTCCTCAAAAGCCAACTTTATGGCCAACAATTCCCTATCTCCCACATCGTAATTTCTCTCTGCGGAGGAGAGTTTTTTCGAGAAAAAGGCGCACGGTCGCCATTTGGCAGGAGAGGAACCCTGAGACAAGACCGCCCCCACACCCACCTCAGAAGCATCAACCTCAACTATGAAGGGTAAAGAAATATCAGGTTGCACCAAGATGGGATTGGAAGCAAAACTCTCCTTGATATTAGAAAAAGCCTTACGCGCCTCTACTGACCAAGAAGAAAAATCGACCCCCTTTCTGGTCATATCAGTGAGTGGTTTAACAATAGAGGAATAATTCAAAATAAACTTCCTGTAATAATTGGCAAAGCCCAAAAAACGCATCAGCGCCTTCTGATTCTCAGGAAGCTCCCACTCAAGCACAGCGCGGACCTTCTCGGGGTCCATGCGAAAACCAGAAGCGGAGAGAAGAAACCCCAGAAATTGAATTTCTGGAACCGCAAACACACATTTTTCCAGTTTCGCATATAATTTATTCTCCCGCAGGATGAGCAAGACCTGACGTAAATGTTCCTTATGAGTTTTGAAATCAGGAGAAAAAATCAAAATGTCATCCAAATACACTAATACAAATTTTCCCATCAAATGATAAAAAATGCTGTTCACGAAATGCTGAAAAACGGCTGGGGCATTCATCAAACCAAAAGGCATAACCAAATTCTCAAAATGGCCCTCAGGGGTATTGAAGGCCGTCTTCCATTCGTCTCCTTCTCTGACCCTGACCAGGTTGTATGCCCCTCTTAGATCTAATTTGGAAAAGACTTTAGCCCCAACAACCTGGTTAAACAGGTCCGGGATCAGAGGAAGCGGATAAGGGTCACGAATAGTGATACTGTTCAGCTCCCTGAAATCCAGACAAGGTCTTAAAGAACCATCTTTTTTCTTAACAAAGAAAAAACCAGTGGCAACAGGTGACTTCGAGGGTCGCATGTGTCCTTTTCTCAGACTCTCAGAGATATAAGCATGCATAGCGATCCTCTCAGGTTGGGAAAGATTGTATAAACGAGATTTAGGCAGCTTGGCGCCTGGGATGAGATTAATAGGGCAATCGTACTCCCTGTGCGGGGGCAAATCCTGAACTCCACTCTCAGAGAAGACATCCAAAAATTCAGAGAGAAAAGATGGTACAGTCTTAGTAGCAACCTCAGAAACAGATGTCGTGAGGCAAATTCTCTCTGCAAAAGTCACTCCAACCATTTATTTGCCTCGCTTGCCAATCAATGGTGGGGTTATGTTTAGTGAGCCATGGTAGCCCCAACACTAGAGGAGTAGGCAAACCGCTAAGGACAAAACATGACACATCCTCAACATGAGCATCACTCACAATTAAACGGATATTGTGAACTATGCCCTTTAATGATTTCTGAGAAAGTGGAGCGGAATCAATAGCAAAAACAGGAATATCCTTTCCCAAAGTGCACACCTGGAAACCATGAGTTATTGCAAACTGATTATCAATGAGATTGACAGCTGCTCCACTATCCACAAAAATCTCACAAAAAATGCTCTTGCTCTCCAGCGCCACCCTAGCAGGCAGGACAAAACGGGAACTACAAGCAAACGGAAAACCTTCAATTTCCGCCTCAACCCTGCCAATAGTAACAGACGGAACACTTTTAAAAGATTTTTTCCTGTTTGTTTCTTTATTACTCCCAGAAAACTGCCTGAATCTCCTAGAGGGACAAACATTTGCCAAATGATTTATACCTCCACAAAAAAAAAAACCTCCCATGCGAGCTGAATCTTCTATTGTCAGAAGCAATCAACCCCAGCTGCATGGGCTCCTGCTCAGAAGGGGCTGACAGCGACCGAGACCCCTGCGCACAGAAAGAGACCGCTGCACTGTTCTGGGACTGAGTATGACAGGAAGGAGATATCTCTCCTCTCTCTCTAAGACACCTGTCAATACGAACGGCCTGAGACATAGCAGAGTCCAAGGAAATTGGTCTTTCATGAAAGGCAAATGCATCTTTCAATCCCTCTGAAAGACCATGGCAAAATTGACTTCGGAGTGCAGCATCATTCCAACCAGTATCAGCTGCCCATCTCCGAAATTCTGAGCAGTATATCTCTGCGGATTGTTTACCCTGGCATAATAGACGTAGTCTAGACTCAGCCAGAGCAATACGATCCGGATCATCATATATCTGACCCAGGGCTAAAAAGAATTCATCCACTGAACGGAGAGGCCGTGCCCCCTCCGGCAGCGAAAAGGCCCAAGACTGAGCGTTACAGCTGAGCAGCGATATAATGATCCCCACCCTCCGTTCCTCATCACCAGAGGAATGGGGAAGAAGGCGAAAATGGAGTTTGCAAGCCTCTCTAAAACGCACAAAATTCTCACTACCCCCGGAGAACGTATCCGGGAGCGAGATCTTAGGCTCAGAACAAACTCTATGAACGCAAGCTGAACCGGTCACTTGAAGCTGAGAAAAAGTCTTACGGAGATCAGCTACCTCCAATGAAAGACCCTGGAAGCGTTCAGCCAAAAGTGAAACCGGATCCATGCTTGAGACGGTTTTGGCGGCTTATAATGTCACGGACGGTGTACAGGAAACAAGACAATGCAACATGCATACAGTATATGACTCACTGGATCCAAAGCTAAGGAACCAAAAGGGATACCCCTGCCAAAACCTGGCACTTTCCCTGGCTGCTCAGCCTATGCAAAAATCCCAAAGGTGGATGGTTGCATATCCACGTACCTCGACTATATAACACCTGAACACCCTACAATAGTGAGGGGACACGACCACCGGCTCCCTATACCAGACACGGAGGGAGTCAGGGTCACCTGGGATCCAGCAAACAGAAAATAACAGATAAATGTACAGCACTTAACTTTAGTAGCAGACTGGGAAATGGGATCAGCATGCACACACACTCCAGGAAGAAGTATAAGCCGCCCAGTAATGCATCATGGGGAGGAATTTAAAGGGAAGCAATCAGTCCAACTACATGACAGCTGAGAGAGGCTAACGAGATAAGGAACTGAACAGCACAACAAAGAAAACTCAAGGAGAAGGTTCTGAAAGGCTTCTGTCAGAGCTTCTCAGCTGTCTGGTTGTGACACTGCCCAAACACACCCAGCACTTCTATATCTCTATATGACAGCTGTCCCAGCACACTAAGCTCTGCTATATCTCTATATATGACAGCTGCCCCAGCAAACCCAGCCCTGCTACATCTATACACATGACAGCTGCCCAAACTCAACCAGTACTGCTATAGCTCTATATGACAGCTGTCCCAACACACTCAGCTATGCTATATCTCTATATATGATAGCTGCCCCAGCACACCCAGCTCTGCTACATCTATATATCTCTAAGTATTTCTATACAGTAGATAGATATATACAGATATAGCATGGCTGAGTGTGCTGGGGCAGCTGTCATGTGTATAGATGTAGCAGAGCTGGCTGTGTTTGGGCAGCTGTCATGTGTATATATGTAGTAGAGCTGGGTTTACTGGGGCAGCTGGCATGCTGTCATATATAGAGATATAGTAGAGCTGAGTGTGCTGGGGCAGCTGTCATGTGTATAGATGTAGCAGAGCTGGCTGTGTTTGGGCTTTACCAGGGATCAGCAACCTCCGGCACTCCAGATGTTGTGAAACTACAACTCCCAGCATGCTCCATTCATTTCTGTGGGAGTTCTGAGAAGAGCAGAGCAATTATGCATGCTCCGAGTTTCACAACAGCTGGAGTACCGGAGGTTGCCTACCCCTGGGCTATACTAAACTTTAATTACATGCAGTTACAACCCAAAGGGGTTGGCCTACAAAAAATATTCTACATTTTTTAAAGCACCACCTGGTTCCACCAGTTATTTTTTTTGCTTTTCATTTTTCTTCCCTATCTTCCTTGAGCCATAACCTTATTTTTTTTCGGGACAAGTTGTACTTTCTAATGCCACCATTAATTATGGCGTACAATGTAGTGGGAAGTGGTAAATATTTTCCAAATGGGGTGGAATTGGAAAAAAATGCAATTTCTACACTGTTTTACAGGTTTTGTTCCCACTGCATTTGCGGCAAAACTGACCCATGCCCTTCATTCTCTGGGTCAGTAAGATTACAACAATACCCCATATGTATATTTTTTTTTTTATGTCTAAATAGTGTAAAAATAAATTGAAACTTTGAAAAAAAAGTTTTTTTTACATCACCATATTCTGACCCCCATAACTTTTTTTTTTATAGTTATGTCTACTGAATTGTATACAGGCTTATTTTTTGCAGGACAATCTGTACTTTTAATTCATACCATTTTGGAGTGTTTGTGACTTTTTGATCACACTTTACAACTTTTTTTGGGCAAGAGAAGCAATGAAAAAATGGCAAATTGGCAATTTTGACCCTTTTTTCCATTACGCCATTCGCCGTATTGGAAAAAAATGTTTACATTTGAATAGTACGTTTTCGGTCACGGTCATAGCCATTATGTTTATACTTTTTGTTATTTAGGTATTTATTCTTTTATTATATGGAAAGGGGGTGATTTAAACTTTTATATTTTTATAATTTTTTTTATATATTTTAACTTTTTTTATGTTTGTAATGATTTTGAAGCTCATCTATAAGCCTATAAAATCTGTTTTACATTTTTCATTTTGAACAATCATGTATTTTTAAAATTAGTTTATTACTGTCAATTGCTCATGTTGGCCAAAATAAGACTTGCAGTATGAATACTGTGGCTCTTGTCAGCGAGACTCACAGCATTCAAAGCAACTACTGACTTCCAAATTGGCCTCAGGGGATGTCGGTAGGAAGCCCAGAAGTGCAAGCTTCTGGGTTTTTGACACATTAGATGCCGTGATCTCACTTGATCAAGGCATCTAAAGCCTTTAATTACCGCAATCAGCGTTATTGCCGGTTACGGTAATTAGCGGCAAATATCTGCTGCTTGAAACAGCAGAGGCTTGCCGGCCATGGTGTCCGCTGCACATGCAAGCGGGCGTCACGTTTGCCTATCGGTCCAGTGCCACTGAGTTATATAATAAAATCTATATAAATAGTGCTACCTGCTGTTTGTTCTTTTCCTTATTTCACTGTTCACCTCAGTAACATCACTGAAGTGGTCACACGTGTAGGGACAGTTTACAAGGGACTTGCGGTGTCAGGTACGTCAGTTGAGGATCTGCATCAGTGAAAGGGCGCATTCAGACGCAAATTGCCACCCGTGTGCATTCCGCAGTTTGCAGAACAGAACGGGCAGATGATTATAGAAATGCTTATTCTTTTCCGCGATTGTGGACAATAGGAAATGCTCTTTTTTTTTTGCGGGGCAGAGGAACGGAACAACATATGCGGACAGCTGCGGCCCCATTGAAATGAATAGGTCTGCACCCGTTCTGCAAAATTGCGGAACGGATGAGAACCCATTCATACGGTGCCACGAACCAGCGGGTGTGAACCCACTGTGCCACGTGTCCTACCTCCTCTAAGGGCATTGTCTAAGTAAATACCTCGTTCCTCACAGTATCCCTGATGCTGGGGATAGACTTTCCCGAGGGGAACACCAGGTCGCTACCTCTTGAGGAGGATTGGCACACGAGGAACCTAGTTCAGGCAGACTAGGAGGTACCTGAGCAAGGTACCAGAGGTACAGACGTAGTCAACAGGCCGAGTCGTAACCAGGAGCAACAGTGCAGGACCGAAGGATGAGGCAGAGGCGAAGTCAAACAAGCAATCGATCAGGGCAGGAGGCAAAGGTACAGGTCAGGCAATCCAGATCGGCAACAAGAGAGTCAAGGCAAGCAGGCAGGGATCAAACAGGTAGCGGAGTCCAGAAACACAAGCATGGGTAAGGTACACAGCAACACAAGCAGATACCTCAGCAACCTTTGCAGGACGCAAGGACCTTGACACTCAGGCATCTGGGAAGGGGGCTGAGCCACTTAGATATGTACAGGATGGCTAGGATTTATCAGCGAGGTCACATGATCTAACCCATAAAGCACAGGTAGTGATGCAGAGAACAAACAGCAAGCATGCTGTGGCCAGGGCTGAAAGGAAACTGTGTAGAGGATCCCAGAACAGCACCCACAAAGACAGCGCTCAGGACTGCAGCGGTGAAGGGGAAGCACTAGCAGCAGATCACTGCTGAACAAGGCGCCCAGAACCGCGGCGGTAAGCAGTGGAACAGCAGCCGCTGTTACATACAGTCATGTGAATGAGCCCTACGACAGACAGGTCCCAGCCATTACCAGAAGACACCGACTCTGAAAGGTACACAGCCCAGCGGCTACTGTCTTAGCTTTGCCCTCTAGCATTGCCCTGACTCTAAAAAGAGAAGAGGGTCAGTCAGGAGAAGACAGGAGTGTCTCCCTGATTACTGCTCGGTGAACAAGATCAATAAACTAAGGGGGCAGTAACTCATAGGAGTAAAAGATGGCCCCTACAGACAAACAACAAGTAAGACTGATACATACATACATAGACTGGTATATGGATGGAAACCAGTGTATTATATATGGTGTGAAAAAGAGGTGGACACGACCATAAGTAGCAAGTCAGGCACAGCAATGTCGGATGACAGTGACTAGCCCTAATCAGTCCCTGCTTGGCCTAGTCCACCCTATAACATAAATCCTCAGGACGGGGTCCAAAAATGCCCCGCAAGGGGTGGCCCAGACAGGAGCTCTTGACCTGCGTAGGTGACCCTGTCAGGCCCTAGTGCGTCTGGCAGGAAAAATGTCCAGAGGAGCAAGAAACACTCATATACAGACGTGGACAAAATTGTTGGTACCCTTTGGTCAATGAAAGAAAAAGTCACAATGGTCACAGAAATAACTTTAATCTGACAAAAGTAATAATAAATTAAAATTCTATAAATGTTAACCAATGAAAGTCAGACATTGTTTTTCAACCATGCTTCAACAGAATTATGTAAAAAAATAAACTCATGAAACAGGCATGGACAAAAATGATGGTACCCCTAACTTAATATTTTGTTGCGCAACCTTTTGAGGCAATCACTGCAATCAAACGCTTCCTGTAACTGTCAATGAGACATCTGCACCTCTCAGCAGGTATTTTGGCCCACTCCTCATGAGCAAACTGCTCCAGTTGTGTCCGGTTTGAAGGGTGCCTTTTCCAGACTGCATGTTTCAGCTCCTTCCAAAGATGCTCAATAGGATTGAGGTCAGGGCTCATAGAAGGCCACTTTAGAATAGTCCAATTTTTTCCTCTTAGCCATTCTTGGGTGTTTTTAGCGGTGTGTTTTGGGTCATTGTCCTGTTGCAAGACCCATGACCTGCGACTGAGACCAAGCTTTCTGACACTGGCTAGTACATTTCTCTCTAGAATTCCTTGATAGTCTTGAGATTTCATTGTACCCTGCACAGATTCAAGACACCCTGTGCCAGACGCAGCAAAGCAGCCCCAGAACATAACAGAGCCTCCTCCATGTTTCACAGTAGGGACAGTGTTCTTTTCTTGATATGCTTCATTTTTTCGTCTGTGAACATACAGCTGATGTGCCTTGGCAAAAACTTCGATTTTTGTCTCATCTGTCCACAGGACATTCTCCCAGAAGCTTTGTGGCTTGTCAACATGTAGTTTGGCATATTCCAGTCTTGCTTTTTTATGATTCGTTTTCAACAATGGTGTCCTCCTTGGTCGTCTCCCATGTAGTCCACTTTGGCTCAAACAACGACGGATGGTGCGATCTGACACTGATGTTCCTTGAGCATGAAGTTCACCTTGAATCTCTTTAGAAGTCTTTCTAGGCTCTTTTGTTACCATTCGGATTATCCGTCTCTTAGATTTGTCATCAATTTTCCTCCTGCGGCCACGTCCAGGGAGGTTGGCTACAGTCCCATGGATCTTAAACTTATGAATAATATGTGCAACTGTACTCACAGGAACATCTAGTTGCTTGGAGATGGTCTTATAGCCTTTACCTTTAACATGCTTGTCTATAATTTTCTTTCTGATCTCTTGAGACAGCTCTTTCCTTTGCTTCCTCTGGTCCATGTCGAGTGTGGTACACACCATATCACCAAACAACACAGTGATTACCTGGAGCCATATATATAGGCCCAATGGCTGATTACAAGGTTGTAGACACCTGTGATGCTAATTAGTGGACACACCTTGAATTAACATGTCCCTTTGGTCACATTATGTTCTGTGTTTTCTAGGGGTACCATCATTTTTGTCCATGCCTGTTTCATGAGTTTATTTTTTTACATAATTCTGTTGAAGCATGGTTGAAAAACAATGTCTGACTTTCATTGGTTAACATTTATAGAATTTTAATTTATTATTACTTTTGTCAGATTAAAGTTATTTCTGTGACCATTGTGACTTTTTCTTTCATTGACCAAAGGGTACCAACAATTTTGTCCACGTCTGTATATGAGTGTTTCTTGCTCCTCTGGACATTTTTCCTGCCAGACGCACTAGGGCCTGACAGGGTCACCTACGCAGGTCAAGAGCTCCTGTCTGGGCCACCCCTTGCGGGGCATTTTTGGACCCCGTCCTGAGGATTTATGTTATAGGGTGGACTAGGCCAAGCAGGGACTGATTAGGGCTAGTCACTGTCATCCGACATTGCTGTGCCTGACTTGCTACTTATGGTCGTGTCCACCTCTTTTTCACACCATATATAATACACTGGTTTCCATCCATATACCAGTCTATGTATGTATGTATCAGTCTTACTTGTTGTTTGTCTGTAGGGGCCATCTTTTACTCCTATGATTTAAATAAAATAATATTTTAATAGTTACTGCCCCCTTAGTTTATTGCCCTGACTCTACCCAGTGTAATTCTGTAGTTAAAGACTGCAGTAACCTTGTACCACCCTGCCATCACTTACTGGATAAAGTATCTGGAGGAACTGTCATAAGAGTATTCAAAAGTAATTCAGGGCAGAGTAGAAGTAGCACAGCAGGATCTCTGAAAAGCCACCTGGGAGGCTCTTTCACATGCTCAGTAGCATCTTTCAACTGCCACCCGATTTACTGTTAGAAGCTGTGATATTAAGGGCTCCTTTACACGGACCAATGATCGTGGCAATTATCAGGAAGGAGCATTTACAGTAAATGCCCTGCGTAAGGTGCCACCAATCACCCGATGAATGCACAAATGCTTGTTCATTGGATGAAAGCATCGCTGGTGCATTCACCTAAATCAGTTTTTGAGCAGAAAATCGTCACCTAAATCAGTTTTTGAGCAGCAAATTCTGCTGTCCTAGACCTCATGCACATGGCCGTTGCCAGGCCGTGGCCGTATTGCGGCCCGCAAAAAGCCGGACCGCAATAAACGGGCACCGGCCATGTGCACACTGCATCACAGATGCGGACCCATTCACTTGAATAGGTCCGAAATCCATGTTGGTGTGGAAAGGAGGTACGGAACCCCACGGAAGCACCACAGAGTGCATACACTCCTTTTTTGCGGTGCGGACCGTCGGATGAGGATCACAGACCCCATTCAAGTGAAGGGATCCGTGTCCGCATGTGGCAGCCCTACGGTCAGTGCTCGTGCATTGCGTCGTGTGCATGAGGCCTTAAACAGCAATCTGCTGCCCAGAGACAATGATTGTGTATGAGGAGGAGCGATCGCAGCAGTGATTGCTCGTCCACATACAGAAAAGATGATTGCTCCATGTAAACGTAGCTCTCACCTTCTCTGATAAGTAGGCATTAGGCAATTATCATTCCCAATAATAAACTGATCTTTCCTAATAATTGGCTGTCGGCCTGTAGGAAAAAATAAAGCAAAATAGCAAGAAGGTATTTGTATAAAGTGCAGAGCGACATTTTGAGAAAACGCCAGTAACCACCATGTACTAGATGCTGATTTTACCATTGACCACCACCTACCAGATACTGAATACTCCAATGACTACCAGGTACTAGATACTAAATATACCAGCGACTACCAGGTACTAAATACTGAACTTACCAGCGACTAAATACTGAATATATCAGCGACTACCAGGTACTAGATACTGACTATACCAGCGACTACCAGGTACTAGATACTGAATACACCAGCGACTACCAGGTACTAGATACTGAATATACCAGCGACTACCAGGTACTAGCTACTGAGTACAGCAGCGACTACCAGGTACTAGATACTGAATACACCAGAGGCTACCAGGTACTAGCTACTGAGTACAGCAGCGACTACCAGGTACTAGATACTGAATACACCAGCGGCTACCAGGTGCTAGATACTGAATACACCAGCGGCTACCAGGTGCTAGATACTGAATACACCAGCGGCTACCAGGTACTAGATACTGAATACAGCAGCAACTACCAGGTACTAGATATTGAATATACCAGCGACTACCAGGTACTAGATACTGAATATACCAACGACTACCAGGTACTAGATACTGAATATACCAGTGACTACCAGGTACTAGATACTAAATACAGCAGCGACTACCAGGTACTAGATACTGAATATACCTGTGACTACCAGGTACTAGAATACACCAGCGACTACCAAGTACTAGATACTGAATACACCAGCGACTACCAGGTACTAGATACTGAATACACCAGTGACCACCAGGTACTAGATACTAAATACAGCAGCGACTACCAGGTACTAGATACTGAATATACCTGTGACTACCAGGTACTAGAATACACCAGCGACTACCAAGTACTAGATACTGAATACACCAGCGACTACCAGGTACTAGATACTGAATATACCAGCGACTACCAGGTACTAGATACTGAATACACCAGTGACCACCAGGTACTAGATACTGAATATACCAGCGACTACCAGTATCTAGTACCTGGTAGTCGCTGGTATATTCAATATCTAGTACCTGGTAGTCACTAATGCTTCAACCGAAGTCGCTTCATTCAAAACTTCAGAATAATACTGTATGGAGATTCATCTCTGTACAGTATTAGAATGTATGGGCTCCGATGAGCTGAAGTTAGTTATTCACGTCGTACGTGACTTCGTTAAATAACTTTGGTAGTTGAATTTTAAAGTGGAAAACCACTTTAAAACTCAAAACCGAACTCTGACGTTAAATTCAACTACTGAAATTATTCAAGTCACTCACGACTTTGTGAATAACTGCAGCTCATTGGAGTCCATACAGTATTATTCCGAAGTTTTGAATGAAGCAACTTCAGATGAGGCATCCGAAGCAACACTAGTAGTCACTGGTATAATTAGTATCTAATACCTGGTGGTACTCACTGACAGGACCACCTCCTTGAGTTCAAAACCAAAAATGAGCAGGAATTGAATGTAGAAATGACAAGTATTTTTCGCATAAACTTATATAACAATCTGCTCAGATCCTCCTGTTCTATAACATGCTCCTTGCAGATTGCACTGTATTTAATGGTGAAAGGTTCCCTTTAAGACAATTTTGTACATCACTAGAAAATTTTATAAGGGGCGTAGTTTAGTGGATTTGTAAAATGTGCAAAATGTATTTATGGCATGCCCCAATTTTCTGATGAAAATAATGGTGTAAATTAAGGCTACTTTCACACTAGTGGCAGCCTTCTCAGGCAGGCTGTTCCGGCAGGCAAACATGCCGAGAGGCGGCCGGAATAAAACTAAGACATGTCGTAGTTTTATTCTGGCCGCCTCTCAATGGGGCCGGAGTGGACCTCCAGCGGCACGCATGCACTAGCGGCAGCACGGATCCAGCAGGCTGTTCACCCGCTGGAACAGCCTACGGCTAGTGTGAAAGTAGCCTAAGCCAGCCTTGTGCTGGCATAAGGATAAGTATGTAACTTATTGGAAGTTGCGCCAAATCTATCACACAGTATTCGCAAAATTTTAACCCTATAGGGGGAATTTATAATTCCCCTCACGCCAGTTTTCTGGCATAAAACAATTATGATTTTTAGGAGGCTGTTCTGAAAACGTTTTTATATATTTATGTTTTTAGAACGTTCACCTGATGGGGGAGATCATGTGATATTTTTACAGAGCACGCCATTACAGACACGGAGATACCAAACATGTCTATTTTTTTAATTTAACACAATAAAAGCATTTTTGGAAAAAAATAAATCATGTTTTTGTGTTGCCATGTTCTGAGAACTATTTTTGTTTCCTGGTGATGGTCTTGTGTGAGGGCTTATTTTAGCTGTTTTCATTGGTACTATTTTGGGGTCCATACGACTTTTTGATCACTTGATATTATGATTTTTGTGAGGCAAGACTGGCATACATTTTATGTATTTTTTTGTTCACTTGACGGGATAGATTAGGTGATATTTCTTATAGAGCCTGTCGTTATGGACACGGCGTTACCAAATATACCTATTTTACAATAGTAAATGGCTTGATGAGGAGAAAGAAAGTTTTTTTTTTTTACACTTCGAACTTTTATTATTTTACTTTTATAAAACTTTTTTGATTTTAAACCCACTAAGGCTACTTTCACACTTGCGCTTGATCGGATCCGTTCTGAACGGATCCGATCATATTAATGCAGACGGAGGCTCCGTTCAGTACGGATCCGTCTGCATTCGTTCAGTACGGATCCGTCTGCATTAATAACTTAGAAAAATTTCTAAGTGCGCAAGTAGCCTGAGCGGATCTGTTCAGACTTTCAATGTAAAGTCAATGGGGGACGGATCCGCTTGAAGATTGAGCCATATGGTGTCATCTTCAAGCGGATCCGTTCCCATTGACTTACATTGTAAGTCTGAACGGATCCGCTCGCCTACGCACGGCCAGGCGGACAGCTGAACGCTGCAAGCAGCGTTCAGCTGTCCGCCTGGCCGTGCGGAGGCGAGCGGAGGCTGAACGCCGCCAGACTGATGCAGTCTGAGCGGATCCGCTCCATTCAGACTGCATCAGGGCTGGACGGAGGAGTTCGGGTCCGCTCGTGAGCTCCTTCAAACGGAGCTCACGAGCGGACCGACGAACGCAAGTGTGAAAGTAGCCTAAGGGAACTCAACTTTTAAGAGTCTGATCACTTCTACAATGCATTGCAATACAGTATCTATTGTAATTAATTGTGTCAGTTTCACACCGACACTTATACCTATCAGCTTTTTCATATTCCAGGGGCCGGTGGGCTTCCGTAGCTGGCAGATCCTGAGACCTTTGTATGGCCTCAGGCTACCATAGCAACCATTAACACCCCACAATCGCAATGTGGGGAGCTGATAAAGTGAGAGGGAGTTTCCTCCCTCTGTAAACCGTGTAGATGCATTGATCGCCGCATCTAAGAAGTTAAACAGCAGCATCTGAGTTTTCACCGCTGCAGGCAGTTACAGCAGTGGCCTTGCTGTCACTAACAGCCAAGCCTTTGCCCTCATTGAGCAAACACAGCTCCTGTGCCATCAGTGCACCATACATGTACGGGGAGGGGTCAGGAAGGGGTTAATATATATAGATTAACATTAATAATTTCTTTTTGTAATTAGCTCCATTCTGTATATTTTTAGTAAACCAACCTTAAACGTTTTGCTTCACTGATGAATCATTTCTTTTGAAGTCTTCTTTCATGCAAGTACTCTAAGCAAATGCTTTCAATCCCTCTAGACTGTGTGCCCACGTAGGCAATTATTTCAGTCAGAAGAAAATACTGAAACCTTAATAAACTCCCACATGTTGATGCACCGTAGCAGATACTTTTATGAATTCCTTCTCTTAGCTTTTTACTGCAAAAATATTCAAACCCTTGATGTTTTGCAACATTACAATTTGGAATTCAAATGGATTTGGTGGGATTCGTACTTGATTTACACAACATGCCTACTGATTTTAAGGTGCAAATTATTTTTTACTATGACACAATAATCAAAAAGCATCATCAGGGTCAACCCTATAAAACCAGGTATACCGCCTGCTGATTCAAACCTTACCTTATTTTTGGTTCTACATGGCACCATCACCAAGAATGTTATGCTTTTTATTAGGCCTCGTGCATACAACCGTGTGCTGGCCGTGCCCGTGCTGTGGGCCACAAATTGTGGTCCACAATGCACAGGCATTGACCTTGTGCCCGCCGTTTAATCACTTCCATGGGACGGATTCTTTCTATATACTTGAATAGGAACAAACCATCCCATTGAAATGAATGTGACGGCTTGTTATTACACCTATCAGCGCTGTGATGTAGTGAAGGCAGTGCTCACACGAAGTGTGGCCTTCTCTTCAAACAGTTGACCCAACACCTCCGCGATCTGATATTGATGACCTATATTGAGGATAGGTCGTCAATATTAAAATCCTTTAATTGTTGCGGCCAGACATCTCACCAGGTCCTGTATTTTTGCAGTGGCATTGTTGTCCTAGGAATCCGCAAAGAAAGAAAGCGGGTTGTCATGGCACTTAATAGGTTAAACTTAGTGTTAGGTTCCAGTCTTACAGAGATCGCCTTGGCGTGTGGCGGACGGGCTCAAATAATTTTGTACAAAATTATTTGCCAAGCATTTCTAATTTATAAGCGTAGCATTAGCATTATAATACATTTTTTTTTTACTTTATTTGGTTTGCAGAGAGCTGTTGCATTGTATGTTTCGTTCTATGTTGTCCCAGGTATCAGCGCATGCACAAAGGATACTCTTCTGCTTTTTAAGCAGCGCAGATACCTACAGCATATGTGCTGATTACATCTACATACACCTAGATGTATTTTCAGCTGAAATTAGCAGTGGTTATTAGAAAGGAGTGGATTCAGTGTTTTACATCTACTGTATTTTTTGCCCTATAAGATGCACCTAGGTTTTAGAGGAGAACAATAATTAAAGAATATTTTTCATTAGACCTCAGCCTCATTACTGGACGTAAGGGGGGCACATTACTGTCCATAAGGGGGGCACTGGAGGGACATTACTGGCCATAAGGGGGGCACTGGGGGACATAACTGGCTGTAAGGGTGGCACTGGAGGGACATTACTGGCCGTAAGAAGGGCACTGGGGAACATTAATTGCTGAAAGGGGGGCACTAGAGGACAGTATGGGGGGAAATTACTACTGTGGAGCATATTTCTACTGCGGGGGAGTAATTACTATGTGTGGGGGAAATTACTATATGGGGCAGTGTGGGAGAAAATTACTATGCAAGGGCAGTGAGGGAGGGGGAGTTACTACTGTGCGGGGGGAAATGACTGTGTGGACAGTGAGTGTGGGGGGGAAATTACTATGTAAGGGCAGTGTGTGGGGGGGAATTCATCTAAGGTTTTATTATTACTGGGAGCACTCCAGGTGGCATTTACAATTGCTGTAGACACTATAAGGACATTATTCCTAGTACGGTCACTATTTTTTCAGCAGTATAGTACCTGGGGCATTGGGGAGCACCACAGGCACAGTATTGGGAGTGGCAGCAGGATGACATTGTTGGGACACCAGGATGGGGAGGTTAATGGAAAAATCTAACGTGTCTGTAACAAACTGTAGAGACGAGATGCGGCTGAAAGACTTTGTCATGGTGGTCTAGGTCAAATGCAGGAAAGAGAAGGTCTACTTGACAGATGTCCCTGGATGTAACAGGTATGTGGTGCTGTATTCTCCTATATGCAGTGCTGGCTCATTACTGTGACCTACGTCTCATCTTCTCCATGTCTTTTTTTTTATTATAACTATATGTATTTGAAATTTGTCAAAATTTTTTATTTGGCTCTTAAATTTTTTAGTTTAGGAGCCAATTTTTTATTTGGCTCTTAAATTTTTTAGTTTAGGAGCCAATGGCTCCCGTTTATTTTTTTAGTCTGGATCACTGTATGCTTCATTTTTGCGTTTGTGATCACTGTGTAGATTTTCTTGGATATCAATTGATGATATTTCCTCACGATAGACTATCAGTATCTGATTGTTTATTTATTTTATGCACTTATATAGCGCTGCTATATTCCGCAGCGCTTTACACACATTACCATCACGCTGTCCCCAATGGGGCTCACAATCTAAGTTTCCTATGAGTATGTCTTTGGAGTGTGGGAGGAAACTGGAGTACATAGAGGAAACCCATGCAAACATGGGGATAACATACAAACTCCATGCAGATGTTGTCCCTGCCGGATCCAGCAAAAACGCAAGTGTGAAAGTAGCCTAAAAACTGAACAAACCTGATCACGCATGAAAATGATTGTAAGGCTACTTTCACACTAGCGTTTAAGTTTTCTGGTATTGAGTACCGTCATAGGGGCTTAATACCGGGAAAAAACGCTGCCGTTTTTTCCCCTTTCATTGTAAATGGGGATAAAACTGAACTGAATGCTCCAAAATGCATTCCGTTCCATTTAGTTACGTTACCAGACCGGGGAGCAAATTGCAACATGTTGTATTTTGCTTTCCATCCTGGGATGCGGAGCAAGACGGTTCCTGCATGACCCCCAATGCAAGTCAATAGGGACGGATCCGTTTTCTCTGACACAATAGAAAACGGATCCATTCCCCATTGACTTTCAATGGAGTTAATGACTGATCCGTCTTGGCTATGTTAAAGATAATACAACCGGAAGTGTTCATAACGGATGCAGATAGTTGTATTATCAGTAACGGAAGTGTTTTTGCTGAACTCTGCCAGATCAGTTTTTTTTTCGGTATTGAGCTCCTGTGACGGCACTCAATACCGGAAAACAAAAACGCTAGTTTGAAAGTACCCTTACTAAAAACAAAACAAAAACAGATCATGCCTGATCAGGTTTGTTCAGTTGTGCAAACCAGACACAGCGGTTCTGTTTCCTGCCCAAAAGTGCAACTGAACTGAATTGGTGCATCCTGATCAGTTTAATTCAGGTTTTGAGATCCTCTGCCGGATCTCAAAACCTGAATTAAAAACGCAGATATGAAAGTAACCTTTGGTGCCACCTGACACTGATGTACTTTGACCTTGGAGTTCACTTCTAATATCTTTGGAAGTTGTTCTGGGCTCTTTGGTTACCATTCGTATTATCTATCTCATCAATTTTCCTCTTGCGGCCTGGTACATGGAGGTTGGCTACAGACCTTAAGCGTCTGAATAATATGTGCAACTGTAGTAACAGATACATCAAGCTATTTGGGGACGGTCTTATAGCTTTTACCTTTAACATGTTCTAAAAAAAAAAAAATCTAATCTCCTGAGGCAACTCTCTGCTGAGCTTTCTTTGGTCCATGTTCAATGTGGTACCCACCATGATACCAAACAACACAGTTACTACATTTCACCTTTTAACATCTTCTTAACCCCTTAAGGACCGGGCCATTTTTCACCTCAAGGACCAGGCCATTTTTTCCAAATCTGACATGTGTCACTTTCAGTGGTGATAACGTTAAAACGCTGTTACTTATCCAGGCCATTCTGAGACTTTCTCGTCACATATTCTTCATTACTGGTAAAATTGAGTCAAAAAAAGTATTAATGTCCATTTCTCTACTTTTATAATAGATAGTAATACCTCCAAAATTAGTTATTACTTTACATTCCCCATATGTCTAATTCATGTTTGGATCATTTTGTGAATACCATTTTATTTTTTGGGGACGTTACAAGGCTTAGAAGTTTAGAAGCAAATCTTGACATTTTTTCAGAAAATTTCTAAAACCCAATTTTTCAGGACCAGTTCAGGTCTGAAGTCACTTTGTGAGGCTTACATAATAGAAACCACCCAAAAATGGCCCCATTTTACAAACTACACCCCTCAAGGTGCTCAAAACTCATTATACAAACTTTGTTAACCCTTTAGGTGTTCCACAAGAATTTATGGAAAATAGAGATAACATTTCAAAATGTCACTTTTTTGCCAGATTTTCCATTTGAATCCATATTTTTCAGTTACAAAGCAAGGGTTAACAGCCAAACACCCCATATGTGGTCATAAACTGCTGTACGGGCACACGGCAGGGCGCAGAAGGAAAGGAATACCATACGGTTTTTGGAAGGCAGATTTTGCTGGACAGTTTTTTTTTTACACCATGTCCCATTTGAAGCCCCCTGATGCACCCCTAGAGTAGCAACTCAAAAAAAGTGGCCCCATTTTAGAAACTACGGGATAGGGTGGCAGTATTGTTGGTACTAGTTTAGGGTATATATGATTTTTTGTTGCTCTATATTACTTTTTGTGAGGCAAGATAACAAGAAATAGCTGTTTTGGCACAGTTTTTATTTTTTGTTATTGATGTAAGTAAATTGATAAGTCAATTCACTGTATTTTCCCTTATATCATGGTTAGAAAGGGAAAATAATAGCATTCTTAATACAGAATGCTTAGTAAAATGTGGCTTTAGGGGTTAAAAAAATTAAATTAAATTAACTCACCTCATCCACTTGTTCGCGCAGCCGGCATCGTCTTTCGGGACCTGCCAAAGGACCTTTCATGACGTAATCGCAGGCCCTGCTAAATGAAGATGTCTATTTTCATTCAGCAGGACCTGTGCTGATGTGTGGTGAGCGTGATTACGTCTTCAAAAGTCCTTGGGCAGGTCCTGAAAGAAGAAGACTATGAACAAGTGGATGAGGCGAGTTAATATATATATTTTTTTAACCCCTCAAGGCACATTTTAGTAAGCATTCTGTATTAAGAATGCTATTATTTTCCCTTATAACCATGTTATAAGGGAAAATAATAAAATATACAGAACACCTAACCCAAACCCGAACTTCAGTGAAGAAGTCCGGGTCTGGGTACCACATTCAGTTTTTTCTCACGCGCGTGCAATACGCATTGCACCCGCGCGATAAAAACTGAACATCGGAACGCAATCGTAGTCAAAGCTAACTGCAATTGATTGCCTAATCGCACTTTCCCTGATCGCAGATGCAACGCATCCGGACCTAATCCGGACACGCTTGTCTGCAAAGGGCCTTAACATGACTTTGGGTACTTTCACACTTTTCTGGCATTGAGTTCCGTTCAGTATGCATCAGGATGTCTTCAGTTCAGTCACTGTACTGTTTTTGGATGGAGAAAATACCGCAGCATGCTGCAGTATTTTCTCTGTCCCAAATTCCGGAACACTTGTTGGAATGCCATTATTTTCTTTTACAAAGCATTATTTTTCATTGAAATGCATTAATGCCGGACCCGGCCCCTAGTGTTGCGGAAAAACGGATTCGGTTTTGTGGTCTGCGCATACCGGATCCATTTTTCTGGATGACAACTGTAGAGACGGATCTGCATCCGTCTACAAATAGTATCCGTTTGCATACAGATTGCCGGATCCGGCAGGCAGTTCCGGCGACGGAACTGCCTGCTGGAATCCTCTGCCACAAGTGTGAAAGTAGCCTTAGGTGCATAAAGAGTTTATTAAACGATATGTATATACAAAGATAGGCCAAATGCACACGGCCGTGTTCCGCGGCCGAGAGTGGTCCATGGTAACACGGGCTGGATTCCTGCTGAGAGCAGGAGCGCACAGCGTCATTGGTTGCTATGACGCTGTGCTTCCTGCTGTCGCCGCAGTACAGTAATACACTGGTATGATCTATACCAGTGTATTACTGTAATGTGGCGGCAGCAGGAAGCGCACGGCGTCATAGCAACCAATGACGCTGTGCGCTCCTGCTCTCAGCAGGAATCCAGCCCGTGTTACCACGGACCACTCTCGGCCGCGTGCATTCGGCCTTAAAGTAAAGGTCACCAAAAGTCAGCAACAAATGACCCAGCTCCTATAGACCCGTGCCATACATGGAACTCGTCCGACGCCCATATGACACAAAGAAAGGTGATGGTGGCAAGACACGTCTTTCCCTGATGTCTTCCATGGAGCTCAGCTTTTTGTTCCAAAACTAAGTGGGTCATTTATTAACCACCTCAGCTCCCCTTGCTTAAAGAGGACCTTTCACTAGTTTAAAAACTAACTATATCAGTGGGCAGAGCGGCGCCCAGGGGTCCCCCTGCACTTACTAGTATGTCTGGGTGCTGCTCCGGTGTCTGCAGCTCCCTCTGTTGTACTGGGCGGAGTTTTTGTATTAGGCGTGTCCCTTGCTGCAGCGCTGGCCAATCGCAGCCCAGACATACTAGTAAGTGCAGGGGGACCCCTGGGTGCCGCTCTGCCCACTGATATAGTTAGTTTTTAAACTAGTGAAAGGTCCTCTTTAAACTCCCTTAATGACCAGACCACTTTTTACACTTCTGCACTACACTACTTTCACCATTTATTGCTCGGTCATGCAACTTACCACCCAAATGAATTTTACCTCCTTTTCTTCTCACTAATAGAGCTTTTATTTGGTGGTATTTCATTGCTGCTGACATTTTTACTTTTTTTGATATTAATCGAAATTGACCGAAATTTTTGCAAAAAAACGTTAATTTTTCACTTTCGGTTGTAATTTTTTTTAATTAAAACTACATTTCTATATAAATGTTTCTCTAAATTTATTGTTCTACATGTCTTTGATAAAAAAAAATGCAATAATGTATATTTATTGGTTTGGGTAAAAGTTATAGCGTTTAAACTATGGTGCAAAAATGTGAATTTCCGCTTTTTGAAGCAGCTCTGACTTTCTGAGCACCTGTCATGTTTCCTGAGGTTCTACAATGCCCAGACAGTAGAAATACCCCACAAATGACCCCATTTCGGAAAGTAGACACCCTAAGGTATTCTCTGATGGGCATAGTGAGTTCATGGAAGTTTTTATTTTTTGTCACAAGTTAGCGGAAAATGTTTTTTTTTTTTTTTTTTACAAAGTCTCATATTTCACTAACTTGTGACAAAAAATACAATTTTACATGAACTAACCATACCCCTCATGGAATACCTTGGGGTGTCTTCTTTCCAAAATGGGGTCACATGTGGGGTATTTATACTGCCCTGGCATTTTAGGGGCCCTAAAGCGTGAAAAGTAGTTTGGAATCCAAATTCGTAAAAATGCCCTGTGAAATCCTGAAAGTACTCATTGGAAATTGGGCCCCTTTGCGCATCTTGGCTGCAAAAAGTGTCACACATGTGGTATCGCCGTACTCAGAAGAAGTAGGGCAATGTGTTTTGGGGTGTCTTTTTACATATACCCATGCTGGGTGAGAGAAATATCTCGGCAAAAGACAACTTTTCTCTTTTTTTTTATACAAAGTTGTCATTTGACAGAGATATTTCTCACACAAAGTTTGGGTATATGTAAAAATACACCCCAAAACACATTGCCCTACTTCTCCTGAGTACAGCGATACCACATGTGTGACACTTTTTTGCAGCCTAGGTGCGCAAAGGGGCCCAAATTCCAATGAGTAACTTTTAGGAGGGCATTTTTAGGCATTTGGATTCAAGACTTCTTCTCACGCTTTAGGGCCCCTAAAATGCCAGGGCAGTATAAATACCCCACAAGTGACCCCATTTTGGAAAGAAGACACCCAAAGGTATTCTGTGAGGGGCATGGCGAGTTCCTAGAATATTATTTTTTTTTGGCACAAGTTAGCGGAAAATGATTTTGTAAGAGAAAAAAAATAAATAAAATAATCATTTTCCCCTAACTTGTGCCCAAAAAGATAAAAAATTTCTAGGAACTCGCCATGCCCCTCACGGAATACCTTGGGGTGTCTTCTTTCCAAAATGGGGTCACTTGTGGGGTATTTATACTGCACTGGCATTTTAGGGGCCCTAAAGCGTGAGAAGTCTGGAATACAAATGTCTAAAAAAATTTATGCATTTGGATTCCGTGAGGGGTATGGCGAGTTCATGTGAGATTTTATTTTTTGTCACAAGTTAGTGGAATATGAGACTTTGTAAGAAAAAAATAAAATAAAAAAATTTCCGCTAACTTGTGCCAAAAATAAAAAATTCTTCTATGAACTCACCATGCCCCTCAAAAGTGATCTTTTTATAGGGCCGCAGCGATTTTAGTGTTTTTGCAGTGATCAGAAAAAAAAAACGCAAGTGTGCGCACAAGATCAGGCCTGATCAGGCGAACAAGGAGATTTTTGTGAAACTCACCTGTAAAATCTTTTTCTCGTCTTTTCCATTGGGGGACACAGACCATGGGTATAGCTTAGAGGTATTAGTAGGAGGGACACTATGCAAATGAAAGAGCTCCTCCTCCTCGGGCTATACCCCCAGACTCCACCAGGAGGAACTCAGGCGTTGCACAAGCAGTAGGAGAAGGAGCAAGAAAAAATCATGGAAACCATCGGACCAAGCCATAAGGTCCAACCAGAAACAGAAAAACTGAACTAAAGACCCCTCCTGCAACAGGAATAATGGGTGGGAGCTGTGTCCCCCAATGGAAAAGACGAGAAAAAGATTTTACAGGTGAGTTTCACAAAAATCTCCTTTTCTCGTGCTTTTTTCCATTGGGGGACACAGACCATGGGACGTCCAAAAGCAGTCCATGGGGTGGGAAAAAATATCAGCACCGCCAGGAGGAACGCCCCAACGGTCAAACAGGAACCACAGCCTGCAAAACCCTGCGGCCAAAGCCGCATCAGCCGAAGCCAGTGAATGCAACTGACAAAAATTTGCAAAGGTATGCAAGGACGACCAGGTGGCCGCCGTACACAGCTGAGACGCAGAGGCACGACTGCGTCTTGCCCAGGAAGCCCCCTCCGCCCCAATGGAGTGAGCGGCAATTCTAGCCGGGGGAACTCCACCACAAGCGTGACAAGCCGCGGAAATAGCCAAGCAGATCCAGAGCGCCAAGAACGGTGGACAGAAGCAGTAGCCGCGAGACACACCTTCAGGACCCGTACAACATCCAGGGAATGCAGAGTGCGTTCCTTGGGGTTAGCCGGAGAAGGACAAAAGGAAGGCAGGACAAGATCCTCATCAAGGCGGAAGGGAGAGACCACCCTGGGCAAAAAGAAGGGGACTGGACGGAGCACAACTTAATCCTGGTGGAAAACCACAAAGGCTCCTGACAGGAAAGAGCGGCCAGCTTCGACACCAGTCTGACCTAAAAGCTCGTGATGGGACGTGAACTCACAGCCACTGCATAATAGCCCAGAACTTTAATCACTACGCTATGTAGCTGTATCAGAAGCTATGGTCACAAGGAAGTCCAGATGAGAACAGTCAGAGAGACCCTCCTCAAAGGTTCGAAGGGGGCCGACTGCAGAGCGCGCAGAACCAAATTGAGATCCCAAGGAGACAAAGGGGGAACATACGGGGAACCGAATGCGCCACCCCCGAAGAAAGGTCACCACCGGACCCTTAAGAGCAAGGGACCTCTGACGGCCCGCGCCGAAACCTGACCTTACAGGGAACTAAGCGACAGTCCCTGCACAAGCCCAGACTGAAGAAAAGACAGTACCATCAAGATGGAAAACCGAAGGGGAGGGAACCCCGAACCCTCAAAAAAGGATAGGAAGGCCATCCAGGTACGATAGTAAATCCGGGAGGAAGAAGACTTCCCCGGACTGATCATGGTCCTAACCACTGAATCCGAGAACCCCATCTTTATCAGGATGGCGGTTTCAACAGTCACGCCGGTAAACGAAGAGACCGCAAATTCCGGTGGAAGAACGGGCCCTGAGACAGTAGGTCCTGTCCGTCGGGAAGAGGCCATGGGGCGTCCGCCAGCAACCGAGCCACGTCCGAAAAACCACGCGCGGCGAGGCCACTCTGGGGTGATGAGAACGGTCGGAGTCCCTTCCGCCTCGAACTGGCGTAGACCCTTTGGTAGGAGAGGAAAACAGAGGAGGCTGAAGTCCTGCCACGGAGACACCTGCGCATCCATCCGTACGCCTCCGGATCTCGGGCGCGAGCCAGGACCACTGGGATCTTGTTGTTGAACCCGGACGCCATTAAGTCCACATCCGGACGGTCCCATCTGTGGCAGATTTCTTCGAACCCTTCTGGATGCAGAGACCACTCGCTTGGATCCACCGTGTTGTGGCTTAGAAAGTCCGCTGTCCAGTTGTCCACTCCTGGAATGCAAACTGCTGACAACACCGGAACGTGCGTCTCCGCCCACGTCAGAATTCTCTTCACCTCCTGCATCACCATCCGGCTGCGGGTCCCGCCCTGATGGTCGATATAGGCCACGGCCGCGGCATTGCCCGTTTGAACCCGCACTGGGAGGCCCGCAAGGAGAGAGGTCCAATAGGAGAGAGAGAGCGGATAAAATCGCCCTCAGTTCCAGAAAGTTGATTGGAAGGCGAGACTCTGCCGCCGGCCAAATTCCTTGAACCGTGCGAGACTGGAAAACGCCCCCCCAACCCAGGATGCTGGCATCGGTGGCGGCGATCGTCCAGGAGAATGCGAGAAAGGAACTCCCCGACCTCAGGTTCTTTGGGAACAGCCACCAAGGGAGAACTGCCCGAACCCGCTGAAAGGTAAAGGATCTCCTGTTGCGCCAGGCGAGTGTGAAACTGGGCATATGGAAGGCCTCGAAAGAGGCTACCATAAGACCCAGGACCTGCAAGTATTCCCGAATGGAGAGGCACGGGGAGCGCAGCAGATGCGACACTGCCCCCTGGACCTGGGAGGACTTGAAGGCTGGTAGAATACTTTGGCAGCCGAGGTGTCCAAAATCACCCTCCGGAAGGAGAGCCTCTGGGATGGGAAGAGGCAGGAGTTTGGGAAAGTTACCAGCCAGCCGAACCGTTCCAGTGTCTGAACAGTGATCCGGACGCTGTCCGTGGTCTGCGGTAGAGAGGGGGGCCTGTATCCGGATATCGTCCCGATAGGGCAGCAAAGGAATGCCCCTGGTACGAAGAAGCGCCATGAGCGGTCCAGGACCGTGGCAAGGACCCGCGGGGTGGTCGCCAACCCGAAGGAAGGGCGACAAACTGACAGTGTCGACCCATAATGGCGAAGCGCAGGAATCGATGGTGGGATTCCGCAATCGGGACATGTGATAGGCCTAGGAGCAGCAGGGCGGGCTGACTGGGCCCTCTAGTGCCGGGAAGGCTGGTGCAAAGGAAGGCCTCTTTGTGGGCGACCTGAGACCCCCGGCGGAGGAAGCAGGCGACGGCCTACCAGATGAGAAACGGCAAAAGGCATGCAGAGATGAACTCGTCCAGCTGATCCCCACAAGGCCTGGAAACCCCAAAGGGGAGATTAGCAAGGGAACGCTTGGTGGAGGCGTCAGCGTCCCACACCTTCAATCAGATCTCTTCGCGCTGAGTGACAGAGATGGCCAACCTGCGGGCAAAGAGGGAAACAATGTCCCTAGAAGCTTCGCAAAGAATCTTAGAAGCCTGAGACATCTGGAGAACCAATTCCAGTGTGTTAGTAGCCGCATCTCGTACCGCCAGTTCCTGGTGGTGGTGTTGTAACCACACCGAGAGAGCACTGGCTACCCCTGCTGAGTGAAAGGTAGGTCACAGGGACGCGCTGCCAGCGAAAAAAGGACCTGGAAGAGAGTCTATGCGTCTGTCTACAGCATCCTGGAAAGAGGAACTGACTAAGACAGGAAGGGCCACATAATTGGCTAATCCGGCCACCGGAGGATCCACCTTAGGGGGAGGAGACACCTCTCCTCGCCGTCAGCAGGGAAAGGAAAGTATATTCATGCGCTGGGTGGTCGAGAACCTTATTAAGACCACCCCAGGCCCTGGACATGACCGCGGAAAAATCCCTCATGGACCGGGAACATGGTAGTCTCCGACTGCCTGGACGGAAAAAGGGGGAACTCCTGACCAGTGGAAGGAGGAGAATCCCCTTGGAGAATAAAGGTGTCTCGGACAGTCACCACTAAGTCAGCCACCCTGGTGGAGAGCTTAGGCGAGGGGTCCCGCTCCATGACCTAATCAGAGCCGGAAATTCTCCTTCAGACTTGCGCTCCCTAAGGGAGGGGAGAGTCGCCCGAACGCGCCTCTAGACGAGGGGGGGGGGGAGAGCCAGAGCCATCCGAGGAGGGATGCTGCTGCTCACGCTCCCTGTTAGTAGTCGGGCGTCTTCTGTGGAAAACCACTTAGAGAGGTGGTTGGCGTCACAGGATTTGAAAATGCCCTATAGTCCAAAAAGGACCTGGCTCGTCCGAGCCGGATAATTCTCCTTCGGAGTACTCTCCCTAGGGAGGGGGAAGAGCAGTCCGCAAGCGCCACCGGCGGGGTGAGGGGGGTGGAGAGACGGAGACATCCGAGGTGGGATGCTGCCGCTCACGCTGCCTCTTCGTAGTCAGTCACCCACTGTGGGGACCACTGAGAGAGATGGAGTCGTTAGCGCCACAGGATTAAAGGACATGGTTGCCTTGGCGACTAAGACCAATTTAGCGGCCGCGCTGGACATGGCAGATGCCCAAGCGGGGACCGCAGGCCCCCAGGGACGTGGAGGAGGGGTGGAGGAGGGGGGTAAGGCAGGGATGCAGGTAATACTTATCTGCTCCTGCAGAACTTCTCCCTCGACTCCAGGACCAGCAGGGATGCACCTCATCAGGCTTCTGACTCCTTGTCCAGGAGTGCAGTGTTCTGGTGGAGGGTGGCAGCAGGAGACCCAGTAGCTGGTGGGATACCGGAGCTGCAGGTCGAGCCCGGATCCACTTGTCTTCTTTGGGGGGCAATGGAGGCAGCCAGGCAGCGTCCAAGGACGGCAGCGGGCATTCCACGGGGGACCAGGAAGGCGCCATGCCGACCTGTGTCCCCATCTAGAATAATATAAACAATTTTTGAAGGCTGAAAGGGGCTTTGAACTCAGAAAGCCTGGACATGGGGCAGCAGCAGCAGTACCACTGAGCTACCAGCTTGCCTGGCACAAAACGGAGTAGAGTGATGAGGAGCTGCACGGCCATGAGCAAACAGAGTCTCCGGTGTAAGGAGAGTCAGAGCGGCATGCCGAGGCTCCGCCTCCCCGAACGCGTCATTATGGCGCGAAAAAAGCGCGCGAAAATAAGCGCACGCGCGAAAATAAGCGCACGCGCGAAAATAAGCGCACGCGCGCGGAAATAAGCGCGCGCGTGATTTAAACAAACACCACGTGGAGGAGCGGCCTGCCGGCGGGCGCTGAGGGAGCGCAGCAGCCAAGGCCCGACGAGAGAAGCGCTGAAGCCCACAGTTTAAGGGGGAAGAGATGCCAGTACTCCAGTGCCAAAATGAAGAAAGTGCCCCATCAGGATCCTTCTTCAAGCTCACCCAGGTAGCCACAGACAAATAGACACAGAGGGAGGGGGAGGGATTGGGCAACACTTATCTGCTCAGCATGCTCCCTCGATGTCCAGACCAGCAGGGATGCGCCTCTTCAGACTTCTGACTCCAATCCAGGAGAACAGTGCTCTGGAGGAGGGTAGGCAGCAGGCGTCCCAGCAGCTGGTGGGATGCCGGAGCTAACAGGTCGAGCCCGGATCCACTTATCTTCTTGGGGGGAAATGGAGGCAGCCAGGCAACGTCCCAAAGACGGCGGCGGGCACTCCACGGGGGACCAGGAAGGCGCCATGCCGACCTGTGTCCCCATCTAGAATAAAAATAACAAAAAGGAGTAGAATCAGAGAGTGTCAACCTCCTTCACCAGACACTAAGCAAAGACTGGGTTCCTCCTGGTGGAGTCTGGGGGTATAGCCCGAGGAGGAGGAGCTCTTTCATTTGCATAGTGTCCCTCCTACTAATACCTCTAAGCTATACCCATGGTCTGTGTCCCCCAATGGAAAAAAGCACGAGAAACTGCGTTTTTTGTAGAGCCTATAGAACATGTCCTATTCTTGTCTGCAATTGCGGACAAGAAAAAGCATTTTCTATATAGTTCTGGCAATGTGCGGATCCGCAAAATGCGGAAAGCACATTGCCAGTGTCCGTGTTTTGCGGATCCGCAAAACACATACGGACGTCTGAATGGAGCCTTGCAGGGGGGTGATCAATGACAGGGGGGTGATCAGGGAGTCTATATGGGGTGATCAGAGGTTAATAAGTGGCAGGGGGGTGGGGGGTGAAGTGTAGTGGTGTTTGGTGCAAACTTACAGAGCTACCTGTGTCCTCTGGTGGTCGATCCAAGCAAAAGGGACCAACAGAGGACCAGGTAGCAGGTATATCAGACGCTGTTAACAAAACAGCGTCTGATATCTTTCAAGGGTTAAAAAAAAAAATCGCATCTACAGCCTGCCAGCGAACGATCGCCGCTGGCAGGCTGTAGATGCACTCGTTTACCTGCCGTTGCCTGTGTGCGCGCGTTCACAGGAAATCTCGCGTCTCGTGAGATGACGCGCCGGCGCGTCAAGGAGGAATGAATCGACCGCCTCCGGACCGCAATCCTGCGCTAGGCGGTCCGGAGGCGGTTAAACAGAAATACAACTAAATTAGGTCCTGTAGGCCTGTCTCACTTACCATTTTCTACGCCTGTATAAGGGTATAGGCTTTAATAAGACCAGTGTCTAAGAGGCCGGCCTTAATAAGTGTGCCCCTAAGGCCCCTTTCACACGGGCGTGACGGATTATTTTCGGATGCATTCAGTGAAACTCGCACCATTATGCAAGCAAGTTCAGTCAGCGACTGCGTTCAGTTGTTTTCCGTGCGGGTGCAATGTGTTTTGATGCGTTTTTCACGCACGTGATAAAAAACTGAAGGTTTACAAACATCTCTTAGCAACCATCAGTGAAAAACGCATTGCATCCGTACTTGCTTGCGGATGCAATGCGTTTTTCACGCAGCCCTGATGTCTTCTAGAATATAGAACATACTGCGATTTTTACGCAATGCAGAACTGATGCGTGAAAAATAACGCTCATGTACACAGAAACATTGAAATAAATGGGCCAGGATTCAGTGCGGGCGCTATGCGTTCACGTCACGCATTGCACCCGTGCGGAAAACTCGCTAGTGTGAAAGGGGCCTAAGTGTTTCCTAGTCTCTTTCGCCCCCTCCTAAAAGTTAGTACACATGTACAGTAACCTCATACAAAAATGTGGCCAAATCTAGACATCACTAAACAGTTACATTACAAGGAATTAAAGAGGACCTTTCATCTGTTTAGCCCTAGTCTAATTAGGGTCTTACCTTATAGGGCGGCCCCCACTGATGTTATCGCACTTTTTTTTTCTCAAAGAATAAGCTCCTCCCTGGCTATGAGCGGTGCACTCTGATTGGATTCGCCAGGGAGAAGAAAACCGCTCCAGTCTCCGCCTAGTATAACCAAGTCGGCTAATTAGAATATAAGGCGCCAAAATCAACGGGGGACAACAGCGGACGAACGGGGGGGATTAAACAGATGAAAGGTCCTCTTTAAAGTGGAAGGACCAATTAAAAACCTTGCTTAGTTTACACCAATGACGTTAAGGCCATGCAGTCTGATGCTGTCCTGCTGAAATGGCTGTACCACTGGGTCCACAACCAAATCAAAGTAACGCCGGGCTGTTAGTGTAAGAGCTTATGCACACTATCGTGGTTTCCAGTTGGCAAAACACCGATCCTGGCTGTGTGCATGCTGCCATTTTTTCACTTCAGTACAGGACACTAATTGAGTACAGCCTCAGGGAACCATGAAACGTGTATATTGTGACTATTTCCCATCTATTGTGTAACAGCAATAATATATACCAGTCTCCAGGATCCAGCGCTGGTTTTGGCCTTACATAGACTGTTCAGCACACAGGTTAGAGCTTGTTCACATGGCTGCTTTTAAGCACGGATTTCTCGGCTGAAAACGGTTCCCACTGTTGTCCATACAGCCGTGGATTGTTTCTGCGCAGATTTCCAGAATGTGTCAAGAAGGGACAAGTGCCTTTTTGGTAAGAAAACTGGCAGGTGACCGCACACGGATTAGCACCGTTTAACCCCTTGAGGACTTTTACAACTATGGTGGAAATTTTCATCAGTGCAGTGGGCGCCATAGCTGCCGGGTTTCTGCAGTTTCAAACAGCAGAGGCCCGGAGATAATGTCTGCGATCGGCCACGAGACATGCAACATCATATGCAATATGAAAAACAAGCCTTCATAGGTCTACGTGAAGGGAAAATAAAAAGGTATGGCTCTGGTTCTGCTTCCCGGCTGGCCGGTGGTTGGGACTTATAGAGGAAGATTTATCAAAATTGGCACCTTGTAGCACTGCAGCCACCGAACCGAATGGGGTCACAGCGAAACTCGCAAGTTGCTGCGGCCACAGAATCACAAAAAAGCATGTTTTGTTTAGTAATGGTAGGGTCTCAGCAGCTGGCGAGTCGCACCATGCACCGCCACACAGCGATCCGTGGTCACACAAGTATTGTAGCCAAGACTGCTGTGTGTACGGGGCCCAACTGTGGTAAATATGAAATGGGGCATAGTGCGTCACGCAATCAGGAACTACCATAAATCACAGTCCGCTCTGTCTATCCGGTAGACTTACATTGCTAGTACGCAGAGGCTGATGCCACACACAATTCAGGGCAGGTTTATGCCCAGCACCATATCAGCCATGGTGACCTCAACTGAAAAGTGTTCATCTGCCCATTTTCATGCCAAAAACCTGTTCGCGCCAGGCTCAACTGAATATGATGTGCAGCATTACCCCTTAAATCACACCTGACGCCCCTTGTATGCTGGGCATTTGTTTTCGTGCCGCTTTCAGCTAATTTTACCTCAGGTTGAGCATTAGTTTTGCAGCATCTCCTAATATGATGGGAGTGCTATTCCCTAATTTACTCCCCAGCCAAGCCTTGCCCCATGCCCTCACTTCCATGCCGTGGGGTCACTATCCTAGCCCTCATGTCCCAAGTGGCCCTGCTATGCTAGCCCTCGTTCCCAGCCATGGCCTACATTCCTATCTGTGGCCCCCTGTACTGGCCCTCAATCCATACAGTGCACAGCTGTGCTGGTCCTCGTTGTCCCCCTGTACGATAGGGTTGTTTCGGGTATCAAACTTCTGATACCCAATCAATACTTTTATGCCAGTATCGATTCGGTATCAGGCGGTTCATTGTTTTCCTCTTATGACGCTCGGCGCGTGAGCACAGTGGAGAAGGATGGAGGAAGTCCATCCCTCCTATGACGCAGCCGCGCTGAGCTAATAAAGCGAGCGGGCTCTGAAGTTGCCTGCACCACTGCCACCAATGAATGTGCCACTATAAATTAAAGCAGGAGGCAAGAAGGGAATACACTGCTGCGCCGTTTGAGCTAGTGAGCTCGGGGAGCGGCAGCAGCCTCCTCCTCCTGAGTGTCCTCCCCAGAGTCAAGCAGCCAGCATAGCAGGTACCTGGCCACTGTGCCACCATTGATAATTAACCTTTAATACAAATACAGGAGGCGGGTACTATCAGTATTCTCCTCCTGTATCTGCATTAAAGGTTATCATTGGTGGCGCAGTGCAGCCCCCCAGTATTAAAGTCATTGGTGGCGCAGTATAAAGTATAATAATTTGTGGTGCAGTGCCCCCAACCCACCACCAGTATTATAACTAATATAATCACTAGTGGCAGTGGCCACAGGGTCCCCTCCTCCTCATCCTGGGGCTCCAATCGGTTACCATGGCAGCCAGGACGCTACTGAAGCCTTGGCTGCTATAGTCAGCTCCCTGCTGCCGTGTGTACTATGCACAGGGCAGCAGGGAGAGTGTGAGGTCCTATTCACCCTGATAGAGCTCTAGAAGGGTGAATAGGACAAGGGATGAAAAGATCCAGGTTCCAGCCCCTAAGGGGGAAAATACTTATTAAATAAAAAGTAACAAAACACCTAAATATTAAGTATAAATTGCCCCTTTCCCAATTTTAAATATATAAACAATAAACGTATTACATATCGGTGAACGCCTTAACAGAAACAAATATATAAATAAAAACCACACGATTCGCAATATATATATTTTTTTGTCACCTTGCCCCCCAAAACAAATAAAATAGGACTCTTCAATTATGAGCAGGAAGTTCCACAAAATGCGTAGTGCACGTTTTTTTTGGGTGTTTTATTTTTTCCGCGTGCTATCGAATGGTATTAAGTATCGCAATACTTTTTTTATGGTATCGAAACTGAATCAAATTTTGGGTATCGAAACCACCCTACTGTACCGGTCCTCATTCCCCATCGTGGCCCTCATTCCCTGAGGCAGCTCCGTGTAGCGGTCCTCATTCCCCGCCGTAGCCCCCTGAACTGGTCCTCATTCCCCGCCGTAGCCCCCTGAACTGGTCCTCATTCCCCGCCGTAGCCCCCTGAACTGGTCCTCATTCCCCGCCGTGGCACCCTGTCCCGCCATGGCCCCCTGTATCGGCCCTCATTCCCCACCGTGGCCCCCTGTATTAGCCCTCATTCCCCACCGTGGCCCCCTGTCCCAGCCCTCATTCCCCACCGTGGCCCCCTGTACGGGCCCTCATTCCCCACCGTGGCCCCCTGTACCAGCCCTCATTCCACGCCGTGGCCCCCTGTACCGGCCCTCATTCCACGCCGTGGCCCCCTGTACCGGCCCTCATTCCCCACCGTGGCCCCCTGAACTGGTCCTCATTCCCCGCCATTGCACCCTGTACTGGTCCCCTTTACCAGTCCTCATTCCCCACCGTGGCCCCCTGTACCGGCCCTCATTCCCCATCGTGGCCCCCTGTACCGGTCCTCATTTCCCATCGTGGCCCTCATTCCAAGGCAGTGGTCCTCATTCCCCGCCATTGCCCCCTGTACTGGCCCCCTTCACCAGCCCTTATTCCCCACCGTGGCCCCCTGTACCGGCCATCATTCCCCACCATGGCCCCCTGTACCACTCCTTATTCCCCGCCGTGGCCCCCTGTACCGGCCATCATTCCCCACCATGGCCCCCTGTACCACTCCTTATTCCCCGCCGTGGCCCCCTGTACCGGCCCTCATTCCCCGCAGTGGCACCCTGTCCCAGCCCTCATTCCCCGCCGTGGCCCCTGTACCGGCCCTCATTCCCCACCGTGGCCCCCTGTATCACTCCTCATTCCCCGCTGTGGCCCCCTGTACCGGCCCTCATTCCCCACCGTGGCCCCCTGTACCAGCCCTCATTCCCCACCGTGGCCCCCTGTATCACTCCTCATTCCCCACCGTCGCCCCCTGTCCCAGCCCTCATTCCTCACTGTGGCCCCCTGTATCACTCCTCATTCCCCGCCGTGGCCCCCTGTACGGGCCCTTATTCCCCGCCGTGGTCCCCATTTCCCACCGTGGCCCCCTGTATCACTCCTCATTCCCCGCTGTGGCCCCCTGTACCGGCCCTCATTCCCCACCGTGGCCCCCTGTACCAGCCCTCATTCCCCACCGTGGCCCCCTGTATCACTCCTCATTCCCCACCGTCGCCCCCTGTCCCAGCCCTCATTCCTCACTGTGGCCCCCTGTATCACTCCTCATTCCCCGCCGTGGCCCCCTGTACGGGCCCTTATTCCCCGCCGTGGTCCCCATTTCCCACCGTGGCCCCCTGTACCAGCCCTCATTCCCCACCGTGGCCCCCTGTATCACTCCTCATTCCCCGCCGTGGCCCCCTGTTCCGGCCCTCATTCCCTGCCGTGGCCCCTGTACCACTACTCATTCCCCGCCGTGGCCCCCTGTACCGGCCCTCATTCCCCACCGTGGCCCCCTGAACTGGTCCTCATTCCCTGCCGTTGCACCCTGTACTGGCCCCCTTTACCAGTCCTCATTCCCCACCGTGGCCCCCTATACCGGCCATCATTCCCCGCCGTGGCCCCCTGTTCCGGCCCTCATTCCCCACCGTGGCCCCCTGTTCCGGCCCTCATTCCCCACCGTGGCCCCCTGTATCACTCCTCATTCCCCGCCGTGGCCCCCTGTACCGGCCATCATTCCCCGCCGTGGCCCCCTGTTCCGGCCCTCATTCCCCACCGTGGCCCCCTGTATCACTCCTCATTCCCCGCCGTGGCTCCCTGTACCGGCCCTCATTCCCCGCCGTGCCCCCTGCACGGGCCCTCATTCCCCACCGTGGCCCCCTGTACCGGCCATCATTCCCCGCCGTGGCCCCCTGTTCCGGCCCTCATTCCCCACCGTGGCCCCCTGTTCCGGCCCTCATTCCCCACCGTGGCCCCCTGTATCACTCCTCATTCCCCGCCGTGGCCCCCTGTACCGGCCATCATTCCCCGCCGTGGCCCCCTGTTCCGGCCCTCATTCCCCACCGTGGCCCCCTGTATCACTCCTCATTCCCCGCCGTGGCCCCTGCACGGGCCCTCATTCTCCGCCGTGGCCCCTGTACCGGCCCTCATTCCCCGCTCCGTCCTTGGTCAGCACTCCTGTGCAGTTCGGCTATATCTGAGGGAAGTGTTCGCAGTGACAGGAAATGTGCGAGCGAGAAGGAAGGGGAGGGCGCGGCGCGGCGCCGCGCACACAACAGCCCTGCTGAGACCTCAATGAAACCCAACGTGACCGAGTCAGGAGGATGGACAGGCCCCGCCGGCTGCTGCTGGATGTAGGTACACTATGGCGGTGCAGGGGCCCCTATGCACGGCTACAGCGCCTTCTCATACACTCGTCTCCTTCCTGTGTGTCACGTGTGACGGTGTATGCTGCGGTGCCTCTACTTCCCGGTGAGAGCCGTACACCGTGCAGCCGCATCATGTGATCGGCCGTCACGTGACCGCGGTCTCTCTTTCCCTCTGTATACAACCATCTCTTCCTAACGTGTATTGTAAGAGCGGCTTCTCCCGTCAGGCGGCGCTGTCTGCCACTGTATGGGCTTTCAATTCATTATACTGTATGGTTTCTGTGTGAAGGGTTAATTGCTGATCCTCAGGATAGATCAGTGGTGTCTGGTTGGTGAGGGTCCTGCTCCTGGCACCACCATCAGCTGAAGGAAGAGGCTGCGGTGTACCAGTCAGTGCCACAGCTTACCCTGGGCCAGTGACATCACGTTTATCGGTCACCAGGGGCGCAGCTAAAGGCTCATGGGCACTGGTGCAAGCGTTCCTCAGGATAGGCCATCAATATCAGATCGGTGACTCCTGGCACCATCGCCGATCAGCTGCTTGAAGAGAAAGCGGCACTCGTACAAGCTCTGCCTTCTCTGCTCTGTTTACCTGCTCGCCGCGGCAACCGCAGTGGTGAGCGATGTAGTTACAAGTATGGCGTCCTCATTCACTTCTATGGGACGGCTCTGTGTTCAAGTGAATACTACAGAGGTGAATGAGGATTTTTCACGCAACGCACAAGTGATGCGATAAAACCAATGCTCAGGTACACAGACCCATTGAAATGAATGGGTCCGCGTTCCGTGGGGCACAATGCGTTCGCATAACTCATTGCACCCGCGCGGAATACTTGCTCGTGTGCAAGGGGCCTAAGGCTTGCTCCATGTTATGTTATGGGGCTGAAAACTATCCCTGCATTGTGTTTCATTTTAAAATTTGCGTTCCGCAGCGTCAATAATGTTGTGTTACGGATTTTCTGTATCAGAAAGCTCCATTCAATTCAATGGCAAGTTAAAGGGGTTATCGAGTTCTAAAAATGCCCCCCACAATGCCCGAGCTCCTCCACTCCACGACACCTGCGTCACTCCGGATCCCTGCGCGGCCGCCGCTGGTTAACCCCTTTAATTCTGAAGTAGAAAACGCTGTGGTAAAATGCGCACTGATTTTGTTTGTGATCTCTCTTTCAGATTTTTTTCGCAGTGTTTTCCACTGCAGAATTAATTTCCAATTGAATGGAAAGATTCTTATACAGAAAATCTGGAACAAAATCTGCACCATAATTCACCCCCCAAAAATTGGCAGATTTTGGGCAGAAAATTCCGCCACCTGTGAGGGCACCCTTTTCACACGCGCAAGCGAGATTTACCCAAACTGGTGTAAAGGCAAACAGTCCTAGTTGCCCATAGCAACCAATCAGATTCCACCTTTCATTTTCTAAATGAACTCTGAAATTTGAAAGGTAGAATCTGATTGGTTGCTATGGGCAACTAGGACAGTTTTCCTTTACACCAGTTTTGATGAATCTCCCCCAATGTGTTCAGGAAAAATGGCAGCATGTTCTATATTGTAGGTTTTTCACGTATCCCCGGTTCCATAGAAATGCTTGCGTGAAAAATAGAAGGCGTCCAGATGCAATGTTTTTTTCACTGACGGTTAATAGAAGACGTTGAGCATTATCCTTCAGTTTTTCTGCACATGTGAAAAACACCTCAAAACTGATTGCATCCGCACGGAAAAAACGCACACACAGAATGCAGTCACAGACAAAACCGATTGTACTTGCCTGCAAAACCATCAGTTTTTTCCTGAACAGATCCTGACAACAGCCCGTATGGCTCCTGCGGAGGCCTTGGGGTTTGCAGGGATACTGAAGAAGATATAGTTAGATTGAACTACTAGGGAGAATGTGAGGTTTTATCATTAGGAACAGTATAGGGGCAATCTAGGGTCCATTCACTGGGGATTGCGGATCCGAAAAACATAGCCGACACTTTGAATAGAAATGCCTTTTCTTGTCCGTGTCTGCGGACAAGAATAGGGCATGTTCTATTTTTTTTTTTTTGCGGAACGGAAGTGTGGATGCGGACAGCACTCAGTGTGCTTGTGTGCTGTCCGCATCTTTTGCGGCCCCATTGAAAATGAATAGGTCCGGACCCATTTTGGACGTGTGAATGGACCCTTAGCCTGTAGCCAGGGCTGGAGCAGATCAGAAATGTAGCTGAGCTCAAATGGACTCTGATAACACGTGTCTGTGTTATCTCGTGACAAAAGCCGTTGACATCCATAGAAAAAGACAACATGTTCTTGGCGTTGTTTACTTAACCACTTCAGCCCCGCTAGCTGAAACCCCCTTCATGACCAGAGCACTTTTTACACTTCTGCACTACACTACTTTCACCGTTTATCGCTCGGTCATGCAACTTACCACCCAAATGAATTTTACCTCCTTTTTTTTCTCACTAATAGAGCTTTCATTTGGTGGTATTTTATTGCTGCTGGCATTTTAACTTTTTTTGTTATTAATCGAAATGTAACGATTTTTCACTTTCAGCTGTAAAATTTTGCAAAAAAAACGACATCCATATATAAATTTTTCGCTAAATTTATAGTTCTACATGTCTTTGATAAAAAAAAAAAATGTTTGGGCAAAAAAAAAAAAAATGGTTTGGGTAAAAGTTATAGCGTTTACAAACTAAGGTACAAAAATGTGAATTTCCGCTTTTTGAAACAGCTCTGACTTTCTGAGCACCTGTCATGTTTCCTGAGGTTCTACAATGCCCAAACAGTAGAAAAACCCCACAAATGACCCCATTTCGGAAAATAGACACCCTAAGGTATTCGCTGATGGGCATAGTGAGTTCATAGAACTTTTTATTTTTTGTCACAAGTTAGCGGAAAATGATGATTATTATTTTATTTTATTTTTTTCTTACAAAGTCTCATATTCCACTAACTTGCGACAAAAAATAAAAAATTCTAGGAACTCGCCATGCCCCTCACAGAATACCTTGGGGTGTCTTCTTTCCAAAATGGGGTCACTTGTGGCGTAGTTATACTGCCCTGGCAATTTAGGGGCCCAAATGTGTAAGAAGTACTTTGCAATCAAAATCTGTAAAAAATGACCGGAGAAATCCGAAAGGTGCACTTTGGAATGTGGGTCCCTTTGCCCACCTTGGCTGCAAAAAAGTGTCACACATCTGGTATCGCCGTACTCAGGAGAAGTTGGGGAATGTGTTTTGGGGTGTCATTTTACATATACCCATGCTGGGTGAGAGAAATATCTTGGCAAAAGACAACTTTTCCCATTTTTTTTATACAAAGTTGGCATTTGACCAAGATATTTTTCTCACCCAGCATGGGTATATGTAAAGGTGCCCAAATTCCTTTTAGGAGGGCATTTTTAGACATTTGGATCCCAGACTTCTTCTCACGCTTTAGGGCCCCTAAAAAGCCAGGGCAGTATAAATACCCCACATGTGACCCCACTTTGGAAAGAAGACACCCCAAGGTATTCAATGAGGGGCCTGGCGAGTTCATATAAAAAAAATTTTTCGCATAAGTTAGTGGAAATTGATTTTATTTATTTTTTTATTTATTTTTTCTCACAAAGTCTCACTTTCCGCTAACTTAGGACAAAAATTTAAATCTTTCATGGACTCAATATGCCCCTCAGCAAATACCTTGGGGTGTCTTCTTTCCAAAATGGGGTCAGTTGTGGGGTGTTTGTACTGCCCTGGCATTTGAGGGTCTCCGCAATCATTACATGTATGGCCAGCATTAGGAGTTTCTGCTATTCTCCTTATATTGAGCATACAGGTAATGAGATTTTTTTTTCCGTTCAGCCTCTGGGCTGAAAGAAAAAAATGAACGGCACAGATTTCTTCATTCGCATCGATCAATGTGGATGAAAAAATCTCTGCCAAAAAAAAAAAAAAAGGAGGGGAAAGGCGTCTGCCAGGACATAGGAGCTCCGCCCTACATCCATACCCACTCAGCTCGTATGCCCTGGCAAACCAGATTTCTCCATTCACATCAATCGATGTGGATGAATAAATCATTGCCGGGATTTTTATTTTTTTTTACATACAAAGTGTTTGCCAAAGCATAGGAACGCCGCCACCTCCTCAGCTCGTATGCCTTGGCAAACGTATCTGTTACTGCAGAGGAGAAATCTCGTCTTGCAGCGCCGCATACACCGACTTGCGTGTAATCTGACAGCAGCGCAATGCTTCTGTCAGAATGCACATCAGTGCTGCAGCTAGTCGATCGGTTGGTCCACCTGGAAGGTTAAAAAAAAAAAAAAAGAAGAAAAAACCAGGCCGCAACGCAATAATTTTATTAACTTTGGAACAGAATATATAAACTTTAACTTTTTTAACTGAACATTAACCTTTTTGCTTACTGGTGCTTTTTTTTTTTTTTTTTTACCTTTTATAGAACAAACCTCTCCTTCCTCATGGGTCAATGTGCAAAGCGCAAATCGCCCAAAGATGTGGCGAAGTGCGTTATGCACTTTGTCCCAGGTGAAAGGAGAGGTTTGCAGCAGCTGTGTGAGTGAATGGGCCCTAATAGCCCTGTGTGCCTATCCTGGTGAGATGATCCCTATGCTAATAGTGTACCTGTGAGTGGTATTTCCGGAAACACTCTCCAAAGCATAGGGCAGGGTGGTCAGGACAGTCAGGACAGAAATAGCGGGTGTCACGCCTTATTCCACTCCTGCTACAGACACAACATCTTTTTCGGGGTGACGGTTGGGTTGAGGTACCAGGAACGACATTGGGGAAATTTCGCTCGTGTAGACGGCTAACTACACTGGTGGATGGGGCCACGGAACCTCCTGGGTACAGGAGGTTCTCGATGATCTCTTCCTGAAATTTGAGGAAGGATCCAGTTCTCCCAGCCTTACTGTAGAGAACAAAACTATTATACAGAGCCAATTGAATTAAATATACAGACACCTTCTTATACCAGCGTCTGGTTCTGCGGGAAACTAAATATGGAGACAACATCTGGTCATTGAAGTCCACCCCTCCCATGTGAAGGTTATAGTCGTGGACTGAGAGGGGCTTTTCAATGACACGGGTTGCTCGCTCAATTTGTATTGTCGTGTCTGCGTGAATGGAGGAGAGCATGTAAACGTCACGCTTGTCTCTCCATTTCACCGCGAGCAGTTCTTCGTTACACAGTGGGTCCCTCTGCCTCCTTGCAAGACGGGTGCTAACGAGCCGTTGGGGGAAGCCCGCGAAGACTAGTTCGCGCGGTACCACAGGCGCCAATCCGTTCTAGAAACAAATGCCTAAAGAGGGCCACACTTGTGTAAAAATTGTCCACATAAAGATGGTACCCCTTGCCGAATAAGGGTGACACCAAGTCCCAAACTGTCTTCCCACTGCTCTCCAGGTAGTCAGGGCAACCGACCGGCTCGAGGGTCTGATCTTTTCCCTCATAGATCCGAAATTTGTGGGTATAGCCTGTGGCCCTTTCACAGAGCTTATACAATTTGACCCCATACCGGGCGCGCTTGCTTGGGATGTATTGTTTGAAGCCAAGGCGCCCGGTAAAATGTATCAGGGACTCGTCTACGCAGATGTTTTGCTCTGGGGTATACAAATCTGCAAATTTCAGGTTGAAATGGTCTATGAGGGGCCGAATTTTGTGGAGCCGGTCAAAAGCAGGGTGGCCTCTGGGACGGGAGGTGCTGTTATCACTAAAGTGCAGGAAACGCAGGATGGCCTCAAAACGTGCCCTGGACATAGCAGCAGAGAACATGGGCATGTGATGAATTGGGTTCGTGGACCAATATGACCGCAATTCATGCTTTTTAGTTAGACCCATGTTGAGGAGGAGGCCCAGAAAAGTTTTAATTTCAGAAACTTGGACTGGTTTCCACCGGAAAGGCTGGGCATAAAAGCTTCCCGGGTTAGCGGTGATAAATTGTGTGGCATACCTGTTTGTTTCGGCCACAACTATGTCTAAGAGCTCCGCAGTCAAGAACAGCTCAAAAAATCCCAGGGCCGAACCGATCTGAGCTGTCTCAACCCGAACTCCAGACTGGGCAGTGAAAGGGGGAACTACAGGTGCGGCTGAAGTTGGGGACTGCCAATCAGGGTTTGCCAGCACCTCAGTGATTCTAGGGGGTCTACGGGCCCGTCTTTGCGGTGGCTGCAATGGGGTCACTACTGCTCGTGCCACCGTACCAGCTTCAACTGCCCTTCTGGTGCTCGCTACTTCACCAGGTTGTACGGCAGTGCTGGTACTAGGTCCAGGGAGGGCTGGGCTGCTGGTGTATGCCTCACCACGTAATCCGACAGCACCAGCCCCACTCTGCTGCTCTTGAAGCGGATCCTGCGCAACCTGTGGTCTAGCGACACAGGGCCGGGTACGCCTGGTGCTATCAGGGACCTCAGCCTCCTCGTCCAAACTTTGGGTCAGAGAGCCACTGCTTTCTACAGGTTCGTATTCTGACCCGCTAGATTCATCAGATGAGGGTTCCCATTCCTCATCCGACTGGGTCAGAAGCCTGTAGGCCTCTTCAGAAGAATACCCCCTGTTTGACATGTGGGCAACTAAATTTAGGGGTATTCCCTGAGACTACCCAAGAAAAAAAAGCAAGCCTGTCTTACAAAGGGGAGGCTAGCGAAGTACCGGAGGCCGCTGCGGTTGATAAAAAAATATCAAAACTGATTTTTTTTTTATCGCCGCAGCGCGTGTAAAGTGAATGTGCAGCGATCAAAAAAAAATTTTTTTTGTCACTGCGGTGGGGCGGGTGTGGGCGAACGCACGTGTGGGCGACCGATCAGGCCTGATCGGGCAAACACTGCGTTTTGGGTGGAGGGAGAACTAAAGTGACACTAATACAATTATAGATCTGACTGTGATCAGTTTTGATCACTTCCAGATACTATAAAAGTACAAATGCTGATCAGCGATACGCTAATCAGCGAATAACGGACTGCGGTGCGGTGGGCTGGGCGCTAACTGATCCCTAAACTACCTAACCAAGGGGCCTAAACTATACCTAAAACCTAACGGTCAATACCAGTGAAAAAAAAAGTGACAGTTTGCACTGATCGCTTTTTTCCTTTCACTAGTGATTGACAGGGGCGATCAAAGGGGTGATCAAAGGGTTAATTGTGGTTCAGGGGGGTGATCTGGGGCTAAGTGTGTAGTGTTGGTGTACTCACTGTGTAGCCTGCTCCTCTGCTGGATCCAACCGACGAAAAGAACCAGCAGAGGAGCAGGGCAGCCATATAACAGATCATATTTACTAATATGATCTGCTATCTGGCGCTCTGATTGGATTTTTAAAAAATCATCAGCTTGCCAGCCGCGATCATTGGCTGGCAAGCTGATGACGAATTACTCCTCGACGAAATGCCGGCCCGAACTGCGCGGGCCGGCATAGCGCGTCATCTCGCGAGATGACGCGTATATGCGTCAGTCTGCGCAGCGATGCCGCCTCCGGACCGCACATCTGCGTTAGGCGGTCCGGAGGCGGTTAAAGGGGTTATCCAATACTATAAGGTTTCATTCACACGACTGTATAATTTTATCCGCATCCGTTCCGCATTTTGCGGAATAGATGCGGATCCATTCATTTCTATGGGTGAATAAAATGTGTGGACAACATTCAGTATGTTGTCCGCATCCGTGTTTCCGCATTTCTAGTCTGCAAAAATATGAAGCTTGTCCTACTATTGTCCGCACACATTGGTCCCCAGCCCCATTCAAATCAATGGATCCGCAAATTGTGGATGACATACGGCATGGATTCCGTATGTCATCCTTTTTTTTTCGGATCCGTTTCCGTATTTTTCAAGGTATAAATAATTCTTTATTTTTTTTTTCTTCCATTTTTTGCGGACCGTGAAAAATGGAAGACATACGGAACACAAGCGGAAGTCATTTGTCCGCAAACTGCGGACACGCGATTCCGTTATTTGTGGACCGCAAAACGGAAAGGATTAAACACGGTCGTGTGAATCTACCCTAAGACTAGTTCCACACTGGCGGCATCCTGTTCCGGCGGGGGAACAGCCTGCCGGATCCGTGCTGCCGCTAGTGCACCGTGCCGCCGGCAAACATGCCGAGAGGCGACCGGAATAAAACTACACGTGTATAAACTACAGTTTTTGTAAGAGGCGTATTTTAGTTTGTCAGCAGCAGTATGATGACGTATATATTTGTTGCACTCAGGGGACATCCAAGTGGACCTTTTTGCTGTTTTTCAATTTTTCTACCCTTTATAAGTGCACAGATAAGTGTATTTTGGGGTTCAGGGGTTGTCTAACTTGTTGGAAATTTTCCTCATTTAATAATCGGTGTACCAAACCTGTGACTTCTCATTGTTAAAGCGCACTACGCTCCCATTCGCTTGTATGGGGAGCCGGCTTGGAGGAGTCCTCCAGCCTCCACTTTGTGGGACTCCATTCTCTATATAGGTGCGGGTCCCAGCAGTGGGAGCTGCACCTATAAGACAATAGGGGCATATCCTAGCGCTATGCCCCCATTGTCTATGAGGAGACAACCCCTTTTAAATAGCTTTTGTAATAAAAGGTCTTATAAACAGAGTGGGAAATTAAAGGGAGTCTGTCACCACTATATGACCATATACAGCACTTACATGGCGCTGTAGCACACCTATACAGGATTGTAACGGTACCTTTGTTATTTTCTTTAGACATCCAGAAGCAGGAAAAACCACATTTATTTCATATGTAAACGAGCACTCGCAAGTGCCCAGGGGCGGCATTCAGTGTGTAGGAGCCCAGGCTGCTCTGCCTTTTTAACCGTTACTCCTCCCCCAGCCTCTTCCTTTGCCCGCCCTCCTATTCCCTTGTATCATCCCTAGGTCCGGCCGAGATCCTGCGCCTGCGAACTGTTTCGCTGGGGCATGCACACTGCAATGCCCATTTTGGGTACGGCATCAATTCAACTCGTGCACATGCGCCAGCCGGCGAAGCAGTGCGCAGGTGCAGGATCTCGGCCGGACCTAGGGATGATACAAGGGAATAGGAGGACGGGCAAAGGAAGAGGCTGGGGAGGAGTAATGGTTAAAAAGGCAGAGCAGCCTGGGCACCTACACACTGAACGCCGCCCCTGGGCACTTGCGAGTGCTCATTTGCTTATGAAATAAACATGGTTTTTCCTGCTTCTGGATGTTTATAGAAAATAACAAAGGTACCAATGTATAGAATCATGTATAGGTGTGCTACAGCGCCATGTGGTCATATAGTGGTGACAGACTCCCTTTAAAGACCTGTGCCAGGTCATCCGAGTGAGACCGTGCGTGGCTATAGTAGTGCAAGAAGCAGTAGCGGCACCAGCCATCGGGCCAGCAGTAGTAGCAGCATGCCAAAGTTCTCCCTCATTGCCGTAAGTGACAGATTGTTATTGAGGACAAAAAGGATGACCTTGTGGACTGGATTGCTCCCTTATCTTCTCAGTCACAGCAGAATGATGTCAATGTCACCTCTGAGTCTAAAACTGTGCTTTTGGGCCAGGAGTCTGTGCATTCCTACTGCTTGCGGCACCAGAGAAGTCTTTCATTTGCAAGATCTGTCCTTACTGTCCCCTCCCAGTGGGGTGCTTTATTTTTTCTGTAAGAAGAGCTAACAACACCCCATGTGCTATGGAAGATACTTCAAGATAGTCTCCCTGTTCCATGAGACGGAGGTTCAGGCGGAGTACCTGATGACTATCTGTCTTGGTAGTAGTAGTGGCACTTGTAGCCATGGTGGGGGATTATGGGGGCACTGGTAGGTGCGGTGACATTGGCACTTGGGGCAGATACAGAGGAGGGAATTGTGAGTGGGGGGGGGGGGGGGGGGGGGCAAGGGTGCCCATGAATACACATCACAGTTTGATAACAGCGCCAGGGCGGATGAAGACTATAATGGCGATTATGTGTTGAGCAGGATCTGGCAATCGAGGAAAGTGTTGGCTGAGGTGGCAATAAAAATCTGATCCAATATATGGCCAAAACATATGTATGGCAGAAACATAAAAAACTGCCAGGGCCACACCTGCTTCCAGCTCAGGAATGGGTGATGCTGCTGATACGATTGATGCAGGCTTAAAATATGCCAGACCTAGGACAACCTCAGATGCCACTAGCTCCGTGCGGGCATCTCCTGTATGGCACTTTTTCTTTACAGTGCAGACAAAACCCCTGCCATGTACAATATCTGAAGGATGAAAACAAGCGGTAGGCGTTCAAGCTAGGGTTGAGCGAATTTAATATTTTGAAATTCGTTTTCGGTTTGGGTTGTGGTTTAATGTGAATTGCAGTAACTGATCCGTCCGGTTTCCGTTTTGCTGGAGTCCTTTCCTACATAACAGAAACCGGACGGATCTGTTATGCAGGTCATAGACTTCTATTGTGACGGAATGCCTCGTCATGGAATTGCATTATGGTCCGTGGTAACGTAATCCGTAGCGCAATTCACATTATACCACAACTCGAACCGAAAACTAATTTTAAAATATTAAATTCGCTCATCCCTAGTTTAAACATGGGCACCACGTGGCTCTATTGCAGCCCATAAAGTGGCCTCACCAGATCCAGTGGGAAATTAGAACTGGCCAGCATCCGGTACAAGACTTTCTAGCATCCGCAAGCAGTACAGTGTATTTTTCATGTTCATGATCAGTTACTGCTTCTCACGCTTTTACCCTTCGCCCTCCACTCCGTCTCCAGAAAATGCCTTGCATGAAATACTCAGATGCTTATATCGGAGGGGGAGACAGACAACCCCTTTAAAGTGCATCTTCCTGCCAGTTGTGTATGGTGTTCAGCAAAAATGGCAGGGACATCGTGACTGCCCTGCATTTGGAGGAAATGCATGTTCTGTCCATGGCACATGGGATATATTTAGTGGTGTAAGGCCCCTTGCAGATGAGCGTTATGCTGACATAATGCTGTTAGTGTCATCTAATACATTCCAAAACTGTAAGGGTTACATAGCATCATAAATCAATATACAGGTCCTTCTAAAAAAATTAGCATATTGTGATAAAGTTCATTATTTTCTGTAATGTACTGATAAACATTAGACTTTCATATATTTTAGATTCATTACACACAACTGAAGTAGTTCAAGCCTTTTATTGTTTTAATATTGATGATTTTGGCATACAGCTCAAGAAAACCCAAATTTCCTATCTAAAAAAATTAGCATATTTCATCCGACCAATAAAAGAAAATGGTTTTTAATACAAAAAAAGTCAACCTTCAAATAATTATGTTCAGTTATGCACTCAATACTTGGTCGGGAATCCTTTTGCAGAAATGACTGCTTCAATGCGGCGTGGCATGGAGGCAATCAGCCTGTGGCACTGCTGAGGTGTTATGGAGGCCCAGGATGCTTCGATAGCGGCCTTAAGCTCATCCAGAGTGTTGGGTCTTGCGTCTCTCAACTTTCTCTTCCCAATATCCCACAGATTCTCTATGGGGTTCAGGTCAGGAGAGTTGGCACGCCAATTGAGCACAGTAATACCATGGTCAGTAAACCATTTACCAGTGGTTTTGGCACTGTGAGCAGGTGCCAGGTCGTGCTGAAAAATGAAATCTTCATCTCCATAAAAGATTTTCAGCAGATGGAAGCATGAAGTGCTCCAAAATCTCCTGATAGCTAGCTGCATTGACCCTGCCCTGGATAAAACACAGTGGACCAACACCAGCAGCTGACATGGCACCCCAGACCATCACTGACAGTGGGTACTTGACACTGGACTTCAGGCATTTTGGCATTTCCCTCTCCCCAGTCTTCCTCCAGACTCTGGCACCTTGATTTCCGAATGACATGCAAAATTTGCTTTCATCCGAAAAAAGTACTTTGGACCACTGAGCAACAGTCCACTGCTGCTTCTCTGTAGCCCAGGTCAGGCGCTTCTGCCGCTGTTTCTGGTTCAAAAGTGGCTTGACCTGGGGAATGCGGCACCTGTAGCCCATTTCCTGCACACGCCTGTACACGGTGGCTCTGGATGTTTCTACTCCAGACTCAGTCCACTGTTTCCGCAGGTCCCCCAAGGTCTGGAATCGGTCCTTCTCCACAATCTTCCTCAGGGTCCGGTCACCTCTTCTCGTTGTGCAGCGTTTTCTGCCACACTTTTTCCTTCCCACAGACTTCCCACTGAGGTGCCTTGATACAGCACTCTGGGAACAGCCTATTCGTTCAGAAATTTCTTTCTGTGCCTTACCCTCTTGCTTGAGGGTGTCAATGATGGCCTTCTGGACAGCAGTCAGGTCGGCAGTCTTACCCATGATTGCGGGTTTGAGTAATGAACCAGGCTGGGAGTTTTTAAAAGCCTCAGGAATCTTTTGCAGGTGTTTAGCGTTAATTAGTTGATTCAGATGATTAGGTTAATAGCTCGTTTAGAGAACCTTTTCATGATATGCTAATTTTTAGAGATAGGAATTTTGGGTTTTCATGAGCTGTATGCCAAAATCATCAATATTAAAACAATAAAAGGCTTGAACTACTTCAGTTGTGTGTAATGAATCTAAAATATATGAAAGTCTAATGTTTATCAGTACATTACAGAAAATAATGAACTTTATCACAATATGCTAATTTTTTTAGAAGGACCTGTATTGCTGTGACCCCGTCAGTGCTGGGAAGTCAGGACGGGAGCTGTCCTGCGGACTCGCAGCGTGACATACACTCGTCTGCAAGGGGCCTAACACTTTTTATAAAAGTATTGTGGTTTGCAGAAAATGATGGCCATGTCCAGGAAAGTGTTCTTTTGTTGCTAACAACTACCCTCCTGGACTTACTGTGACAGAGTGGTCTGCCTTTGCATTGCTTTATCTGTGACTCCACCTTGCATACGCTGGAGCATCCGCATGTAAAGCGGTCGATGGTTACATCATTCACAAGACCACACACAGTATGTGTTATTTGGAGCCCTGGCAGTGGCAGAGCTCCAAATAACACATACTGTGTGTGTGGTCTTGTACTCAATCCTTTCAAAGACGCCACCAGATTGGTCAGTAAGGACAACAGCGGCATCCCCCAGATTTTAGAACAAACTTTCACTCTCTTGCAACAAGGGTTGGTAGAAGAATAACCGCTTCCACAACTCGCCTGCCACCCTGTTGTGGACCTGCATGGACAAAATCCTGTGGATGAGAAGCTACCACTGGAGGAGAAGGTGTTAATGGTGCAGGAGGACCCGCTTATGGCCCTGGCCATGACCAGTCGTTGCAGTGGGTGATCGCTATCAAAGCAGAATGAGGGATGTTTTTCTGATGACAAAAAGGATTCAAAATTGTATTACCCCGATTCGGCCGCGGTTTTCTGCTGGAACTAATAGCGCTAGCCTTATTCACTGAATTGAGCTTTTTCTGGAACACTTCACCACCCGGCTACAGGTTTACCTGCCATAACATTGCAATACATGAATGGCTGCACGTAAAAGTAATCTGTAGTCTGTTCCAGCTTGTCATAATGGTTTACCTATTAACTGAAGCAGTGAATGCAATTTAAAGCCCGAAGGTGCATTGTATGTGCTTTCTTGGAATTCAAAAACAGAAGTAATGTCTTTCCTATATCCTTCCCCCTTTATAGTCCACTCTTGACATTCACTTCAAAAGCGCCAGAAAATGTGCAAGTTCGGATTTGGATGCAAATTTCATTGTGACTTTTGATACGGATTTCTGTGTGAATGGCATCCTCCATTGAAATGAATGGAGACCGCTTCAGTAAAGCCATAACTCCTCGTTATTTAGATTGCAGAATGTTGGCTACGTGAGAAGCTGCTCCCATGTCCTATTCAGAGGTCCAGAGCTGCTGGGCAAGGTTTGCACTAAAGAGATGATGACTCACCTGTCTGTCCCATAGGCTGATTCCAATTTGTGCAGGTATAAAGCCTCATTCACACATCAGTGTTTTGGTCAGTGATTGTGAGCCAAAACCAGGACTGGAGCCTCCACAGACATAAGGTATAAGGGAAAGATCTGCACTTGTTCTGTGTTTAGAGCCACACCTGGTTTGGGCTCAAAATCACTGACCAAACACTGATGTGTGAATGAGGCATACAGCTGAAGCCTGCACTCCGTGTATTCAGTGGAGGACATTTGGCACCCGGAGAGGTAAAATACAGAATAGTCTCAGCATGCATGTGGAACCTGCATTCCCTGAATTTAATGGAGGCAAGTTGGCACCAAAAGAGGTAGCATTTAGTGTAGGTTCCTGTCCAAAAGAGATCACCGTGCCGAGGTGGACAGGCACAAATGATTTTGTACATAATGTATTTGCCAATAATTATATTTATTGTGGCTGCAGTAAAAAATTATTTTAGAAATTGAGTATTCTACCGATTTTATTCTTACAATTAATCGAGTAATCTAATAAGAAAAAATGAATTAATAGACTGTTTTCCTTTATAAAAACTCATAAGACCCCTTGCCATCAGTCCCCAACACCCTTCGTTCCCCTCTGTGCGATCAGCCCAAGTGCATCAGTCCCCCCCCCCCCCCCACTCAGATGCCATCAGCTCCGTTTCCCCCCTCCCCCCCCATGGTGATTCTCTGGTTGGAGCCATTCATGGGAGCACTCTGATTGGCACTATACAGAAGGGTGCTCTAGCTGCCATATATGACACAAACTTGCAGTAGTCATAGAAGCACTCTGCACCCTTATTTTTTTATTGTGGGCACCCTGGCTGGCACTATTTATGGGCACCTTTATTTCCTTTCTTGTATTATCCTGGGATCTCGAGGACACGCTCCCTGCAAGCTGGAGCTGCAGCTACCACACAGAGCTTCTGTCCCAGCACCCAGAGCTGTGCCTGTCCATGCAGCCTGCCCTCCTCCTGACACCCGGAGTGCACAGCGTCATTGGTTGCTGACTCTGTGCATTCCGGGCGCTGGCCATAGTCGCGCCCCCACCCCCTCGCTGTCCCCAACTTACCTTTCCAGCAGGGGTGACACCGACACTCCATCGTTCCGCGCTGCTCTGGGCCTGACGTCACACAGCGCGTCAGGTCACGACATGTGTACGTCAGGAGGTCAGTGCAGCGCGGGACCATGGAGTGTCCGGAGGTTCCCTGCTGGAAAGGTGAGTATTGCAGGCTAGCAGGAGACCACGGAGCGGGATTAATAGCAAGCTCTTCACTCCCGCTCTATGGTCACGTGACACAAACGAATCCTCAATGAAAATGTTTTGCATCAAGGATTTTTTTTTCAAATTGCGGTACTTGTTGCAGCCCTAATATAAATAAAATGGTGAGCTTCAAGCGGTAGTCACCTGAAATGGTTTTCACTTCACAGGTGTGCCCTGTCAGGTTTAATAAGTGGGATTTCTTGCCTTATAAATGGGGTTGGGACCATCAGTTGCGTTGTGGAGAAGTCAGGTGGATACACAGCTGATAGTCCTACTGAATAGACTGTTAGCTGCTTTTTTCCTGCTATAATACAAATTCTATAAGTCTATTCAGTAGGACTATCAGCTGTGTATCCACCTGACTTCTCCACAACGCAACTGATGGTCCCAACCCCATTTATAAGGCAAGAAATCCCACTTATTAAACCTGACAGGGCACACCTGTGAAGTGAAAACCATTTCAGGTGACTACCTCTTGAAGCTCATCAAGAGAATGCCAAGAGTGTGCAGAGCAGTAATCGTCACATATTGTATGTACTTCATGACACTGGTAAAATTTAGTTAAAAAAAAAAATCATTTTTATTTATTAAAAAAAATACCAAATTTCCAAAGATTTGGAAAAATTTCCAAGTTTCAATTTCTACCTACAAAAATAGTTATAACTTTACATTCCCCGTATGTCTACTTCATGTTAGGATCATTTTGGGAATTACATTTTATTTTTGGGGGACGTTACAAGGCTTAGGCCTCATGCACACGACCGTTGTGTGCATCCGTGGCCGTTGTGCCGTTTTCCGTGGACCCATTGACTTTCAATGGGTCCGTGGAGAAATCGGAAAATGCACCGTTTTGCAGCTGAGACCGTATTTTTTTGACGGACAACGGTTCACGGACCCATTCAAGTCAATGACACGGACCCATTCAATGAAAGAACACGGATGCACACAAGATTGGCATCCGTGGCCGTAGGTTACTTTCATACAGACGGATCCGAAGATCCGTCTGCATAAAAGCTTTTTCAGAGCTGAGTTTTCACTTTGTGAAAACTCGGATCCGACAGTATATTCTAACACAGAGGCGTTCCCATGGTTATGGGGACGCTTCTAGTAAGAATATACGATGAACTGTGTACATGACTGCCCCCTGCTGCCTGGCAGCACCCGATCTCTTACAGGGGGCTGTGATCCGTACAATTAACCCCTCAGGTGCTGCACCTGAATGGGTTAATTGTGCGTATCATAGCCCCCTGTAAGAGATCCGGGGCTGCCAGGCAGCAGGGGGCAGACCCCCCTCCCTCCCCAGTTTAAATTTCATTGGTGGCCAGTGCATCCCCCCCCCCCCTCCCTCTATTGTAATAATAACATTGGTGGCAGTGTGCGGCCTCCCCTCTCCCCAAGCTCCCCCCCCTCCCCGATCATTGGTGGCAGCGGAGTTCCGATCGGAGTCCCAGTTTAATCGCTGGGGCTCCGATCGGTAACCATGGCAACCCCAGGACGCTACTGCAGTCCTGGTTGCCATGGTTACTTAGCAATAGTAGAAGAATCATACTTACCTGCTGGCTGCTGCGATGTCTGTGTCCGGCCGGGAGCTCCTCCTACTGGTAAGTGACAGCAATGCGCCGCATAGACCTGCATGAGGCCTTAGAAGTAAATCTTGAAATTTCTCAGAACTTTTCAAAAAACCAACTTTTTAAGGACCAGTTCAGGTCTAAAGTAACTTTGTGAGGCTTACATATTAGAAAACACCCCAAAATGACCCCATTCTAGAAACTACACCCCTCAAGGTATTCAAAACTGATGTTACAAACGTTGTTAACCCTTTAGGTGTTCCACAAGAATTAATGGAAAATAGAGATACAATTTCAAAATTTCACTTTTTTGGCAGATTTTCTATTTATTTTTATTTTTTTCCAGTTACAAAGCAAGGGTTAACAGCCAAACAAAACTCAATATTTATAGCCCTAATTTTGTAGTTTACAGACACGCCCCATATGTGGTCGTATACTGCTGTACGGGCACACGGCAGCGCGCAGAATGAAAGGAATGCCATACGGTTTTTGGAAGGCAGATTTTTCTGGACTGTTTTTTTATTTTTTTATTATGAATTTATTTATTATGAAAACACCATACTCCTACAGCTCTGTGGAGTCTGTAAGCCAAATCTATGATTCAGGCTCCTACATTTTATGACTCCGACTCCCTCATAAATCGCCACTAACTTAATAACAGATTTCCTGTAGTAAAATGGTGACATTAGGCTTTTTCTCACCATCATGTAAGGCTACTTAGATTAAATTAATTGAAATACATACTTAGGCTACTTTCACACTAGCGTTTGGGTGTCCGCTTGTGAGTTCCGTTTGAAGGATCTCACAAGCGGCCCCGAACGGATCCGTACAGCCCTAATGCATTCTGAGTGGATGCGGATCCGCTCAGAATGCATCAGTATGGCCCCGTCTGTCCTCCGCTCCGCTCAGCAGGCGGACACCTGAACGCCGTTCTGAACGGATCTAAGCGTTTGCATTATAGGTGCGGATCCGCTCCGAACGCAGGTGTGAAAGTAGCCTTACCTGCTATCTGAGCTCTGGTCCTGTACACTGCCTCCCGTGTGTCTGTCTTCTGGTCCAAGGCTTGTTCACTTCCTTTCCGACATGAGCATGATCATCTTCTCTGCAGCAGCCAATGACTGGATTCAGCGATGACATGTCCACAGCAGATGATCCTACTGGGGACTAATTAAACAAGCCACAGACTGAAATATGGACACGCAAAAGCCGACACTCTGGACCGGAGCAGCAGGGAGTAGTTAAGTATGATTATTTCCATAGCAGAGGCAGGGTGTGGGCACCAATGAAAGGTTACCAAAAAAGGGTAGAACATCCTTGTGATGTCGATGCAGGTTACGTGACTGTGTCATCCATGTATTCTCACCAGGGCCAGATTAACGTAGGGGTGGATGGAGCTGCAGCTCCAGGCCCCTGCGTGAAAATAGGCCCAGCAGCCTGCTAGGCTGCCTCGGCTCGCTGGCGGATCCAGGGGGATCTGGCGGCGCGGCCCTGGTGAAAAGTAGGTGGTGGTGACGTCAGGGCACAGGGAGATGAGCGCTTTCTCAGGACAGCGATGGATACAGATGGCTGTGCTGCAGCTGGGCAGGGGAGGGAGAGGCGTGTCCCTTCCCTGTGTCTCTGATAGGCTGCTGGCTAGTGCCGCCAGCCTATCAGAAGCCGATGCAGGCGGCGCAATGACATCATTGTGCCACCTGAGCCGTACAGCGCGGGACACAGGCCGGAAGAGGCCTGCATCGCATCACTGACATGGAGGTAAGTATAAGTGTTTTTTTTTAATATGTACAATTACAATACTTTTACTGGCACATGATGGGGGGGGGGGGGGCTTTTGTTACTGGCACATGATGGGGGGGCTCTTGTTACTGGCACATGATGGGGGGGTGGCTCTTGTTACTGGCACATGATGGGGGGGGGCGCTCTTGTTACTGGCACATTATTGGTGGACACTATAGGGGCATCTAATGAGGCCGCAGAGAAGGGGTATTTTATATGGAGGGCTCTGTACAGTAGCATTTTATACTGGGACACATTATGGTGGGTACTATGGGGTCATCTACGGGGGGCACTAAGAAGGGGTATTTTATACTTGCAAATTATAGGGGACACTGAGGGCATCTACTGGGGCACTATATATGGGGCATTATGGGAGGCACTAGGAGGAAGGGGGGAGAGGAGCGTTATTGGGGCATTTAGTGGGGGCACTATATAGGGGTATTTTATACTGGCACATAATGGGGGCACTATGGGGTCATTAGCTCACCTGGGGGCATTACAAGGGGGTATTTTTTGCACTGTCACATTATAGGGAAAATTATTTCTACTGGGGGGGCATTATGGGGGGCTTTATCACTCCCCCATGGTATGACCCCCTAGTAGCAGCACCAGTCTCTCTCTGCTCTGCTATCCCTCTGCCCCGTCTTTCTCATTAGGATAAAACACATCAGCTCCGCTGAGCCCTCCGGCCAAGTGTTGAAGTGGCGTCCGAGATCCCCAAGGGCCAAGCCAAGTAATTGTATGTTTTCATGTGAAATATCTTTGTTATACACATATAGGATACACTGTGTCACACAATATACAGTATACCTCTACACTGTGTAGTCTGTTCTATAAGCACCATTGTTTTTGCCCTGTGAGTTCATGCCTGCACCTTTTTTGACACACACACAAATCCTGTATGCGCTGTGAATGGGGATTGCGGTGCATGCGCAGTCTCAGGTTCCTACAGACTCCACATTTGTGTACCGCAATCCCCATTCACCCATTGATGGCACATGCGCAGGATCTCAACACGTCGCTGTCAAGTGAGCCGTTGGTGTCAACCAAAGGAGCGGGCGTGACTTCACATGGGAGAGGTGTTACGGTCAGGAGGGTACAGAGGACCCCCTGCCACACATCTTTTGACATTCTGGGCCCCCATAAGTGTTTACTTAAACATTTTAAATATATATATTTTTTTTAAACTAAGTAAAGGCTAAAGAACAGATTCTATAAAGGTATGCAAGGTATCGATACATCAACATCTATTCAGCTATGCTGGGGATTTCATATACGTAAAACATATGACAGATGCACTTTATTTGTGTTTTAAAAATTTGCTCTGCGTTGCGTTTTCATTTTCTATAAAAAGGCCTAATAAAATCTTCAGCACCAGGCCCATGATGCTCTTAACCCGGCCCTTATTCTCACAATATGTTTATTTGCATGGTGCCTTCAGGAGACCACATGGGCATGATGTGCAAGAACATTAAACGTGTTCAAGAATGACCTGGATGCTTTTCTTAGAAGTGTGGTATATATACCAGTGCCAGTTTTTAATGTAAGAGAACTTCGGAGCTGTCTTACATTTAGACCATTTTCCACACCTAAAACGGTTATAGAAAATGGTAAATGAAACGGGCCTGTCGGCCCTTAACCGCCCGTGATGCACCCACAATTTTAGACCTGGCGTGAGCGGGGACAATGTAGCAGATAGTGGCCATCTGCGCCTGAGATGCGCCTAAGTTAGGCGTATTTCAGTATAGTAAATGACCCCCTATGTGTGTTATATTTTTATTTTTTTCTTGACACATTGTACCACATGTTAACTGTAAATTTGGGATGATATTTTTTACCTTAAAAAAATAAATACATTTGTAATTTAATTTCTCTAAATTGGCATTCACAATGTGTCCACTGTATGTTGGCATCATTTTGTATATGTAATTTTATTTTTTAGACTGTTAGAAGGCTTTTAAGTTTAGTTTTCAAGAAAATCTCCAAAACTGACTTTTTAACAGATTTAGTTCTAAATTGACTTTGAAGGGCTTGCATAATAGAAAAGACCCATAAATGACCCAATAAAAAAAAATAAAAAAAATTTAAATTATTCTAAACTACATTTACAAACTTTGAACACCTTAGTGCTTCCTCAGGAATTTCGCTGCCAGTGGTGTTTGGGCAATTTGCACCTCTGGTAGCCAGGACAAATTTTTGCAGTTTTGACATGTAAAATTATGAAATTTTAAAAATGACCCCCCCCCCCCCATACTCATGTTTTCTGAAAGTAGACAACAAGCACATTGTTAAAATGCCACTCAGCTGTTTATACGCACACGTTCATGCAATTTGGCAGCAAAATACAATTTTTCATAAATATTGCATAAAAGTTATTATTGGCTAAAAGGGTGACTCCAGCTGAAAGTTATGGGGACCACGCATGTTAAATTATAACATGTGCAGAGATCATACATACCACTGGAAAGACCTAAAACCTGGTTTTCAGCAGGAAATATAAAACGTTAGCAACATGTAAAATATATGGATTATAGTCCTTGAAAAGTGCACCCCAAAGCCTAATACAGGAATTTACACACAAAATCTATGTAAAAATAATGAGGTGTGTAAAGCTCATATATACCACAAGTGCATAAACGAATAAGAGCTTGTGCTCTTAAAGGACATCTGTCAGCAGATTTGTACCTATGAAACTCCCTGACCTGTTACATGTGCACTTGGCAGCTGAAGGCATCTGTGTTGGTCCCATGTTCCTATGTGCCCGCATTGCTGACAAAGATGATGTTTTAATATATGCAAATGAGCCTCTAGGAGCAACGGGGGCGTTGCTTTTACACCTAGAGGGTCTGCTCTCTGCAATTGCTGCGTCCTCTCCATTTTGACAGGGCCAGGAGGTGAAAACGTCATCACTGTCTGGACCTGTCAGAGAAAGCAGAGGGTCTAGGAGTAAGGGACCCCATTGCTCCTAGAGGCTCATATGCATATATTAAAACATAATTTTTCTCCTCAAAGCGGGCACATATAAACATAGGACCAACACAGATGCCTTCAGCTGCCAAGTGCACATGTAACAGGTCAGCCAGTGTCACAGGTACAATAAGTACAAATCTGCTGATAGATGCCCTTTAAAAACAGAGCAGCCAGGGGTTGTTGGGTGACTTTAAAGGGAATAGGCATATCATCTCCTTGCTGGGTCAATTATTAGCGGCTGCTAGGATCCTCATAGCCTTTAACTGGAAGAGTCACGGGGCCCCTTCTATCTCCCAGTGGACTGCGAAATGTGATGCGCTTTACAGATTGGAGCAAATTGCTGGGTGGGAATCCAAAAGATCTCAAGTGTTTGAAGCCACATGGTCCCCATGGAAAAAATTTAGAGGTTTCTCGTCCTAATAGTGGTTAGGGCTATACAGTATTTGTATCTGGGTTGTAGGATTTTTCCCCTTCCCCCCCCCCCCCCCCCCTCCCTATCCCCACCCCATTACTCACCATACCGTCTTACTTTCTTTTTTTTTCCTCCTCCCCTCCTTCCCCTATTTTGATGGTACTTAAATATGTTTTCATTTTTGGCTGTACGGCAAGTACCCCAGTGTGGGGTTTATGTATCTTTTGTATTTTCTGCTCATGACTCAGAATAAAAATATTTTGAAACTTAAAAAAAAAAAAAAAACAGAGCAGCCATGCAATATTTGGAAGTCCTCCACAAATGCATTAAAATAAATACTGTACACGGCAAACGGCTACCATGTTACCAAAATCTAAATTTTTTTGAGAGTGCGCAGCACACCAGGTATAAAATTATAACCTAATAATTAAAACGGACACCTGTCATGCCCGTCTCTGACTATTTGTGGAGATCGGCCAGAATAGCAGCACGTCTTTAGTGTTTGTTTTGGAGTCGTGCTGGATCCGCCTCCCATCAGGTGCACTGGGTGGGGTCATTAGTTTAAATGGCTCTCATTTCCAGTGCTCTGAGCGGGTTTTAGAAATCAGTCTGGCCTAGGAAGCAAGCAAGGAAGGTTTTCTGTCCCAGCTCTGTTAAGATAAGTGTGGTTTCTGTTCTTGTTTGCTGTTTTTGTTGTGTTGATATCTTCTCTCCCATCCAGGTTCTGTGCGAGCAGGCTGCTCCTATTTCCCCTTTTCACCATCTCAGGGAAGTTAGGGTGTATTAGCCTAGGCACGAGGACACAGAATTCCTACCACCAAGGTCTGCCTGTGGGCTGAGCAGTGCAGGGAGATTGGTCAGGGATTAGCTAGGAGGTGACCCTTCCCCTGCTTCTCGCTCAGAGCCTGGTTGTTGGTTTTTCTGTGTGTCTGAGTGCTTGTCCGCCGTGACAACACCACCTTATGATAAATAAAATATAGTCTGCAAAAAAACTAAGATGTGAGGAGTTCATACGTGACCCACATGTCTAAAAGTCAATACTGCACGTGTTAGAGTCGAGCAAGACTCATATGTGGCACCCGTAGTATCCACCAAAAAAACCTGGTCATTGTCGGCCACGCTGTAGGTGCGAACATGTTAATACATCAGCCCCAGTTTCTGTACTCGCGGAACTTGAGCCCTATGCCATAGCTAGAGAGTAAGGGCACCATCACACGAGCGGATTCAGTGCGAGTAATCCTCTGCGTGAAAGAGAGCCAAGCCTCGTTCCGGACAGCAGAGACATGGAGCAGTAACATGACTGATAATGCTCCATGCATCTCTGTGATCTTTTTACTACAAAATCACAGTGAGATAGTGGTCACCGTGATTTTGTAGTAAAAAGGTCAGAGGCATGGAGCATTATCAATCATGTTAATGCTCTGTGTCTCTGCTGTCCGGAACGGGGCTTGGCTCTCTTTGACGCAGCAGATTACCCACACTGGATCCGTTCGTGTGAAAGAGCCCTAAGTCTCTGGCCTTATTTCAAAAGAGAGATGCGGAATGAGTCGGGGTCTGTGCAGTGAAAAACTGATGGTTTTGCCTGCAAGTTGACTCTGTTTTGTTTGCGATTGCCTTCAATGTGGCACATTTACTTGGACTGCTTTTTACACTGGTCTTGGTTTCCTCCTTGTGCTGCCATTAGATTTGTCTAATTCTGGTTTTGGTGCACATCCGATCTTGTAGATTGGATGCGGACCCATTCATTTCAATATGCTGTCCACATCCATATGTCTGTTCCGCAGTCCCTCAAAAGAGAGAGAACATTTCCTATTCTTGTCCGTTGAATAAGCATTTTACAATGGGTCCACAGAGAAAACAAATGCAACACAGACGTCATCCATATTTTTTGCGGATCCGCATTTTGCAGACCACAAAATACATAGTCATGTGAATGCACCCTTATTAATGATCACAAATATGGCAGTTTTTCGCCAACATTTAGACCTATTTCCAGGCATAAATGTTAGTAAATTTGACAGGGCCGGAGTCCCAGCACGGGAACTGCCGCTGACACTAATCCCCATTCTACGCTCTTTCTGTTCCGCCCTGGCGCTGAACAGGTTGTGAACCCGGCAGTGCGACTACCGTAAATATTGTTGCACAGCCGGTTAAAAAAGGGACTTGTGACTATTTTATTTTAGTTTAAAAAAAATACCTTAATAAAAGACCCCCATTGTTTGTTTTATGTCAGGATTGCAATAGTTTTACATCCACCTGAAGTAATTTCGAGCAATCGGTGAAGAACAGACTGCATCCGGATGCCATCTATGTGCTGTCAGTTTTTCATTTTTTTTTCCCATTGATCCATTGACTTTAATGGACCGATCCTGCATGAAGAACTGATGAAGGCTTATTTCAAACAAGTGTTTTGCAGATTGACAGAATTCTGACTGGTGTATGCACATGAGCATTGTTTTTCACTGGCCATCTGCCTGGTCAGGAAACATTGCATCTCGTTGTATCTTCCTCCATTTTTCACGCAGGACTGGTCCATTCAAGTAAATGGGTCAATGAAAATAACTGAAGCACACTGAAAGACTGTCCATTTTTCACTGATGGTTGCTGGGAGATGCTGAGTGTTAAGGTGGATTTAGACGGGTTATTTTCGGGCAGATTATAGGGAACTAATATTCTAAACAACGATCTGCTGCCCCGAAACCGTGCAGCTGTATGAGGATAGGCAATCGCAATAGCAACCGCTTATCCTCATACAGTGGAGGAGATCATGCATGTAAATGCAGCTGTCTCCTTCACTGAACAATCAGCTGACTGTCGGGAAGAAAAGCTTCTTTGCCAGCAATCTACTTCTAGATGCCCAGTGTAAATCAGCCTTTATTTTCCAGTTATTTTTTACATGCATGAAAAAAGATATAATCCTTATGGGAAAAACTGAAACCCTGAACACAGTCAAGTAGGTACGCAATTGCAGTCAGTTTTGACTGCGATTGCATTCTGTTGTTCAGTTTTTATCGCGCGGGTGCAATGTGTTTTGCGCGTGATAAAAAACTGAATGTGGTACCCAGACCTGAACTTCTTGACTGAAGTTTGGGTTCAAGGTTGTGTAGATGTAATTATTTTCCCTTATAGCATGGTTATAAGGGAAAATAATAGCATTCTTAATACAGAATGCTTAGTAAATTAGGGCTGGAGGGGTTAAAAAAATAAAATAAATTTAACTCCCCTTAATCCACTTGTTCACGCAGCCCACCTTCTTGTCTTTCTTCAGGACCTGGGTAAAGGACCTTTGATGACCTCACTGCGCTCATCACATGGTCCATCACATAGTGATGGGCCATGTGACAGACCATGTGATGAGCGCCGTGACGTCACCACAGGTAATTTTCCTCCTGCACAGCAAAGAAGAAGACAGAAGATAAGCCGGGCTGCGCGAACAAGTGGATTAAGGGGAGTTTAATATATATATTTTTTTTAAACCCCTCCAGCCCTATTTTAGTAAGCATTCTGTATTAAGAATGCTATTATTTTCCCTTATAACCATGTTATAAGGGAAAATAATATATTGATCGGGTCCCCATCCCGATCATCTCCTAGCAACCATGTGTGAAAATCGCACCGCATCCGCACTTGCTTGCATTCATTTCTATGGCGCCTGCGTTGCGTAAAAAAAACGCAAAAAGTAGAGCATGCTGTGATTTTCATGCAACGCACAAGTAATGCGTGAAAATCACCGCTCATGTGCACAGCCCCATAGAATCAAATGGGTCTTGAATTAAGTGCGGGTGCAATGCATTCACCTCACGTATTGCACCTGCGCAGAAATCTCGCCCGTGTGAAAGGGGCCTAAGACTTTAAGCTAACATCTGGAGGTGGCACTTTAACTGCACAAAAAGTTTTAAAGTGTCAAACTTCAAAAATGCCATAAAAAAAAAAAAAAAGTTAATCCAGCCTAAGGCCTAGTTAACACGTCAGTGATTTCCATCAGTGATTGTGAGGGGGGGCTCAAAAACCCAGAACAAGTTCAGAACTTTCCATTTATACCTCATCTGGTTTTGGCTCACAATAATTGATGGAAATCACTGACCAAACACTGAAAGTGTGAACTAGGCCTAAACCTTCTGTGTCACTGTCTTTAGTGAACACAAATAAAACATGGCTTTTTAGTAAAATATATTCCAGTTTTGAATGATGTTAGGCTTTACCCAGTTTATTAAAAGTTGAGGTGAATTCTGTTGGGATGTTTCTAGAATTTCTCCCATGTGAGCCAGTGTTCCTGATGTTGGCCCTCTGCAGTGGCACAATGCTGGTTAATATCTAACTCCATTTTAGAACTCGTTGGACGTGACTTATGACTCATATGTTACCTGATTGAATTTGACTGAAAACCAGTTTAAGCGGTCCACTCTGGATTTAACAAACCCATGGAGACTATGATCTGATAAGGTTTTTGAAGTTCTGAAGGAACGTTCTAGAATCTGAATGTCTTGTTAGTAGTGCTCTGCATTATCTCAGCACTCCATGCAGTTCAAATGTTACCCAAGATAGGGCGACGTTTCCTAAACTGCTCCATGCATCATTATTTGTTCCTTACCAGTGCTGCAGTAAATCATATACGGTCACAAGGGATGAGCGAATCGACTTTGGATGAAACCTTGCATAATAACTTCAGAAATGAATTTGTATTGTAAAAAAAAAAATTCCCGAACTCTGGTTCGGTTTCAAGTGGTATCTTGGAACCGAACCTCAGTTCGGGAAATGGTTTTTTACAGTACAAATTCATTTCTGAAATTATTATGCGAGGTATTAACTTCAGAGCCAATACATTCTAATACTGTACGGAGCTCCTGCTTCGTACAGTATTGGAACTAAGTTTTATGCAAATCGACTTCGGATGTTTCATCCCAAGTCGATTTGGCTCATCTCGAACAGTCACATCAATGTGTTTTCTCTGGTCTCTGAGAAGATGTCAGATTTTTCTCGGCTGGCTAATTTATGAAAATGACTCCTGATGTGCAGAGAATTTGTCACTCATGAGCACACTAGTGACAGCTGGGACATTACTGACGCTAAAATGTTACACAGGCTTTTGTGGGCATCACGCAAGCATATGTCCGTTTTACCACCAGCAACATGGAGCTTTCAGGGACAGACACCGAACATTATCATTTCTCTATCTGAAATCGCCCATCTTGTTAGCCTTGCATTTTCTTCCAATCCGAATTAATATGGATGCCTTCACATGCGGCAGATTTTGCTGCAGAAAATTTTCGGCGACTGAGAATCAATTCCGGGGTTTGCAGAAATCCATGTGCTTCCTACCAAAATGACCCTGTTCACATGAATGGAACGGACTTTCCGTCGCTGAAAATTTTCTCCACACTGTATTGCAGTTGTGGTCCGGTTCTTGGGCCTCCTGTACACTACCATGGGGCTGCCATGCCTGTGTTACGGTCTGCAAAACACGGGCATCTGCTGTGTGCACTCCACATGGCGGTGTGGACCCGTTGAATTCAGGATGCGATGAAAGAGAGGCTGTGGAGGCACAGACACTGAAGCACATGGAAGGGCTTCCACGTCCGTGTCTCCGCACCACAAAAGATAGGACATTTGCAGACTGATTGAAGTCAATGGGTCCACACCATGATGGTCAGTGCCCGTTTTTTCAGACCCGCAGTGTGCCTCATCATACATTAGGCTTCCCTAGAACAGTCTTATGCCTGGAAACAGGTTTTTTAGGCCAGGCACAATGTTACTAAATTTGCCAGTGCCGGAACATGCTCCACTTTCCTCCATGCCAACTGGCGTAAGACTTAATATAGTCGCACCACTAGCCAACAAAGTTGCAAGTCCCTTGGTAAATGACCCCCAATGTGTACATGCAATTTGGCAAATCTCAATCACTTTTCTTGTACAGTATTACACTGTCATTTACGTGCACGAAAATCTGCACTCTAAAACCACACATACCATAATCTGCAACGTGTGGCGGTACCCATAGGGTACTTTCACACTTGCGGCAGAGGAATCCGGCAGGCAGTTCCGTCGCCAGAACTGCCTGCCGGATCCGGCAAAACTTATGCCAACTGATTGCATTTTAAGACTGATCTGGATCCTGATCTGTCTTAAAAATGCATTGCAAGAACGGATCCGTCATATGGACAAACGGATCCGTTTTGATTTTTATTTTTTATTGTTTCGGTCTGTGCATGCGCAGACCAGATGGATGGATCCGATATTTTGAATGCACTAATACATTCCTATGTAAAAAAATAAAAAAATTCCGGATCTGGTATTCTGGTAAGTGTTCCATTTTTTGGGCCGGAGATAAAACCGTAGCATGCTGCGGTATTATCTCCGTCCTGATCAGTCAAAAAGACTGAACTGAAGACATCCTGATGCATCCTGAACGGATTACTCTCCATTCAGAATGTATTAGGATAAAACTGATCAGTTCTTTTCCGGTATAGAGCCCCTAGGACGGAACTCGGCGCCGGAAAAGAATAACACTAGTGTGAAAGTGCCCTTACTGGTGGGACCAAATATTCAATTTACCACGTTCACATCTGGCAGATTTGTTGCAGAAGCTTCTGAATACATCTGAGGTTCACTCTGCAGCATTTGCAAGGAGTTTCATAAACCCCATTCAGATGTTTGGGACAATTGCAGAAGTTTCTGCAGCAAATCTGCATCGTGTGAACCTACATCTAGTACATATGGGAATCGCAGTATTCAACAGAAATCTAAAAATAGAGGAGTTTTCAGGAATGGCTAAAGACTTCTTGTCAGGTCTCTTGATTCATCTTTATACAAAAAGGGCGATTTATCAAGAATGGTGTTTTCCACATCGGTCTTCATGTAGAGAGAATGTGCTTAAAGGGAACCTGTCACCAGGATTTTGTGTATAGAGCTGAGGACATGGGTTGCTAGATGGCCGCTAGCACATCCGCAATACCCAGTCCCTATAGCTCTGTGTGCTTTTATTGTGTAAAACCCCCCCGATTTGATCCATATGTAAATTAACCTGTGTCCTGTACATGAGATCACTCAGGGACAGGACTCATCTCAGGTTAATTTGCATATGTATCAAATCGTTTTTGTGTTTTTTTTACACAATAAAAGCACACAGAGCTATGGGGACTGGATATTGCGGATGTGCTAGCGGCCATCTAGCAACCCATGTCCTCAGCTCTATACACAAAATCCTGGTGACAGGTTCCCTTTAATGTGCAGAATGAGAATGTGGCCGGCCGCCATGTCATAAATAAAGCGCATCCTCTGACAGTCTGCACACCTAGAATAAAATCTACGCCAGCTCGTAGCCAGAAAACTGGCTTAAATGACGATGGCAAAGGTGGCGTACAAACGGTGCGGGTCAGTTATAAAGACGGGCGTTTTAGAAGCTGGTCTTAATAGGCCCCTGCGGTAGCGGTGGATCTGCCGAAGTTATGCAGAGCCCTGACCTCTAGATAACTTCAGCGTATCCAGTGCCTACGTAGAAAATGATGACGGAGACGGTCTGCCGGTCCCCTTCCACACCACTCCTTTTTTTTTTTTTTTTTTAGACCTGGTGTGAGCAGGGAAAAGTTGCAGATTGCCAACTACGCCAGAAATACACCTAATATAGGTTTATTTCTGATCATAAATGACCCCAGATGTGCACAAACATTTAAGAACCCACAACCTGGGATTTGTCATTTGTGACTTTTCTTATGCTAGTTTTCTGGCATATAGGGTTAATTAAATCTCCCCCCAAAGCTTTTTCTTGGTAGTTTTTGCAGTGTGATCTCTGATTAGAGATGCATTTCTGATAGTATACTGACCTCTAGTGGGGAGAACATAGACTGCATTTAAACACTTTGATAAACGAATTGAGCTATGGAAGTAAAGTGACATGATTACAAACTGCGTGCCGTGTTTCCTGCTGCTTGCATTCTGCAAATCGGAGCCGCTGTGCAGTTGCATTTTATGTTTTCTTGTGGTTTCCGTTTTAGAAGAGTATTGACCTACACTGCTCGTTGTAAAGTCAGAAAAAGATCTGTACATGGCAGGCATATGCCTAAAGCTCTCTTCTGGTATTGATTCTCTAGTATATAAACGCAAAAACACAAAATGCAATCGCACTCTGCAACCAGCACTCTGCCCTGCCTTTATGCTGGATGTTGAATAAGGCATTGGTGTACATTTTGGCCAAAGCATAATAAGCCACTCACCACGTCAAGGTCGCCTTAATGAGTGGTCCCTAACACTAGTTCCTACCTGTTATGGGCTATGACAGCCACACAAAGTCCAGGGAGTGCAGGTACAGCATGCATGCCAAGCACACTCTGCGTGGTGATCTCCAAGCAGTCATGTACACCTGACCAGTTTGTATGCCCTGGAGGCTGGTTTTAAAGTCAGTATAAAACTGAGTCTGCTTTATAGCGCCTACCAGTAGCCATTAGGCTCCAGGAGAAGTATATAGTGGGCTCAGCATGCATGTTGGTACTTGCATCCCTGGATCCGATGAAAGCTGTAATGGCACCGGACGGGGTTAAAAGCAGAGTGTGCTTGGCGTGCATGCTGTACCTGCACTCCCTGGACTTTGCGTGGCTGTCATGGCCCATAACAGGTAGGAACTAGTGTTAGGGACCACTCATTAAGGCGACCTTGACGTGGTGAGTGGCTTATTACGCTTTGGCCAAAATGTACACCAATGCCTTATTCAACATCCAGCAAAAAGGCAGGGCAGAGTGCTGGTTGCAGAGTGCAATTGCATTTTGTGTTTTTGCGTTTGTATCTGTATTTCGCCATAGCAATCTGCACCTGCTAGGGGTTGTGCGGGCTGAATCCCCCATATTCTCTAGTATATGCCTGGATTGCCTTATTTTTTTCACATTTATATTTGCTTTCCTTGTCTTGAAAAGTATCCTGAGATCACCATGATTTGTAAAGTGCACTTATCATTTCAGTCAAGTCAGAAGTTATCACTGGGTGGGAGAGGACTGTGCCAGAGACCCGCTTTCGATCACTACAATAATGGGCTTTGTGCCAACTGCCGTCAGTTCAATTAGGTAGGCCATACGATATACACTCACCTAAAGAATTATTAGGAACACCATACTAATACGGTGTTGGACCCCCTTTTGCCGTCAGAACTGCCTTAAAGGGATTCTGTCACCTCCCTTAAGCCAAAAAACGATTTTAAAGCAGCCATGAAGCACAGCTTACCTGGATTAGGCTGTGCTCTTTTATCTTGAAATCCGTCCAGCAGTTACTGCAAAAAACGACTTTTATTGATATGTAAATGTATCCTGAAGGTGCCCAGAGGGGCGTTTTGTTCCCCTTAGAGAGCCCAGTACCGCCCCTCTTTCAGTGCCCAGCCCGCCTTCCTTGTACTGTCTAACCGCCCCCAGCCTGCCACAGCCTCTCCTCCCCCTCCCTCACGCCGAACGAACTCTCGCACAGGCGCAGTACCCACTGAGGGCTGCGCCTGTGCGATCAGCAGGAGACTGAGGGCAGCAGCTTCATCTTCGTCACTGGGCATGCGCCGAGCCCAGTGACGTCCGATGCTCGCTCTTCCCTGCTGACTGAGGGAAGAGCGAGCATCGGACGTCACTGGGCTCGGCGCATGCCCAGTGACGAAGATGAAGCTGCTGCCCTCAGTCTCCTGCTGATCGCACAGGCGCAGCCCTCAGTGGGTACTGCGCCTGTGCGAGACTTCAAGATATCAATCAAAGTCGTTTTTTGCAGTAACTGCTGGACGGATTGCAAGATAAAAGAGCACAGCCTAATCCAGGTAAGCTGTGCTTCATGGCTGCTTTAAAATCGTTTTTTGGCTTAGGGGAGGTGACAGAATCCCTTTAATGCTACGTGGCATTGATTCAACAAGGTGCTGATAGCATTCTTTAGAAATGTTGGCCCATATTGATAGGATAGCATCTTGCAGTTGATGGAGATTTGAGGGTTGCACATCCAGGGCACGAACCTCCCGTTCCATCACATCCCAAAGATGCTCTATTGGGTTGAGATCTGGTGACTGTGGGGGCCATTTTAGTACAGTGAACTCATTGTCATGTTCAAGAAACCATTTTTCCAGACTTCAACAGTCCAATTTTGGTGAGCTTGTGCAAATTGTAGCCTCTTTTTCCTATTTGTAGTGGAGATGAGTGGTAGCCGGTGGGGTCTTCTGCTGTTGTAGCCCATCCGCCTCAAGGTTGTGCGTGTTGTGGCTTCACAAATACTTTGCTGCATACCTCGGTTGTAACGAGCTGTTATTTCAGTCAACGTTGCTCTTCTATCAGCTTGAATCAGTCGCCCCATTCTCCTCTGACCTCTAGCATCAACAAGGCATTTTCACCCACAGGACTGCCGCATACTGGATGTTTTTCCCTTTTCACACCATTCTTTGTAAACCCTAGAAATGGTTGTGCGTGAAAATCCCAGTAACTGAGCAGATTGTGAAATACTCAGACTGGCCCGTCTGGCACCAACAACCATGCCACGCTCAAAATTGCTAAAATCACCTTTCTTTCCCATTCTGACATTCAGTTTGGAGTTCAGGAGATTGTCTTGACCAGGACCACAACCCTACATGCATTGAAGCAACTGCCATGTGATTGGTTGACTAGATAATCGCATTAATGAGAAATAGAACAGGTGTTCCTAATAATTCTTTAGGTGAGTGTATATCCTATGATCCATATTCGGCTCTCCCACCAGAAGCTGAATGGCTACTGAGAACCGTACCCACTTTCTTTTAGTCATTGGTAGAGGCACAAGAGATGCACATAAATATAAGGTGTAATGGGTGTATTTCCATCTTTAGTGGGTAGATTGGTAATAATGACTCTTCTTTTCTGTTGCAGAGTTCTGGAGAGCTGACCCAGAGTGCAGATGACGACTGTTTACTGGACGCCCCTCTCCTACCTTCACAGAAACTTTATTCTGATATCCGACCATTGTTCTACCCTGTCCCTACAGTCACTGTCACCGTTATTCTTCTACTAATACAGGTACTATTTTATTACATTGCATGCAATTGCTCCTAGACCATGCAAACACAAAGTAGTCTGAAGCTGAGCAGCTGCCTAGCAGTTACTGTGTCCTCTGTAGTAGGTTCACAGAGAGGATCCTCCACGTATCGGACGGCAGAAACTGCTGCGGTTTCTACCCTGGCTTTTCATTATGACCTGCTGTAGGCGTAGCTTCATTGAATGGAGCTAAACTGTGAGCAGGCTCCCGCTGCAGCTTTGTGAGGGGTCCGCATAGTTACCGTGCCAAAATGGACCTATACGTTATTGGCACGGTCTTGAAAACTGCGCAACATAAACCCTAGGCTGCATGCACTGCGTTGCAACCTCCATTGAAGACAGTGGGAGGCCTGGTCTTTGGCACAGAATCGGTGCTGAAAACCCTCCTATCCTTAGAAGACTGCTTCTTTCTGACACCTGGTCGGTCACAGCGCCCGGCCTCCCCCCTCAGTCTTGTCTGACCACGGGTGCGATTAGACGTCCGGCAGGGGGAGCTTGTGCCAGGTGCACCTGGACTTCCAGTCTATATAGCCATGGCAAATCCAGGTGCAGCTGGCAATGAGCGGTAAATTGTGAGTGCTAGCCACGGCTGTGTAATGGCACCTTAATCATCAAACATGGGGATAAGTGAATCGATTTTGTCTTTTTATCAAGAGCTCTTCACTTGTGAGGGGCTTGGTGACTAAGTGCCCACCTGTGTGTTCCGTGGCCATAGATCTAGCCTAGATCTGAATTTGAGCTTTAGCGCTTGCATCGCTACTCGGAGCAGCAGCAGCACAGGGACCAGATTCTCAGGGCCAGGAAAGATGTCTGGGCGTCTCAATCAAAAGGCAGGTGGATACTGCTTCACCTATGGGGACAGCCCCTCACAAGTGAAGAGCTCTTTATCATGAGATAAATCTATTCGCTCACCCCTAGCTCCTCACGTATCCCTCAGAACAGTGCCGAGGCTTGCTTAAAGTGTGAAATGTGACCAGGAATCGGAGAGAAATGCTGGCTGTGCAGAAGCAGGAGTCACCCTGCTGCTCATGTCCTCGAGGATCTGGGTGGTTGTCCTGAGCTTCTATGCATGTGTGTTCACCAGCACTGGACACATTAGGCTGGGGTTCTGAGGGAATCCAAGGTATGTAACAGCAGTATCTAGACATGGGTATGTAACAGTAGTATCTAGACATGGGTACGGAACAGCAGTATCTAGACATGGGTACGGAACAGCAGTATCTAGACATGGGTACGGAACAGCAGTATCTAGACATGGGTACGGAACAGCAGTATCTAGACATGGGTACGGAACAGCAGTATCTAGACATGGGTACGGAACAGCAGTATCTAGACATGGGTACGGAACAGCAGTATCTAGACATGGGTACGGAACAGCAGTATCTAGACATGGGTACGGAACAGCAGTATCTAGACATGGGTACGGAACAGCAGTATCTAGACATGGGTACGGAACAGCAGTATCTAGACATGGGTACGGAACAGCAGTATCTAGACATGGGTACGGAACAGCAGTATCTAGACATGGGTATGTTCACATCTGACTGATAAGCTGCAGAATTTCTGCTTGTAACCTGCAGCAGTAGAGACCCAAAGGTGCATTTTTGTCACCGATTAGCCACAGATTTCGCTCTTTGCATTGGAGAGGGTCATATCCGTAGTGTAAGGGCTCATGCACACGCCCGTATGTATTTTGCGTCCCGCAAAACAGGGATCCGCTAAAAATACGGATGTATTTGTGCCTTACGTATTTTACGGAAAGGAACAGCTGGCCCCGTAATGCAGACAATAGGACATGTTCTATCCTTTTGCGGAACGGACATACGGAAACGGAATGCACACGGAATGCTCTTTTTTTTTTTTTTGGGCGGAACCATTGAAATGCTTCTGCATTCGGTCTGAAAAAAAATAAAAATGAAACGGACACGGGAAGATAATATGTTCGTGTGCATGAGCCTTTAGTTGACAGCTGCAGATTTGAACTCTGCACCACTGTGGAATCTTTCTGCCATGTGTGAACAAGAATTGCTAAAAATTCATTCATTTTGCTGTTCCTGTCCAACGCTGCAGATTTGCCTTATGAAAATCCGTGACAGCATATTATAATAATAATATTAAGAAAATGCATCAGAAAGAACGCCAGACCTGAGCCTCAGATCAACTAAATTAAAAACAGCGTTTTAACCACTTCAGCCCCCCTAGCTTAAACACCCTTAATGACCAGACCACTTTTTACACTTCTGCACTACACTCCTTTCACCGTTTATTGCTCGGTCATGCAACTTACCACCCAAATGAATTTTACCTCCTTTTCTTCTCACTAATAGAGCTTTCATTTAGTTGTATTTCATTGCTGCTGACATACTTTTTTTGTTATTCATCGAAATTTTTGCAAAAAAATGAAATTTTTCACTTTCAGTTGTAATTTCTTTTTTTTAAAACTACATTTCTATGTAATTTTTTTTTTAAATGTATTGTTCTACATGTCTTTGATTTAAAAAAAAAAAATACAATAAGTGTAGGAGTTATAGCGTTTACAAACTATGGTACAAAAATGTGAATTTCCGCTTTTTGAAGCAGCTCTGACTTTCTGAGCACCTGTCATGTTTCCTGAGGTTCTACAATGCCAGGACAGTACAAACACCCCACAAATGACCCCATTTCGGAAAGTAGGCACCCTAAGGTATTCACTGATGGGCATAGTGAGTTCATAGAACTTTTAATTTTTTTTCTTTTTTTTTTTTTTTTCTTACAAAGTCTCATATTCCACTAACTTGTGACAAAAAAATGAAAACTTCCATGAACTCACTGCCCATCACGAAATACCTTGCAGGGCTCCAGATGGCGACCAAAATGGTCTTGTCGCCATTTGCAACTAAACCCGCCACCGCAGCTCTGCCGTTGAACAGCGGCGGGCACAGGAGCTGATAGTTCTCTGCCCCGCCGCCGATGTTCTCCTCAGTCTGAGTCAGTGAGTCACAGCACACAATAGCAGAGCCGCTGGCAGCAGGGAGGGGAGGGGCTCGGGAGGAGTGTAATCTGATCCTAGAGTGGAAGCTGCTTCTGCCAGCCCCTCCCCTCCCCGCCCACCAACCAATCAGAGCTGAGGCAATGCAAGCACTAGCAGCTCTGAGTCACTGACACAAGTACAGGGAGTCAGAAAGAATCGAATGAGTCACAGGTTAAAAGAATCTAAAGATCCGACTTGGTTAGAGACTCATTTGATTCTTTGAACCGTGAGTCAGACTCTAGAATTCTCAGCAGCACAGTGGAGAAGGAGTCTCTCCCTCCCCCTGTGCTGCTTCCGCCCCAATAAGAAGAGAGATGGGAGGAGGAGGAGGGGAGGGGCTGTGGCCACTGCACCACCAATGAAGATAACTGACCTGTAATACAAATACAGGAGACGGGTGCCGGAATCAAATAGCCGGCACCCGACCTCTGTGACAGGGAGCTGCGATGAGCGGCAGTTGAGTTAACCCTTCAGGTTCGGTACCTGAGGGGTTAACTGCGGCTGATCGCAACTCCCTGTCACAAAGGTCGGGTGCCGGCTATTTGAGTCCGGCACCCGCCCCCTGTATTTGTATAAGAAACATTGGTGGCACAGTGCGCCCCCCCCCCCCCCCCCAACACCCCAGTATAAGAAACATTGGTGGCTCAGTGGGAAGTGCCAATGAGGGTTAAAAAAATAATAATACACTCTCCTCCTCCAGTTGATCGCGTAGCTGCCGGTCTCCTGTTCTTTCTTTAGGACCTGTGGTGACGTCACTGAGCTCATCACATGGTCCATTACCATGGCAATGGATCATGTGATGTATCTTGTGATGAGCACAGTGATGTCACCACAGGTCCTTTGACAGGTCCTGAAGAAAGAACAGGAGACGATCAATTGGAGGATGTGAGTTAATCATTTTCTTTTATTTTTTAACCCTCATTGGCACTGCCCACTGTGCCACCAATGTTTATTATATTGGGGGGCGCACTGCGCCACCAATGTTTATAATATTGGGGGGGGCGCACTGCACCACCAATGTTTATTATATTGGGGTGTTGGGGGGGTGCACTGCGCCACCAATGTTTATTATATTGACCTTCTACTATGCATTCTGTATTAAGAATACTATTATTTTCCCTTATAACCATGTTATAAGGGAAAATAATACAGTGAATATACTTTCATCCTAGCAACCATGCATGAAAATCGCACCGCATCCGCACTTGCTTGCAATTTTCACGCAGCCCCATTAACTTCTATGGGGCCTGCGTTGCGTGAAAAACGCACAACATAGAGCATGCTGCGATTTTCATGCAACGCACAAGTGATGTGTGAAAATCACCGCTCATGTGCACAGCCCCATAGAAGTGAACGGGGCCGGATTTAGTGCGGGTGCATTCCGGTATTTTGAATGCCAGATCCGGCACTAATACATTCCTATGGGGAAAATTGCTGGTTCCGGCATTCAGGCAAATCTTCAGTTTTTTTTCGCCGGAGATAAAACCGTAGCATGCTGCGGTTTTATCTTTTGCCTGATCAGTCAAAATGACTGAAATAAAGATATCCTGATGCATCCTGAACGGATTTCTCTCCATTCAGAATGCATGGGGATATGCCTGATCAGTTCTTTTCTGGTATAGAGCCCCTAGTACGGAACTCTATGCCGGAAAAGAAAAACGCTAGTGTGAAAGTACCCTAAAATATTAAGTTTAAATCCCCCCTTTCCCAATTTTACATATAAAATATATAAACAATAAATAAACATATTACACAGCGCTGTCCAAACTATTAAATTATTAAAAAATATCTCCTATGCGGTGAGCATTCAACATTTTTTTTTTTTTTGTCACCTTGTCACCCCAAAAAATAGGATAGGACTGTTCTATTATGGGCCAAATGTTTCATAAAATGCAAAATGCACACAGCTTTTTTTTTTTTTTTTTTTTTTTTCGCAGTATTGAGTATCACAATACTTTTTTATGGTGACGAAAGCGAATCAAAATTTTGGTATCAAAACAACCCTACGTCGATCTGATCGGCGTAGTGTTGTCACGATACCAAAATTTTGATTCGGTTTCGATTTGGCGACTAAAAATTTGATTTGGCTCCTAAATTTTTCAGTTCAGGAGCCAATGGGTACTAGGTATTTTTTTTTGTCTGGAGCACTGCCTTGGGGTGTCTTCTTTCCAAAATGGAGTCACTTGTGGGGTAGTTATACTGCCCCACAATTTTAGGGGCCCTAATGCGTGAGAAGTAGTTTGAAATCCAAATGTGTTAAAAATGCCCTGTGGAATCCTAAAGGTGCTCTTTAGAATTTGTGCCCCTTTGCCCACCTAGGCTGCAAAAAAGTGTCACACATGTGGTATCGCCGTACTCAGAAGAAGTAGGGCAATGTGTTTTAGGGTGTATTTTTACATATCTCCATGAAATATCTCTCTAAAAGTCTTCTACTTCTCCTGAGTATGGCGATACCACATGTGTGACACTTTTTTGCAGTCTAGGTGTGCAAAGGGGCCCAAATTCCTTTTAGAAGGGCATTTTTAGACATTTGGATTCCAGACTTCTTCTCACGCTTTAGGGCCCCTAAAACGCCAGAGCAGTATAAATACCCCACATGTGATCCCATTTTGGAAAGAAGACACCCTTGCATCAGTCTGGCGGCGTTCAGCCTCCACTCCGCTCGCCTCCGGACGGCCAGGCGTGCAGAGGCGTGCGGATCCGTCCAGACTTACAATGTAAGTCAATGGGAACGGATCCGCTTGAAGATGACACCATATGGCTCAATCTTCAAGCGGATCCGTCCCCCATTGACTTTACATTGAAAGTCTGAACGGATCCGCTCAGGCTACTTTCGCACTTAGAAGTTTTTCTAAGTTATTAATGCAGACGGATCTGTACTGAACGGAGCCTCCGTCTGCATTAATATGATCGGATCCGTTCAGAACGGATCCGATCAAGCGCAAGTGTGAAAGTAGCCTTAGCGGAAATAGATTTTATTTTTATTTTTTTTATTTTTTTCTTTTTATTCTTTTTTCTTTTATTTTTCCGCTAAGTTGTGACAAAAAGTTCAATCTTTCATGGCATGGACTCAATATGCCCCTCAGCGAATACCTTGGGGTGTCTTCTTTCCAAAATGGTGTCACATGTGGGGTATTTATACTGCCCTGGCATTTTAGGGGCCCTAAAGCGTGAGAAGTCTGGAATACGAATGTCTAAAAAAAATTTACGCATTTGGATTCCGTGAGGGGTATGGTGAGTTCATGTGAGATTTTATTTTTTGTCACAAGTTAGTGGAAAATGAGACTTTGTAAGAAAAAAATAAATCTATTTCCTCTAACTTGTGCCCAAAAAAAATCTTCTATGAACTCGCCATGCCCCTCAAAAGTGATCTTTTTATAGTGCCGCAGTGATCAGAAAAAAATATATTTCTGTCACTGCGGTGGGGCGGACTGAACGCAAGTGTGCGCACAAGGGCGAACACTGTGTTTTTTTTTTTTTTAGAGCCTATAGAACATGTCCTATTCTTGTCCGCAATTGCGGACAAGAAAAGGCATTTTCTATATAGTTCTGGCAATGTGCGGATCCGCAAAATGCGGAAAGCGCATTGCCGGTGTCCGTGTTTTGTGGATCCGCGGTGTCCGTGTTTTGCGGATCCACAAAACACATACGGACGTCTGAATGGAGCCTTACAGGGGGTGATCAATGACAGGGGGGTGATCACCCCATATAGGCTCCCTGATCACCCCCCTGTCATTGATCACCCCCCTGGAAGGCTCCATTCAGACGTCCGTATGTGTTTTGCGGATCCGCAAAACGCATACGGACATCTGAATGGAGCCTTCCAGGGGGGTGATCAATGACAGGGGGGTGATCAGGGAGTCTATATGGGGTGATCAGGGGGTTAATAAGTGACAGGGGGGGGGGGTGTAGTGTAGTGGTGTTTGGTGCTACTTTACAGAGCTGCCTGTGTCCTCTGGTCGTCAATCCAAGCAAAAGGGACCACCAGAGGACCAGGTAGCAGGTATATTAGACGCTGTTATCAAAAGAGAGTCTAATATACCTTTTTAGGGGTTAAAAAAAGATGATGACGAGATGATGCCCCGGCGCGTCCAGGAGGAATAACGGGGCTGGAGGGGTTAAAAAATATAAAATAAATGTAACTCTCCTTAATCCACTTTTTCGCGCAGCCCGGCTTCTCTTCTTTCTTCTTCTTTGCTGTGCACAGGAAAAGGATCTGTCACTACGCTCATCACATGGTCTGTCACATGATCCATCACCATGGTAAAAGATCGTGTGATACGGACGTCTGAATGGAGCCTTCCAGGGGGGTGATCAATGACAGGGGGGTGATCAGGGAGCCTATATGGGGTGATCACCCCCCTGTCATTGATCACCCCCTGTAAGGCTCCATTCAGACGTCCGTATGTGTTTTGTGGATCCGCAAAACACGGACACCGCGGATCCACAAAACACGGACACCGGCAATGCGCTTTCCGCATTTTGCGGATCCGCACATGTTATAAGGGAAAATAATACAGTCTACACAACACCTAACCCAAACATGCCGATTTTTCTCACGCGCGTGCAAAACGCATTACAATGTTTTGCACTCGCGCGGAAAAATTGCGCATTTTCCTGCAACGCCCGTGTGAAAGAGGCCTATTGTCTTATTGGTGGAGGCAGGCAGCTGAGCTCCCATCACCAATCGCTAGAATTGGAGTGCTCTCGTCTCCCCTTCCAGATGAATGAAGCAGTGGTTGAGCTTGAACGCCACCGCTCCATTCATCTAAGGGACTATCGGAGATAGTGGAGTACTGAACTCCAACAGAGAATGGATGGAGCGGCAACATGCTTCCTCTACTGACTCTACATTCATACCGGGGTACACAGGTTTCCAGCAGTTGTCCTCCACCAAGCACCTATAGCCTATCCTGTGGAAATGCATTTAAATCCTGGGACAAAAGGGTGGTCCATCCTCAGGACATCCCATTAATATCTGATCAATGGGGTCTGACATCCAGCACTGACACGGGATGTGGTGTCATGGACCCACCAATCAGATATTTATGGCCTATTCTGAGAAAAGGACTGGAAATCCCCTTAATTTCTCCCATTTTGATGTCCGTATTTAACCAAACTTCACAACTTTCCTTGTTTATAATGAACACAATCTTGAAAAGGCAGGAGTCTGGAGCATGCATATAGGTTTCGAGAAGAGAGATTGCACTTGGTTACCGTATTTTTCGCCCTATAAGACGCATCGGCCAATAAGACAATCTAGGTTTTAGAGGAGGACAATAAGAAAAAAAAAATATCATTAGACCTCAGCTCACACCCCCAATCAGACCCACAATCAGATCCCAATGTGAATGACCCCCAATCAGACATCAGCTAACAGCCCCAATATAAATAAGAACCCCCCCCCCCCATTAAGACCTTAGATGAGACCCCCATACCTCATATCAGCCCCCGTGCCTCAGATCACACAAAATGAAAAATCCACTTACCTCTCCTGCTCTGGATGCCGCCTCTCCTCAATTCCAGCGCTCTGTCTTTCTCTTCCTGCCGTCGGCTGTGCTGTGACACAGAGCGCCCTCATGCTGTGTGCAGCCACAGCACAGCTGACGGCCAAGGACCAGGAAGCGGTTGGTACAGAGACTTTACCGCTTCCCGGTCCTCTGCTACTAATGAGCACTTTCATAATGGAAGCGCTCATTAGTATTTGCCCATAAGACACAGTGAAATTTTGGGGAAAAAAGTGTGTCTTATGGGGCGAAAAATACGGTAGCTATTCAGAAACACATTGGGTGGAATTGATCATGAGGGGAATATTTGAAGTCCGTTTTGCTTGAGTCTGTGTTGGAGTACTTCGTGCCACATTTATCACATGTCGCATGTTGTTTGATAAATTTGTTTTGTCCTTAAAGGGGTTTTCTGAGACTTGTGTACTGATGACCTATCTTCTGGACCCCTGCAGATCTGCTGTTTGAGACGGTATCGGCACTGCCTTATTTCAGCTTTCTTTAGGCCATGTGATGACGTTCATTGGTCACTTGGCCTTGGTTCTGTGCTTGGTGAGCAGGGAGAGCGCCGGTGCCTTCTCAAACAGCTGATCAGTGGGGTCCCCACTGATCAGATACTGATGACCTATACAGAGGATAGCTCATTGGTATATACGTCTCTGAAAACCCTTTTAAACTTAATACTTTTGTCTAGAAAAGCTACATCATATTTTCTACTCCACCCTTATACTGAAGTGAGGTTGCAACCTGATAAATGTCTGATAAATCTGCAGTGAAGCTCATTAACGTGAGTAACCACGCTCACTTTCCCATTTCAAAGCTGGAGTGAGCGTTGGAAAAATGCAAGAAGTCGCAAAAGCCTCATTTTGCAACTATTTGAAGCCAGAATTCTTGATAGAAGGAATGATAAATCAGGGCCATCAATTTTTTTTAATTTTTTATTTTTTGGGGGGACTTGAGATGCTTTAACACAATGCAGGATAATTAATAACGTCTTTCTTTTTTCAGGTGGCATTTGTAGCTCTGACTTGTGTAGTTGTAGTGTTATGTATATCTAATGGTGAAGAAGACTTATGCAAGCCGTATATAGCACCATTCAATCTGACTACCACTGTGGTCATTGCTAAAGTCAGTCTGTGGCTGCTTTATGTGGTCTATGAGCGTTTCATTCAGCACCAGCACAGCAAAGTGAAAAACCAAGGCTATCTTTCCTTCTACCGGTCAACAAAGTGCATCAAGACCCTACCCCTGATTATCCACTCAACAGGTACGGTGTATAAACTATGAGCGGTATTAATGGTACGCTAAAATACAGTGATCATATATTGTAAAATTGCAGTATTTTTATTTAAGTGTATGTATTTACAGCTATACAATTTATTTTCTAGATGGTTTCATCAGTAGGTTTAAGGAAATGGTGGTTTAAAGGGGTTCTAGTTGAGTTATTGACTGTTAGCCCTTGGAATAGGCACTCAATATCAGGTTGGCAGGGGGCGACTCCTCACAACCCGCCTGTCAACTGTTTTTGCCAGGGGCGTAACTATAGGGGAAGCGGCTGCTTTGGGGCCCTGACCCAGAAGGGGCCCATCCAGGAGAAGGAGGCCTAAAAGATTTTGTCAGGGCCCCCTTACCAGTATTACACAATGAAATTATATACAGTGACAGTATAGATAGTGTATAAAACGGATGGAACAGCTGCCGGCCCTGGTCTGAGGCGATCTTTACTAGCCACAGGAATGGGGGCAGCATGAAAAGAAGGGGTTGCGAAAAAATTACTGGGGGAGGGGGGCCCCATTCAAAAATTTTCTGTGGGGCCCAGTCATTTCTAGCTACGCCACTGGTTTTTACTATGGATTCGGTGTCTGAAACGGGAACTGCACAGCTCGGTCCATTGTGCAGTGGCCAGGGCTGGTTACTGCAGCGCTGCTCCCGTTCACTTCAATACCCATTAATATCACATTCCTGAAGATAGACTAACAGGCCAGCACAACGCCATGACCCTGCGGGGATGATGGGTTGGGCCATTAATGCACTTCCCCTGACGAAGCCATCGGGCAAAACGCGTTGGGTAAGTGAGGGACCCTGGGATGGGTGATTTGACTGTTGGTTACTTATACTAGCGGTGAGGAGCTGTTATGGATTTCTTTCTGGTTCTCCTCTGTATAATTGCCAATATTTTAAATCACGGTGTTTGATACAGCTTAATGTGCAATCTGCAGTGGAGACCAATATACTTTTTCTTTTTCTTTGCACTGCCACTTTAATGTATATGATTATATGCAATTGAATATTATGTGCACACAGTTTTGCTTCTTCCCTGTATATGTAATTGGATATTGGCCTCATCCTGGTTGTCCCTCTTTTATACATTTTTATCCCGCTGTAAAGTGTGGACTCTGTTCTGTGCTTTTAATGGATTTTATTTAATAAAATGTGGTAAGGTGAACAGAAAAGTGTATGGTAAAGTCCTGGAAGGGGTGTATATTCCACCCAGCTTCCTCAACTGGGTGAGGTAAATAAAATCCAGAAGGTTAAAATGGTCTCAGCAATGTGTAGGTTGCTGAGATAGTTTTGTTATGTTTATGGGCTGGATTTTATTGGAGTGGGAGAAGGTAGGATTGGTAGAGGGACCTCCCCAGTCCACCCCATTCTAGGACAGGTTTTCCCCTAGCCTGAGGGATCCCAGCTGAAGACAGCTGGGATCGTCAAGGGGAAATAAAGCATAGTCCAGGCTGTCAGTCTAGGAGAGTGAGGCCTGGAGAAAGTCTGGGAAGATGGCTGCCCTGCGGGCTAGAGAAGCTGATTTCTCTGTGTGACCTGTGTGCAATAGGAGAGCTAGGATCTTCACTGTATTAGCCAGAGCCCAGACGGGCAGGTGTTTATTTCTGTTTGATTTCTGTTTTGTAGTGTTGGTCCTTCACCTTACCCAGTGCATTATAACTGGTGTTGCCTGTATTACCGGAGTGTTATAAATAAAGCAACGTTTGGACTTTAACCCTGTGGTCTGCAAGATAATCTGTCATCGCCGCCCTGCCTGAGAGTGTAACCCCTTACAAAAGATATATATTTTTTGCTTACAATATGGTCGTCTGCAGTTATATGACCTGGGCATACACATTTTTGTTGTAGGTTTTATATTTAATCATTGTGGCTCATATAGGTCATCTTTATAGGTTGCATCAATGCAAGTAGTCTGCAAAATGAGACCTGGTATTCTAGTTTCTAATCATGCATGCGCCTCACAACAGATGCAATAAATCTAACTTTTCAGAATGGAATATGAAGGCAATATAAAGTTGCAGTTTCACACACAGGCACTAGATGGCACACTAACTGCACTGTAATCTAAGGGATCATTTCTGTAGATCTCTCAATCGTGGGCCATGTATAGTACAATTTACACAATTAAGAATGTGTATGATGTCTGGAAAATTAGCTTTCTCGTTTTCACAGCACTTTATAAAGACTGTTCCCAATTTCGATTCCTTATGCCAGGGATGCTCAGCCTGCAGCCCTCCGGCTGTTTCAAAACGACAACTCCCAGCATGCTCTAATAGCTGTAGGCTGTGCACACATGCTGGGAGTTGTAGTTTTGCAACAGCAGTTCTTTATATTTGCCCTTTCTGCACATATTTAAAGGTAAACTACTGAAGTCATTCTTGGTTACTAGCATGTAAGCGAATATAACCATGCTCAAATAAAACTGTTCTGCATTGCTTTATTGGAGCTACCTATGTCTGCATGTTTACAAGGAACATTGCTATTTATTTGGCCATGTGAGCAGAAGTGGACATGTTATACATTTCTCACATGGATAATATCCCCTTTAAAGGAGCAATCTGGATAAAACGAATGCACGGTTATGCCTAGTGCAGGGCATCTGGTGCTCTTTGATGTAGTCATGGTCTCTACTAGGCATAGCATTGGAACAGTCTTGTCTGGATTGCTCAATTAATTGTCTTAGAAGAGTTAGAGCCAATAACTCCTGGGTCCTTCCCTGTCCCTCTGGACATATACAATACTCGCCTGTCCAGGTCCAGCCACTGCTTCATTCCCAGTTGCTTCTGGTCTGTGCGGGTCCAGGGAGGGTCTTGGTTCTGTGACTACCATGGTCAGTCCCTTCAGTTACAGCGGCATGAATCACTGCTGTCATTTGGCGGTCCAACTGCTGTGACTGATTGCTGAGGCCTGTGTCTACAACGGTTACAGAACCAAACTGCTTCCTGGTCCAGCAGGGAAGGAAGCAACTGGAAATGGAGTAGTAGCAAGGCCGCAGACAAGAGTAGGGTTTTTATGTTCAGAGGACATGGCAGGACTCATGGTTTATCAGCTCCAAGAGCAGACAACCCCTTTTAAAATACAGCTCTTGTGACCCCCCCCCCCCACAGTTTCCCCCAAACAGTGCTAGATTAGTACTTGCCTGGCCCTGCTCCCACGTGGTGGTCAACTGTTCCCCACTCCTCTTTTTTCTGATATAGAAGGTACATGTGAGCAGCCATTACAGGGTCCTGCATCTGCAAACTTTTGTATTTGGTCAATGCAGGGAAGAAAGAAATCTGCCCGTCTTTCTGAATCGTCTGACTATGTACAAGCATGTCTGTGTTCTGATGGTTGAGGCCACAGAGAACTGTATGGCAGGCCATATGTGGCCAATTGGCTATTGGTTGTGCACCCCTGCTCTAGAGAATGAATGGGACCTTTAGCTCCCACTGTAAGGATCATGGTTCAATCTTTAATTACATTACACTATGTCTTTTATTCACACACAGCCCTCCATCTTATTTTTGAAGATAGTGTTCCTTCAAACAATTTTTGAGATATTTCGATACTTGGATCCATTTCTCTGTCTGTTTGGTGTCTTCTGTCTGTAGTTTGTAAGTTATTGTTTCCTGTAAATCCCAAAGGAAAGGAAATTGTGAAGACCGTGCTGAGGCGATGTGTGACCTGTCCTGTGTCTCTTTTGACTTTGGCTGTATGTGGGTACTTTCAATGGGAGGAATGTTACTTTTTTCCTTACATTTGTGTCTAGAAGTCCTTATAATGCAGTGTCTCGCCGTATTAGTGCTCTTCTGTCAAGTTTAATCTGGTGAATCTTTACAGCTTTTTGTAGCATTGTTCAGTGTGGTTTTCTGTTTCTGGACAAACATTAGGATACGTCTTCAAGATAATTTTGATGAAAGTAGTATAAAGTTATATTATAATTATATTATAATTGCACACAGAAATTACAGTGGCAAGGCAGATGGTGGTCTGGTGTGTTTGATATGAATGGAACAGCAGATTGAGCAAGCTCGCGCCCTTCTCATTCTTTCTTTATGGGACCTACTGGAGGAAGCCGAGCTTGCTTATCTTTGGCAGTCACGTAGATAATTAATGGACTGGCACAGTGCATGCTTGACCAGCCGCTCCATCCATTTTGGGGTATAGGGTCCCATTTTCCTTATCATTTTCCTTATCAAAGGGGGTCTCCGTGGTCAAGCCCTCACTGATCTGATGGTAATCCATTTTCTTGTGGCTTACAAATACCATGTGAAAGAGGCCTCAGGCTACTCTCACACTGGTGTTTACTCGGTCTGGCAGGCTGTTCCGGCAGGGGAACAGCCTGGCGGATCTGTACTATAGTGTACACCCGTTAGCTGCTGGTAGTCCGCCTGGTGCCATTCACTATAATGGGGAGCTGTGTAGATTCGGCAGCAGGACAAAAACTGTTGTAGAAAATGATAAATGAGACAGGCCTGCCCTCTTCCCCAGCCACGACACACACTTTTCTCGGCACTCGAGCTGCAAAAAGTTGCAGATTTTAATAATAATTCATAATTAATTTTCTTTCAATGTTTCTATTTATCACATTTATCTCCCCTCTTTTTCTACACTTTCAAAAATACTCCCACACCCCTTCACCCAGCAAAGAGCTAGTTATCTCTCCCTCCATCTTACCCACCAATCTGACCTCTTGCACAGATCTGTTTTGTTAACTTAAAAGCTTTCCTTTCAAAACGCACACAGCCAACTCGTGCCCTCTTCTGCTCCCAGCTACTAACCCTTTCTCTGCTTCTCCTAACTTCTGGTAATATATATCCAATTCCTGTCCCTTCCCAGCAAATCCCTACAATCCTATATCCCTCTCACTACCAATCTACTTTTACAAAGTTCTGCAACCCCTTTAACCTGCGGACCCTCCAGCTGCTGTAAAACTGCAACTCCCACCATGCCCAGCTGTAGGCTGTTTTAGCATGCTGGGAGTTGTAGTTTTGAAACAGCTGGAGGGCCGCAGGTTGGACATCCCTGCATTAGGCTATTGTCTGCCTAGAGCCACCATTTTTGGGTAGAACCGTCCAACAATCTAATGTGTTTGGCCGAGGAGAATCGGGAGCTCCCAATGTCGCATGAGAAAGATTGGCGGCCTTGCATTCAACACCAGATCATTTTGTTTATCAGTAAGATAAGCCACTGCTAGAGCTACCTGCTTGGGTCAGTCAGATGTTTTGGTGACATTTAGTGGTCTGTTATACTAGATCTGTTTTGCATGTGCATTAGAAACTTGCTGGGTAAAATAACATCTATAGGGTTCTTTCACATGAGGAGAATTCCTGTCTATAAGGGCCATGCACACCACCATATTTTTGGTCTGCATCCGATCTGCATTTTTTTGGAGGATGGGATGCAGACCCATTTATTTCATTGGGATGTGGACCACACACAGTGTGCTGTCTGGATCAGTATGTCTGTTCCGTGGCACTGCAATTTTTTTTTTAGCATGTACTATTCTTGTCCATTTTGTGGACAAGAATAGGCATTTCTAACAAAGGGTGGGATGTGCTAATCTGCAAAATGCAGAGCACACACAGTCCATATCTATTTATATGGAGCAATCATTATGGTTGCATTGTAGGTATCACATCTCCATTTACACGGGAAGATGTGGTGCTGACAAATTTAAAGTTTTAACATCAACATAAAAGATGCGATCAGTGATAAATTGCCATTTGTTTTATTAGCTGACATGTCAATGATTGGGGGAAAAGCATTCGTATGGAGGGTCTTTGTTCAGCGTGTTCACGTTTCTGGTTTTCCCCAGAAGCATTGTTCTTAACTTATCTCTTTTATTCCTTTCTTTTAGGCAATGCGGCTGTAAATGTGATAATCTCAGTCAGGGATTCCTTTGGTTACAGTGATCTCTATATCTATCTCATCCTGAGTGTCCTCATACTGGAGCTGATCCTATCTGTGATATTCCTCCTCATGTACACAGGTGAGTACATCCGCCACAGACCATCTGTGAAATTCCTTCTCACTGCAGCATTGTAGACCAAGATCAAAAGTGGATTTGCTCAGTGACATCTGCCCTTTTTCGGTTGTTGAGACTTTGTTTTTTCGTGAAAAAAAAAAATTGGGAAAAGGAAACAGGAAGTGTTAACAATTGAAAGCCGATCATTAAAAGTCCTCCATATTTGCTTAGAACTCAAAATATCCAAGAGAGGGCAGGGGAGGAATGCAGGAGGAATGTGCATCCACTGGAAGCCTTTACAAGGCAGGAACCTGGAGTAAGTGGGCATTAAATAATGTAAGGAATCTTCCAGAAATGGGTATAGAACTGCTCGTATGTAGTATTTTATTGTGATCTGTTCCTCTTTTCTTTCCATTGCTGGGCCTTGGTTTTTATTTAATTTATTTTTTGTCCAGAGGCTTTATCTCTTCAACAGAGGTTCGGCCTTCTCCACTATTCCAGGAATGAAGAGTGTTTCCTCCCTCCTGATCAGTCTTTCTTTGATGTACTTATATGCCCTCTCAGGGCTGTTATCTGTCGAGATGAAGATTTCTGCTATTACCTGCTAAGTGTGTGTCCCTCAGGCTCCTTTAAATGGCCAAGAAGCAAGCTTTGCAAAAAGTGTCAACAGATCCAGTGCCATGCTTCTATTGCACACCCAATCATATCCCACTCCCCACTATATTTCTGGGACAGAGTAAATATAGATGTGCTAAAATAAAAGTACCTATGCATTCTAGGAACTGACCTGACCTTCTGATTAAACATCTGAAATGTATTTGTAGCTCACTAGTAGTCCTTAAAGGCTCACTATTGAGAGATGGGCCATTTATTTTTGTCCCTGACCATAAAAGGCCGCATCTCTGGTATAGTGTGATGCTTTTTATTACTGTACTGTACATGCTAGTGAGGTTATTTATTGAGCCTGGACACCCATGATCTAATAATAATCAGCCATAGTCCATCCTGTATCTGCCTCACGTTTATTACATATGATAATATCATCCTTGACTCTTATAATACGGTATTTGCAGAGGAGTTCTTTTTCTGTTGGAAACTGCCGTGATGAACAGTTATTTATTTCTAACTATTTAAGCAATTAAAGGATCAAAGGATATTTTCTCAGTCTAGATCAAACGCTTTGGTTGGGCTTCACAAGGTCTAGTGGGGATATAGGCAGGACTATGATACCTTTTTTATTTTTTATTTAGAACCAATTTATTTATTTTTTAACAGATTTTGTCCTACTTTTCCTTAGTCTAGTGGTTGAATCTGTCAGCCTATTTCACACCGGGTTTATTGGTTGCATCAAAAGAATACTTTTAATGGCAAAAAAAGAATGCCATCTTTTCCGGTGTCCTGTCCATAGATTGATATGGTCTTAGCACATGTCCTTTTGGCATACGTTTTTCTGGTAAACAACTACATACTATCCCACAATAATACCAGCTACTCTCCAGAGATTTCTAATCGCTGGACCAACTTCATTTGGAACAAAGACCCAATTGACTATAATAGGATTCAGCTACTTTCCAGCATAAGTGCTGGCTTCAACCGGATAAAAGCATTGCACACAATAATTTTTGTCTGGCCAAAGCTGGCACTTATGCCAGAAAGTATCTGGATAATGGTCTGACCCGATTAAATTAATGGGGTCTGGTGGTGCACAGCCATGTCCAGCAATGCCGGGTCCGGTAAACTCTGACTGGCTGCTCTTCTGTCCGAACAACCTGTCAGATCAGTTAAACGCAGATGTGATTGAGACAACCCCTTGTAATGTTTTAATGAGACTTTCCACCTTTTTACAACATTCAATGTAACAAATAGTAGATAACTTTATTGGCTGCTTCCAGATATCACAGCTCTGTAGTTTAGGAACAGTCTGCATTCGGTGTGTGTAATCAGTTCACTTATCTTTATTTGGCAGTGTCTCGCCATAGAGGTCTCTATGAAAATTTTATAGATCTACTATCTAATGATATAGACTACACCCAACTATTCCCGATACCAGATTTGGTGGAGCGATCGAAGGACTGTATTCTTCTTTTTTATTTTTTATTCTTGTAGGAGATAAGAGGAGGTGTCAGGCTGCAGCTTTATTCACCTCTCCTTTTTTAAAACAAATACAGCGGCCCCCTCAAGTTACAATATTAATTGGTTCCAGGACGACCATTGTATGTTAAAATCATTGTAAGTTAAGTAATCTGTTCCAAAGCCCCAACATGTCATCCAAGATGAGAGAAAATGAAGATGTAAGAAAAATAAGCAGATAACTAAGACAGATAAAACAAGTCCTTACACATAACAGTGAGGAATAGCTGCTAACTAGCAACTAATAGTTATTTTACCAGAGAAGTGGTCTTGATTGGTTGGATCTGAGTCCGAGACATTGTATGTTGAGTCTGGTTTCAACTTACGATGGGTCCGAAAAGGCCATTGTATGTTGGAAATATTGTATCCTGAGGCCATTGTATCTTGAGGGATCACTGTATATGATTGGCCAAACAGTGTGTATGTTTATGGGAGAGGCAGTAGAAATTGCTTCCAGCAAAGATATATGGCTACTTTTAATGGATGTTTACAAGTTGGTTTCTAAAGTTTACAGAAAATTTCGTTACAATTTAAATTATAAGAGATATTTTTTTTATGTCTGGATTTCCATGGAAATCCAATCGCATTTCAAAATTGGGGGTTCATGCACACGGTTGTGTCTGTGTTTAGTCCGCAAGCAACCGATTTCAAAATACGTATATTTTTCTCACTCCCATCAATAGAAATGACTATTCTCATCTGTAATGCAGACAAGAATAGAACATGATCTAGAATTTGCAGACCGGCCGTGTGGCTCCAAAAAAATACAGATGTACACAGCTTACAAATTGACAGCTTTTGAAATATGAAATAGCTGCTGCCTCTGCTTCCTACAGCATTGTGTGTGTGTGTGTGTGTGTGTGTGTGTGTGTTTTAGGTGTTCATACAGGTAAAAAAACTGCAATTTGTCTGACATGTGAGCACAATCTTCACCTTTCAGTTAATTACTGAGGAAAAGGGATTTGATAAAATAAATTTAGAGAATGTGTTATCAGAGAATGACCTATTGTTTAAATCATGGTTTTAAAATTTATAAGGCATTTATAATTTTTCAAGTCAATATCCATTTTTAACTCCATGGTGACCACCCATGTAACAAAAAACATTTTATTAAATAAAATTCTAATTAAAAGGGCATACTTATTATTTTTTTCCACATATTTGGTATCGTCGCATCTGTAATGACCCATTCACACTATGAAAATATCATGTAAATTATCCTGTATGGTGACCGCCATAAAAAAAAAATGCCCGAATCGCCGCAAAAAACGGAATGGAAAATGATCAAAAAGTGTTATGTACCCCTATATGATACCCAGGAAAACTAGAAGTCGTCCTGCAAAAATCAAGCCCTCCCACAGCTCCACAGAAAGAAAAAGAAAAAAGTTATTGTCTTGGGATGCAGCAATGCAAAAGCATTTTATTCTTTTAAAGAAAAATAGTACTGACTGATGTTATCATGTTATCTATGCCAAAAAAATGAACAGCACAAAATTTATATTGTAAATACTCAGTGGCTGTATTGCTGTTTCCTCCCTCCCAGAAAGAGTTAATAAAAGTTAATCAATCAATCAAGTTATGTGTACCCCAAAATGGCACCATTAAAAACTACAACTTGTCCCGCAACTTGTCCCCATGATACGGCTACACAGGCGGAAAAAAAAAGTTATAGCTCATGAAAGGAGACTATGAAAAAATGGCAAAAAAAAAACGATAGGTCAGTAAGACCCAAAACATGGTCATAAGATGTTAAACAAAAACTTAAAATCCTGCAGTTTTCACACTGGCCACTGAGTGTAATAGGCACCGCTTCTTGGTCTGTAGCGATCACTTTACTGTAGTTATCTGCGTATCTATCTTTGTAATCCTGCCTGTAATGAAATCACCTCTCTGTATAGATAACCCAGGATCCACCATTCATAATAGGTGATTTGAAAACTCTCCCATGGAAGTCAGTGAGTCTCCATTATTTAATTAAAAATATACTAGTTTTACCCCCACCTGTTGATAAAAATCGGTTTTATTTATATGCTAATTCCTTCCTAACGTGCCCAAGGGGCCTTCCCTCCGGCGGTTTGTGCCCAGCCCCGCCCATTATCTCGTAGCCCAGCGCCGCCCCCACTGCTAATTATTCACTCATCGTCGATAGTGCGCCGTATTCTTGCGCACGCGCTCTGGAACCACTGGTTAGCGCCGGCGCAGTGTTCTGGCAGCAGCCTCAGCGAACGAAGTGCGCAGGCGCCAGCTGCCTGCTTTCTTCGCTCGCGGGCACTGATTTGTCGATCCAGGGCACATGTGTGAGATTACGGCGCAGTGTCGGCGACGAGAGGAGTGAATAATTAGCAGTGCGGCGGCACTGGGCTATGAGATAAGGGACGTTAGGCAGGTAATTAGCATATAAACCTATTTTTATCAAAAATGAAAGGGCAGGTGGGGGTAAAACTAATATATTTTTAATTAGATAATGGAGACTGATAGGATGATATAAACAGCTCTATATCGAAAATGTTGCTGACAGAATCCTTTTAATGCTTCCTAAATGCTGTTTAGAACAGCTCGGGCAAGATGGCAGCCCCCATAATTATGTTCAGAAACTAGAATAAAACAAAAAACAAACTGTAATCGGAAAATAAAAACTATTAGAAAAAAGAATTGTGTTATCTGGTTTTGCGGACTGCACAATACAGATGGTCAATTGAATGCCCCCTAATCCACTATTTACAGGGGTTGTGGAATTTAATTAAAAAAAAAACAAAAAAAAATGCTTTAACTAGTAGCTTTTTTTTTAAGGCGCTTTGTTACAAACAGCAGAGGTGACATACCTGGATGAGGCATCTGACCACAGTAGCCAGTCACTCTCCTCAGGAGTCTAAGGCTGAGTTCACACGGGCGAGATTTCCGCCCGGGTGCAATGCGGTAGGTGAACGCATTGCACCTGCACTGAATCCGGCACCATTAATTTCAATGGGTCTGTGTACATGAGCGTTTTTTTTCACGCATCACTTCTGCAATGCTTTAAAATCGCAGCATGCTCTATATTCTGCGTTTGTAACGCAGGACAGGCCCCATAGAAGTGAATGGGGCTGCGTGAAAAACGCATTGCATCCGCAAGCAAGTGCGCGTGCAATGCGTTTTTCACTCATGGTTGCTAAGAGATGTTGTTTGTAAACCTTCAGTTTTTATCACGCGCGTGAAAAACGCATCAAAGCGCATTGCACTCGTGCGGAAAAAACTGAACAACTAAACGCAATTGCAGACAAAACTGACTGAACTTGCTTGCAAAATAGTGCGAGTTTCACTGAACGCACCCTGGTGGCCAGCCCCCCCCTCCCCTGTAGTTAACTCATTTGTAGCCAGTGGGCCCCCCCCTCCCTCCCCTGTAGTTAACTCATTGGTGTCCAGTGGACCCCCTCTCCCTCCCCTGTAGTTAACTTGTTGGTGGCCAGTGGGCCCTCTCCCCTCCCTCCCCCTCCTAATTAAAATCTCCCCCCTATCATTGGTGGCAGTGGAGAGTACCCATCGGAGTCCCAGTTTAATCGCTGGGGCTCCGATCGGTAACCATGCCAACCGGGACGCTACTGCAGTCCCGGTTGCCATGGTTACTTAGCAATTTGTAGAAGCATCATACTTACCTGCGAGCAGCCATGTCTGTGTCCGGCCGGGAGCTCCTCCTACTGTTAAGTGATAGGTCTGTGCGGTGCATGGCCTAAAGATCTGTCACTTACCAGTAGGAGGAGCTCCCGGCCGGACACAGACATCGCAGCTCGCAGGTAAGTATGATGCTTCTACAAATTGCTAAGTAACCATGGCAACCGGGACTGCAGTAGCGTCCCAGTTGCCATGGTTACCGATCGGCGCCCCAGCGATTAAACTGGGACTCCGATCGGTACTCTCCACTGCCACCAATGATAGGGGGGGAGATTTTAATTAGGAGGGGCAGGGAGGGGAAAGGGCCCACTGGCCACTAATGAGTTAACTACAGGGGAGGGAGGGGGGGGGCACTGGCTACAAATGAGTTAACTACAGGGAAGGGAGGGGCGGCTACCAACGAGTTAACTACAGGGGAGGGAGGGGGGGGGCTGGCTACCAACGAGTTAACTACAGGGGAGGGGGGGGCGGCTGCACTGGCCACCAATGAGTTAAAAACAGCAGGGGGCAGTCATGTACACAGTTTTTTAGTATATTCTAACTTGAAGCGTCCCCATCACCATGGGAACGTCTCTGTGTTAGAATATACTGTCTGATCTGAGTTTCACGATGTAACTCATATCCGACAGTATATTCTAACATAGAGGCGTTCCCATGGTGATGGGGACGCTTCAAGTTAAAATATACCATCGGATTGGAGAATACTCCGATCCGATGGTATAAAGGGACTCCTGACTTTACATTAAAAGTCAATGGGGGACGGATCCGCTTGCAATTGCACCTTATTGTGTCAACGTCAAACGGATCCGTCCCCATTGACTTGCATTGTAATTCAGGACGGATCCGTTTGGCTCCGCACGGCCAGGCGGACACCAAAATGACTTTTTTTGTCCGTGGATCCTCCAAAAATCAAGGAAGACCCACGGACGAAAAAACGGTCACGGATCACGGACCAACGGACCGTGAAAAAATACTGTCGTGTGCATGAGGCCTAAAGGTAAGGCTACTCTTTCACACTGACGTTTACTCCTTCCGGCAGGGGAACAGCCTGCCGGATCTGTAACTAGAGTGTACATCCATGAGCTGCTGGAAGCCCATTCACTATAATGGGGAGCAGCGTGGCTCTGGCTGCAGCACAACAAATATGCCAAGAGGCAGCCGGACAAAAACCGCTGCGTAGAACACGGTTGGGGTGATAGAGATGAGGAAAGAGATTTAGGGGGTGCAGTACTGTGGAGAGCCTTGTGTGTGTGAAAACGTGCAGTTTAAGTTTGATTCTATACTATATGGGCAACAAGTGCAATGACTGGCACAGGGCAGAGGCATCTGGGTAGCAGTTAGACAGGTGACCCTGGCTGCTGCATTAAGGATAGATTGGAGAGGGGAAAGTCTGGTGAGGGGGAGGCCAATTAAAAGTGAGCTACAGTAATCGAAGCAGGAATGGATCAGGGCAATAAGTGTTCTTGTTTCCATAGTGAGAAAGGGGAGTATTCTAGGAATATTTTGGAGGTACAGGCGACATAAGTGGGCAAAAGAATAAATATAGGGGGTGAAGGAAAGACCATCATCAAACATAACACTGAGACTCCGGGTGTGCTGGCTAGGCGTGATGATGGTGCCACACAGTGAGAGGGAGATATCAGGTTTAGGTAGGTTAGTAGATGGAGAGAACACAAGAAGTTCAGCTTTTGAAAGATAAAATTTTAGATAGGGGGGAGTACATGATGATAGAGACAGAGGACAAACAGTCACTAGTATTATATTATACTTCAGGGGTGCTGTCAGCGGTTGAAATGTATAGTTTTATGTCATCAGCATAGTTATGGTACTGGAAACCAAATCTGCTGATGGTCTCTCCAATTGTGGCTGTATAGAGAGAAGAGGAGAGGGCCTAGGACTGAACCCTGAGGAACCTCAACAACAAGAGGGAGAGGAGAAGTGGAGCTAGCGAATGATACACTAAAAGAGCGGTCAGAGAGATATGAAGAAAACCAGGAGAGAGCAGTGTTCTTTAGGCCGATACATTTGAGCATTATGAGTAGGAGATGGTGGTCTATTGTGTCAAAAGTTGCAGAGAGGTCAAGGAGATTTTGCTGTCAGGAGGTCATTTGTCACTTTGGTGAGGGCAATTTCTGTAGAATGTAGGGTGTGGAGACCAGATTGTAATGGATCAAGGAGAGAGTGAGCAGAGAGAAGGCGGATGAGGCGAGAGTAGACCAGGTGCTCTAGGAGTTTAGAGATGAAGGGAAGGTTAGAGACTGGTCTGTAGTTTTTTGTGCAGGACAGGTCAAGAGTAATGTTAGGAGTATTTGAAAGAGGAGGGGAAGATACCAAAAGCGAGAGGTTGAAGATTTTTGTTAGGCGAGTGGTGACAGCCAGAGAGAGAGAGAGAGAGTGTCACGGAAGGTGTACAGGAAACAAGACAATGCAAAATGAATATATGACTCACTGGATCCAAAACTAAGGAACAAAAGGGAGACCCCTGCATCAGACCTGGCTCTCTCTCTGTCTGCTCAGCCTATGCGAAAATCCCAATGGTGGATGATCGCATATCCACGTACCTCGACTATATACCACCTGAACACCCTACAATAGTGAGGGGACACGACCACCGGCTCCCTACACTAGACACGGAGGGAGTCAGGGTCACCTCGGATTCAAATAAATGTACAGCACTTATCTTGTAGAAGGCTGGAAAATAAGATCAGCATGCACACACACTCCAGGAAGTTGTATAAGCCGCACACTAATGCATTATGGGGAGGAATTTAAAGGGATGCAATCAGTCCAACTACATGACAGCTGAGAGAGGCTAACGAGATGAGGAACTGAAATTCAAAACAAAGAAAACTCAAGGAGGAGGTTCTGAAAGGCTTCTGTCAGAGCTTCTCAGCTGTCTGTTTGTGACAGAGAGAGAGAGAGAGAAGACTGGAGTAGGTGTGAGGGAGTGGGGTCAGAAGTGCATATGGTAGGATGAGAAGAAGAGAGGAGCCTGGAGACTACTTCCATGACTGGGTCAAACGTGAGCCAGAGGAGATGCTGGATGTTTTTTATTTTCTCAGTGAAGTAGGCGACCAGATGTTTAGCACAGAGGTCTGTGATAGGCAGCTGCACTTTGGGACTGAGGAGAGGGTGAAAAGTGTCAGATTTTTTAGGGTTGTTGGATAGTGAGGAGATCAGGGTGGTAAAGTAGGTCTGTTTGGCAAGCTGGAGGGCAGAGTTATAGGTTGTTAGCATAAACGTCAAACTCCTGTATAGATGGTTAAATAATCCATTGTCAGTTAACTTCCCATCACAGCAGCATGTAATTTGAATGGAAATACTCATGATAGTAGGTCTAGAAATGGGTTAACTGTATGACAGTTCCATAGTTCTCTTGATAGGCCTTCATAAAGATGGCTACAGAAGAGCGCTGGGTCAACAAAGATGGACTCTCTTTGGTCAGATTGATGGTCTGATTGATAAAGTTAAGCAAGACTGCTTGTATATTTTGCTTTCAAAGATGAATGTATTATGATTCAGTATGAATGCTATAGCATCTAATACAAATTGGGCTTGTAGGGTGGGCATTGTGCTATTTTGTTGGAGATAGTATTGCACCACTTCTCTTACCCCGTCTGAGATGTTGGAGTAGAGTGTGGAAACATCTTGTGTTACCCAAATGTACGAGTCTTGCCATTTCACTGCTTAAAGTGGGGTAATCAAGCTTGATTAATCTTTCAAATAGGAAGGTAATTTGATAACATGTTTCTGTAGTAGAATATCCACGTAATGTTACATGTTAACAAGGATATACCAGAGATGATAGGTCTTCCAGGGTAGATGGTAAAAGAGTGCTAGGCTTGAATGATCCTCAATTATATACAGTTGTGTTCAAAATAATAGCAGTCAGACATCACTAACCTGATCAATCACTGTTTTTGGTAGAAATGATATTTCTACATGGCAAATAATTTGCTAGATGTAGTAGAGTACTAGAAACCCAACAGTCATGACATGAATGCTGCTGATTCTGTGTAACTGAATCACTAATTGAAAGGGGCATGTCCAAAAGAATAGCAGTGTGGAGTTCAATGAGTGAGGTCATTCTATTTAAGGAAGGAAGGCAGCAAATGTACATGCTGGTTACAGTGCATTTCTCTCTGAAATTCTGAGGAAAATGGGTTGTTTCAGACATTGTTCAGAAGTACAGCGTACCTTGATTAAAAAGTTGATTGGAGAGGGGAAAACATAAAGAAGTGCAGAAAATGATAGGCTGCTCAGCTAAAATGATTGCAAATGCTTTAACATCGCAACAAAAACCTGAAAGACGTGGAAGAAGCGAAAAACTACCATTCAAATGGATAGAAGAATAGCCAAAATGGCAAGGACCAGGAAGATCAAAAGTCTAAAGTTACCTGTGAGTACTGTTACAATTAGAAGACACCTATGTGAAGCCAAGCTATCTGCAAGAAACCCCCGCAAAGTCCCACTGTTGAAAAAAATACCTTTGCTGAAGAGGTTACAATTTGCCAAAGAGCACATTGACTGGCCTAAAGAGACATTTTGTGCACTGATGAAAGTAAGATTGTTCTATTTGGCTCTAGTGGCCGGAGACAGTTTGTCAGACGACCCCTAAACCCTGAATTTGAGCCTCAGTACACTGTGAAGACAGTGAAGCATGGTGGCGCAAGCATCATGATATGGGGATGTTTCTCATACTAAGGTGTTAAGCCTATTTATCTCATACCAGGGATCATGGATCAGTTTGAATACATCAGAATACTTGAGGAGGTCATGCTGTCTTATGCTGAAGAGGTAATACCCTTGAAATCGGTGTTCCAACAAGACAACGACCCTAAACACACCAGTAAACGTGCAACATCTTGGTTCCAGACCAACAAGATTGACGTTATGGAGTGACCAATCCAATCCCCGGATCTTAATCCAATAGAAAACTTGTGGGGTGACATAAAAAATGCAGTTTCTGAGGCAAAACCAAGAAATAGAGAAGAACTGTGGAATGAAGTCCAATCATCCTGAGCTAGAAACAGTGGTTATACAACTAAATATTAGTTAAGTGATTCAAAGGAAAGCAAAATCTTCAAATATTTTTCAGTTTATATAGTGAATGTTTGCGTTTGAAAAGAAGAATACAAACACAGCTTTTTTCTTTTCATTATTATAGTGGAACAACACAAATTTGCTATATTTTTCTTCATGTTTTGATTTTGAATAGAATGTGTAGTGTTCCTAATGCATTTGTGTGTATGGAAATAAAAGCTATTAGGAAGGCTTTTGAGCTTCATTCACTGCTATTATTTTGAATACAACTGTACTCCTTTTCCTTTTTTTGTCTAAATCTGCTTATCTTCAGCTTCTTTGAGTAGTCAGTAGTTGAATGGTGTCCTCTGTCAATGGATTTTCAGTCAGAGTTTGCTAGTATTCTTCATCCTTAAAGATTTTATGTGCTTCTGCAAGATATTCATCCTTGTCTTGAATTATGACGCCTCCTCCCTTGTCTGAATTCCTAATTAATATTGTCTCATTGGTTTCATGTGGTCGCCTTGGTTTCAAATAAATGACATTTTGTGTATCCTACTGTGGTCGTGGTTTTGCGCTAAGAGGTGTCGGAACAATGCAGGCTACACTTTGCCTGCACCCCCTTCCCCCATCTACAGTATCTATGTTCCTCTGGTGGGTGAGAACCTGACAACATCGGCAGCACCGACCAAATACATCCACACGCCTTCACTAGTGTTGTACCTATGCTTGCACAACACAAAATGGTGAGCATAACCATCCAATTTCAACACCTACGGGTTTATGCATATCGCCCTATGAGTGCCTTTCCCTTTTTTAGTTTTTTCCATATTTAGGTGTTTCAGTTTGTGATGTTTTTATGGTTTGTTGCATTTTGTTTTTGACAAGCAGCCTGCTCTGTGTATGGCGTATTTAATGTCCAAAATATGTGTATTCAGCTAGAAGAGCTGAGAAAGTCATTGCCAGACACTGGCGACTTCTTGTATACCAGGAGATCAGAAAGATTGGGTGAAAATATTCATTGGCGTCAGGAACTCCAACACACATTAAACTGTTGGTTAAACCTACCATTCTCAACTTTAAGTTTATACCACCTACACGGTTAGTAAATGTGGGCTATTTTTTGCAAGTACTACATGTTATACTAACGGTTAGTCAGTTTGACGTGTAATAAAGCTTCAACTTGGATTTACTTTATGCATTTCTCTTATACTGTAGTATTGATTGAATTGAGGGCATTAGAATTAATTGAGCTCACAAATTAAAGGTAAAACAGGAAGTATACAGAATCAATCAACCATCAGATATACAGTACAGACCAAAAGTTTGGACTCGCCTTCTCATTCAAAGAGTTTTCTTTATTTTCATGACTGAAAATGTTAGATTCACACTGAAGGCATCAAAACTATGAATTAACACATGTAGAATTATATACATAACAAAAAAGTGTGAAACAACTGAAAATATGTCATATTCTAGGTTCTTCAAAGTAGCCACCTGTTGCTTTGATTACTGCTTTGCACACTCTTGGCATTCTCTTGATTGAGCTTCAAGAGGTAGTCACCTGAAATGGTCTTCCAACAGTCTTGAAGGAGTTCCCAGAGATGCTTAGCACTTGTTGGCCCTTTTGCCTTCACTCTGCGGTCCAGCTCACCCCAAACCATCTCAATTGGGTTCAGGTCCGGTGACTGTGGAGGCCAGGTCATCTGGCGCAGCACCCCATCACTCTCCTTCATGGTCAAATACCCCTGTAGGTGTGTTTGGGGTCATTGTCCTGTTGAAACATAAATGATGGTCCAACTAAACGCAAACCGGATGGAATAGCATGCCGCTGCAAGATGCTGTGGTAGCCATGCTGGTTCAGTATGCCTTCAATTTTGAATAAATCCCCAACAGTGTCACCAGCAAAGCACCATCACACCTCCTCCATGCTTCACGGTGGGAACCAGACATGTAGAGTCCATCCGTTCACCTTTTCTGCGTCGCACAAAGACACGGTGGTTGGAACCAAAGATCTCAAATTTGGACTCATCAGACCAAAGCACAGATTTCCACTGGTCTAATGTCCATTCCTTGTGTTCTTTAGCCCAAACAAGTCTCTTCTGCTTGTTGCCTGTCCTTAGCAGTGGTTTCCTAGCAGATATTCTACCATGAAGGCCTGATTCACACAGTCTCCTCTTAACAGTTGTTCTAGAGATGTGTCTGCTGCTAGAACTCTGTGTGGCATTGACCTGGTCTCTAATCTGAGCTGCTGTTAACCTGCGATTTCTGAGGCTGGTGACCCAGATGAACTTGTCCTCCGCAGCAGAGGTGACTCTTGGTCTTCCTTTCCTGGGGCGGTCCGCATGTGAGCCAGTTTCTTTGTAGCGCTTGATGGTTTTTGTGACTGTACTTGGGGCCACTTTCAAAGTTTTCCCAATTTTTCGGACTGACTGACCTTAATTTCTTAAAGTAATGATTGCCACTCGTTTTTCTTTACTTGGCTGCTTTTTTCTTGCCATAATACAAATTCAACAGTCTATTCAGTAGGACTATCAGCTGTGTATCCACCTGACTTCTCCACAACGCAACTGATGGTCCCAACCCCATTTATAAGGCAAGAAATCCCACTTATTAAACCTGACAGGGCACACCTGTGAAGTGAAAACCATTTCAGGTGACTACCTCTTGAAGCTCAACAAGAGAATACCAAGAGTGTGCAAAGCAGTAATCAAAGCAAAAGGTGGCTACTTTGAAGAACCTAGAATATGACATATTGTTTCACACTTTTTTGTTATGTATATAATTCCACATGTTAATTCATAGTTTTGATGCCTTCAGTGTGAATCTACAATTTTCATAGTCATGAAAATAAAGAAAACTCTTTGAATGAGGTGTGGCCAAACTTTTGGTCTGTACTGTACATTCCACTGAGACTTGCATGGCTTCACCCATGGCTTCCTAGATTGTATTAAAAAAGGTCTTGTCTACTGACAGATTTCATAACAACTAAACAAAAATTTTGATTTCTTCATTTTTACTCGTGTTTTACCCAAATCCAGGCTGGAAAAAACTATCCTTTCCTTTTAGCTTACTAATATGTGTTTGTCACATGCTCTGTTTTTCACTCTGGGCAGAATAGCATAATGACATATACACTTTAAGGACTGTTTATGGGAGTGGTCATTTTGCAGGACGGATTGGCCATAGACCTTACAGGGAAATTTCCTGGTAGGCCGATGCCCAGGGGGACGCTTGGGTTCTCCTCACATACGCCAGAGGAAGTTTTGGGAGATGTATTTTGTGCTGCTGGGGCAGTATTTTCTGATGGACTGTGGTATTTGGCTCTGTTGGTGTGGTATAATGTGCCACAATGTTATTTCTGGCCCTGGCTTCCATCGATTTGGACAAGAGTACAAAATGGGGCCACTTTTATTATTTCTTCCAGCGTCACTAAGTTCCTAGTCCACCCCTGGTCATTATTGTATGTTGGATTCATTGGCATACTCTTTTAAAAAGGCCCACGTGGACATATTGTTGCTGTCCATCACTATCGACTTGATAAAAAAAATAGACCGCAGACATGGTGCCATAAAGTCCAGTGGATTTGTTAGATTTTACTGATGCAGCTGGCTGATTTTCATATTGACTTGATTGACCTGAAGTGCAGATAGCTGACTGCACTTCAGACCTACAATTTTAATTCTAGACAAAAGCTGACCATACACATTAGTCTTTTTTGTCGGCTAAACCCACAGAGAACAGCAGGTTTGGCTGACACACTAATGGTTGTGGGGAGCTCCTGACTCTTTCCCCACCTTCCCAATTTTGTCGGGAGACAAGGATCGGGCAAAATGAATATTTTCGCACCATACTTTTGTTCTCCTGGGAGATGAGCCACTGCCAATAGTGTCATCTTGAATGTGTAGAAGTATTCTTCTCCATAGAATACACATACACATTCCGCCAAGCCGAACATGTATGCAGAACCCCGGATGGAGTTTGGAGAGATGGCTTTTGGCTTAATGATCATTCAGCCACCAGTTATTGAATGTGTATGGGCAGCTAAAAGGTAACTTGCATTCTAATGGTTATATAATAGTAGGGTCATCAATACAAGCCCTCTTTCTGCAAATTGCTATGTGAGAAACTGGTGACAAAAACATTTTTATTTATTTTTTGCCACACACTCATTATGTGTGTTGGTATCAGGTGCACATTCACATTTTTAAGGCCGGCTTGTTTATAATCTTGCCCACAATTTTAAAACTTTTTTGGGACTCTGAAACTAAATCAGTGGTAGCATCACAAAGCTCTGACAGACTGCTAGACTTCCTAGGATCTTTCCTATATCGTAAGACGGTTACAGCTTATCTTCCATGTCTTCGTGACCCCTATTGTTCTGTCTAATTTTGTTTATTTGTTAGTTTTAAGTCCTCCTTGAATCTTCTCACTTTACTTTGATGTTCTCCCTTTTTCTTGATTGTTTTCAGGTTTTGAACTTTGAAGGTTGCATTTTGTTTTGCAAGTGAAAACCCATCCAAGGCAAAGACTGGTTTTGATTTCTATACAATCCAAACTTCAAAGACTCAGCATTTTCCACTCTTACATCCCTGGTGTTTAAAAGGAGAAGTGATCATCCTTTTTTTTTTTTTCTGATCAGTGTCCTTTACCATTTATTTGGACAAACAGTTCACTAAGTAGATGGCTTTTGTCATTGAAGGTGTTTGATGTTGAGACTCGCCAACGGTCCTTACTGTGGTTGAATGAAAAAAGCTTTCAAAAATTGGGTTTTCACACATGCTTTAAGAGAAGACCCCCCCCCCCCCATTTTATGTTCTTATAAAAGCTGATGTATGTAGTGTAGATAAGTTGTACAGCAAATAAGATTAAACATAGGCTGATAAGATGTAATGGAGAACACCAACATGGCATCCTATTTCATAACACCCATTTTATCCTATGAGTTTGCCTTCAGGGTTGTATAGCATTATTAGATCCTTTGAACCTTCCTATTTATTGGAGACTTGTCTTATTTTGGCTTTGATTCTCCTAAGAATCATGCGCCAGTGTCCTAATTGCTCTTTCTAATTCACTTGTGGTTGGACTTGTTTGTCTATTCATAATGGTTGTGTGTTCAAGAGCTGAACTATGTTTCTGCCTGTGTCTGTAGGATGCCCACTATCTTTTAGTCAGTGTTCTACTGTGCCAGAAAAGCTTTCAGTCTCTTATCTTCCCTCATCTTTGGGACATTAGTGGAGACGAGATGAACTAAAGAAGCTGTACTTAAAGGAAATGTCACCCAAAATTTTGTTTGCCAGTTAAAACCAGATAGCAGCACATCTCCTTTTTTCTTATCTGATTTTATTTTCTGACTTTTTTTTTTTTTATAGATTTTTTTTTTTTTTTTTTTTATTCTGTTTCCTGAACATGATTATGGGTGCAGCCATCTTGCCTGAGCTGTTCTTAACAGCATTTAAGAAAGCTGCTTTTTGGCAGCCGCATGGGCCATAGACATAATATTTAGGAGGGGACCCTATTGACTTCTATGGGAGAGATTTCTAGGCATGCTCTGTGACCTGTGCAGAGGTCATTGTACAAGAAAAGATCCTGTTTGATCTATACATAAAGGTGATATCTCCTTATTACAGGCAGGATTAGAAAGAGCAAACTGCAATAAAGTGATCTGTATAAACCAAGAAGTGGCGCCAATTATTAGATGTAGTGACCAGTGCGAAAACTGCAGGATTTAATAGTTTTTGTCTAAATATAGATATTGACATGGGAAATTTAAAAATAACATAAAAAATTCTTAAAAAAATGTTAAATATAAAAACATGTAGGTCATTTTCTGATGACACATTACCTTACACTTGCCGTTTTTCTTCTGGCAGTGTAATACTGCTGCCAGTCGCCTGATGAAAGAGTGTTTGCTCGTTTATCGGGCAATTGTGATTTTTTAATTGCCTAAAAATCATCCATGTTGCAGGGAGCTCCCCGCATGTAATTGCAACAGTCTCCTCTGCTAGCTAGCAGGCAAACTCTCCCATCCAGACAATCACTTGCTACAATCTTTGATAACTAAAGGTCCCTTTATATGGGATGACACAGCAGGTGATGTTGAGAAGGAACCGTTCCTTCCCAGCAATCGTCTGCTCGTCAGTGAAAAAGACCACTGCATTAACATGCAGCGATCTCCTCCACAGTGTGGGAAGGAGTGATCGCTCGTTGTTTGCTGACAGCAGATTCTGTTTACGGCAAACAATGATTTTTGCGTCCGCACAAATATCTATTACCCAATGAACGAGCCTTTTACTAATTCATCGGGTAATCGGCGGCACCTTTTCACTGCCAGATGAACGCTCATTAGCAATTATCTGGTCGATTCTCGGCCCATGAAGAGAGCACTTAACACATTTTGGAAGTCCTGGAGATTAAGTTATATACTAATCGGACTATATAAAGCTGGTCATACACATTAGTTATATGCCAGCCAGACCCACTGATTTCGGCAAGACCTGCTAACCAGCTAAGGCTACTTTCACAAATGCGTTTTGGTTTCAGGTTTTGAGATCAGGCAGAGGATCTTAAAGCGTGACCAAAACTTTTCCGTTATTATTACACATCTGTATGCATCCGTTCCCTTAGGATGCGGTTTTGTGAAATCAAAATGGAACAAACCGAATCTGTTACTAAAATACAATGAAAGTCAATGGGTGACGGATCCAGTTTTTTATGATCCTAAAAAAAGACGGATGTGTCACCAATGACTTACATGATTTTTGGTGACTGATCCGGTTTGTTGCGTTTCAATGACTGGACACAAAACTGCAGCTTGTAACTGTTTTGTGTCCAGTCACAAAACGGAATACTGATTAATACACTGTTCTTTTGTTGATCCGAGGCTCCATTCCAGCGTTATTTTTTTTCCTTAATATGAAAATTAGACCTTTAGTGCAATAAGGGTGTAACTGTTGCTCTTGATACACTCATGGTATGCTAATTTTTGTGGCCAGCCCCTCCCTGTTGCTCTGATTGACAAGGCCAGGCGGGCAAAGCAGCCAGGGAGAGGATGGGCACAGAAAGTAGCGGAGCTTGGGTGCAACAGGAGCAATAGTAATGCTCTTTTGCATCAAAGGCCAAATTTACACTTTAAGAAAAGTATAACCCTGGAACAGAGACTTGGATCAACAAAACAAAAACAGCATTTTAATCATGCAAACAGTTTAATAGGGAAGTCTCTGGTTAAAGATTCCCTTTAAGACATGTTCTATTGATTTTGTAAGTAGAAAACCTTTTAAAATGTAAAAAAAAATTATGAAACATCATTTAAAAAAATCGGCATGGATTTCAGGAAATGCTGATGATTTTCAAATCTCCTCTAATACTTGTTCAAGAGGACCTGTCGCCAGTAAATCTCACTGGTGCCTTGACTATCCCATCTTTTTTTCTTGCCACCGTTGCCTCCCCCCCCATTCCCAACCAAAGATATGGCCCCCCTTATTTTTGCTGCCTAGTGAGTGACAGCCAGATCTCTTCTCCAGGAGCGGAGTCCTCATCATCCCTCTGATATTTTAAACTCAGTCACATCTTCCAAACCTCTTTTCCCATTCTGCCTTTAAGAATGCCACTAAATCCTTTGGCCATCAGCTTTGATGCGTACCCAATCCAAAAAACATTCATCTTTTACTTCTCGAAGTAGCGAATGTTTTGGGTTGTGGTCGTCATTTCTGTTTCAGGGTCTTCCCTGACAGTGGAACATTTGTCTGCTTGGATTTGTTGATATGGTGCAATCTCTGTATGTTCTTTGTGTGTATGTGTGTGTGACAATGGTTTTAGTGCAGTTGTGTCTATAACATATGCCGGACAGCCTTGAGATCCCATGAATGAACTGTTTGTACAGATGTGATTTGTAGAGTGAGCATTAGTTACCAAGATTACAGTGCTATAAACTGCTTGTTGTTAAGGGGTTTACTAGTTTTTGTGTAAATAAACCTAAATCGTTGTATAATGAAATGTTGTTGGACTTTTTTGCTTTACCTTTTTTTTGTGTTCAATGCATCTAATTTAATTCTTTTTCCTATAGCATTGATCCAGAGAAAGTAAAGAAACCCCTGTGTGGCAGTTGCCAGCTTTTAATGGGAAGAATGTAATTAATGACTTGAATTCAGCCTGTCTGTGCGCTTGATATAATCAGCTGAATTCTGCTTTAGCCAACAGCTCTCTTCTGATCCCCTCCATCCACAGGCATGCCTGGCTCGACCAAGCATACATAAGTAGTGAATGGCGAGAGAGGAGAAACCCACTGCCAGACACCACTTGAGCATCGAGGGAGAGTTGCGCGGTCGCCATACACATAAGGCTGAGTTCACACTTCAGTTATTTGTTCAGTTGTTTCCATCACTTATTGTGAGCCGAAACCAGTAGTGAAGCCTACTCAGAGTTAAGGTATAATGTAAAGATCTGCACGTGTTTTGTGTTTTTGACCCTCATCTGGTTTTGGCTCACAATAACTGAAGTGTGAACTCTGCCTTAGATGGTCGGCCAATCCCACTAAAGTTGACATGTTTGGTAGATATCTAACTAGTATGGTCAACTTAAAGGGGTCATCCCATGATTAATATAAAAAAAAATGACAATCTCTTTATATTAAAGCTAGAACCAGCCCTGTACCTCACATGTCTTTAGAGATCTCCACATTCATTGCTCTGCTAGATTTATATCAAGCTGGCAGCTCAAGGGGAGTGTCTTTTCTGCTGAAGCTCGGAGGGCGTGTCTCAGCTCTCCCTATCACAGCTCAGGAGGCGTGTCTCAGCTCTCCCTATCACAGCTCAGGAGGCAGTTGAAGGATAAAACTGAGCATGTGCGGCCTACTCGGTGAGCTGGACAAAGAAAAAGAATAAAGAGCTGGTAGTGCTATACAGATACATTTTATTGAATAGTTTAGTGGCTATACAAAATTCCTAATTACATGCAATTACAAAAGTATTCAGATCCTGGTGCTGGTTTGAAAACTTTGTAATATATTTCATGAGACAACCCCCTTTTAACAATCAGAATAAGTCTGGGTCAATGACTCATCTGAAGCTTGTTTCTACGGGTATAAAAAAAACTGGTTTTACATATTTTGTTGCAGTATTTATCATGGCACTTATGTTAGTGCCTTAAAGTTTTTTTGTTTTTTTTTAAGTAAAAAATGCTGTGGCCAGATGTCCAGCATTGATGACCTATCCTCACTTGAATGGTATAATAAAGTGTAATTACACTGCACCACTGCTATAATCTAGACTGCGTGCAGTTAAGTGCCCCTTACACGGGCCAAGATTCGCATAGATCATCACTAACGAGCATTCATATTAACACCTTGTTGGTGATGATCTGGCGAATTAAATGTACCGCAGATTACCAGATGAACAAGCGTTACTGTGTAAGGGATCGTTTGTGCGAACACAAAAATCCTAGTTTCCCAACAGCAGATTGTCCTGTGTAAACACGATCTGCTGCTGGGAAACAAGGAGTTGTTATGGGGGAAGCCCAATGGCAGTAGCGATCACTCCGCCCCATCTCTGGAGGAAATAGTTGTATGTCAGTATGCTTCAGTTACAGGAAGGTCACACAGAGGCACACAGCATTATCAATCGTGATGATTCCATGCACTTCCTAAGTCCAGAACGCAGAATCCCTCTCTCACACAGTGTGATTCCCGCAAAGGACAGCTTGTGTGAAAGACCCCTAAAACTTCTGTCTAGAAGTGTTACACAAACTTTCCTTCTCCATCCTTGTACTGGAGGGGGTTTGACTTTTTTGCGACTCTTTAAAAAGTCTGTGATCTGGAGTGAAACGCATTAACCTAGATAACTATGCCCATTTTCCACCCACTTTTTAAAACTGGAGTGTGTGGTGTAAAAGGGCAAAAAGGCACAACATTTTTGCGCAATTACCTATTTTGGGACCAGAATTCAGGCGCACAGGGCATGATAAATTCCCCTTTGTGCTTCAGGTATTTTCCTTTAGGCTTCTTTGAGACCCAAATAAAAATGCATTTTTTAAAATGTAATGAAATAAAAAACAACCAAAAACATAAAAAAATGCTAGAATTGGAATATTATGCTTTCCTTTATAAATGCAAAAAAAAAAAAAAAAAAAACCTCACGTCTTATGGGTTTGCTACCAATGTATCCAATATTGGCTCTCATGCTACAATGTATCAGTGCAGAATAAAGGTTAGCGGTTTAGCACATAGGTTGTTGGCTGTATATTGTTCTTGTAGTCCTTCAGATGTGAAAAGTAGGCCTAAAGCTGGCCATACTCATAAAAGTCAGGTGGACCTGCTGATATCAAGAGGACTAGCCTTTGATTTCTTGTGTAGGGGGGCCTACTGACTTTCCCCCCAACATCAGATGTGAGGAGATAAACGTGCACCAAAGGAGCAGGAAGAAAAGTTTAAAGGCTAAACTTTGCTGTCATTTAGGCCTCTTGCACACAAACGTTGTATGACTGTGGCCGTATTGCGGCCTGCATATGGCGGGTCCACAATACACTGGCACCGGCCTGTGTGCACTCCACATCACGGATGCAGACCCGTTCACAGATTGCGGCCCCATTGCACAGAACAGATGCACGACATTCGTGTGCAAGAGGTCTTAGGCTGAGTTCAGAAACTGAGGAATGTTTCCGTAGTAAATTTGTGAAAAAAAAAATTCATTGGCCTACTTATGGATAATCGATAAAAAGCCTACAAGTACACAGCTTCCTTTGTTTACGCTGCTGTTTTTGTGAGCCGTTTTGATGGCTTTCAGTTGTTTTCATTTTCTTTCACGATTGCATTTAAAGCATCAGACACCCATGTTCTAAAATACAGTGTACAATGGAGTAGATGGGAAGAGACCACCAGCAACTGATCCGATGGTGGCCTGTCTGATTACTTTACAACCTGCTGTTTGATATTCGTGTGCTTCTGTGGGAGAGACATTGTGAGGCTCACAATTCCAGTCATATACTCCGCTCCCAAACAAGCAGGTGGTCTAGATGAACAATGGTGGAAGGCTATGCTGCCATTACAAAGGAAGACAAAGGAGGTTTAATGGGACATCATATATGGGATCATATAGTGGGGAAGTGCTCTGTTGAAACAGTTGTCCTTTTGGGTAAGAATAAGCTGATGCATTGAATGTTTAATGTTTTTGTCACAGATAATTTTTTTTAATTTTTTTTAAGTCCTTCCCTCCAGTTTAAGTATGATCCTATTTGTCTGGTTGGCCCATAAATTGCTTGACTGGCTACTTTCACACTAGCGTTTTTACTGGATCCGGCAGGGTTCAGCAAAAACGCTTCCGTTACTGATCTGCATCCGTTATGAACGGATTCGGTTGTATTATCTTTAACATACCCAAGACTGATCCGTTATGAACTCTATTGAAAGTCAATAGGGGACAGATCCGTGTGTCAGAGAAAACTGATCCGTCCCCATTGACTTGCATTGTAGACCATGCTGGATCCGTCTTGCTCTGCATCCCAGGACGGAAAGCAAACTACAACGTGTTATGGTTTGCTCTCTGGTACGGGAACGCAACGCGTTTTTGAGCATTGTGTTCTGTTCAGTTCAGTTTTGTCCCCATTGACAATGAATAGGGACAAAACTGAAGCGTTTTTTTTTCTGGTATTGAGCCCCTATGATGGATCTCAATACCGGAAAACTAAAACTCTAGTATGAAAGTAGCCCTACCAAGGATTTGGGTTCACTTTGCTCAAAATGTTGCATGGCATAGATTTATAAGAAATCATTTTTGAAAGTGTCCTCTAAATTTTAACTGGAACATTTTAAAAAGGATTGTATTTTTGTTAAATATTTATTGATGTACATGAAGAGTTTGCTGTATAATTGATGCATGTTATCATAATTCCACATATTTAGTATAATTTTCAATTTAACATTATTAAAGGGTCGCCAAATAAAAAAGTCTTAATGCTGGCATCCGCACTAGAAGCTAGAATAATGAGTGATGTGTTCACCTATCGCACTCTCTCTCCTCATTGCCAGAGGCTGGCTCAATAAAAAAAAAAGTCTATGGACCTGTTTTGATTCTGTCTACTACAGTACGGAGAGAGAAAGAGAGCGCTTCTCTCTTCATGCTGGCAATATCTGGGGATCTCAGCAGCCAGATCCTCACTGATCAAAACTCTTGATATCTCACAGCGACATTTAACATTTTTTATATATAAAGTTCAGTGACCCTTTAATTGGCTTTTAGGTCCTGCTACACATGCATAACTAAGACATGGTTTGCATCTGTCTTCACATTTCCATTCTTCTGTACCATTATAGGAAAAGAAACAAATGTGATGACGTGCTGGATCGGTCACATGACAGATTGGGGACCTCCTGTGTGAATGCAGTGGTAGTACTCATGTGTTGGCACTGCTCCGCTAACTTCCATGTGACTGCCAAGTATGGAGCTTGGCTATCTCCTTCAGTCCCATAGCAGTGGTCATGCAAGCACACCACCACTCCATTCACACAGGGAATTTAGGAACCCCCCCCACACACTATTGTGTCCGGTGAAGGTTTTAGTGGTCAGACCAACGTTAATCATACATTTATCACCTATCCTCTGAGGTCCAGTTTAACTACGCTAGGTACATACCCTGTTTTCCCTGGCACCTATGAGAAGGTTCTAGGCATCTGAAAGAGTGGTAGAAGATCTTGATAAATTTCATGTTGAACAAGAAAACCAGTAGTATCTTGTGCAGTTGCCCCTTTACGGGGTGTCCCCCTCCTAATTATCATATGAATAAAACGCATATAAATGCACTGTGCGGCACCTTTCCCTCAGGGCCTCCTGGAGACATGTGCTTATAGATGAATCTGCCCCTACATACATTATATAGAATATAAATAGTTGGGAGTAGGATAACTAACAATTTGAAGATTCATTTGTACTTTGTAATTTTCAAGATCTGGTCCCAATGGACAGGCCATAACACGTAATATATCACTTTGCTTTTCAGTGCGGATATACAAGTTCAATAGAATTATGCCTAGACCAGATATTATTGAAGAGGAGCAAATACATGCATTTAAAAGTCACATCCAACCAGGAATTGGATTCAGGTAACATTTTTTATTATATATATTTCTTATTGCTTGTATAGCACCAACATATTCAACAGTGCTGTACAGCAATGTTCACTATTCACATGAACCCCTGGGCTTATGATCTAAAATGATCAGTATGTTTTTGTAGTTTGGTAGGAAACCAACACAAATAAGGAGAGATCCTAAGAATTCAACTTGCTTATTCCTACAGCTCATATAGGTTTAAGACATGTTATTCACCCCTTGACAACAGGTGTTATACATGTATGGCGCATGTCATCTTTTTAAAGATGGTGCCCGCTCCAGAGCAGGCACCATAAAAAGACCCCTAATCATACACAACTCTGAAAATAACTACATAATCCACACCTCCTAGGTAAACCTAGTCCATAGACCTAACCCCTATATAAATACAGCTCCCCACAAAAACACATTCTTACATTCTCACTTCAGCAAATTACATTTATCATGTAGAATAAGTTAATACAATGTACTTACTAATGTATTGTGATTGTCCATATTGTCTCCTTTGCTGGCTGGATTCATTTTTCCATCACATTATATATTGCTTGTATCCAGGTTTATGATTCCTGCTGCAGCGCAGATGGGAAGTGGCAGGGACCGGAGCTGCTTCACATGTGTGCCTATGCCATGGCCCCGGCCATTACTTTTTCCTATGGGATGCAAGCACGACCACCGGATTTCAGGGTGGTTGTAACCCCTATATACGAGCATTGTATACATTAGAATGTGCTTTGTATTAACTTTCTCTACATGATAACTTTTTTTTTTTTTAACCATTTTAAAAATGCAAAAAATTGCTCCCCATTCTTTGGTACAAGGTGGTGTTGTAGGTGCCTTCATATACAAACAAACTGAAAAAATGGCATGGTGTTAAACAGGCAGGAAGTGCTCAAACCCATATGCAGTTATAGGTTTGAGCACTTCCTGCCTGTTTTACACTATGCCATTTCATAGAGATGCCTGGAGGTGTATTTTAGGGCCATATCAGCCAGTCTTGAGTGGGACTCGCAGACTCCTCCCTCCTCCCATTGCTAGCATGGCTACATGCTGGAGGTAACTGGTGAGTTGTCTGTGAGTTGGACCTCACGCTCCTGTAATTCGCCCACTGGCCCCTGGTATTGCCCATACGGCACAGGTAGGTGAGTGTTAGGACTTGAGCTACTTGAGAAACCTTGATGCAGTGCTCGGGCTCAGACATGTCCTCCATAGTATGATATGTTGGCTAATCTCTCAATTTTAACATAAGTTTAAGGGTTTAGTAAGACCGCAGAGTGCACCTGTCTTTGCAAATATTACATTGTAGGTGCCTTTGCCTAGCCATAGTGCCAGTCCTGCCAGACACAACTGTGGGTAAGAGTTTGTTTGTTTCTGGAAGATTCATCTGGGTTTTACTTTTAACTGTCTCTTCTGCACTTTTTATAAAGCTCTGCACATAAACTGATAATTTGTGACCATGAAGGATTGTTACGTCCACGATTTTCTAAATCCCATAAAGGTTACCAAGGAAACAATGCTCTATGGCATGCTGCAGAAGTTCTTCTCAAGAGTGATAATCATCACAGCATGGAGGTTACCAAGGGGATTGATAAAATCTTAGATTGACCATAAATTTCCAGTCACAACATATGGGACACAGTGTCAGAAAACCATGTAACCTCTCCTTCAGTGTACAACTGCTGGCTTTATGTTCTGTTTGGAATGACAAGAGGTCAAACTGCGTGAATTAATCTTAAGCAATTAGTATACATGAAATGGTGTAAAATAAAGAAAAATGTGGCTACAAGACAGTTTCGATCTTTAAACAATACATAGAACAATCGCAGAATGTTAGTCTCGAAGATCAATATAATGTCCAGACTTTATAACAGACCTGCATGAGGAGGATTTATCAAACTCTGCACTTTAGAATTCTGGCTTCAAAAAGTTGCAAAATATGGTTTTATGACTTTTTGGGTTTATTTGCCCAAAATATTCGCAACATTTTGCCTTCTACACCACTCACTCTAGTTTTGAAATATGGGGTAGGAAAGTGGTCAAGGTTAGCCTGCTAAGCTGATTTAAAAAGGTTTTCCAGTACTTTAGTATTAACGATATATCCTCTAAATAGGTCATCAGTGTCTGATCATGGGGGTCCGACCCCAGACACCCCTGTCAATCAGCAGTGGTGCTTACCTGTTCATAGGCCTATTATGTAATGTTCATTGGCCTATTTGCAGCTCAGTTCCATTCAAGTGAATGGCCTGGGCTGCAATGCCTAGGACCGCTTCTATGCAACGTATGGGACTGTTTTGGCTTGTTTTCTCTCGTGCACCACGCCCTCTTCTAACAGTTGGTCGGCATGAGTTCTGAGAGTTGTACCTCCACCAAACAGAGATTGATTACCTATCCTAAGGATAGGGCATCAATACTGAAGTAAAAAAAAAAATTAGGCCAGATTCATCAACTGCAATTCTTTAAAAGGTCACAAATTATTGTCACAATCTTACTCCAATAATAGGGTGGCATAGAATCTGGAGTAACATCTCTCAAGATAGTGTAGACTTGAAGATGCACCAAATTTATCAAACATTGTGCAAGATTTGATAAATTTGGCACAATTTATGGCAATACAGACTCCCGCAAAACTGACTTGTATATGAGGGATTACTAAGGTGATGAAACAGAATATCGTGCAAAAGTCAATTTATTTCAGTAATGCAAATGAAAATACATTGCATGAATGCAGCTTAAAATTTAGAATTTTGTGAAAAGGTTCAATATTCTTGGCACAAACTTTCACAATCTAGTCAGCTAATTAATCCATACCCCCCTGAGCAAAGGGTACCTGAGATTGCGACTTTGGGGTTTCATAAACTGTAAACCATAATCATCCAAATTATAACAAATAAAGGCTTGAAATATCTCGCTTTGCATGTAATGAGTCTCTCATATGTTGGTTTCACCTTTTAAATTGCATTACTGGGGCGCATGCGCGTAGCCGGAGGAGAAAGACATGCTTCTCTGAGCTCCGTGCCGCGGGCCATGGAAATCCCCTTATAAGCGCCGTCATATCGGCTCCAAAAGCCTTCATATTTTGCAGCAAGTTGTGTGAGGATGTCCCGCCACCGAGGGAAGACGAGGTCGGAGATTACATCGACCCCTTCACAGACTTTGCCTGAACTTTTCAGAAGTGCCGGGAGAACGGCAATGGCGGATCCCTCTCCAGCTCCAGCTAGCCCCGCCTCCTCCACTGCCAGTGGAGCCATCGTGGAGCCTCGAGACCAGCAACCAGGTCAGACAGAACTTTTTGACAACATAGCCGCTCTGTTCCGTACGGAGCTTTCGCAAGCGGTTGCTGAGTTCACACGCCAGATACATGATCTGGGACAACGGGTCTCGGACCTAGAATCCAGGTCTGATGACATAGCGGATGCGCTAGGGGCAGACAGAGCGGACATAGATGCACATGCCGCACAACTAGAGGCACTCAAGCTCAAGATTGAGGATCTTGAGAATAGATCCCGCAGAGGTAATCTCCGGGTGAGAGGTCTGCCGGAGCTGTTTACAGACTTGCCTACCACTATGACGGAACTGTTTACCGCCCTTCTTCCACAAGAAGATCAGAGCCGCCTGAAAATGGACAGAGTCCACAGGGCCTTGGGCAAGCCGCGCTCAAATGACCTTCCCAGGGATGTTATTCTGAAATTTCACCATCCTGAAGTCAGGGATCTGATCCTAATGGCTGCCAGAAACATCCCTGAATTGCCGGGCCTTCCTTCATCTGTGCACCTTTATGCGGATTTGGCGCCATCAACCCTCCGGCGTCGCCGTGAGTTGCGGCCTGTTACCCAAGCATTGCAGAGGGCACAAGTTAAGTACAGATGGGGCTTCCCCTTCACACTCTCCTTCCAGATCAACTCCAGGTCCCATGTGATCCGCTCATTGTCGGAGGGTCTGGAGACCTTACATAGGGTAGGCATACCGCATGACCAGAGAGATGGATCCGACCCGGCTCCCATGCCTCAAAGACCAGCCAGAGTGTGGACCACAGTCGCCCCGTCCACCGGTGCCGCAAGTCGCTCCCCTAGAACCTGACCAGTATGGATCGAGATATCAGGTTTTCCTACAGAACTGAGCTTGTTGTTCTATTGTTTCTAAGGGCTGCTATTATTTCTGTCATGTTGTGCCCTGACTTGTTTGTAAGCTATATCTACTTCCAGGTTGAATGGCATCTCACCGGATTATCCCCACCGGCTGTTTAGCTGATCTTTTTACCCTAATATGGAGTCCAATTCCAGGGGTAAGGCCTAGTGGACTTCCATGTTGCCTCTCCTGAAAAGGTTGATGGAGACGGAGATTCGCGCCATTTTAGGGCGAACTCTCCCCTCATCCAACCTGTTAATGTTAGCTGACTTGAGTCAGTCATTGTTAGACTATGCTTTCTGTGTGATAGTCACCATTTTATTTGTTTTGACGTTTGGTTTTTATGTTATGGATCAATCACTTCACAGTATCGAGAACTTTATAACAGGCGAAGAAGGGTATGCTGGGGTGACTGAACCAGAGAACGCTGCTTTCCTTAGCATACATCAGAACCCCTTAGATGTCAAGGGCCATGTATAAAGTATTGTCACATAATGTAAGGGGCCTAAACTCCCCTAGAAAACGGAAGACGGCACTTACAGTTTATTTGAAACCTAAACCAGACGTTCTCTGTCTTCAGGAGTCCCATTATACTCCAGGGTCTCACCCGAAGTTTTTTCACCCACAGTACTCTAGATTCTTCTCGTCTACCTTCCAGTCAAAAAGCAGGGGTGTTATAACGCTACTGAGAAATTCCTTCCCCATGACAGTTACACAAACAATCCTTGATCCTAATGGGAGATTTGTCATTTTAGTAGGAACATACCAGGAGGAAACTTTATGTTTAGTCAACGTATATGCACCTAATGCGGACCCTATCTCATTTTTTGGGGAGATGGGCTCCATCATTGAGTCACTCACGTTTCATAAAATTATTTGGTGCGGGGACTTTAATTTCACTATCAACCCCATATTGGACCGCTCATCCCCTCCCACCCAAATACGCCCGCGTACTCATGTTATTAAAATTCGCAAGGTTCTTGAATCATTAAATATAGCAGACACATGGAGGGAACATAATGGGTCACAGAGGGGTTACACCTACTACTCGCCCATACATCGAATATACACGCGGATTGATATGATCCTGTCCTCCTCGAGTCTTCTACCATTTCTTTCTTATTCAAGGCATATCCCCTCATCCTGGTCTGACCATGATATGATTTTAGCTGAAATAGACTGTCCTGGCAAAACATCTATACCTTTTCATTGGAGGTTGAACGAGTCTCTACTGTCCCGACCTGAACTAGTTGACAAATTACAAATAGACATTCGTGAATTCTTTACGAATAATAGCACGGTGGACTCTGACCCGCTGAATGTTTGGTTAACCCACAAGGCATTTATGAGGGGGAAACTCATTAGTGCAGCCTCACGCCTGAAACGCGAACGTACTGGGGCTCAGAGAGCGCTAGAAGCTAAACTAGAGAGGCTTGTGAGGGCCCACCAACGCTCTCCATCCCTATATTTATTAAAAGCTATAAGGGACACTAAAGCACAGTTGAACACCATACTCTCCAACAACACGGAGAGGGCATTACGTTGGACAGCTTCATACTATTACCGATATGCCAACAAACCCGACAAAATGCTAGCCTCGCAACTTAAAGCCAAACAGAGACTAAATCAGGTTTTCCAACTACGTTCGACCGCAGGTCAGCTTACTTCTAACCCAGATGTGATCCATCAGATATTCCACTCTTTTTACCAAAAACTTTATTCCACCCCCAGTATCCCCCCTGAACCCCACCTACAAAGCTTCCTCTCCTCGATCCCTATCCCCCGAGTCACTCCAGAGGTTACGTCGTCACTTGGCAGACCGGTCTCTGAGGAGGAAGTGGAAGTAATTATAAAAGACCTGAAACTGGGTAAAGCCCCGGGTCCAGATGGCTTTTCAGCCCTATATTATAAAAAATTTGCTCCATTGCTTTCTACCCATATTGCTAAGTACTGCAACCTCCTCCTACAGGGTCACACCCCTCCAAGAGAATTTTTACAAGCTAACATTACGGTTATTCCCAAACCCAACAAAGACCCTCTAAACCAGGGGTGCACAACGTTTCCTGGTTGGGGGCCACATTGCCAGACTTAACCAATGACGAGGGCCGAAATTAAAATTTAAAGCTGTATTAACAACTGAAATATTGTACTTATGGCATATTGAACAGACATTTTATACCATTAATGTCTAGTTACACTTCCACGACTCCCATCTAATGGGAGAAATACATGAAAAATACATGTGAGCAGCCAGAAGACATAGGCATACATGTCTGTTACCAGATGGTTGGGGGCCGCACAGAATGGTATTAAGGGCCGCATGTGGCCCCCGGGCCGCAGGTTGTGCACCCCTGCTCTAAACCCATCAAATTACAGACCGATTTCCCTCCTTAATCTGGATAATAAAATTTTCACCTCCATACTGGCCAGGAGACTGAACAACATTTTGCCTGATTTAATACATAAGGACCAGGTGGGGTTTATTCCTGAGAGAGAGGCTCCAGACAATATTAGGAAAGTACTGAACCTTGTGCAGGAGGCTAATAGACGCAATTCTCCCCTAGCCCTATTAGCGCTAGATATAGAAAAGGCATTCGATTCGGTCATGTGGGAGTATATAAACAAAGTTCTGATTAAGATGGGCATAACTGGCCCATTTCTTAAAGCGATTGGTTCATTGTACTCTTGCCCTGAAGCAAATCTTAAACTTCTCACCTCTAGCCCCTCCCCTATACGGATCCACAGAGGTACACGACAAGGTTGTCCTTTATCTCCTGCCCTTTTTGCCATAGCAATGGAACCTTTAGCTATTCATATCAGAAACAATCCTGATATTAGCGGAGTGACTATAGGTGGGACGGAGTACAAGCTGAGCCTTTTTGCGGATGATTTGCTGATGTCCATTACAAACCCTTTGGTGTCCCTCCCCAACCTATTACAACTGCTAAAATCCTTCTCAGAAATCTCGGGCCTCAGAATTAATCACAGTAAATCGGAACTTCTTCCCTGCAATGTCCCTTCTCAACAGAAAGACCAACTGACACATAACTTCCCATTCCAGCTTAAATCGCAATACATTTCCTATCTAGGGACATTATTGCCCACCAAACCCGAATTAGTCTATAAATTTAATTTTCCCCCGATGTATACTAAAATCAGACGAGATTTGAAATCCTGGACCTCTCTACCGGTTTCGTGGGTAGGCAAGATTCATATAATTAAAATGGTGGTACTTCCTAGACTCTTGTATTTATTTAGGACCCTCCCCGTCCCGATCCCGTCGACCGACCTGAAATCTCTACAAAAAGACGTCATGAAATTTATATGGGCTAATAAAAGGCCACGTATTTCTAAGTCCACCATGTGTAAACATAAGTCCCAAGGGGGCTTATCTGTGCCGGACTTTTGGAGATACTACAGGGCGGCGAGACTGGCCCAACTCTTTCTAACACAGTTAGATAAGAAAAAACAACCACTATTGGTCTCTTTAGAGATGGCCAACATGGCGCCTTATACTTGGGCAGCCTTGATTTGGATGGTCCCATCCCTGCCGTTGATTGTCCGCACCACGTCCCTTTTATCACATTATTCTTTGTTACTCTGGAGGTCAGTCCGGTTCAAATATAAGCTGCAGTCTACACCATCCCCACTGACCCCATTATTCGGCAATCCGTTGTTTCGTCCAGGCTTACATCCCCTGTCATTCCACTGGTGGGCCAGCAAGAACCTCTGTGTTCTACATAAATTTCTCCGTAGAGGCTCCCTAGAGTCTAAAAGCGATTTTTTGGGGAAGCATTCTCCTCCAGATGGAGAACTTTTTAACGTTAATAGAATATTCTCCTTCTTAAGGTCTCTGGCTGGGTCAGTCCAAAGCCTAGAATTTGCCCCCTTTGAGCGAATGGTCGCATATTCCCTATACAAACAAGGCCTTCTGTCCAGAATATACGGATATCTTGACGCTCACCCAGAAGGGATAAAGCTACCCTATATGTTAGCCTGGGAAAGTGATATGGGCCTTGAATCCTCTGTCCCTACATGGTTCCGAAGATCACAAACACTTACAAAAGGTTCCTGGCAGGTCACTTTGGCGGAAACCTCTATAAAAATTTTACACAGGATGTACATGGTGCCAGCAAGGTTACATCATATGTACCCAGAGGTTTCACAGAAATGCTTTAGGGGATGTGATGCGGATGGTACAATGCTACACATTTGGTGGGGCTGCCCGGTGGTGAGGCGTTTTTGGGACGGGATCTGTTCACTGATTGCTTTGGTCTTAGGTTGTAGGTATTTGGCCACGATTCCTCTGTGTTTATTGGGTGACAAGCCCTCAGGGTTGTCCATGCCCAACTTTAAATTGTCGCAATTTATCTTGCTGGCGGCAAGAATTCACGTCGCTTTCAAGTGGCGCTCGCCTTCAGTTAGCAAACAAGCGGTCATAGATAGGGTTAACAAATTATTTCTTTCTGAAAGGCTCACGGCAATCAGGACAGATACGGTCAATGTCTTTGAGAAGGTCTGGGAACCATGGATGTTGTCATCTTTCGCAGTAGACCTCAGATACACTTTCACGCTGTAAAATGCCTGTGCAAAATTGTATAGTTGTATACTGTACTTACCTGTACCTGAAACGATTGATCCGATTTGTTTGTATGTTTTTTGGTTATTGTTAGATTTTCTCTGACAAAACTTCACCATAATGATCTGTATCACATTATTGATCTGTAATGTGTTCGATACTGTAACTATCTATATTTGAATCACAATTCTTCAAATAAATGATTTTTGAAACTAAATTGCATTACTGAAATAAATGAACTTTGCACGATATTCTAATTTTTCGAGTTTCACCTGTATGTGTAAGAACCAGGGAAGAATGCAACACTGCGCAGATCCAGATCTAAAACTAAAAGGCTTGCTTCATTATACCTAAAAAATCTGCCACATGGACTAAGCATGGATTAATCCCAGGACTTTTTATATGTGTATGTTTCAGACACTATGCAGTGATGAGAATTGCTAAGGGTGCTTTCAGACTTGCGGCACAGTATTCCGTGAGGCAGTTCCCTCGCCCGCCGGATCCGTCAATACGGACGCAAACTGATGGCATTTGTCAGATGGATCCGTCTGACAAATGCATTGAAATACCGCATCAGTCTATCTGGTGGCATTTGCATTTTTAAAGGTCTGCGTTTTGCTGGAACACTTAATGCCGCATCCGGCACTAATACACTTCAATGTAAATTAATGCTGGATCCGCATTCTGGCAAGTGATCAGTATTTTTAGCCCGAGATAACACTGCAGCATGCTGCGGTATTTTCTCCGTCCAAAAAAATGTTAGAGGGACTGAACTGATGCATCCTGAATGGCTAGCTCTCCATTTAGAATGCATTAGGATAAAACTGATTAGTTTTTTCCCGGTATTGGGCCTCTGTGATGGAACTCAATACCGGAAAACAAAAACGCTAGTGTGAAAGTACTCTAAGTCTGGACACTATATTGAACTCCCAAATACTAAGGGGCACATTCATGAAGACCGGTGATTTAGACTTCGATCTTAAGCAGCCACAAATGGTCTGGAGGGCACTCAAATATCTAGCTTTGCAAGGAAACGCCAGGAAATCATTTCTTTAAATCTATATTATTTTTTTTTGAGGTGGACACTGATTTTAATGCAAATATGTATTGAATAAATACCTTTTAGATATCCATATATAAGTTTCCTTGCAACGCCAGATATTTGAGTGCCCTCCAGACCCTTCCAATTGTTTATATTGGCAGGGGATGTGCCGTGGAGTGTGCACCTAATCTGCGGATTTGGAACGGTAGAGCCACTGTAACTACTAACTATGATCTTAAGAAACCCTATAGCTTGCGGTGGATCGCCGAAGTTATGTAGAGGTGCCGGCTCTAAATGTAAGGCGGCTTCATTGCTGTCTTACATTTAGACCATTTTCTACGCCTAAACCTACACTACGCCTACTTTTTCAGACCTGGCATAAGCGGGGAGAAGTTGCAAATTCTGCCGCACCATGGCAATCATTAGAAGAAATAAAACAGTCGCTGGGAATGGAGCTCATGAGGAGATATGAAGTACAGAGAGGATGGACAGGACAGACTGGTAATGTGGGGCTGTGGTAATGGGGACTGCATACAAGTGCTGCTGCTCATTAGCTACACCCCCACCCTCCTCATGTCTCCTCATGAACTCCATTCCTACAGAGAATCAGCTGATGACCATATTAAACTGTATTCAGGATGATAATCCCTGACGAGCAGAGAGGAGGATGAGGAAGCTCTTTACCTCAGTGTTCTGAATTAACTTGTCCTCCTGTGTGAGTAGAACAGGTTTTGTGTATACTAATAGGGCAGCGCCCATTTTATTTATCCTAATGATTGCTCCTCAGACAAAATGAGCCATTATAACTAATGAAAGGTATTTGGGAATGTATTTCTAAGTATAAGTATTTTCAGTAATTTGGTTTTATTAATTCCTGAAGAACACCCTAAAGTAATTGTAGAATATCATATTATGTTAAGATTATGATTAATGCATTGGGACATTGAAACAATCCTGTTATCTTGTCTGTTCATAGTTCATACATCTCATGGTTTGACACCCACCGAATCAGTTATTCACTTATGATCTGGAGATGTATTGTTGTATAATATGGTGTATTTGTTCAGGAGTGTGTCCATTCTCAATCATTTTATTTTTGTTTTATAGGGAAGGAACAAGCCTAGAAGATGTGGTTGAAAAACAGGGAGATACCATAGAATATCTACAGCGTCACAACGCACTGCTTAGTCAACAGCTTCTGGCTCTTACAGCACAGCAGACACAGCAGCAATGCAGAATAGCGGAAAATCAAGGAGCGTGACTCTGACAAAGGGCTCAATCACACGACCATGGTTTGGTTCCGCATCCGAGCCACATTTTTTGCGGCTCGGGTTCGGACCCATTCACTTCAATAGGGCTGCAAAAGATGCGGATAGCATGGGCCATCTGTGCCGTTCCACAAATTGCAGAAGGCACACGGGCGGCATCCGTATTTTGCGATCCGCAATTTGCAGACCGCAAAACACGGCATGGTCGTGTGAATGAGCCCAAAGCCTAATGGTTCGAAGCTACAACGTACTGTGTTATTGACCATCATAAAGTTGACTTTCAAGAGTTATCACAGATGATGCCAGGGGAGAGAAGGGTCAGACAAAGTGGATATTTTTGCTCGATCCTTTTGTTCTCCTCCCTCCCCATTGAGTACACATACCCTTTTGGCCCAACTGTGAAGGAGTATGGAGAGATGGCTGTTATTTGGCCGGCCGTTATTGAATATTTACGGCTGCTCTTACTGACCTCTCCAAAAATCTTATCTTTTTGTGATTTATTGTGGTATTTATTTAAAGGGTATGTCCACAATTGCAACAATTTTTTTTCTTTACTTCCATGCATGTTAAAATAAAAATTTAAACTATTTTGCAAATGGTCTTGATTTTAAAAAATCACATACTGAATGATGACTCCATGGTTAGACTACAAACAAACTCTGTGTTGTCTGACCCTGAAGTCATCCTCCTAATTATATGTAGTGTACTATATGTAATGTATACATATGATAATAAGGATGACTACAGGCTTCAGATGACACAGGGATTGTTTGTAGCCTGCAACCATAATCACTTTATAATTCTTGTCTGTGACCATAGAGACCCATAGAAGCTGTAAGTACAAAATGGTAGGATATTTAATTTTTTTAATCAAGTCGATTTGCAAACTTTGTAAATTTTCTGCTTGAGGTGCATTGGAACATTTCAGAATTGGTTGTAGTTGTATATAGCCTTTAACTTTTTTTTTCCAGTCGATTTTTATATTGACACTTCACTAGACAGAAAATCCATTTGTATGCAATATTTTGTTCAATGGTCTAATAATATGTGCTTGTTACTTTCAATCGATCACAAATCATGAGTATTAATCCACAAAAATAGGAATAGGTTTTCCTGGATAATTTCCAATTGTTGATGGTTATGCTAGACCTAACGTAAAGTCGTATGCATTTTGCTTGATAATTGCCTTTGCCTGTGTTTTTTTAATTTATTTTTTATGCAACTGTGGTTTTCATGTAAATTGCAGCTGATTTTGTTACCCTCATATTAAAGTTGTTATTTTAAAGGGGGTTCTCTGTCCACCAGCATCCTGTCCTAGAATGAGAGCAGGACTGGTTGCTGCCACTTGCATAACCGTCTAGTGGGGTGAAGGGCCTTACTGCACACTATAGTGCCCTACAATAGATGGTAATGATGTGATCCTGCCTATGCTAGGCCATCATGGCAGAGCAGCCTGACAGGAAAACTCCCCAATATGTAGTACATACAAGTTCCAGAGGGTATAGTGAGTAGCGAGGCTTTTCTTTCTAGGCAAAGTGGTAACAACCAAATCTTACATTCTAGGACAGGTTGCTGGTAGCTATGTAAAAGTGTTCTTAAATAACCCCTTTAAGACACAAAAACAATATTATTTGACTACTGAAATGGTCCATCCATATTTTTTCATCCTTAGTTTTATAACAGGGTTGTGTTTTATGTTCTGTTTTTTTTTTTTTTTCCTTTTTAGACTATAATTTAGCCTGTTTTTTGTTTGCTGAGATTTTTAGGTTTTTCTGGTTTGGTCTATACGTATATATACAAACTGTGATTCCCATTTCATGTTTCCTTATATTTTATTTTAATAGTATTTTTTAGTTTTCTGTATTTATTTTTAAGGTTCTACTATTCACATGAAAAAAAAAAAAAAAATAGCTTCTTGCCATGTTAATTTTTGAAGGTATTTTTTGATAAAGCAAACTCTACCTACTGACTTTTGCTAAGGACTTCTGCCTTGCTCTTACATATAGTAATGAATTATCTGGACAGAAGGAATATGTCAATGACATTTACATGATATTATTTGAAATGTAAAATTTGCTGGCTGATCTCTTTCCAGTTACAAATGACTGTTCACCGTACATGTTACAATATATAGAAGGGTATTTGTTAGTTCACACGCCAAAGAGTGGTCCCAAAACTATAACCAACCCGAGGCCATGTTCAGACGGCAAAATGTGCAAAGCGTTTTTTAACTTGCCACAATTTGCGTCAAAATCATTTGAAATGTCTTTCCTTGGATAAAAAATTCTTTTTTTTTCGAGAAGTGCTTACTTGGTATGTTTTTTGCAGCCATTTATGCAGGTGAAAACGCTGTTGAAAAAATATATACCTAAAACTTCTGCATTTCAGCAGCTGATTTCTATAGAAACCAACATACCCTTATTACACTTTATTTGACTTTATGTCAAATAGCTTTACTACTCCTAATGCAATCTCTGCACCATTTGCAGAAGACTTCACATTTAAAGGGCATCTGTCAGCAGATTTGTACCTATGAAACTCCCTGACCTGTTGCATGTGCCCTTGGCAGCTAAAGGCATCTGTGTTGGTCCCATCTTCATTTGTGCCCATATTGCTGAGCAAAATGAAGTTTTAATATATGCAAATGAGCCTCTAGGAGCAACTGCTATGCCCGCTTTAACAGGGCCAGGTGTGATGACTTTTTCACTGCCCGGCCCTGGCAAGCAAAGTGTAGAGGGCGCAGCAGTTGCAGAGAGAGCAGAGCCTGAGCTCATTTCCATATGACATCATTTTCTCTCAGCAATGTGGGCACATATGAACATGGGACCAACACAGATGCCTTCAGCTGCCAAACATGTAACATTTCAACCAGTTTCGTAGGTACAAATACGTGAAGTCAAATAAAAATGCCCTTTAATCATTCTAGAAATCTTCTTGTCAAAGACCTGCATTAAACATCTCTCTTTACCTGCTCTGCTTTTAAGACTGCATAAGAAGTAAATGTTCTGCATCTGATGAATGACTGTATAAAACCTATTTATTCGACCTCTGATCACACACTATGGGACTTATGATGGACAGAGTATGCTGTGGCCCATAATATACTGTGTATACGTGTATGTATGCTTGAAATAATATGCATTTTCCACTGCAGATTGAGCCACTTCATATCGTACATGGAGCTGTGTACATCATTATGTAGTGGTGTGACACTTCTCCACTCTCTTGTATGGCTGGATGTACATTGGGCATGCTCGAGTGTTCTTTTCGTAAGTGTATACGGAAGTACTAACTGGCTATAATAAATGCGTCTTGTGAGGATGATCATGGAGTGAATCTTGTGAAAGCTGCTTGGGTTTATGTGCACTAAAACCCTATTGCAGGGATATTGGATGAGCATAGTATGTTACTACGGTGTTATTACAGGTATTTCCCTTTCAGGTCCCAGAATGACTGTTATCTTCTGTTTCCTACATGCTTAAACTACTGAAGACAGTTGGAAGCCATTTCTGTTAATCCTGGTGTATGTTTTTGTACTGGGACGTATTACTTTTTTTTACCACTTTTGAACAATGTCTTGTGATTAGTACAGTGATGTTCAGTTAATTATAACAAATGCTGCAATATCTTACTTGTCTACTTAATAAAGAAACGGTGACATTGCATCAAATGAGTTGCCTATGCATAGAAAAACATGGTTGCTTTCCTCCAGAAACAATGCCAAACCTGTCCATGGTTCGTCTTGTATTACAGCTTAACAACATTACAGTCCAAGGACAGAAGCTGCTCTTCCACAGACAACAGGCGAGGTTTACGGAGAAAAAACTTGATGTTGCTCATGAACCTGTAATGAATTCTGGACTGTGTGTGTGTGTGTGTGTATAATTATATATAATTACATACACACTGTATTTCCTTCAACATAAGACACACAAGGTTTTAGAGGAGGGAAAACAATATTTTTCCTCAGATCCCCAAAATCAGAGCCCCATGTGTCATCACACCTCAGATCAGATGCCCATCAGACCCCATTTCTTCATCACACCATCACAACTCCATCAGACCTCAGATTAGGCCCACATCCTACATTTGAGACCTAAAAGAAGTAAATGAACTTGCCTCTCCTGATCCATAGGGGGAAGTGCTCACTAGTATTCGCTTCATAAGACGCACTGCAATTTTTACCCACTTTTGGCGGAAAGTGTTTCTTATGGTGTGGGACATATATAATGTTTGTGGGAAAAAATCTGGAAACCCATTCATGCACATTATGCAAGAACGAGGTTATTCTAGCGTTTTGAAAGCTTTTGGCTGCAAGCTAGTAGCCATAACAAAATGTACAGTACGACTAAATAGTGTTTTAAAAAACCCCATCCATGCTCTGCTAAAGTAAATTACAGATTTTTATTTATTTTTTTACATTTCAGCCGTTGCGTAGAAATGGATCAAAATCCACACGATTGTCTTGCATTGTTCTTTATGCAGATTTTGAGACCGATTTACTGCAGAGTCTTCTACATGTGAGAGTGTCCTGAGAGAGGTGATGGGTGAGTAAAAAGGCCCCCTAATTGGCTGAAATCAATATTATACTCGCCCCTTTCTCCGCTGCTGCCCTTTATGCCACTACACGCTTGCAAACTGTAACAGTGACCTGCCATCTATATGGCACATGACCAATGCAGCCATACACTGCCCTCTGCGGTCAGTGATGTACACCTGCAGACTGGTACATCACTGCTGTAGTAAACAAGCAGCGGCAGGAAGACTGGACCAGAGTCGTGGAGAAAGAGGGGAATATAACCTTTTTGATTTTAGCCAAATTGGAGGCTTGTTTGCGAGTTTTTTATTTCTCGGGTGGACAGCCCATTTAAGGTCCCTCTCACATGGCTGATGATCTAGTTCGGTAGAAGTAGAAATCGCCAGAGGGGAACTGATCCCATAGCTTTCTATGGGACTGTTCCTCTACATCCAGTGCATCAGTTATGGTGCCGGATACTCGGCTGCATGCCCTGTTTTTCTGTGCAGATCTGTTCACTAAAGTGCTGTGCACATATATCAGTTGTGTCCTGCTCCGCGCCTGAAATAGCTGGCCTGCCACAACTGGCCTGACTGGTCATCCTTTTGATAGCAGGTAGGTTTGTTAGCTAATGGTAGCACAGTCCTTGTTTTCCTGTACAAAATAATTTTATAAAGGTTTTCTGAAAACAAGATCTGATTCATAAACATTTTTTGCACTATGTAAATTCAGATTTTCATTTCCTACTGTTAAAAAAAAAAAAAAAAAAAATAAATTTTTAATAAAGACTTCTGGTGGATAATGTTTCATGTATCCTGTTTTAAAGGGTTTACAGGTGTACAGGTTAGCTGCAGCATTTATTTAATTTATGCACTTATATAGCGGTGACATATTCCGCAATGCTTTTACAGATGTCCGTATCATGCTGTCCCCCCAGTGGAGCTTACTATCGAAGTTCCCTATCAGTATGTCTATGGAGTGTGTGAGGAAACCCATGCAATCACGGGGAGAACATACAAACCCAATACAGATGTTGTCCTTGGTCGAATTCAAACCCATGACCCCGGCGCTGCAAGGCACCAGTGCTAACCACTGAGCCACCGTGCTGCCCTTTCATTTATGAAAGCTTCCATCAACAGCAATCATTGTATGTAAAGATAAGCAAAGCGAGCTTCGGATTTTACATCCGAAGTCTCTTCATTCAAAACTTTGAAACCAATTTAAAACTTGATACTGAACTCTGCTTCAGTTCCAACTGGTACCTCGGGACCGAAGCTGAGTTTGGTTTCAAATTTTAAAAATCGGTTACCAAAGTTATTCAACGAAGTCACATGCAACTTCGCGAATAACTAACTTCGGCTCATCGGCATGGAGTGCGTCTTGTTTAGTGAATGATAAGAATTATTTTTGTTAATGTACGCTGGTTAAGAGAAAGATTAAAGAGATTTGCTATTTTTGACTGGATGGGGAGGTACTTGCCAGCTATCCTCTGCCTTCAGGAAACACATGGACAAAGATTTGTTAAATGGTTTACATATAAAACATGGATAGGAGCACGATATCATTCAGTATATACATCATATTCAATGGGAGTTTCTATCTTAGTACATAAAGTGAATTTTAAGTATATTTCATGTAAGGCGGATAATTTTGGCAGGTATCTTCTTACAGTGTAGAGTTAATGGTATATTGATGGCAATAGCAAACATATACAGTGGATATAAAAAGTCTACACACCCCTGTTAAAATGTCGGGTTTCTGTGCTGTAAAAAAAAAATGAGACAGATAAATAATTTTAGAACTTTTTCCACCTTTTAATGTAACCTATAAATTGTTCAACTCAATGGAAAAACAAACTGAAATCTTTTAGGTGGAGGGAAGAAAACAAACAAAAAAAATAACGTGGTTGCATAAGTGTGCACACCCTCTTATTACTGGGGATGTAGCTGTGTTCAGAATTAAGCAATCGCATTCAAAATCATCAGTTAGATTATGAGAACTATAGAATTTACAACAAGCGCTGAATGGTAATGTAGAAAACTGTCTACCATTATATAGGTATAAAATGATACCTTACCAATAGTGTTGAGCAAACTTGGGTTTCAAATTCGGCATACAAAGTTCGGGTTATCTAAGAATTCTGTTATGGATTCCGCTACCACAGACCATAAGTTCGCTCATCCCTACTTACTAATCCTCAACACTTCTTGGTTCCCCACCAGTCTCTGCTACCTCGTAACAGCTTTCGGCCAATCACCGGTTCAACAAGTGAATGGCTGTGCTGTAATTTCCTGTGTGTTGAGAGGGAACAGGAGGTGTTTGATCAGGAGTGGCAGGGGATCAGTGAGGTGAGTGTCACTTATTTTACAGTGAGCAGATCCTGTTTTTTTGACAACCTCATTTGAACAATTAGCATTTATCATGTAGACAAAGTTAATATAAGCCTGCTGGATTATAGGTTGGTTGTAACCATGGTAACGAGTAGTATTGAGCGCGAATATTCGTATTGCTAATTTTTATAGCGAATATCGGCACTTCGAGAATTTGCTAATATTTAGAATATAGCGCTATATATTCGTAATCTCGAATATTTGTTTTTTAAACCGTACACATGATCCCTCCCTACTTCTAGCTTGTGGGCCAATGAGAAGGTTGCAATATCGTTGTCAGCGTTTATCAACATCCCTAGCAACCAATAGAAAAGTTGCCTACCCCTTACTGTATAAGAACGTCCCCAGCAGCCATGTTGTGCTGTTTCATGCAGTTGCGTGAGAGAGAGAGAGGAGCGTGATTTCTGTACTTTGCTGAATTGCTATGTCATATTACATTTGATACCTCATATATATAGATATATATATATGTAATCCAGATAGTTAGTGGGAGATGGTCAGTGTAGGTTAGTGAATAGTGTAGCTGATAGGTTCCAGTGTAGGGTGTTGGGTACATTAGTTAGCTCAGTTATATATATATATATATATATATATATATATTGCAATTGCAAGAAAAAGTATGTGGACCCTTTGGAATTATATGGATTTCTGCACAAATTGGTCATAAAATGTGATCTGATCTTCATCTAAGTCACAACAATAGACAATCACAGTCTGCTCAAACTAATAACACACAAATAATTAAATGTTACCATGTTTTTATTGAACACACCATGTAAACATTCACAGTGCAGGTGGAAAAAGTATGTGAACCCTTGGATTTAATAACTGGTTGAACCTCCTTTGGCAGCAATAACTTCAACTAAACGTTTCCTGTAGTTGCAGATCAGACGTGCACAACGGTCAGGAGTAATTCTTGGCCATTCCTCTTTACAGAACTGTTTCAGTTCAGCAATATTCTTGGAATGTCTGGTGTGAATCGCTTTCTTGAGGTCATGCCACAGCATCTCAATCGGGTTGAGGTCAGGACTCTGATTGGGCCACTCCAGAAGGCATATTTTCTTCTGTTTAAGCCATTCTGTTGGTGATTTACTTCTATGCTTTTGTTCATTGTCCTGTTGCAACAGCCATCTTCTGTTGAGCTTCAGCTGGTGGACAGAGGGCCTTAAGTTCTCCTGCAAAATGTCTTGATAAACTTGGGAATTCATTTTTCCTTCGATTATATCAATCCGTCCAGGCCTTGACGCAGCAAAGCAGCGCCAAACCATGATGCCCCCACCACCATACTTCACAGTTGGGATGAGGTTTTGATGTTGGTGTGCTGTGCCTCTTTTTCTCCACACACAGTGTTGTGTGTTTCTTCCAAACAACTCAACTTTGGTTTCATCTGTCCACAGAATATTTTGCAATTACTGCTGTGGCACATCCAGGTGCTCTTGTGCAAACTGTAAACGTGTAGCAATGTTTTTCTTTTTTTTGGACATCAGTGGCTTCCTCTGTGAAATCCTCCCATGAATTCCATTTTGTTTAGTGTTTTACGTATCGTAGATTCGCTAACAGGGATGTTAGCATATGCCAGAGACTTTTGTAACTCTTTGCTGACACTAGGATTCTTCTTCACCTCATTGAGCAGTCTGCACTGTGCTCTTGCAGTTATCTTTACAGGACAGCCACTCCTAGGGAGAGTAGCAGCAGTGCTGAACTTTCTCCATCTATAGACAATTACCGTGGACTAATGAACAGCAAGGCTTTTGGAGATACTTTTATAACCGTTTCCAGCTTTATACAAGTCAACAATTCTTAATCGTAGGTATTCTGAGAGCTTTTGTGCGAGCCATCATTCACATCCGGCAATGCTTCTTGTGAAAAGCAAACCCAGAACTGGTGTGTGTGTTTTTTTATTTTTTATTTTTTTATATAGGGCAGGGCAGCTGTAACCAACACCTCCAATCTCATCTCATTGATTGGACGCCTCACTCCAATTAGCTCTTGGAGATGTCAATAGTCTAGGGGTCCACATACTTTTTCCATCTGCACTGTGAATGTTTACATGGTGTGTTCAATAAAAACATGGTAACATTTAAGCAACATTTTAATTCTTTGTGTGTTATTATTTTAAGCAGACTATGATTGTCTATTGATGTGACGTGTGTGTGTGTGTGTGTATGTGTATATATATATATATATATATATATATATTATATTCATATTCCAGATAGTTAGTGGGAGATAGTGTAGGTAAGTTAGTGAATAGTGTAGCTGTTAGTTAGCTCGGTCATATATATCATCCAGATAGTTAGTTAGTGGGAGATAGTGTAGGTTAGTTAATAGTGAATAGTGTAGCTGATAGGTTCCAGTGCAGGGTGTAGTGTAGGTTAGATAGAGATATAGTATAGTGTAGCCTTTTGCTCTCTGTGGGAAAAAAATTAAAATAAATCTTTTGCTATATTTTAGTGTTACTGGTTTAGGGTTTCATGTACTAGGGAGGGATTATTGTCAGCGTCTTTTGTCTGTGAAAAAAAAAAGGCTTTTCCTGTCTGATTTTGTGTCATTGTCTTAGGGTTTAGTGTTTTCTCTTAAAAACCTTGTGGTCAAATCATGAGTGGATGTGGTCGTGGTAGGGGAGTTGGTGCCAGGAGGGGCAGGCGCAAGTGGCAGGGGCATCTGCCTCATCTGTGATTTAAATATATTTTTTTTGGGTGGTGTGGCAGTCACCCTATTTCATCTCGAGACGCCGAGGCATTTGTGTCATTAGTGACACAAGCCAGTGCGATGGAGTCCTCTGCTCCGGCTATGAGCAGCAGCAGCAGCTCTCTGCCTCCTGCAGGACCAGCCCCCAAGACTCGTCCCTGATGCTGTTTGACAGCGACAGCCAGAGGGACATCTTGGGGGAGGTAATGCAGGAGAGTGAGCTAGAGCTTGGTCTCGATGTTTAGGACCTTTTGGAAGGGAAGGAGGAGGAGGGGGTGCCGCCCATCAGTACTCCAGTGACATACCTTCCAACTAGTGCGGGTGGTTTCGGCCACAGAAACCCCGCACCTTGTCAGACCCAGGCATCAGCGAGTGGACAGCGGAGCTAGGTCAGGGGCTCCCCGTATGCTGTTCCCCTCAGTCAACCACTGGTCGACCTTGGGTCTGATATTACAGAGGATGAAGAGGAGGGTGACCTAGAATGGGTGCCACCTGCCTTGTCAGATGACAGCAGCACTGATGAGGAAGGTAGGCACCCAAGGCAAACGGTGCTCCAGGGAGCCCAGTGGCAGGGGCTCCACTGGTAATTGCGGCAGGAGGTGCCGGCTCCACCTGTGCGCACCGAGCCTGAACAGGCGCAAGCCAGCACCACCCTATCTGACAGGAGGTCTGTGCGTAAGTCACCTGTTTGGGCTTACTTCACCCTGGCAGCAGATGATCAGACAATTGCCATCTGTCCGCTATGCCATGCCAGGGTGAGGAGAGGGAGGTCTGTTGCTTGGCTGGGTACCACTGCCCTTATCCAGCAGAGAGAGGGAGAGTCAATCACTGGCGGGAGTGGGACCAGATGCAGGGTGGTCGCAGCAGTGCGCAGGGGACAGCAGCAGTGCGCAGGGGACGCATTTGAACACACCGGCTCTCCCTTCTCACTAGGCCCAGACTCCTAGTTGTCAGCAAACTCCTCCAAAAATTCTTCCTCCTCCTCATCCTGGTCTTGGTGGAGCAGTGTTGCCTCTTCTTGCTCCACCAAGGCATTCTCCCCAGCATCAAGCAGGCGTTCTAGTGTCCTGCCCAGCAGGAACACTATGGGGAGCACGTCATTGAGGCCAAAATGCTCCCCGCTGATCATTGGTATCTGAGAGGACCAAAAACATTATGGGCGAGGGCCTGCTGCCACTTTGTTGACTCTAGATAAATTCTGCCTGATCGCACATCCCAGTGACATCGATGATCCATTTGGATGTCTGTCCAACTTTTATGCGCCTAACAAGGTGACCACGGGTAACTGGAATCGGTGTTCGATTCCGGAGTGGGAGCCAGGGAAACGGTTACCACATCCAAGGAAGGCAAGCGGGGGGCGCACAAATTGCCCACTCCCGACTCGGGAAGGTAGTGACAATAAATAACAATACAGGACTCGTAAGAGGCCCTGTTATTGGAATGAGTAATAAAAAATTACAGGGAATGTCACTGGTATGTAGGATGAGGAAACGTTATATAGGAGAGGTACCTCAGGTAATGTCACTGTTCGCAGCGTCTACGCAAAAAATACACTGTATGTCAGATATGCGAAGGCCTGCAGGTGAGCTGACCAGTGAAAACATTATGGGCGAGGGCCTGCTGCCGCTTTGTTGACGCTAGATAACTTTTGCCTGATTGCACGTCCCCGTGACGTCGACGATCTATTTGGATGTCAGCCCTATAAAATGTGGAGCAATTTTTCCACAAGGACCTTCTGGTGTAGAACCGTTTTGCTTGTCCTCTCTACGAGATGTATTGGAGATGATAAGTTCTCTTTGTAGTGGGGGTCGAAAAGGGTGAACAACCAGTAATCAGTGTTGTCTAAAATGCGTATACCGTGTGGGTCGCGGGAAAGGCAGCCTAACCTGAAGTCATCCATGTGTGCCAGAGTACCAACAGGCAAGTCCTCGCTGTCGTTAGTGGCGTTGCTAGAGGGGGGCGAGGGGGGGCAATCACCCCCCCATGTTGTTGTTCTTTGCCCCCTGCTGATTCTCCATTATGGAAGCGCTCATTAGTACCAAAGGACCAGGAAGCGGTAAACGCTCTGTACTTACCACTTCCTGGTCCTCGGCTGTGCACAGCGTGAGAGCGCTCTGTGACCTCGCTCTGTGCGCGCCAGTTCAGAGCACAGTCGACTGAGAAGAGAGAAAATTGCAGGCGGCGTCCGTCCAGGAGAAGGAGAGGTAAGTGGTTTTTTATTTTATAAAAAATGTAGCTGCTGGGGGCATAATGGGGGCTAATTGAAGGCATATGGGGGCTAATTGGAGGCATATGGGGGCTAATGATGCATAATGGGGGCTAATGAGAGGCGTCATGGGAGCTAATCAGACTATTAGAGGCATATGGGGGCTATTGAGGCATATGGGCGCTAATAAGAGGCATAATGGGGGCTAATTAGAGACATAATGGGGGCTGAGGTATAATGGCTTATAATGGGGGCTAATGAGGCATAAGGGCTGATATGGGGGCTAATGAAAGGCATGGGGGCTGATATGGGGTGATAAGAGGCATAATGGGGGCTAATAAGAGGAACAATGGGGGCTAATGAGGCATAAGGTCTGATATGGGGGCTAATGAGGCATAAGGGCTGATATGGGGGCTGATATGGGAGTGATGAGAGGCATAATGTGTCTTCCACAGATCCACAATAACAGTGCGCCTGCGCACTGACGAGAGACAGAAAGAAGGGGAAAGAATCCGCGGAAGCAAGCAGAGGACGGCACAGCAGACGACTGAATAGCTTCTTTTGTAAGTAAATTGTTTTATTATAAATGTATGCCTGCATACCGCAATTCTCTCGTATTTTGTAATCTTATTCATATATACTTATTTTGTTTTTGCCCCCCCATTTTTGACTGTGGTATCTTTGTGTCCCCCCTATATATTCTTCCTAGAGTCGCCACTGGCTGCTGTCATCAGGAGGTGAGCTGACCCTGTAAAGATTGTAGGGGAGGGCCTGCTGGTGAGCTGACCATTTAAAAAATTGTGTGGATGAGGGCCTGATGCCGAGCTGACCATGTAAAAAGTTTTGTGGGCGAGGGCCTGATGCCGAGCTGAGCATTTAAAAAACTTTTGTGAATACGGGCCTGCGGCCGAGCTGACCATTTAAAACATTTCGTGGACGAGGGATTGCTACCGAGCTGACCATTTAAAAAAAATTGTGGACGAGAGCCACAGCTCAGTCTGGTCCCTTATGCCCTGACACAGCACTGCGGCGGTGTGCTGTTTGTCACCTAAGCAAATTAGTTTCAGCACGGCCTGTTGCTGCTTCCTCACTGCAGTGCTACATTGCTTCCAGCTACTGACTGATGGCTGACTGGTGGTGCTGCAAGATGATAATTCAGAGGTGGAAGTGGAGGGGTTGAAGGGGGGGTTGAATCCAGTAACGTAGGTGGTGGCAGAAACCCTGATGGAAGTAGGACCCCAAATCCTTGGCGTCAGTAGCGCCAGTGCCTTCCCAGGGTACGACTCGCTCCCGGCCTCCACAACATTCACCAAGTGTGCCGTCAGTAAAATTTTGCGTACCTGGCCAAAAGAGCTTGTAATGTCGCTGCCACCACCGCCTAATGAAAAATTAAACTGAATGAATGTCACTGATATTTAGGATGCACACACGTTATACAGGAGATTTGGCGCTGGTAATGTCGCTGTCACCACCGGCTAATAAAAAATTGCACTGAATAATTGTCGCTGATATTTCTGATGCGCTAACGTTATATTGGAGATGTAGAGCAGGTAATGTCGCTGACTCCAGCAGCAGCAAAAAAAATTGACTAAATGTCACTGATATTTCAGATACGCAAACGTTATACAGGAGATGTCACTGTCCACAGTGGACACCGTCTACGGAAAGAGGACACTGGATGTCAGATATTTTAGGGATGTGCACACTTTAAACAGGAGATTTGGCGTGGATAATTTAACTGTCCGCAGTGGACACCGTCTATTAAAAAATTTAATTTGTCACCGAAACTATTTTGAAGCGCACACATTAAACAGCAGATGTGTGCCTGGTCAGGTCACTTTCAGAAGCGGACACCGTTTATTGAAAAATTTAATTTTATGTCAGAGAAAAATGTTAGAAGTACACACATTACACAGTAGATGTGGGCCTGGTCAGGTCACTGTCAGAATCGGAGACACCAGCTACGGAAAAAGTGCACTGGATGTCACTGACATTTTTGTGATGCGCACACTTTACACAGGGGATGAGGCGCAGATAATTTTACTGTCCGCAGGGGACACCATCTACGGAAAAACTGCACTGGATGTCGCTGATATTTTAGGGATGCGCACACTTTACACAGGAGATGTGGCGTGGATAATTTACCTGTCCGCTGTGGTCTATTACATGGTATTTAGCGCCGGTTGCGCTAAAAATATATATTGCTCCTGTCACGCACAATAGTCCTCAAAAGGACTTTTGGGTCTCTGAAAAGTTTTTTGTATAAAAATCTTCCTATTACACTCTCTACACTGTCTGTCCCTTCCTATGCACAGCTCTCCCTTACACTTAGCAATTTAGCGCAGGTTGCGCTGCAAAAATATATTGCTGCTGTCACATACAATATTAATTGTAATTCAATTATTAATACGTTTCATAAAATAATCACCTGAGTTTGTATTTGTACTTGGCACCATTCACTTTTGTCACTGCTAGAGAAAGGTCCCATTGTGTGGACCGAAATGTCGTTTTGGGGTGAATAAACGCACATTTACTGGAGGCTGTGCCTTGGCATGTTTTATTTATATATATATATATATATATATATATATAACAAATTTTACATTTCTTGTGGGCTTTACAAGGCGTAAACACGGTTGTTGTAACTTCGTTGTGGGAGTACTGGCCAGACCCCAATTGCTGCTACTGTTTGTTTACTACACACTAATTCACATTATATATTTTAAGAAATTCGTGAATGGACATAGATTATTTAAACACATGTCTCGTATACAACATTATAGGCGAATAATGTATGGGATGTTCCCTTATATTTGCTGCTTACTGATATGGTTTTTATTTCTTTTTCCTACAGATTCCTTGCCAGTGGGTATTCTTTTGCATCCCTGCATTTTGAGTTTCTTTTGGGAACCTCAACAATTTCTCGGATTGTGCGTCACACTTGCCATGTCACCTGGCACCAACTCTGAGAGACGGTGATGCCACAGCCCAAGACAGACGATTCGGTTCGGATCGCTGAGGGATTAAATCTTTCGGCGCAGTTTCCCAACTGCATCGGGGCAATGGATGGCAAGCACATTGTGTGAAGAAGCCTCCTCACTCAGGGTCCCGATTCTTCAATTATAAGCAATATTTTTTGGTAGTGCTTATGGCTGTTGCTGACAGTAACTACCGATTTATAATGGTTGATATCGGGGCCTATGGAAGCACAGCAGATGCTTGCATCTTTAGTGCTTCTAGAATGGGTGAGCGGCTTCGTGCCAACCAGCTTGCCCTGCCTGAGTCTAGAAGACTGCCCGGATCTGCTGGTCCGCCGGCTCCATTTGTCATCGTGGCGGATGAAGGGTTTGCATTGACTTCCCATCTTATGTGGCCCTTCCCAAAGCGTGGATTGGATATCAGGAGGCGTATTTTCAACTACTGGTTGACTCATGCCCGTCGGTATGTTGAGTGCGCTTTCGGAATACTCTCTAGCAAATGGAGGGTGTTTTTGTCATCCATACAGATGGATCTGGAGAATGCTACCCTGGTTATTCAAGCTTGTGTTGTTCTACACAACTTCACCAGGATTAATGAGGCTTCCTCTTCTGTTGACATTGAAGATTTTCCTACGTCATCAGGTTTGGGTTTGGAAAGGACCCTGCATAGACGACCTGGGACTGCAAGCATTTCAGTTCGGGAACTCTATGCAGACTACTTTTACAGCCCAAAGGGGTCCTTGCCATGGCAAAGGGACGCTTTTCGTGGCAGTTTTTGAAATCTTCTAGGCTCCTTAGTTTTTTTTTTATTTTGCAGATAGATTATGTACATTCGTGGCCAAAAGTTTTGAGAATTACACAAATATTAGTTTTCACAAAGTTTACTGCTAAACTGTTTTTAGATCTTTGTTTCAGTTGTTTCTGTGATGTAGTGAAATATAATTACTCGCACTTCATACGTTTCAAAGGCTTTTATCGACAATTACATGACATTTATGCAAAGAGTCAGTATTTGCAGTGTTGGCCCTTTTTTTTTTAGGACCTCTGCAATTCGACTGGACATGCTCTCAATCAACTTCTGGGCCAATTCCTGACTGATACCAACCCATTCTTTCATAATCACTTCTTGGAGTTTGTCAGAATTAGTGGGTTTTTGTTTGTCCACCCGCCTCTTGAGGATTGACCACAAGTTCTCAATGGGATTAAGATCTGGGGAGTTTCCAGGCCATGGACCCAAAATGTCAACATTTTGGTCCCCGAGCCACTTAGTTATCACTTTTGCCTTATGGCACGGTTCTCCATCATGCTGGAAAATGCATTGTTCTTCACCAAACTGTTGTTGGATTGTTGGAAGAAGTTACTGTTGGAGGGTGTTTTGGTACCATTCTTTGGCTGTGTTTTTGGGCAAAATTATGAGTGAGCCCACTCCCTTGGATGAGAAGCAACCCTACATATGAATGGTCTCAGGATGCTTTACTGTTGGCATGACACAGGACTGATGGTAGCGCTCACCTTTTCATCTCCGGACAAGCCTTTCTCCTGATGCCCCAAACAATCGGAAAGAGGCTTCATCGGAGAATATGACTTTGCCCAGTCCTCAGCAGTCCATTCACCATATTTTCTGCAGAAGATCAATCTTTTTTTTTTTTTTTGGAGAGAAGTGGCTTCTTTGCTGCCCTTCTTGACACCAGGCCATCTTCCAAAAGTCTTCGCCTCACTGTGTGTGCAGATGCGCTCACACCTGCCTGCTGCCATTCCTGAGCAAGCTCTGCACTGGTGGCTCTCCGATCCCGCAGCTGAATCCTCTTTAGGAGACGATCCTGGCGCTTGCTGGACTTTCTTGGATGCCCTGAAGCCTTCTTAACAAGAATTGAACCTCTTTCCTTGAAGTTCTTGATGATCCTATAAATTGTTGATTAAGGTGCAATCTTAGTAGCCACAATATCCTTGCCTGTGAAGCCATTTTTATGCAACGCAATGATGGCTGCACGCTTTTCTTTGCAGGTCACCATGGTTAACAATGGAAGAACAATGATTTCAAGCATCACCCTCCTTTTAACAGGTCAAGTCTGCCATTTTAACCCAATCAGCCTGACCTAATGATCTCCAGCCTTGTGCTCGTCAACATTCTCACCTGAGTTAATAAGACGATTACTGAAATGATCTCAGCAGGTCCTTTTAATGACAGCAATGAAATGCAGTGGAAAGTTTTTTTTGGGATTAAGTTAATTTTCATGGCAAAGAAGGACTATGCAATTCATCTGATCACTCTTCATAACATTCTGGAGTATATGCAAATTGCTATTATAAAAACTTAAGCAGCAACTTTTACAATTTCCAATATTTATGTAATTCTCAAAACTTTTGGCCACAACTGTACATTTATTGTGGCAGTTGAGTGTAGGGACCCGCAAGAGAATGAGGATCCTTGACGTGGGCTTGCGGGCTGAGGTTTTTTGGCCATAACATAGTTAAAAGTAAATATCAATACTAATGATGTTTTCCACAAAATGTCAACGACATTAACATTGTTAGTATTTAGCATATATGGTACAAAAAATCTTCTAATACCTCATGTTCACATGACCCAAATTCAGATTATGTTAGTCAAAATAAAAATTTGGTTTTCTTGGGAACTGGTGTGCATGTCTATGTGTTGAGGAAATGTGTAGAAGAACTGTAAATATTTGGTGTATTTTAAAAATTAACACAAGCCAATTTAAATTTTAGAATCAAAATTTACATTAAACATGTGGCACTCAAATACAAATCCAAGACCATGACATAAAGGATACACAAACAATAAAGAACAGAAAATAGAACATTTCTGACGATATCACATTACAGCTCAAACTGGTCTTGTGTAAACGAGCCAGGCCCATATGTTGATCATGGCCGTACATGGCCAGGATCAGTGGCCCCAGTTGCCAAAGTGTGCTGGTAAGTTGGCTGACTAACAGGTGGTGTAGGGTCTTGGGACCATTGGTATGGTGGGGGGTGGGGGGGCGGGGGGGGGGGGGGGGAGATGGCCCTTGAGGTGGGTGTAAAGGCTGGTGGTAGCTGCATCCATGCTGCTGAGGGGGAATATTCAAGATTTGCTTGTCTCCCTGGTAAGGGGAGGCATACATTTTTAGAACGAGGGCCAGTGAAGCCACACATTCATGATGCTTGTCGGTAGGGGCCTGCTTCAATAAAGGAGCGAGGCCCCTCAACATTGACTCTTCAATGCCATCACTCCTCCTCTGGGCAAGGAATTAAATGACTCGGGCATCTATCATCTCCCGAGTCGGTTGCCCAGAGGAAGAGTGAGGGACATTGCGGTGACGCCCGGGCTGCGGCTGCTGAACTGGTGATGGGCTCCGCGGAGATAGGGTAGGGTGGGCTGGGCCAGTGATGGCTGGTCAGGCTTCTTAGTGGGCATTGGGGCAGGACTATTTGCCGGGGAAAAGACTGCCGGCGTGTCACTTTGGCCCGTCTCCGAGTCCTCTGGGTCATCCAGACTGTCCACAGTACTGTATTGAAAAATGACATGAAAACATATATTACATCATTTGCTTACTACATTTCAAAAGTACTTAAAGTATAACTGTCATATTTTTTTGGGGGGGAGTATTGGATTGTGGTGATTAATATCTCCTTGGTGGCCCTATTTAAACTTTTCACTGTGTATTCAATTACCCCTTAATTCCACAGTTTAGTTCCCTGTACTGCCTACTTTTACCTGTGCTTAAAATCAGGTTGCTATGCAGGGTCAGTCTATGTGTTGAAGGACTGAGGACGCAGAAGCACACAGCGTGCAAGGTCACATTACTGACAGCCAGGGACTTTAAGTAAATGATTAAAGCCAGGTCCTCCCCAGCAGCTGATAACAGTGCCTGGGCTGTGTGCACTTCTCCCTGTCCCTGCGCTTGGCAGACGCTCCCTCACTCAGCAGACTTGGACAATGCAGGGCCGAAGCAGCGCAGACCAGGGAAGGGAGATCTGCCGTCTGCTCAGTGTATAAATGAAAGCAACATGTGGTAAGAGGACCCCTTTGTGCTCTAGGCGATTAACCCTTTAGGGGGAGGGCTGTGGTTACTGACACTATTGGGGGGCTATTGTTACTGGCTAGTGAGGGCAGGCGGGATTAGCCTCAGGGTGAGGGCAGTGGTGGCCATCTTAACGGAATAGTGAAATTGCAGTTTTATGCAGACTGGTTGCTAAGGGCTGAATCTTATTAAATATGGGGTAAGTCAGTCTAATAGTAACTGATTCTGGAATATCATGTTATTAGTAACTACATATACAGTACAGACCAAAAGTTTAGACACACCTTCTCATTCAAAGAGTTTTCTTTATTTTCATGACTATGAAAATTGTAGATTCACACTGAAGGCATCAAAACTATGAATTAACACATGTGGAATTATATACATAACAAAAAAGTGTGAAACAACTGAAAATATGTCATATTCTAGGTTCTTCAAAGTAGCCACCTTTTGCTTTGATTACTGCTTTGCCCACTCTTGGCATTCTTTTGATGAGCTTCAAGAGGTAGTCACCTGAAATGGTCTTCCAACAGTCTTGAAGGAGTTCCCAGAGATGCTTAGCACTTGTTGGCCCTTTTGCCTTCACTCTGCGCGGTCCAGCTCACCCCAAACCATCTCGATTGGGTTCAGGTCCGGTGACAGTGGAGGCCAGGTCATTTGGCGCAGCACCCCATCACTCTCCCTCATGGTCAAATAGCCCTTACACAGCCTGGAGGTGTGTTTGGGGTCATTGTCCTGTTGAAAAATAAATGATGGTCCAACTAAACGCAAACTGGATGGAATAGCATGCCGCTGCAAGATGCTGTGGTAGCCATGCTGGTTCAGTATCCCTTCAATTTTGAATAAATCCCCAACAGTGTCACCAGCAAAGCACCATCACACCTCCTCCTCCATGCTTCACGGTGGGAACCAGGCATGTAGAGTCCATTCGTTCACCTTTTCTGCGCCGCACAAAGACACGGTGGTTGGAACCAAAGATCTCAAATTTGCACTCATCAGACCAAAGCACAGATTTCCACTGTCCAAACTTCTGCTTGTTGCCTGTCCCTAGCAGTGGTTTCCTAGCAGATATTCTACCATGAAGGCCTGATTCACACAATCTCCTCTTAACAGTTGTTCTAGAGATGTGTCTGCTGCTAGGACTCTATGTGGCATTGACCTGGTCTCTAATCTGAGCTGCTGTTAACCTGCGATTTCTGAGGCTGGTGACTCGGGTGAACTTATCCTCCGCAGCAGAGGTGACTCTTGGCCTTCTTTTCCTGGGGCGGTCCGCATGTGAGACAGTTTCTTTGTAGTGCTTGATGGTTTTTGTGACTGCACTTGGGGACACTTTCAAAGTTTTCCCAATTTTTCGGACTGACTGACCTTCATTTCTTAAAGTAATGATGGCCACTCGTTTTTCTTTACTATGCTGCTTTTTTCTTGCCATAATACAAATTCTAACAGTCTATTCAGTAGGACTATCAGCTGTGTATCCACCTGACTTCTCCACAACGCAACTGATATTCCCAACCCCATTTTTAAGGCAAGAAATCCCACTTATTGAACCTGACAGGGCACACCTGTGAAGTGAAAACCATTTCAGGTAACTACCTCTTGAAGCTCATCAAGAGAATGCCAAGAGTGTGCAAAGCAGTAATCAAAGCAAAAGGTGGCTACTTTGAAGAACCTAGAATATGACATATTTTCAGTTGTTTCACACTTTTTTTGTTATGTATGCAATTCCACATGTGTTAATTCATAGTTTTGATGCCTTCAGTGTGAATCTACAATTTTCATAGTCATGAAAATAAAGAAAACTCTTTGAATGAGAAGGTGTGTCCAAACTTTTGGTCTTTACTGTATGAAAATTGAAATTAGGGTCTAAGTGTTACAGTTATCCTTTTAATGTTTTCTAAATAAAAACAGCTGTGTGTAAACTACATATACGGTGAACATGCATACATCACAGATTTTTTACTAATTTTGGATTATTACCTTCAATGTGAATTTACAAAAAAAACAACAACCTATAAACCTTTTTTTTTTTTTTTGGTCACAATGCTAAATGTGAAACTATTTGTAAAACATTGTTTGGCGTTTGGATCTGTCCAGCACAAAACAAGGTATACACATTCAAGGACCAAAAGCAGTGCTGATATTCTGTCCATCTGTTCTGTATCTGGCCTGCTTCTACCATCCTAACATCCTTATGTAATGAAAACCGAAAAGAACATAATTTCCTGAAAAACAACATGGACCAGGCATCACAATGCCATGGTGGTAGTAGTAGTTACAAATCAGCTGGCCAGGCAACAGGGTTTTTCAAACCTTTTCATATTTATGACCTATTCACAGGATAGGTACACAAGATCATATTGGAGGGGGACCAACAGCCGGCAACCACGACGATCAACTGTATGATGAGACAATGCGTGCAGTGTGCACGGGCCATCTCCCTTCTCGATTTCTGCTCTGATTGCAGACATCTATGTGACTTGATCTTGAAAATAGTTACATAGGTAAAAAAGAGATACAGGAGGTGGCATGTGCGCTCTGCACGTGTCGTCTCATCATACAGCTCATCATCGGTGGTGGCCGGTGTTACTACCCCACAAAAATTATTTGGATCACCTACACAAAGGATAGGTCATCAATAGTACAACGCCACACAACTCTTACATTCTTTACCACTATGGCTAACCAAGATTAGGAACTAATAATAACCTGCAAATAAGGTTTTTGACACAACAAAAATACTTACGGTCTCAAATCCATCACAAAAATTGCAATTGGGCCATGTATAAATATGGCTAGCGGAATTGGTCCCGGCAGCTGTTCCATCGGGTTTTTGTCTGTTTCACTGTAAAGAAATGAAATATACCAATTTTGCTCTAAAAAAATGTAAGCAACAAATATTAAATAATATCAGTACAAATACCAAAGGGAAAATTTAAAGCTAAATCAAGATGATAAATGTCTGAATTGGCAAGATTATACAGCACATGGTACAGTACTGCAGGTGTGTGGATACTAATGCACAATAAGTTCAGGAAGGAGGAGATTAGTCGTGCAAGCCATTTGTACTAAAATTCTTTATAATATGTGATAGTGACAACTATAGGATGCTCAATTACAAAAGGGACACGTGTCACCAAATAAAAAATGCACATATAGGTTAGACATGACTACTGTTTGCTGTACAAGTTTTCCACACAAGTGGCTAGCAATTAGCATAACCTGTGACCTTGAACATCCTGTATATTCATTTTATTGGCACAAGTTCTGGCAGACAGTTTTGCCAAACCAAATGATAGAAATAAAACGGACTCGGACGCAGATGACAAACTGATGTGCCTCTGCATTTTTTAGTGGTCCCATTTTTCGCGGACAAGAATAGGACAGGTTATATTTTTTTGACGGACTGGAACCACGGACCATGGACACGGATAACAAATGGTGGACTATCCGCATTTTCAACGGCTCCATAGAAATGAATGGGTCTGCATCTAAAAATGCTAAAATCAGCGGAACGGATGGGGAAAACAAACAACGGTCGTGTGCATGAGGCCTTACTTGCAGTGCAACATACAGGAAAATCCATTTCACACGTTTAATTTTTTTTATTTTATTATATGCAAAAGTGTCCAAAATAAAAGCTTTTAAAGGAAGTAAAAAAATAAATAAAAACGGGTGACAAATTTTAAAAATCTATAAAAACACATTTTATTACAGAGTAATGGTTTTGGAAGTGCATCTTTTTTTAAAATAAATATACCATATATACCTTATACCAAAAGTGGAGATTTAGCACATAGTACCCTTTTTTTTTAAAGAATATTATTGAATAAAAATTTTCATAAAATGCTAAATTCATCTAAATAAAATTGATACATAAAAGTTAATCTTGTAAGACTAGGTTCACATCTGCCGGAGATAGAATACTGCATGTAGCTGTATTTTCTCTAGCAAAATGCCAGCATTCATGTTGGACACACAGCGAATCCCATTATAGTGAATGGGATCCGTGGCGCACCAGCACCACCAGAACAGAATGCCGGGATCCTAGTGCTAAAGAGAACATAGACGGACTAAGGCCCCTTGTAGATGAGCGTGTCCGGATTAGGTCCGGATGCGTTGCATCTGCGATCAGGGAAAATCGTGCGAGTAGGTACGCAATTGTAGTCATTTTTGACTGCAATTGCGTTCTTATGTTCAGTTTTTAGCGCACGGGTTCAATGAGTTTTGCACGCGCGTGATAAAAAACTGACTGTGGTACCCAGACCCGAACCCAGACTTCTTCACTGAAGTTCGGGTTTGGGTTAGGTGTTCTGTATATTTTATTATTTTCCCTTATAACATGGTTATAAGGGAAAATAATAGCATTCTTAATACAGAATGCTTAGTAAAATGTGGCTTTAGGGGTTAATAAATAAAAAATATATAACTCTCCTCATCCTATTGTTCGCGCAGCCGACATCGTCTTCTTTCTTCTTCTTTCAGGACCTGCAGAAGGACCTTTGATGACGTAATCGCGCTCACTACGTGGTGAGCGTGGTGACATCAGCGCAGGTCCTGCTGAATGAAGATAGAAATCTTCTATCTTCATTCAGCAGGACCTGCGCTGACGTCACAGCACTCACCGCGTGGTAAGCGCGATTACATCATCAAAGGTCCTGAAAGAAGAAGAAAGAAGACGATGCCGGCTGTGCGAACAACAGGATGAGGTGAGTTAATTTATTTTTATTTTTTAACCCCTAAAGCCACATTGTAGTAAGCATTCTGTATTAAGAATGCTATTATTTTCCCTTATAGCCATGATATAAGGGAAAATTATACAGTAAATTTACTTACATCATCTCCTAGCAACCATGCGTGAAAATTGCATGCAATCCGCACCTGCTTGCAGATGCTTGCGATTTTCACGCAGACCCATTCATTTCTATGGCGCCTGCGTTGCGTGAAAAACGCAGAATATAGAACATGCTGTAATTTTCATGCAATGCACAAGTGATGTGTGAACATCACCGCTCATGTGCACAGCCCCATAGAAGTGAATGGGTCCGGATTCAGTGCGGGTGCAATGCGTTCACCTCATGCATTGCACCCGCATGGAATTCCCGTGTGAAAGGGGCCTAAGGGTACCTTGCCAAATAGATCAACTCTTGGCTGGAAATCAGCTTGTAAGTTAGTGGTGGAAAACCTGCGACTCTCCCTCTCTCACATGAGAATTTTTCAACCTCTTTAGAGGAGAACTACAGTCTAAGGCCTCTTTCACACTACTGTATGGCTGTTTCAGTGTTTTAAGGTCCGTTTTTCACGGATCCGTTGTTCCATTTTTTTTGTTTCCATTGTGTTTCCATCTCGGTTCTGTTTTTCCGTTCCGTTTTTCCGTATGGCATATGCAGTATACAGTAATTACATAGAACAAATTGGGCTGGACATAACATTTTCAATAGATGGTTCCGCAAAAAACAGAACGGATACGGAAGACATAGGGATGCATTTCCGTATGCATTCCGGTTTTTTTTGCGGACCCATTGACTTTAATGGAGCCACGGAACGTGATTTGCAGCCAAATATAGGACATGTTCTATCTTTTAACGGAACAGAAAAACGGAAATACGGAAACGGAATGCATACGGAGTACAATCCCTTTTTTTTTGGCGGAAGCATTGAAATGAATGGTTCCGTATACGGAATGCAAAAAACGGCCCGCAAAACGGAAACAAAAACGGTAGTGTGAAAGAGGCCTAAATGATATGTCGTATGCCTGATATGTCAAAGATGCATGTGAGAAGATCTCATTGATGAAGTGTGTGATCTCGGTCCATCACCCATTTCCAGAATGAAATGGCTCTATAGAGCACTTATTGCACACTGATTTATAGATTTCTGTCACTGAAAATCTGGTTCGGCATTGAAGTCAAGCTGTAATTGAGGTGAATGTAAGGGTCCATTTACACGTCCGCAAAATATGTCCGCATCCGGGTGCGGACCTATTCATTTTTAATGGGGACACAAACGATGCGGACAGCACACAGTGTGCTGTCCGCATCCGCACTTCCGTTCTGCAGCCCTGCAAAAAAATAGAACATGTCCTATTCTTGTCCGCAGACACGGACAAGAAAAGGCATTTCTATTATACTGTCAGGCATGTGCTGTCCGCAAAATGCGGTACGCACATGGCCTGTGTCCTTGTTTTACGGATCCGCAATTTGCGGACTGCAAAACAGTTGCGGTTGTGTGAATGGACCCTAAAGCTCTTTGATTAAAATGTCACATTTCCATTAACAGAAATCTGAGTTAGTGCCAAAGGGATTTGAAACTTCTATAGAGCCCATTTTATTCAGAACTCAGTAGTGACCTGAGCTCACAGACTTTAATGTGATCTTCTCACATGTATGTGTATCTATGACCTATCAGAAGACCTGGATATCCTCTTTAAAGGGGTTATCCAAGACTATAAAATGCCCCCCCTCCCCTATATTCCGGGCCCCTCACATTGAATATACTTACCTGGCTCCCCGCGCCACTGCTGGTCCCAGCACCACCGCTGCTGTTTCTCCCCGTGCGCGGATGAAAACATCCGTGATGCTAGACCGGCCTGTCCCCGTCCCCGCCTGCCATTGGCTGCCCCTTGACACAGGGAGAAGCAGCAGCGGCGGTGCGGGGACCAGGAGCGGCCGCAGAGAACTAGGTAAGTATATTCATTGTGAGGGGCCTGGCATGTGGGGGGGCATTTTATAGTCTTGATAACCCCTTTAAGCTATTGGCACATGAGCCAAACTTTCCACTGTGTTCCCCCAACTGGTTAAACTTTTATAATGAAAATAATTTGTGTAGGACAAACTGTATTTATTTTTTTACATTTTTGGGCAAGAAATACAGGAGGACATGCTGCTTGGTATTTAAAGAACCACTCCTGTTTAGTGCCACATAGACTATGATTAAAAATAATGTAGAGGCTCTTTTGTATGCATTTTGTATACCTCTTAGTTGATGTGGCATTTATGGGCTGTCAGCTTGGCTCCTTTCCCTCTTATATTGTTCCCCTAATGCCGCATACATTTCCCATTATGCTTCTGGCTTTGTGTCAAGCAAATCGTCCCTGACAAGTGTCTAATCACAATGTGCTGCTGGCAAACAATAATTCAGTATGGGCAAGAGTGATGGCGTTACTGTGGAGGAGATCACTTCATGTAATAGCAGCGGTCTCCTCTACTGATGAGCAGACGATTGTCGCGAAGGTACGCTTCCTTCCCGACAATCGTCTGCTACATCACTAGCTGTAATACAGCCCATAGAGCGGTCAGTGACATCACAATACACTTGTTCTGCAGCAAATGATAGATAATGACCTAGAACTTCTGTCCCCTAACTAGCGCTGCAGAGTTTGTGTAGTCCTATGTGATACAACTTCAGCCTGTCTTCCCTGCCGCCTGCTTATGATGGGTTTCTCCTTGTCAGACTTTACAAGCAGAAGGCAGGGGAATAGAATAGAATATACTGGAGATGCACCGACAGTATAGAAAGTGTGAGCCTGGGGAGTTTTATACCTCTACAGCTTATAATTGTATAGGCTCGCTGCTCTCCTGCTCCCTTACATAGTACAGAATATGATATCTGCAGTACTGTAGGGACCTATAGAGGAACAAGTAAAGATACCCATTCACATTACCCTAAAATTGATCAAAGCGGATGAATTCAATAAAGACAAATACTCGTAGGTTGAAATTTAACCAATGATGATTGTTTTAGCTGACCGATGACAGACCATCATCGTTTGAAAAGAAGTTGGCTCCACTTAAGAATTTCGTCCAATAGTCAGAACGAAAGATCTTATTTCAAAGAAAGATCATTTTTTTCATGAATGATCTTTCTTACATGAACAATCGTTCGGCCATCGCCCAGTTTCATTGAACGTTTATAGGCAGTGATGCCCAATATGGACTAATATGTGTATGGTCATGTCTGAAAGGATCGTTCACCAGATGTTTGTTCGTTCAACCATCATCCTACTTCTATCTAATATATATGACCACCTTAAAACTTGGTGGGGAAGGGAGGGGTCTGAGAGCTTTAGGGGGGGGAGGATTTGATAGATGATGATGAGATACTGACCTCTTGTCTACACATGGGGGCAAGCCCTGGACTGGTGGTCAGACAGGGGTCACATGGCAAAGCTGTCCATGATTAAAGAGTTTAAAATGAATGGGTGCATCTGAACTAGGATGAAGCAAATTACACTGCTAGAATATTATATGTCGGTGACCTGCTTGGAATTAGACACCCTCTGTAAAAGTATGCCTTTTATTTCTGTATGAAAAGAAAACACTATTAAAACAAATATCTCATTTACACAGTAATTACAAGATATATATATATATAGCCCTAGAGTGAATATGTACAAGTCCATTTACTCAGGCAGTTTCATTTAGATTTATAAGAAATCTATACATGCAGAGTTCGGGTCCATTCACACGTCTGTCTGCGTTTTGCAGATCCGCAAAACACGGACACCGGCAATGTGCATTCTGCATTTTGCGGACCGCACATCGCCGGCACTCTCATAGAAAATGCCTTTTCTTGTCTGCAATTGCGGACAAGAATAGGACATGTTCTATTTTTTTGTGGAACGGAAGTGCGGATCCGGAAATGTGGATGCGGACAGCACATTCCGGCCCCATTAAAAAAGAATGGGTCCGCACCTGTTGCGGAACAAATGTGGACCCATTTTGCGGACGTGTGAATGGACCCTTATCTGGAGTCCTATATGAGCCTATACAATTTTACAATGTAGCAAAAGTGAGATACAGCTATATGAAATAAATTCCCTCTACTTATATACTGTATATGTATTAAATATTGCACTGTGTGAACTATTAAATCCTGTGTACTCCTGGAGAACTGGCATGACTCAAGATGGCATCTTGTAGGTACTGTGCAACATGTATACCCAAATAGTCCAAAACATGGGCTGGAACAATAAGAAGCATTGGTCCATGAAGGCAGAGGAAATCTATAGGCATTGTTTTGCTGAATACTGTACTGTAGAACATGCATGCGCCGGTCTCTTGAAGAAACAACAAGTCCTCATGAATGTATACTCCATTTAATCAGCATTTTTTCCTTGGTTTGTGTAGCCATGATAGCTGCGCCTTTTTGTCATTGAGATGGTTCTTCATGCTGTGAGATGAGAGGTGGAGTAGGTTTTGCTTCAGTTCAATGCTTTCGGCTCTCTTAAACATTGCTGCCCTCTGTCCATCTTCCACACAGGATGACCCCAATTCATGGACATATTTTTATGCACAGAATCGTGTTTTTTTTTATAAATAATACAATGTCCTGTGGTTATATTTCATCTTCTCTGAATTTCCACAGCCTTCCAACCTAAAAAGACATATGAGAATCATTATATATGCATTGTAAGTATGCTCTATAAGGAAATAAAGATGATCTGTTTCACGTAAGTCCTTTGGGGATTCTTATCAGGGTCTGATTGGCCTAGCAGAGCATCCTTCAGCTTTGAACCATAGTAGGCCCCAAAGATCCAGGAGAATAAAAATCATTTGGCTGCCTTTGGAGCCAATCATTTGCCACCAAGATCTATTTCTTTGATTCAAAACCTATTAAACTTTATTGATGATATAAGGGTTGGGCCTCAAGAATAAATTCCTCTGTTGGGCCCAAGGAACCCCAGTCCAACACTTGTTCTTAAGGTCCATTTTTTTCTTATGAAGGTCCATTGCCAACATGCAACTCTTTTTATAATGCTTTATGGTTTAAAATACAACATCATGTATTAAAAATGGAACATTTCCATGAAAAGTCTGAACTTTTCAATAAAGTCCTCAGTCAGATAACATTTTTTTAAAAACTTTTTTACAATATCTATGTTGGTGTATTGGGTTTATTTTGGTCGTGGGGATGTTGGTACAAATCTATGATTTAAAATATCAAGTTTATGTCATTGGCTATATTTTGTGCTATTTATTTTGTTGGCTCTTAGGTCATCTCCTCTAGACTTTCTTTGCCACATTCTTTAAGATACTGCCTTTACAAAGTAGCTGATAAATACAGACAATAGGTCTTAGACAAACAATGATTTCTTTCTGCAGGCTATTTTATTTGGCCTAATGGGGCGGTAAGTTTACAGTGCAAGTTAAATACCCTTATACGCAACTGATACAATGTTGCCCTGCTTCACCTCAGTGGGGGCTGAGGGCAAATATTTTTTGGTTGAAATCAGTCAAATTATCAGGTAACTCATTCATCATCTCTTTCAGAGCTTCAATAGGATTGCGGAAGCCCTTGAGATAGTAATGTTTTAATAGACACAGTATCAGTCAATTAGTGGTCTTGATATTTAACAAACAGAGTACTATCTTTTCGATCCATTGCTATAATGTATCACTTGATCTGGTGCCTAGAGTACTCCACTCACATGATAATGTCACATGCTAATTCTGCTTTCTGAACTAGTGCTGACAGAGTAGAGAGCAGTGATTTGTTATCATGCACAAGGATGTATTTCTTTTTTTTACTTCGGCTGGCCATACACATTAGCTGTTGGCCAGAAGCTTATTCAGCCAACAGCATTCTCTCCCAACTCACCCCCCCCCCCCCCCCCCCATACTCTTGCACACTTGGGTGTTCTCAATAGAAATGGGGAGTAATCTGCTCCCTGATCTTCTCACCCTGAAACCAGCAGTTGAAGGACCCCGTACACATTAAATGGTCAGCTGGTTTGGTCAACGTTAATATGTATGGCCACCTTTACTGTCCACTATGAAAAGCCACCAGAGTACTGCAGTCTAAAATCAGTATCTTACCAATTAGAATTTTTTATTCTGTCACTTGCTCCTTTTTGACAGACAACAAAAATGAACTTTGTTAGCATTGACTGTTGTGTTTAAAAAAAATATAATGAAGAGCAACTGAAACTTGTAAAATTTTTACTGGTAATTAACAGTGAGACTAAACCATTGATTTCACAGATCATTCTTAAATCTAGTCCATAAGCTGTGTCTGGTATTCCAACTCTGTTCTGAGTTGCAATACTAGATGTTGCAAAGTGTGACACTGTTCCTTGGTAAAAAGCAGTCCTTTCTAATCTCAGCAAGCCCTTTAAACAAGGAGTTGTCCCATTATAATACCTTATCCCCTATACACAGGATAGGGGACAAGTGTCTGATCGGCAGGAGTCTGAACACTGGGGTCCCCTACCAATCACGAGAATGGGGTCCTGTGTTCCCCCGTTTGAATGGAGCTGCAGACAAACCTGTGTCCTTCACGCCATTCAACTCTGTGAGTGGTGGAGATAGACGAGTTCAAGCGCTTGACTATCTCTGGCAGCCACAAAGACCTGAATGGAGCATGGTGTTTGTCCGCTGCTCCATTCAGCACTTTGTGATGGCCTGAGATTGCTAAATTCAAGCCTTTGGCTATCTCCGGCAGCCTCATAGAGCTAAATAGAGTGGCAGCGCATATGCTTGTCTGCTGCTTCAATCAAACAGGAGACCATGGGACCCAGTTCTCCTGAAAGGCTCCGGCTCCAGCGGTCTGACCCCCACTGATCATTACACGGAGTTGATTTTCTGGCATGATTCTGTCCTTTTTAAATACTGCTTATTTTTTTTACACATTGCTTTATTTTTATTTTTTTAAATGAAGATTTGATTATTTCATCATGTATTTTTGAGTATATAAGTGGTGGTGTATGTTGGAATGGGTCTTAGCTTCATAAGTCCAAGCCCTCTGGAATGCCTTCCTTGATGACCTCCCTCTCTCTACTCAGTCCTACCTTGTGATTAATGTGCTCATAAGCTCTGGCATCGAACATGTTCCCAAAATTGATCTTTTTACAACTGAACACATGCTGGGAGAATGTACCATGCTAATTTGTCTTGGGATAATTTGGAGATAAAGATCTGACTTATTTCACAACAATTATTTAGCCATTCCTTCTTGGCTAAATAACATATTTCACTTTGAATGATGATCGAACACGGCATAAACTTTTACATCTGGTGTAAAGAGGGAAAAAATATCTTTCTGTGGGTGAAGGAAACTCTAGATATCATGTTACTATGTTGTTGGGGAGCTGATCTAAAAATATTTTGTGCTTTTCTGATCTCTATCTCCAGACCTAGTTCATTAGTGTAAAACACTGTCAGTTCACTGAGATCTCTTTAAGGGCTGGAGCATTTCTTACAGTCAGGGCCGGTGCAAGGATTTGTGCCAACACAAGCGAAGCTACATTTTGGTGCCCCCCCCCCCCCCCCACGCTTCTCCTCTCTGCTTCAAACAATGGCTGGTATAAGGACCATATTTTTCGCCCTCTAAGACACACCTAGGTTTTAGAGGAGGATAATAAGAAAAAAATATTTTCCATTACACCTCAGGTCAGACCAGCAATCAGACCCCCAATGTTAATCAGACCTCAGCTCACAGCCCCAATCAGACCCCCAATGTTAATCAGACCTCAGATCAGAACCCCATGTCAGACATCAGCCCCCAGCCATCAGTCCCCCATGTCACATTTCTCCCCCTCCATGTCACATTTTTCCGCCCTCCCCCAGGGTGCGCCCTAAGGCGGCCGCTTGGTCTGCCTTATGGTAGCACCGGCCCTGCTTACAGTTGTATGTGTTTATGGGGAAGGTGGTTCATGAGTAGTATTTCTATCACCTTGTTGTCACATGTTTTCCAGGCATGTGAATAGCAACGTTACCTTACCAGTTCCATGTGAGTGTGATATGGGTGCATTATTGCGCCCGTATTACAGAAACAAGTCCCAGCCTGACTGGCGGTCTAATGACCTAAACTATCAGCATCTTTAAGATCTATGTTCCTGTTAGTTTGGGTCATTAAACCTGCAGACAGGGTTGGACTTGTTTTTGTAATACAGGCACAGATAGGCATCCATATTACACTTTAGTTAAACTGGCATAAGTAGGCAAATTTTCAGCAAAAAGCTGTGTAATCTTTAGGAAAATTTCTTCAGACTGTACTTTGTTTTGAATTTTTAGAGCAGAATCTGCAAATGAATACACTGCATGTGAAGTTCCTTTAGAGCCCTTACACAGCCCATTACAGTAGGCAGTTATCAGGATTGATCCATACATGCCTGATAATTGCCTGCTTGTCAGAGGAGGTGAGAGCAGCATATACATGCAGCAATCACCTCTGCTCTATGGGGACAAGAGATCACTGCTGCGATTGCCCATCCTCATTAATTCTGTGCAGCAGATTGCTCTTTAGTTCTGCTGCCAAGAAGTTAAGCTTTAGAAGACCACATCAGCTATGCCTTCACCCAATGAACAAGCTTTTGCTCGTTCATCGGGTGATTGGCAGCACCTTTACACAGGGCAGTTATCCGGAATGAGCATACCTAGAAATTTTCCTTCCTTATAATTGCCCCTATCATTGGCCCATGTAAATGGGCCTTTAGTCTTTCCTTTGTACTTTTCATTGTTGGATATTGTGGATAAATTGTGTATGTAAGACTACCCAATTATATTAGAGCCCTGACAGTTTTCAGACACCAAGAAGTTTTGACTTTGACGTCTGCTGGGGTTCCAATATTCTTGGCAGCAAAAATAATGTAGACTGCACTTTCTGTCAAAATCACTTTAAGGGCTCATTCACACGACCGCGTGAAGCCCGTGCCCGTATTGCGTGCCGCATTTGTGGATCCGTAATACACGTGTCCCATTCAGTGGCCATTCCGCATCGCAGATGCGGACCCATTCATTTCTAATGGGTCTGCAAATCCGGAGATGCGGAATGGTGTGGAACGGAACCATGGAACGGAACACTATGGAGTGCTTTCTGAGGTTCCGTTCCGCGCTTCCGCACGGCAAAAAGATCTTTTTGCGGAATGGAGGGATCGCGGACCCATTCAAGTGAATGGGGCTGCGATCCTTATGCGGCTGCCACACGGCAGGTGCCCGTGCTTAGCGGCCCGCAATTTGCGGTCCACAGCACGGGCACAGGCTTCACATGGTCTTGTGAACACCCCTAAATCTGATGGACCATGTGTCTGGAGTCAAGAAAGATAGCTGTAAGCTGAATGTGTATGGGCGTCATTATGTTTAACACTTCCTTTTATAATATCACAATGTGTTATCAGTGGCTTTACACAGGAATGCAGGTGAACCTTGTACGTATTATCATGATGAACATTAGAAAACTAGAATAAGTCCAGTCTTTATACATCTGTAGATGTTTGACTTGCTGTGTTTGGAACGCAATCCCAGATTTTCCTCGCAGAGGTTGCAGACTGTAGTATTTTTGCAGTCTGCTCCTCATAACCTGTTTACGTCTGTCATGTGGACGCCTCATTATTTCTATTGTGCGTGTTCATCTAACTGGTAAATGTGCAAATGATGCTCAGTTTGTAAGCCTGTGTAAAACGATGGCAGGATTAGATGTCTGGGACAATACCACCACTTAACAACCTCTGTGACAAGGTGCTGGTATTTATGTGCTCCTGACCTGCCCACATTCATCATTTGGAGCCTTTTCCTGAGCTCAGACTTCCCAGGAGTCCAATTTTACTTAATCATGTGGTTCTTTTGTCATGTGGACATGTTCCCATTAGGGATTAGAATGAATCCACCAACTCAACTTCAATTCAGAAACCAAACCGCACTGAAGTTTGGGCGTCTGTAAGGGTCAGAATGATGGCCTTAGGTTCCTGTGAAGGTACATTATAAATGGATGCCTTAAAAATAAAAGCTGAATTTCAATGTATTATTAAGTACCCCATTTGGCGCTGGAACTATTGGTATCATCCTGTTTTCGTATTTGTGTGACCCTGTCCTCATTCAATTTATAAACTCCGAATTGAATGAGGATTCCTCTTTAGTTAGATAATAAATGTTCTCATTTTCACTAGGTTGGGAATTAACATTATATCTCTTCTCCAATCCTTACATTGCATTTAGGGTGGTTTCACAATTTTTTTTTTGTAAAATTCCATCATTTTTGAGCCACTGAGCAACAGTTGAGTAATGGTTAGTTTTTATATTTCTGACAAACTTTTTAAACTCATGGACAACCCCTTTAAAGAGGACCTTTCATTACAATAAAAGAAAAATCTAAACTAAGTATGCTGACATGGAGAGCAGCGCCCAGGGACCTACCTGCACTTACTATTATCCCTGGGCGCCGCTCCGTTCTCTCGGTATAGGCTCCGGTATCTTCAGATTTTCGGCTCAACTGGGAGGAGCCTGCTCTTGTTCTCCTGGGCGTCTCCCAATCGCAGCACTCAGCTCATAGCCTGGGAGAAAAAAACCTCTCAGGCTGTGAGCTGAGCGCTGCGATTGGCCAGCGCTACAGCCTGGGAGAGGGAGACGCCCAGGAGAACAAGAGCAGGCTCCTCCCAGTTGAGCCAAAAATCTGAAGATACCGGAGCCTATACAGAGAGAACAGAGCGGCGCCCAGGGATAATAGTAAGTGCAAGGAGATCCCTGGGTGCCGCTCTCCATGTCTGTATACTAAGTTTAGATTTTTTTATCGTAATGAAAGGTCCTCTTTAAGTAAATGTTAAACTCATGGACAACCCCTTTAAGTAAATGCACTAACGTGAAACGTTTTTAAGAGACGCTTCCCATTAAAAACTATAGTGGTAAATATGTCATGTTTTAAAACCCTTGTGGTCATAAACAGTTAAAGGGGTTGTCTCATTTCAGCAAATAGCATTTATCATGTAGAGAAAGTTAATAATAGGCACTTACTAATGTATTTGTATTATCCATATTGCCTACTTGCTGGCTTGATTCCTTTTTCCATCACATTATACACTGCCCGTATCCAGGGGTTATGGCCACCGCTGTATCGCAGATACGAGTGGCTGGAGAAGAATCTGCTGCGCATGTGTGCCTGTGTATGCTTCCACGGTCCCAGCCACCAAAGAGGCTGGTGCATTTTCCTATAGTGTGCAAGCACAACCACCACTGCTGGTTGTAACCCCTGGATATGAGTGGTGTATAATGTAATGGAAAAATAAATCAAGCCAGCAAAGGAAGCAATATGGACAATCACAATACATTAGTAAGTGCCTTGTATTAACTTTCTCTACATGATAAATCCCATTTGCTGAAGTGACACAACTCATTTTATATCAGGACATTGCTCTTATGCTACAATCGGACTGGCCTAAAAGGCTAGCATTGTACATAATGCATTAGTGAAGATCCTGTTGTTGCTGCACTTTGAACCCAGGCTGACTATCTTGTTGTAGTATTAATCAGCCTGAATAATTACCTATCTAATATTAGAGCAAACAAGCCCTCTATTGTTATCTTCACTTTTTTTTTTTTATCACATTCACTTTATCACAATTTACAGAGGACCTGTCACCTCTTCTGACATGTCAGTTTTAGGCTGGATTCACATGAGGGAGAATAGCAAATCAATGCATTGAACTCACTCATGTGAAACCAGCCTAAGAGACATGTCAGGAGAAATAACAGGTCTTCTTTTAATGGGATTTTTTTTAGATTAAGGCTCCTTTCACACTAGCGTTCGTCGGTCCGCTCGTGAGCTCCGTTTGAAGGAGCTCACGAGCGGACCCGAACGCCTCCGTCCAGCCCTGATGCAGTCTGAATGGAGCGGATCCGCTCAGACTGCATCAGTCTGGCGGCGTTCAGCCTCCGCTCGCCTCCGCACGGACAGGCGGACAGCTGAACGCTGCTTGCAGCGTTCAGCTGTCCGCCTGGCCGTGCGGAGGCGAGCGGATCCGTTCAGACTTACAATGTAAGTCAATGGGAACGGATCCGCTTGAAGATGTCACCATATGGCTCAATCTTCAAGCGGATCCGTCCCCCATTGACTTTACATTGAAAGTCTGAACGGATCCGCTCAGGCTGCTTTCACACTTAGAATTTTTTCTAAGTTATTAATGCAGACGGATCCGTACTGAACGGAGCCTCCGTCTGCATTAATATGATCGGATCCGTTCAGAACGGATCCGATCGAACGCTAGTGTGAAAGTAGCCTAAGCCAAAGTCTTGGCAATAGCTCATTGGGGGAGATTTGTCAAGATCAAGGTCTTCGTCCCTTGCGCACTGGAGTAAGATGCGCCTAATTAATTAAGAGGCTGGTACCTCTTAATAAATAAGGTGAATCTCTAGCAGTCCATGCCCCAGAAACTCTGGTGTAGGCTCTCCCCTCCCCCTTACACTAATTGTACCTCTTAATAAATAAGGTGAATCTCTAGCAGTCCATGCCCCAGAAACTCTGGTGTAGGCTCTCCCCTCCCCCTTACACTAATTGTACCTCTTAATAAATAAGGTGAATCTCTAGCAGTCCATGCCCCAGAAACTCTGGTGTAGGCTCTCTCCTCCCCTCTTACACTAATTGTACCTCTTTTCTTGACACGAGCAAGAAACTCAAAAAGTCACAAATTTGGGTGAAAATAGGTTGCGCACCATAATTCAAAACCTTTAAACGCCACTATAGTGGCAGAACATTTTTGATAAATGTCCCTCATTGTGTTATTTATTACTAAAATGGAAATCTGTGTACTAGCCAAATGTTTTGAAATGTCATTACATATTTGAACTCTGGCCATCACGGTAATGTAATAGATGTAGCAAAACTGAATTTATCAGTAAAAGGGTTTCTCTGGACATTTTTGTTTTAATGGAAATATATTCTCCTCCATTAATCCTGTCCTGGCTCGGCACAACAATAATGTCATAAAAGGCACACTCAGCCAATCACTGGCTGAGGCGGGTCACCACTGAGGCCATTGATTGGCTGATTTGGCCTTTTCTTGGTATTTCCAGCACATTGAGCTGTGACGGGAAGTGGGAAGCATCAGAGACCGAAGCAGTATTGGAAAGTCAGTGGAAAGCAATCTGTGGAGGTGAATAATGCTTCTTTTCAATTTTTTAAAACAAATGATGTGCCCCTAAAACCTCTTAACTTTTACAAGTCAAATAAATTTTGCATCATTCATGATGTCTGAAGTTATCTTCACGACCAAGGGCCATGCATTAAGAACAGTTTTTTAGTTCAGTTATTTTGGTCATTGATTTCCATCAGTGATTGTGAGCCAAAACCAGATTGGAGCCTCCACAGACATTAGGTATAAGGCCTCATGTACACGACCGTTCCGTTTTTTGTGGTCCCCAAACCGCGGATGCACAAAAAATAGAAGCCGCCCGTGTGCCTCCCGCAATTTGTGGAACCGAAAGGGCAGCCCATTGTAGAAATGCCTATTCTTGTCCGCAAAACGGACAAGAAAAGGACATGCTATTTTTTTTGCGGGGCAACGGAACGGTGCAATGGATGCAGACAGCACACGGAGTGCGGCCCCACTCCATTGAAGTGATTGGGGACGCATCTGAGGACCCAAACAAGGCCGTGTGCATGAGGCCTAAGGGAAAGATCTATAACTGTTCTGTGTTTAGAGCCGCACCTGGTTTTGGCTCACAATCACTGATGGAAATCACTGACCGAACACTGACGTGTGAATGAGGCACTATATGATGTTTGTAGAGCAATTCAAATGGATGTGAATTGTCATATAAGAAAAAGTTCATAGAGCGTACTAGTTAATCTTTTTACATATAAAATATTGCGTGCAATAGGATGTAAATTATAAAGCATTCTGCTGACATAATATTACTGCTGGAAAATTATCGCTCCCAAAAATCTCCACTTAAAGGGAACCTGTCACCAGTTTTATGGTGTCCTAACTAAGGGCAACATAAATAAGTGACTGATTCTCTTAGCAAAATGCTGGGTCACTTTCTTTAATTGACCCAGTCAAGCAGGTGGGCAGGGGAGTGGCTATAGCTCTGAATTAAATATACGTTGGACTCAATGACATCACGCTGGACTCAAATCAGATCATTAGCATGCGGCATGTGGCATCTTTGTGTGTATATTATGAGGTAACCCTCTGTCACACCAGTAAGTGAATACATCTAAGGTACTTTTTAGTAGTTAATGATTGTATATAATTAGTTAGATTATAATTAAATATCCACATGACAGGTTCCCTTTAAGTTTAGCTGAGGGGAAAAGAGGCAGCTGTAAGACTTCTCTGGTACCATCCATCTTAGGTAGAAGACAAAATCATGCAATCTATTTTCCCCCATGTGGGCTGGGAGCCCCCGTGCTCATTCTACTGTCATCATATTTAGCTAAAAATGTTGGTTTTATACCAGCATCAAGTTTAGTCTATGGGTGGCTTCATATCACTAATATTACTGTCTATGGATGAAAACATTTTCTAGAATTGTCGTATCCGGCTGCATAACATTAATGTAATTAAGAATGAGCGAAGCGATTTTGGATGTTTCATCCGAAGTCGATTCACTCATCCCTAAATGTGACCTTAATATAGATTACGGTGACACTACTGGATCAATGAATTGTACTCTTGCCTATGTAATACTGGGCTCCGAGAGCTTCAACATTTATTACGTAGATGTACATACTGAATGTGGAAGTAGCGTACGGGCCATTACAGATTACCTTAGAGAATACATATGCTTCTGTTTAAATGAAACTTCAAGTAATCAAATAATCTAATTAAAAGCAGGTCGTAACCTCTCTTATTCAAATTGGCAAATACCATAGGCCTGATATATATTCATTAGTGTTGAACGCGAATATTCGAATAGCGAATTTTAATCGCAAATATCGTCACTTCGAGAATTCGCGAATATTTATAATATAGCGCTATATATTCGTAAAATTTGTAAAATCTAATTTTCATTTTATTTATTTTTTAAACACAGTATACATCAGGTGATCATCCCTCCCTTCTTCTAGCTTGTGATGAAGAAGGCTTTGTCACAGCTTAGCAACATCCCTAGCAACCAATAGAAAAGTTGCCTACCCCTTACTATATAAGAACCTCCCCAGCAGCTATTTTCTAAAGTTTATTGCAATTATGAAGGAGACAGCAGCGTCTTTGCTGTGCTCTGTGCGTTGTTGTATTACATTAGACAGTTAACTTATATATATATATATATATATATATAATTCAGATAGTTATGGGGAGATATTCAGTGTAGTTTAGATAGTGATATAGTGTAGCTGTAGAAGCCGATGCTGGCGGATTGACCCCTTCTATGCCGCGATCAGCACTGACCGCGGCATAGAGGGGATTTGCGGCGGGTGAGGGAGCCCATCGAGTCCCCGAACTGCTGTGGTGTGGACCCGATGGGTGAGAAGGCAGCCTGATGCCATGCAGAGGCTGCCCAATGCCTGGCATGGCATCAGGACCTGCCTTCTATGGGTGCCCAGGAGATCCAGCCTCAGGCTGTGTCTCCTAGGCAACCTGTTAGTGTATGACTCAATGTAATACATTAACAGGCAATGCATTACAATACAGATGTATTGTAATGCATTGCAGAGGGGATAAGACCCCCAAAAGTTAAAGGGAACCTGTCACCTGGATTTTGTGTATAGAGCTGAGCATATGGGTTGCTAGATGGCCGCTAGCACATCCGCAATACCCAGTCTCCATAGCTATGTGTGCTTTTATTGTGTAAAAAAACCAATTTGATACATATGCAAATTAACCTTAGATGAGTCCTGTACGTGAGATAAGTAAGGGACAGGACTCATCTCAGGTTAATTTGCATATGTATCAAATAGTTTTTTTTACACAATAAAAGCACACAGAGCTATGGGGACTGGGTATTGCGGATGTGCTAGCGGCCAGCTAGCAACCCATGTCCTTAGTTCTATACACAAAATCCCGGTGACAGGTTCCCTTTAAGTCCCAGAGTGGGACAAAAAAAAAAGTCAAAAGTAAAAAAAAGAAAAAAAACGCCCCTTTCCACTGATTTTGTATTAGAAAATAGAAAAAAATAAAAAAACACACACATATTAGGTATCGCCACGTCCGTAACGACCGTCTCTATAAATATATCACATAATTCACCCCGTCCGATAAACACCATAAAAGAAATAAGAACTGTTTAAAAAAAGCTATTTTTGTCACCTTACATCACAAAAAGTGCAACACCAAGCGATAAAAAAGGCATATGCCTCCCAAAATGGTCCTAAAAAAAAAAGTCACCTCATCCCGCAGAACAGAGCCCCTATATAAAAAAATCGCACAAAAATTTTTAAAAAATATAGCTCTCAGAACATGGAGACACTAAAACATAATTTTTGTTTCAAAAATGCAATTACTGTGTTAAAGTGAAATAAATAAAAAAAGTGGACATATTGCCACGTCCGTAACAATCAGCTCTATAAAAATATCACATGACTTAACCCCTCTGGTAAACACAGTAAAAAAAATTATTTAAAAACAATGCCAAAAAAAGCAATTTTTTGTCACCTTACATCACAAAAATTGCAACACTGAGCGATCAAAAAGGCGTATGGCCCCTTGACAATCGGTCAAAAAATAAAAAAACTCTGTCTCTCAGACTATGGAGAAACTAATACATAATTTATTTTTGTTTCAAAAATTTTATTATTGTGTAAAACTTAAATAAATAAGAGAAAGTATACATATTAGGTATTGCAACGTCCATAACGTCCTGCCCTATATAAAAATTTCATATGGACTGACCCCTGAACGCTTTAAAAATAAATAAGTAAAAACAGTGCCAAAACCACCATTTTTTTTGGTCACCTTGCCTCATAAAGTGTAATAATGAATAATCAAAAAATCATATGTACCCAAAAATGGTACCAATAAAAACGTCATCTCTTCCTGCAAAACATGAGCCCCTGCACAAGACGATCGGAAGAAAATTTTTAAAAAATATGGCGTTCAGAAAATGGAGACACAAAAACATTTTTTTTTTCAAAAATTCTTTATTATTGCTGTTTCACACGAGCAGATGCCGTGCGTGACATCCGCTCCGTGAATGACAGCCAAGACCCGATGCAGACTGCAGAGGCACGGAGCATTAACATGATTGATAATGCTCCGTGCCTCTCTGTGATCTCTTTACTACGAAATCACGGTGAGATAAAGTTGTCATTGTGATTTCGTAGTAAAGAGGTCACAGAGAGGCACGGAGCATTATCAGTCATGTTACTGCTCCGTGCTTCTGCAGTCTGCATCGGGTCTTGCCTTGTCATTCACGGAGCAGATGTCACGCACGGCATCCGCTCGTGTGAACCAGCCCTTATGTAAAACTGAAACAAACAAACAAACAAACAAAGTAGACATTTTTGATATCACCGTGTCCGTAACAACCTGCTCTATAACAATAGCACATGATCTAACCTGTCAGATGAACGTTATAAAAAATAAAAACAGTGCCAAAACAGCCATTTTTTGGTTACCTTGCCTCACAAAAAACGTAACATAGAGCAATTAAAAATCATATGTACTCGAAAATAGTACCAATAAAACTGTCACCTTTTACCCTAGTTTCCAAAATGGGGTCACTTTTGGGCGTTTCTACTGAAGGGATGCATAAGGGGGGCTTCAAGTGGGACATGGTGTCTAAAAACCAGTCCAGCAAAATTTTGCCTTCCAAAAACCATGCAGCAGTCTTTCCTTCTGCTCCCTGCCGTGCGCCCTTACATCAGTTTACGATCACATGTGGGGTGTTTCTGTAAACCTCAGAATCAGGGTAATAAATGTTGAGTTTTGTTTGGCTGTTAACCCTCGATGTGTTAAAGGAAAAAATGGATTAAAATGGAAAATCTGCCAAAAAAGTGAAATTTTGAAATTGAATTTCCATTTTCCTTTAATTCTTGTGGAACACCTAAAGGGTTAGCAAAGTTTGTAAAATCTGTTTTAAGTAACTTGAGGGGTGTAGTTTCTACAATGGGGTCATTTATGGGGGGTTTCTATTATGTAAGCCTCACAAAGTGACTTCAGACCTGAACTGGTCCTTAAATAGTGAGTTTTGGAAATTTTCAAAAATGTATTTTAGAATTGCTTCTAAAATGCTAAGCCTTCTAATGTCCCCAAAAAATACAATGACATTTACAAAATGATGCAAACATAAAGTAGATATATGGGGAATGTTAAGTAATAAATATTTTATGAGGTATCACTTTCTGTTTTAAAAGCTGAGAAATTGCTAATTATTTAATTTTTTTTGTCAGATTGGGATTTTTTTTTATAAATAAAGGTGAAATATATTGACCCAAATTTATGACTGTCGTGAATTACAATGTGTCAATAGAAATCAATCTCAAAATGGCTTGGATAAATAAAAGCGTTCCAAAGTTATTACCATATAAAGTGACCCATGTCAGATTTTCAAAAAATGGCCTGGGCAGGAAGGTGAAAACTAGCCCGTGGTAGAAGGGGTTAATATTTTTGTGTGTATTCATGTTTGTATACAATTATACTGTTTAAAGAGAGGGCCAGGAAATAGGAAAGATTCACTCCTTTAGGGCTTGTTCACACGACAATGCCGTTTTTTGCGGTCCGCAAATTGTGTATCTGCAAAACATGGATGCCGCCCGTGTGCCTTCCGCAATTTGCGGAACGGAACAGGAGGCCCATTAAAGAAATGCCTATTCTTGTCCGGACAAGAATAGGACAGGACTCATCATTTTTGCGGGGCCACAGGACAAAGCAACAGATGCAGACAGCACACAGAGTGCTGTCCACATCTTTTGCGGACCAATTGAAATTAATGGTTCCGTATATGGACCGTATGCAGAACGCAGAAAACGGCCCGTATACGGAACGCAAAATACGTTTGTGTGGACGAGCCCTTAAACTGCATTAAAAGTCATGTGTGAAACCCACCCTGAGGGCGGTTCCACACATAATGTTTTGGGATGTTTTTGCAGTACTCATTTTATTCTTGTCACTGTAATACTCTGCAAATTCACAGTATTGCATCAGAAACACTTAAACATGTCATTTTTTTATAGGAATATAATGAACGCTCCACAAATGTCAGAAGGAACCCTCAAAGTGATTGACTTTCCAGGAAAATTAATATAAAGCTTCATGCACATGACAGAGTTTTACTTCTGAGCTGTAGGTAGTACTTGTGCCATAGTATAACATCATATTATGGAACAATTCTCCCATAGAAGCAATGTTTTTTTTTAAAGTATGGCTATTCTCTTGCTTTTTCATGTGTATTTAGCTCATTTTCCATTTAGTGCTATTAGAGGATGGCCACATGGTCAGGATTCCTGATGCAGTTTTGGAAACCAAATCAGTAGTGCATCATAAAAGGAGAGAAAGTATGAAGGGAAGATATGACTTCTCTTTTTTTTATTTTTTTTTATTCACTACTGTTTTTGGTTTCCAAAACTGCATCAGAAACCTGATTGTGTGGCTGCACCCTCACTGTATAGTACACATTTTCTGTTGGAAAATAGACCTTAAAGGGGTGGACCACTTTCTGACTAATTGTGACCAATGTTTATGTAAAATAACTGTATCGCAATTGATAATATAGCCATTGTTGATATTCTGTACCGTTTGATATATTTAATAAGCCTTGTCCTCTTGTTAGGTAAATCTTTTGTGTTGTCAACACAGAGGTCCTGTCATTAAGATGGCTGCTGATGGAGGGTCATGTGACCAGACAGATCACCTCCATATTGTGTTCTCTAGCGCAGGTGCTGTGTATCTTAATAAACTCCCACCATTTTAAGAGCAGAAAACCCAGGGTCAATGTATTTGAGCAGAAGAGACGTCACATGGAGATGATTTGCCTAGTCAAATAACCCTTCATCAGCAGCCATCTTATGGACAGGATCTCTGTATGGACAGGCACAAAGACTTGGCCAACAAGGGGTAATACCTTGTGAAATATAGAAAATAACATTAGTAAGCGCCATATAATCATCTTACAAACGCAATTGTCAACAGTAACCAGAAAGTGGACAACCTCTTTAATCATTGAGACCTACGTCCAGTAAAATAGATGAACATTAGTCAATACTCGGGAACAAAGATGACGCTACAACATATCCTGGCCAACTACTGCTTGATGTAGACCGTTCTCACCAGCAACCACCAGATTTACAAGAAACTTCTAGAAACTGTACAGGCATAGGGTAGCGATTTCAAAACCTTGACTAGTGTGAAAACAACCCTTTGGTAGTAGGTGTTAACTAAAGCTTGTATAAATACCTCAGGGGAAGGGTACTCTGGAATGGAGAGGCATACACCTTTTCAGGAAACAGTTGTGTCTGTGGGGTCTTCTTCGTTGACCTTGGTTTACTGAAATAAAATATGAAAATTCTTAATTTATGATTTCACCAAAGATGAACAAATATGCAATATTAATTTGACACATTGTGATTGTCTGTCCTGCGCTTTGGGGTCATATTCATTATTATTATTATTATCAACTGATCTATAGTCAAGTATTTGGAGCATTGACACACTTTCCCACATTTCATTAATATTACATTTAGCACTAAGACCTGGCCCCCTAAGGGGTGCAGACTGGGTGGTATTGGTTGGCATGCTGGGCACTGGAATAATAAAGGCTTCCATCTTATTGATATTGAATTCTTCCATTAATCGTTTTCAGCAACACTGTCCCTAACACATGAGTGTTTGCCATGTCTCTCCCTATGCTCAGCTCATAGGACAATGGCGGAGACCGCAGAGGATGAGGGTTTTATAGGGCTGTGACAATCCATGATATCTGCGGTTTGGCTGGCTTAGGCTACTTTCACACTAGCGCTTTTTTGCGGATCCATCATGGATCTGCAAAAACACTTCCGTTACAATAATACAACCGCATGCATCCGTCATGAACGGATCTGGTTGTATTATGTCTTCTATAGCCATGACGGATCCGTCCTGAACACCATTGAATGTCAATGGGGGATCTATTCTATTGTGACGGATCCGTCCCCATTGCCTTACATTGTGTGCCAGGACAGATCCGTTTGGCTCAGTTTCGTCAGGAAGACAGCAAAACGCTGCAGGCAGCATTTTGGTGTCTGCATCCAGAGCGAAATGGTGACTGATCGGAGGCAAACTGATGCGTTCTGAGCAGATCCTTTTCCATTCAGAATGCATTAGGGCAAAACTGATCCATTTTGGACCGCCTGTGAGAGCCCTGAACGGATCTCACAAACGGAAAGCCAAAACGCTAGTCTGAAAGTAGGCTTAACTGCATTTTGGGAGATCTCATGTTCTCGAGCTTGTCTCCTTTACACTTAGTTTCGCTTTGTAACACGTGCAGCCGCCATTTTAGGAAAACTGATTCATTGCCACAAAGCGCAAGGAAATTCGGATCCGTTGCGATTCGAAGTTTTCCTAAACTTCGGACCGCATTTCTCTTTGAATGCTTTGCTCAACACTAGTGATGTGTATAGTTTGTGTTCATCTGCGTCACTATATTATTACTTGTATGAATGCTTTCAACAGTCTAGAACAGGGATCAGCAACCTTCGGCACTCCAGCTGCTGTGAAACTACAACTCCCAGCATGCAAACATGCTCAGCTGCTCTTCTAACTCCCATGGAACTGAATGAAGCATTCTGGGAGTAGTAATTTCTGAACAGCTGGAGGTTGCTGATCCCTGGTCTCCAATATAGCATGAATGAACCGATGACATTTATTGATATTTTCCCCAAACACACTTACAATGGTCTCTGATTGCATCCATTTCTCACATTTTTAGAAAAATCTTTTTGTATGTAAGTAGAAAAGCAGAAACATAAGAGTAATTGACTCTTCTACTGATCAGCAACCATGAGTTAAATGGTCCAGAGGGAACTCTTTCAGATAGTTTCATTTGCATTCTCTTTTTAAAGCATTGTGGGGCGATTGCATTTGGACAAAAGATCTTTCCTTGGACAATTACCAGAATTTCTGGCCATTGCATAGAGAATAGCTAGTAACGAATGGTGGTAAAATGGTCACATCTGTTTGTGGTAATTGTAACTGAAATCGAATGTTTACCTATAGCCTTGCACAGTGTTAAACATGGAATAACTCATGCATGGTAAACTAATTTGCCCTACCTCTGGAACATTTCAAATGGCCAAGATTGGGCTTTTTCAGATTAGTGTAAACAGGTGCACTGCCACCAGAGGTCCATGCACACATGCCAGCATTTATATTCAAATAGGGGGCATAGGGCAATAATCAGGTTACAAAGTCTTAACAGAAAGGACTGAATTCAGTTTATTACATACAAGTATATACATTTTAATGAGAATTGTCAAAAGGCTTTTTGCCTAATTTCTTATGTCATTGTGGTCAAGATAAATGAGGCCATACAAGACTTCTTGTTTTATAGTACACGGTTCTTTGGTGGTACAAGAATCCATCAGATATCTAAGTTGATCATAGAATCTGAAATATAAAAGTGAAATTACCTATGATAGATTGCTAGCCAAATATGCTGGGCTTAGAGACCAGGACGCTTTTATGTTTTTTTTTATGCCTGCTGTTTGTTCACTTTTCAACATAGTTTTTTTTTTTTAAAGAGGACCTTTTATGGGTCCAGACATTATAAACTAAGTATCAGGAAACGTAGGGCATAGTGCAGGGATCTAACTGCAATTACGGTTTTTCTGGGCTCCGCTCCGTTCGCCAGCTGTGGCCCCCGTTGTATTCTCCCACCTGGCATGCTAATTTTAGCCAGGGAGAAGGTGAGTTTGTTTTCTCTCCCTGGCGGTGACGCTCTCTGCTGCCACTGGACAGCGCTACAGCCAGGGAGAAGGAGACGCCACGGAGAAAGACTCAGTCTCCTCCTCATTGCAACAATGATACAATTTGCATATCAGGCGGGAGAATACAACGGGGGCCACAACGGGTGAATGGAGCAGCGCCCAGAAAAATAGTAAGTGCAGTTAGATCCCTGCACTATGCCCTACATATCCTGATACTACTATAGTTTATAATGTTTGGACCATGAAAGGTCCTCTTTAAGCATTTTTAAGGTTGCAATGACCTAGTACGCTGTCCTTCCTGACAGTGTAGGACATAACCCTTAGGTTCCTCACCACTTGCAATCTGGATCCCCCTACTGGGTAGACAAACCTAGACATGGCTCTTTGGTTGGCAGTCTAGGCAGATGAAGGATCACTTACAAGTCTCCCTAAATTAAGCTTACTTATGTGCACTTTTACTGGGCCACACTACCTTGTCATAAAGACATTTCCCCTGATTTGCATTTACATAGAAACATTGAAGATTGACGTCAGAAAAAGACCAACTAGTCTGCCCCTATTTTATTACCTGTCTTAGGATAGACACGTGTTTATCTCAGGCATGTTTAAATTCACTTACTGTAGATTTTCCAACCACATCTGATGGGAGTTTGGGCCTCAACTAATTTATGGCATTAACAGATTGAAGTGCTATCATTTGATTCACTGAATTTAGGAATTGCCTGAATGTCCACGTGGTCAACACTCAACCGGAAGCAGCTGATTGGCAGCTCCCATTGATATCAAATTCATATGTCATTAGTGTTAATCACTGTAAAATTGCTTTACAGAGATTTTGATGTTTTATGTATATAAAATGTAATTATTGTAAAATAAAAAAGTATCTTTTTAGGACCTTTGGAGGACATTTATTATGGTATTTATGCCACTATTGTGGCATAAAAAAAAAATTTGAATTTTGGTGCACGCCATATTTGCAGCAAAATTTGCAACTTTTCCCCCTGTCCCCACACTCAGAAGTGGCGAGAAGAGGGGTCGTGGCCAGCCGGCCAGACACATTTATTCGCATTCATGCCAGAATGGCGTGAAATAAGACAGAAATCTATAACAGTTAGGAGGCTGCAGTAGATTTTAGTCTGTTGCACGGCCAGAAGGAGGATGCACAAAATCTATGAGAAGAATGCTCCTCTGCATAAATTTGGAGCCCTCTCCGGCAGGCGATGAAAATGCCGATCTTGATAAATGCCTCCCTTTGTTTTTCTATTCCTAGACTGGGTACAATTATAGCAAACTCTCCATTGTGAGAAGTAACAAGACTTATGGGTTTTTGGCCTGTGGATGTAGGATATTACCAATAACTGACAGAAGACAGAACTGATTCCTGATATTATATCTAGGGCAGCGTCTGAGGGACTGTACTTGTGTCATGTACCATCCCATCAGGCTATCCGTTTTGCCCAGTGTTTTCCTTTTGTTTCCACACAAAGAGATTCATATACAGATATTTTCTAGCATTAGAGGTCTCTACCTACCTAATCTTTTTGATTCACTCTTATGTGGAAAAAACATAGTGACAGTCATGTAGTTACTAGTGACTACCCCTATAGACACTGTCCCCAGGGCATGGGGGATGGGGTCAACCTGTACTTGATGACACCAGTCAAGCAGGTCACTTGGACATTGTAGATTATGTGGTTCCTAGCTATAGTGCCATTCTTGTTTGAATTTCACACAAAAATTTGTAGGCACCACAAATGCAATCAGACCTATTTTTACTACAGGCCTTTAGCTAGCACCCATGAGATATATCACCTGGTTAAAAGCTGTTTCTCCCAACTCCTCCATAAACCAAGCATGCATGTTTTTTTCAATGGAGCGAGGGCAATAAGTCACTGCCAGCCACATTTTCCTGTGGGAACAAAGGATGGGGCATGTTGAAATCCAGCATAGCCAATCCTTCATTCTCCTGAGATCTGATGTTGGGATGAACTGGCAGACTACTCATACATAAAAGATTCCCACACTCCAAAAACATGCTGATGGGCAATCTAGACTGTGAGCTCCTCTGAGGAGAGCAAGTTATGGTAATGATGACGTCTTTAATGCTTTGTGGAATATGTTTCTTCTATGTAAGGAAGAAAAATAAATGTCCAATAGGTGCAATCTTTGGGATTTGCTCCTATCTCAAGAATGGGGCCTCGCCATGAAAGGAAAGCACACATCACATGCGTGGCATCCTCTACATTCACTGCTACAGTGCTTTCTTGAAAATAGCTGAGGAAGTGCACTTGGTTGTTTTTGGAAGTCCTACAGCAGTAAATGGATAGGAAGCCACACATATACCCTCCACCCCTATATTAACTGCTATGGGACTTCCAAAAATAACCAAACCAGCACTTGGCTATTTTCAAAAGTCCCATAGTAGTGAATGGAGGATGGCTGCGCATGTTCAGCTTAATCTCCTTTCACTTAGCGTTCTATTCTTGAGATTTGACCTGCCCCATAGGTCAACTATTAGACATTTATAGCATAGCCTGTCAATATGCCATAAATATTCCAGATTGGGATAACCCCTTTAACACACAACCAAACACTATCAGAAACATATACAAAACAGCATTATCTATATTTTACATTGTGATACCGAATATCAAATGTCATCATAAATTAGGTTTTTCAAAGGGTATTGGTGCTAACAAATATTTTTCAGTACAACACAAAACACTGAGTAATGTATCCCTATGGAGTTTTTTTTACACTTTATGGATGACCAACATCTTCTTTTCTGCCTTTCACTACCAAGTATGAATAGAAATGTGCATTGGATAGTTATAAACCTCCCCTGGGCCTTCTCTGTAAACTGTAAGAAGGTGCAATAGATCTTTATTGACCAGGTGGGCTGCAGTATATGGACAGGGTCTTCTTTGAGCTGCTGATTTAAATCTATGCTGATTTCTTGCTATTGTGCCGAGCCCCTGTCACCATTTTATATGCATTTGTGTTCTACTGAACCTTTGTTAGGAGACAGGCTGTACTTTACTTATCATAGAGAACAGTCTTGTAATCTTCTATAAACTCCTACCTCCAAGCTCATTCAGAGTGCAGTCATTGTACTGAGCCACTGTATATAAGGGATATCACTAATATATAGCATGGATGTAAGACTGGCTTAAATGCTTCATATGCTTCCACCATAGTTTTGTCTTGCGTGCTATACAATGTACATACATAGCAGTGCTGAATATGTCATTTACTGTTAAATTTGTTCATCAGTTCTATTGAAGACCAGATAATATCACCATGGTTTACTGCATTTACAAACTCAGCCCCACTACATCTATACCTTACATTATTGAGGAGAAAGTCATTGATGTACTAATCCAATTGGACAGAACTACTTGTTCAGTGTAGCTCATATTTTGTACCGGTACGTTTCATGTGGTTAGGTAGTGTGCGGTTGTCCAAGATGGTTACAGGTAGATATGGATCATTATTTTGACTATGTGCATTTTCCTGTATTGGTTTCCTAAGAAGTCTAGCTGACCTACCTATTTATAAAACCAGCAGAGGGGTCTTCTATACCTACACGTTAGATGAATCTGTTTTGTCAGGGTTGTCATAAAAAAATAGATGTGCATAGGGGTATTTTCACACAATACTACTGGCATAAAAAAACACATATCAGTGCCAGAATTAATACTCCTATGCAGGGTCGGACTGGCTCACCAGAGTACCAGAGGATCCACTGGTGGGCCCAAGCTCATACACAATAATGGACCCCTAATAATATCTATCTATCTATCTATCTTCTTTCCTCATAGGTTTCAACATTGTATGATGTTCTGATTTTTTCCTACATCATATAAAGCTACATTTTGCCATATTTTCGTTATAGTCTGAAAGGATTATACATTAAATATGTAATTAACAGCATAATGCCTCTAACGCCTTTCTATAAAATTATGATGGCAATGAAAACTATAGTAGGTAGCATACTATGAATCTATGTAACTGGTCCATTCTATGTAAATTTAGTATCCAGAAGCAAAATATATACGGTATCTATAAAACCAGCAATGGAATAAACTCTACTGAATGTAGCAAAGCTATATATAAAATAAAAATTTATAATAATTTGCAGACACAAAATCTATACATCACTGTTCAGTCATTCAGTTAGTTTTTTTTTTCAAAAGCAATGAATGTACAGATGAATGATACATAGATACTGGTGACTTATCTTTAAAAAAAATGTAAAAGTTTCAAATACAAAAAGGAATGATTCAAAGTAAAAAAAAAAAATCATAGATAAGGAGAAATAAAAAAATAAATAAAAATTTAATAGTTTTCTTACCTGGTCTCTGTCCATGAATAAAGAGCAGACCCATCAGAATAATAAATAGAATGTAAAATAATTTCTGAAATTTCATTTTTCCTTTTGGGGAGAGAATCCCTGTGAGAGGTTGGGCTGATGTATCAATTCCTTGAAGCTGCTTTCAACTAACTCGGCTCAGAGTGAGGTGTTTGCTGCCTATCCCTGCAAGGTTAATGATCACAGGAGACAAGGTTAAAGTGCCTCCCACTTTGCCTTTCCCTCTCAACAAGACTTGGGCTCTTACTGCTGGCTGTCTCCTGGTTGCTCTAGATAAGTACTACTTCTAGAATAAAAGTCAACAGTACGTAGCTGCTACCAATGTATATGGTTCAAGAAACAAAGAGAGGTCTTCCCTTTAAATACCACCCATCCAGGGAGACCTTTGCAAAGTAATTCATGAAGTTCTTAAATTTGCAACTGTTTAAACTTTGCATGGCCCATATTGGTCCCATATGCAGCACAGCAATGGAAATGACAGGAAGTCCCTTCTATTGTCCCAACGTTGAAAGAATCCCGGAGCACACACTTAAAACCCCAAAATGCTTTGTGAGGTAACTTACTGCTCCAGTGATTTATCGTTTACTGACTAGCTGCAAAGTGGCATCCATTGAAAACCTGTGGACTGCTAAGCCTAATGCCACAGCATTGTGCGTTTGAATGGGAGTTGGGTCCAGGCTATGCTGAGCTGAATGGTGGATTCACTGACCCAATGATGGTGTTTTCCTTTTAGATTGACATTTTCCAACCATCTACAAAAAGAAACTATTTTGTTCTAAGGCTTGGAAAGTATCTCTTGACAACAAAGGTGAAGCAAGAGCGGTTATTGGGCTCTCACTTTGTCATATATCATCACAAGTGCATGTGTAGGCTGTTTAGATGACACAGATGCAGGTGCTCTGGGTCTGTTTACACTGTTTTGTCCCCCCACAGGACGTTCAAGTAGGCAGTGATTCAAAGGCAAATGGCCTTGCAGGCATTCACATTACAATCTAGTAGGTTTCCGATGCTTTCAGTAAAGAACACAATGGCTGTACGGTTATATACAATTTAATTATGATGGCAGCATTGGACTTTTTGTGCTGCGCTTGGCAATTATGGAACAGAGTCTCCACGGTCTGTTCAAAAAGCGTCAAAAACTAAGTTAGGTGCACTAAATGTCAGCAGATCCCTAAAAAGTAGAAGCATCACAGAAAATAAAATCACGTAAAGTGACATTTCCCTGTAGTCTATCCTTGCCTAAAACAGTTGCGCCCGGGGCTCATATGTTAAATAAAAACCTGAAGACGACCTAGATGTATAGTATGGCATGCCTGTCTATGTTGATCTTGATTTATACACTACTTTAAAAGTTTCTCTCTTAGATTTGAATGGGCCTTAGGCATTCCGAGTGAATGTACTTTGAATGGTCAGCCCACAAATTTGCTTTGATTTTTATTTGGAAAAATGCCTGTCCTTTATAGACAATGCAAGAATAATAAAGAAAGTTGCAAATGAAAAGGTTGCATGGATTTTTATGGGAGCATCACGCTGTCCATCGCCATTTATTGATATCAGATATTTTTGTAGATGATGTGTCCAGTTAACACATTAATATGTAGAGGTAATACACTGACGAGAAAATGGGTAACAATGTTTTGAACTTTTGACTTTCAGGATCCATATCTCACCATCCACTACAGCTTCGAACGTGAGACTACCATCATTTTATAGACAACCATCTTGGTTATCTCATACATAAATTGGACGTGCATCTAGTTAACATATGATTAGTTATGCAGATTCTTGTCATGCAACTGCATTGTTACTGCTTTGCTCCTTCTTGTATACTACAAATTACAACTTGTTCTCACATTCTCTAATAGCTCAGTGTTTTGTTAGGTTGATTCCCAAAGGAAAGGTCACTGGTTCAAATCCAGGAGCAGCCATTAGGAAGATTTCCCAAGAAAAGAGAAACAGCATTATCCAGCTCATCGATAAAGGTATCTCAGCCAAGAAAATTGCCAAACAGTTGGAATAATATGAAATGAAGTCTGCCCATCCATTCCAAAGCCAAGAGGTGGACGTCCAGGCAAAATATTGTAATCAACAAGTTGGCTCATCACAAGGTCAATCAGTTCTGGCGTGACAAGCACGGCAGTGGAGGTGGTTCGTATGCTTTGTAATAGTGACATCATAGATGTCCATGCAAACACTGTGCAAAGCGCATTACACAAGTCTGGAATGGTGGCCCGAAAAAAGGTGAAGAAGTCTTGACTTCAATTTTGTCATAAGAAGCGTCAGCTTGAGTTTGCAAAAAAGTACGAACAGTGGACAGTAAAATATTGGATTGATTTGGAGCGGGTGATTTGGAGCGATGAGACGAAAGTGTAAATGGGTCAGGAAGAAACAAGGGAAAAAGGGGATAACAGATCGAGAAATTGAATGAACTGTCAAGTTTGGTGGAGGAAGCCTGATGATATGGGATTGTTTCACAGCCAAAGGTGTTGGATTCTTGTCCAGGATCGATGGTGGTCTCAATGCTGAGCTATATGTGAGTATCCTACAAGACGAGTTACTTCGTACACTTTATCAAGTTTGAAAAGGACAACACAGTGTTCCAGCAGAACAACGACGCAAAGTATACGTCGAGATTGGCGAATTAATGGTTCAATGACTATGAAGTAAAGGTGCTGGATTGGCCCCCACAGTTCCCAGACCTCAACCCAATCGAACACTTGTGGGTAGAGTTTAAGAAAAAGCTATATTCGTACCCAAGTGAGTTGACCAGTATGCACCAACATTGGGAATGTGTAGAAGAAACCTGGGAACAGATTTCGGTTGAGAAATGCTTGAATCTGATCGAGAGCATGCCCAGAAGGAGTTAGGCAGTGTTGAAAGCCAAAGGTGGATTTACAAAATACTAACAAAATATTAAAAATGTCAATTTAGAATTTTAGGAGCAAAACAATAACAATGCAATTATGTGACAAAAATCTGCATAAGTAATCATATGCTAAATAGTTGCAAGTCCAACTTATGTATGAGATAGCCAAGATGATTGTCTCATGTTCAAAGCTGTAGTGGATGGTGAGATCTGGAGCCCGAAAGCCAAAAGTTCAAAACATTGTTACCCTTTTACTCGTCAGTGTAAGTGCCTGACACCCAGTCCATCATGGGCAGTAAAAATAAAATAAAATTCAACTTGTATTAAGGGGTTCATACATATAAGAGCAAATTCTGCTGAACGCAACGATTTCGGTGGAGCCAAATGTCCGATGTTGTAAGGATCAGACATGTTGAATCTCAACATTCCTGTTCCTTTGTGTTCACAGAACATAAGTCACCGTCAGAGCTGTCTTGAAGTTGTTTACTCCTCTTTTCTCATTCAGAAATGAGCATTTATGAGTATGGAGGACTCAGAAGCAATAGCCATTGACTGATGACTATTCAAAATATATGGGCACTTTAAGCCTCAACAGTAGATTTAGGCAAGGGACTAGCTTCATATGCCTAAGATTGGCAGCCATTCGTGCTAAAACTTCTAGTACACATTCAATAACTGTAAGACGAACGATTAGCTATTACTTCCAACCCCCTCCCTGCTTCTCCATACACGTGTATGTATATTCTATAGGGAGAGCGATGAAAGCTGCTGTCAGACACCTCTGACGGTGGTGTATCTCCCAAGGATATTTATTTTGCCCAATCCTGGAATCTGAAGCTTCCCACACACTAGTGTGTCGGCCAAACCCTCTGTTCTCTGTGGATTTGGCTGACAAAAGACTAATGTGTATGACCAGCTTTAAAGAGCATCTGCCAGCGGGATTAACCCAATTATATCAGGCGTACTGCCTGGCAGGATTGATACTGCTATCTGTCTTTTGAAAATTGGTTGCAGCATTACTGAAAAATAAAGAGTTTTGATCATTATGCAAATGAGGGATTCAGTGCGCTGAAGTGGATGGCCAGCACTGGAAAGATGAGATGCAGTGATGGGCCTTGGCCCTGCCCTTTTGTGCACCAAGGCCCTAATTTGCATAAGGAATAAAAGTATCTTTTCACAAGTAGGTATGATTAATCAGATGGATTAACTCTACCAGGCTTTATGTTTGGTTTAATAGGGTTGATGCTGCTGATAGGTGCTCTTTAAATTAGTAGGCTCTTTAAAAAATATTGGTCAATTTTAGTTTCTGCAACTATAGTCTAATCTCCTTCACTCTTAGAAAATCACATAAACAGATAAATGATCGTGTATATGATAAAATGTAATTGATCGATTGTAATCATTTTTTACCCTATAATTAGGACAGAATTGCTAGTAAATCATAAATTCTAATCTGTATTGATAATATATTACTTCAGGTGACTGAAGTAGTGTGTACATATGATCTATACAGAGAGAGATAAAGGATGGAGCCAAAAAGAGATCATCTTAGAGAAAGAGGTAATAGATCATGTGTGTGGACCCAAATATCGTTGCTTGCCGGCAGCAGATTGGGCTGTGTAAACAGCATCTGCTGCCTGCAAACAACTAGTCAGTACGGGGACAAGCAATGGCATTAGCGATCGCTTCTCCCCATACTGTGGAGGAGATCACTGCATGTAAATGTAACGGTCTCCTCCACTAACGAGTAGGCGCTTGCCGGGAAGGAACTCTTCCTTTCCAGCAACCCACTGCTGTATTGTGCCGTCTTAAGGGACCTTTGCACCCTCCCAAAGAGTAAGCATGCATACATGTAAAATCCCAGAATGAAGCTGACAATTAGGCCTTTTGCACACGAACGTTGTGTGCCCGTGGCTGTTGTGTGGATCCGCAATCATGGAGATGCGGAACGGAAGCACTATGGAGTGCTTCCGTGGTGTTTCTGTCCGTGCCTCCTCATTGCAAAAAAATAGAACTTATTCTATTTTTTTGCGGTGCAGACGGATCACGGACCCATTCAAGTTAATTGGGTCTCGATCCGTCCCGGCCGCTGCACGGACGTTGCCCGTGCATTGGGGACTGCAAATTGCTGTCCCCAATGCACGGAACGGATGCACAACGTTCGTGTGCAAGATGTCTGCTGAAGTAGACAGACACTGGTGCCCCATCCCAACCAAATGCAGTGTACACAGTATGAGCCACGTTATCTGCTATTCACTAGTGATATATACTTGTATAGGACAATTTTGCCATGTGCTGGATTTGTCTGCAATAATTCATTATTGTCCAAGCAAATGATTACACTCTAAAATGAGAATCACATTATAGGTGTGCTTCTTCCTGTGGTTCTTTTTTGTTGTACTATTGAAATAAAACTATAACTACTATAACTACTAAATAAAATCTATTTTACTGTTATAAAAAAACCTTCTTGAACAGAAAATCTATCAAACTGAAATTCAAATAGTCAAGCAATTTGAGTATAATAAATATTACAAAATGTTCATTGACATGAAACTCCACTGCTTAAATAGGCAATAAGTGACTAAGCAACCACTGGAAAGGGTTATCCAACTATCTGCCAATAAGCTAATGTGTATCCATGAGGGCAACTCTACTGCCAGACTCTAAGGCATTAAGAGAAACCAGTCATTTCAATATATACGGTATGTACATACAGTACGTATGCAAAAAAAGTGTTTAATACTGTACCTTTAAATGCTGTGGATAGAGGATAAGTTGTCTTAAAGAGGTTGTCAAATCTCAGACAATGGGGGAATCACTAGGATATGCCCCCATTGTCTTATAGGTGCAGGTCCCACCGCTGGGACCCGCACCTATTTCGAGAACGGAACCCCGAAAGTGGTGGAGTGCGCACTGCACATGAGCAGCTGCCCTCCATTCCACTGGCTCAGCTATTTCCATCGGGCCCATAGAAGTGAATGGGAGCGGTGGCTAGTCATGCGCAGTGTGCTCTGATTTACTTCAATGGGGACAGCGATTGGTGGTGGCTGGACCGGAGTCCTCCAACCACCACCTTGCGGCGCTCCATTCCCGATATAGGTGGAGGTCCCTGCGGTGGGACCTGCACCTATCAGACAATGGAGGCATATCCAAGCGATATGCCCTATTGTCTGACATGAGACAACCCTTTAATTGGCTGTGCCCTTCTGAATATGGCTCTGAAGACATATTATCCCACACTCTATAATTAATGGGGGGTTACACAATAGTATGCCCCAAAAGCATCTGAGCATTGCTGCCCCTTCATGCAGCTGATATTGGATAGATCATCAATAGAGATGAACAAAGTTATGAAAAATTAGATTTGTCTGCTTTGCCAAATTTCACAAAGAAATTGATATGTGATGAATTACTTTGTCACGAAGCGCATTCCTTTGTATGTAGCAGGTGCAATGACTAGTAACGGCGATTGTGCCGGCCCCATCTAGGACCGTCTTTAACGCAGGGCAAAAGAGGCATCTGCCCTGGGCCCAGTTGCTCCCGGGGGGCCCGAAGCAGCTGCCTCTTGAGCCCCGCTGGCCACTGGTGAGGTGGGAACGGCAGCAGGGCACAGGGAGATGAGCGCTTCCATTGTGGAAGCTCTCATCATCATAGTCATCTGTGTCGCAGTACTCAGGAAAGTGATACAGATGGAAGTGCTGCGGCTGGTCAGGAGAGGGAGAGGCGATGACGTCATTGCGCCACTTGAGCTGTACAGCGTGGGACACAGGCCGGAAGAGGCCTGCATCACATCGCTTCCAGCCTGATTGGAGGTAAGTATAAATGTTTATTTTTTTTTATATGGTACTACTACTGGCACATGATTGGGGGGCATCTATGGGGGCACCTGTTACTGGCACATGGTTGGGGGCATCTATGGGGGCACCTGTTACTGGCACATGATTGGGGGGCATCTATGGGGGCACTTGTTACTGGCACATGATTGGGGGCATCTATGGGGGCACCTGTTACTGGCACATGATTGGGGGGCATCTATGGGGGCACTTGTTACTGGCACGTGATTGGGGGCATCTATGGGGTAACTTGTTACTGGCACATTATTGGGGGCATCTATGGGGCACTTGTTATTGGCACATGATTGGGGGCATCTATGGGGGTACTTGTTACTGGCACATGATTGGGGGGCATCTATGGGGTACTTGTTACTGGCACATGATTGGTGGGCATCTATGTGGCACTTGTTACTGGCACATGATTGGGGGACTTTATGGGGCACTTGTTACTGGCACATTATTGGGGGGCATCTATGGGGGCACATCTTACTGGCACATTATTGGGGCACTGTGGGGGCATCTATTAGGGAACTTCTTACTGGCACATTATTGGTGGCACTTTTTACTAGCACATTATTGTGTGGTACTATGGGGGCATCTATGGGGGCACTTGTTACTGGCACATTATTGGGGGAACTATGGTGGCATCTACTGAGGCCACAAAGAAGGGGTATTTTATATGGGGGGTCTGTATCGGGGTATTTTATACTGGGGCACATTATGGTGGGTACTATGTGGAAAGGGAGAGAGGAGTACTATGGGCTCATCTATGGGGGGCACTAAGAAGGGGTATTTTATACTTGCAAATTATGGGGGACACTGAGGGCATCTACTGGGGCACTATATATGAGGAATTTTATACTGGTACATTATGGGGGCCACTAGGAAGAAGGGGGAGAGGAGCACTATGGGGCATTTACTGGGGGCACTATATAGAGGTATTTTATAGTGACACATTATGGGGGCACTATGGGGACATTAGCTCAACTGGGGGCATTAAAAGGGGG